>NC_060121.1:202210318-202823697 GCF_021461395.2 Schistocerca americana | reverse complement strand
CGGTTCTAGGCGCTTCAGTCCGGAACCGCGCGACTGCTACGGTTGCAGGTTCAAATCCTGCCTCTGGCATGGATGTGTGTGATGTCCTTAGGTTAGTTAGGTTTAAGTAGTTGTAAATTCTAGGGGAATGATGACCTCAGATGTTAAGTCCTATAGTGCTCAGAGCCATTTGAACCATTTTTGAACCCTGTAGACAGAGAGCAGGATTATGTCGTTGTGCTGTTACGCCAACTTTTTCTTTCAGCTGCTCCAACTGCTTAATGGCAGCAGGACCAGAGACATAGCTCAGTGGCAGGAAGAAAACGCTCCTCTCTGGAGAAAAATTCGGGTATTGACCACAAGTGCGATTTCCTTCTCCCACCAGCCACCCGGGGTGTAGGCGCGCTAGAGTAAAAAGCTTTTCTCTCTGTTCAATCGGAGTTGGTAAGTAATGAATGTGTTTAACTTGCTCTACTCTGCGATTGTAAGTAAAGACTTACGTAAATTTGTATCAGCTGGGTTTTTCAATTAGTACAGATCGGATTTCTTTGCCTTTCTTCGCCCTTTCTCACTACACTGCACTTTAAGAGATTTGTCACTGGAATTCTTTGTGTAATATCTGGATTTCTTCAAAAATAATTATATCCACTTGTTGCCATGTTTCCAATCTTTGAATGGAGTATGCAGCTAATCTCTACAGCTAGTTTGTGGGCACGATTTATTGGCTGAATTTTACTAATACAGGAACCATTGTTTGACTTATCCAGATATGTTTAACTAACCAAGCTTCAGATCCCTCACTCAACATTCTGGAGGGGCCCATCTGCCATTGAATTGATTTCCGAAAAACCTTATCAATCACAGTTGTTCTTGGAACTTCATTCAATTTACAAGCACATGTTATGGCCATCCCGTATTTTACACCTTACAAAACTTGAAGTATTTGACGTTTTTTATACTAATTGAGTTATTTTCTTTTCATTCGCCATCTCAAGTTACAATTGAAATGAAACAAAATAATATACGAAGGAGACAAGGTAGTGATAGTTGACACAATGAAATTGGCTTATAGAACTGAATCAGTATTCTAACACCATAAACTAACGGTGAGTATCAGCTACTGTATTTCAAAACAGCATCGTAACACAAGTAGCTGACAGAGGAAATAGTGGATTTCAGCTACTGGATCTTAAATAGTGACGATACACCAGTAGACGACCGTGTTTATGTGGAGTGGGCAATTTTGCTATGACAGAGCGATTTGTTATAATTTTTCTGTAACATCATAATGTGACTCAACAGAACAAATCGGCATCAACACTTGCAGTACTGCCAGGGGGGATTCACACGAACCTTTTTAAAATTTTGTAATCAAGTCAGTTAGTTTATATTTTTGAAAAAATTATTGCTTTTAATGAATTCTTGAACAAGCTTCAATAAATGTTTTCGATTAAACTTAATCCAAGTAATTAAGTAGTAGAAGACATCACTTTCCACAATGCCTGTTATGTTAATATTTTCATGTTCTGGACCTTTCTTACACATCAGTCTCTCTTTCAAGAGCATGTTGTGAGTAAAAGTCAATAACGATTAACAAACCTTGATTTCTTAATTTTTTTAGCATGGGTATAATGTATTCCCTGTTGATCTTACGTATTATTCGAAGTGTGTGGATTGTGCTAAGAGTGTCCTAAAAGATATTTTCGGGTTCTGGACCCTACTTACACGTCACTACATCTTCAAAAAGTATGTTGTTGATATAAATCAGAAACAATTAATTAATTTCGTATTTTAACGTTTTTGTAATGGGCATAAAATACCCCCCTCGTTAAGGCAAGTTGTCGAAAATGTATCGGTAGTATAGGTTTAGTCAGAACTCCAAATTTATTGGAATCATCAGAGTGACTTAAGAGAGGCCATGTTCAGAGAAGTACGAATGTTTATCTGGAGGAATGGTAGTCACCGTCTAAATTGACCATCTATGATCCACAATAGTATGAACTATGCATTCGGGACAGTGATAGTCACCCACAGCACATTCAGATTGGCAGCTGTTGGTATTAAAATACATTGAAAGTCCATGTAGATGACCTGACCACAGTAGTTAGCACTCCCAGCAGATTATTCCCCAGTAGCTGACACATTCAGTAACTGATGCCCCCCACCCCACCCCCAAGTACCGGAAATCCCAAGTTATCCCCAGTCGCTCTCCTTACTATAGACTGACAGTTACAGATTTTACAGTGCACATATGATATCCAACAACTGACATACACTGCACATACACTGTCCCAGTTCTCAATGTTTGTTTATGTATATCTACTGTCTCATCCTTGTCTATTTGCAAAACATTTTATTTCAGTTTTAGGACTAGAATTTGAGGTGGAAAATAAAACCAAAGGAATATTCCCATACACAAAGAACATCAGGTTGTTCAACATATGGAAGCTAAAACAAATGGGATGCCTGAAGAATGTGTTAGTAATTAGGCAATATGAACAACATGACCACAGTAATGTGCTGCTTGCCTCTTATTGTTGACAGTCACAAATATTGTTATAGCTATAATCTTATGAAGAAGTACACTAAGTGCTTGACACTGGTTAAGAAATTAAATTACTTTCTTGCAACTGATTGCTGATCATTTCAGTATGTGCATCTGCAGTTGGTAGATATGGGTAAAATACCAAAGTTCCCATTTGAGGAGCATGTACGTTTCAAAGGTAGATGGGTCTTTCCAGCTTACTGCGTTAGGAACAGGAAGCTTTGTTGTTTCAACTGATGTTATTATGACAAGAGAGTAGGTTCTTTATTAGTAGAAGTCAAGCAGTAGAACACGTCCACAAATTAGTTTCAGGATTGAAGCTGGATACTCTATTCAAAAATTGAAAGCCGTGCAAAAAATCGATACATTTCTTCTGGAGAAACACTCAGTTATCACACAAAGAATCTCAGATACAATAACACCCTTGACATGCTGTGTTGCTTGTCAAAGTCCAAGGAAGATGCATGAACCACATGTTATAATATCACGAGATTATAAAGGATATCATGAAGGAAAGACATACTTCGACTACTACCACAACTCTACTACTAGTTCCACAGTTACTGATAGTGTGTTTGGTAGAGGACATGCAGAATGTATGAAAAACAGTAAAAACCAATAATGTTGATATTTTCTTTGTGTGCATGCATAAATCTGCATAAGTCAATGAACAATATTTACAACAAAGCGTTTTTTTAGTGAGAAACATATCATACTGCAAGATAAAACTAATGCCCTTCCATGGTGTTACTGTAATATTTGACTGAATTTGATGTGGGTAGATGACAACATAGCAATACTCATTTCTAACTTACACAAAAGTACATTACTACTGTTCCATATGCTACGTAATTCATATGTCACAGTTTTCACTTTGTGACATCATGTTTTAGCTTTGCCAACAAAACATGAAATTTTGAACTGAAATATGAAATAACTATTTTCTATGGTTGACGTCGACATTGGTTTTGAGAAAATACATATTTCGGCAGTGGTTAACATATTTTTAATATGGTAATTTTCATCGATAAGTGCACTTTCAGCTGGGACGTAGACCAGCAGTAGTGTCCATGTGGTTTTATACTGTCCTAGAATAAATAACTATGTATGCTTGCATGTTACGAATTTGATTGCGAGAGTGTATTACCGAACAATGTCGTAGGCAATGAAACGTGGTTTCAAACCGAAAGCAATACATCAATCCATGGAGTGGCGTCACACCACTCCAGAGAATAAGTTCAAAGACGCACCCCCAGCTGGTAAGGTCATGGCGTCTGTTTTCTGGGACTTTGAAGGGATTTTTCAGTTTGATGTGCAACGGCCAAGTCTGAATAGAATTGCACTACCTTCATGAAACTGAAGAAACGATTTCAGCATGTTTATCGCCACAAATAGGCAAGCCAACGACTCCTTCTCCACGACATCACAGTGCCTACAGGCATCTGACTACTCGAGAGAGCTTACTGATTTTTGTTTGACTGTACTTCGTCACCCTCCCTAAAGCCCGGATCTCGCACTTTCCTATTTCCATCTGTTTGGACCAATCAAAGAGGCATCCTGGGGAAGCAGTACGTGGATGATGGGAAGATTATTGATTCAGCAAGACTTTGGCGCCGATGTCATTAGTGGAATTGTACGGTGCGGCCACACAGGTCCTCCAAGAAGGAGCCTTAAAGCCGTTGCTTCGAACGTAGATCATATTAAAAAATATTTTTTTTTGTAGCCAAAAGAGTGGGGAATTATATGGTGTATTGCAATCTTGAGTTAAACTATACTGCTTGCAGAAAAAAAGGTATTACATTACGTATTGAACACCCCACGTATTTTTGTTTTTTACTGTGTTCAACAGAGATCGAAGAATTATTCTTGCCCACAAACATACAATACATTTCGATTCTATCAGTAAGATATTCTGAGAAATGATGCGGGTAATTTATGTGTGAAGTATTTTATTTCACGATCCAGTGGGCTTGTAGAATGTGGAGTAGATATTTGACTTCGTTCCACAAGCGCTGCTTAACCTGCAAGTTATTTCTGTGTACTGTCAATATGCACCCCAATTGTATCAATTTTAATCTTTCAGAGCAATTACGTTACGATCGTAGCGCACTGTGTGTTTTGTGCTCCAAATCTTACAGATTTTTAGGAATAATATAGTTAATTTTGTAATCATTTAAATTTTTTATTCACAGTTAGAGATCCGCAAGTGTACTTCGATACTACACTAAGCAGGCTATGTGTGTGTTTTTGTATGAGTCTCTCTCTCTCTCTCTCTCTCTCTCTCTCTCTTTGTGTGTGTGTGTGTGTGTGTGTGTGTGTGTGTGTGAGAGAGACCGAGAGAGAGAGAGAGGAGGTACTTGAAGTCTTTTGTTATTTTTATAAATAATTTAGTTTTGGTGCAAAGAATGTATTTTCAAAATATTTGCTTCTCATCTCTGCCTTCTTTAATAGATGCAACCTTTTAAAAAGGAACATCATGAACAAAGTGCCCTGACTAAAGAGTGTATGAAACAGGAAAATAGTCATCCTGCTGTTCAATTCCTACGTTTCACGTCAGCGCTTTCAGAGGAATGCCTAGCACTTCAACACCTGCAATCCACTTTAATAATTATTCTTCGTAATCAGTGGAACGAAATCAGTTGGTGGATCTATCTGCAGAAAAAGGCAATGCCACTGTTTTGCTGTTGAGTGATGACTATATAGAGAAGACGAGCAATTGACGTATTGTAATATCTACAAGGACCCGACGTCCTGTGTTTGTGAATTTACTGTCTAGGCACTTGTTACATTTTTACCATAGAGAGGTATGTTCCACCCACGTTTATCGAAGTTGTATCGACTGTCTCATTTTGCTTCACGGTATATATTTGTGCCACCTGATTTTAGCACTACATCTTGCAAATAGAAAATCCTGTCTCGAGTCATCTTCAAGACATCTGCGCTGTTAATAGTCGTAAAGTCACATGTTGATGTGCCGCGTGTAACCCCAAAAGACAGTGAAATTTTCTATTCGCTGTGAAGTTCAAGAATCACATCACATGCCTTTTCTACAGTTCTACAAGGCCAGTAGTTAAATAAGATACGGAATTTGATAGCTAGTTTATTAAGTTCTTATTATTTTCTCACAATGATGTCGGAACTGCGAAATTATACCTAAATTTGCGAAAGTGGTACGTGTAACTAAGACTTCTGCTGGTAGGATTAATCGCAAAACATACTTGAAACTGGTTATAAATGGAGTTGTACACTTCGCAGCATGGATTTTTATCTCGGAAGAGCTGTATGATTTAAGTCTCAAGTTAATCTTCTTGCTCCCACTTTGGAGTGAGCTGATTGACATGGGCGAAATTGGACTCAGCATATTAAGACCCCATCACAATGCATGCTGCATAGTTCGACCGTCTAGCTACTCTGTACCGCCAAAAAACGTTGGTTAAATTTTCCGTTATTAACTTTACAGATGAAGATTTAGGCAACTCGAAAACATCTTTTGTTGGAAAAGATCTGAATTTAGCCCCTATACGAACAGTTAACCATTCACAATTTTCAATGGAAGCATTGAAGAAATCTTCAAAACTTTCTTTAGTGATGCTGCTACAGACATAAAGTGTGAAAATTTTTTAACACTATCGATATCTCCTCCATGAAAAACTAATGTATCTTCGTTTAAGAGAGTTACATTTCTTAATCTGTGGAATGATGCTAGATGGTGGACCTTCCTGCTGAGAACTGCAATGCCACTGTCTTGCTGCGGAGAGACGAGAGACGGCTACCTAGTAAAGATGTGTTATTAAAATATCGTAATATCGACGAGGACCCAACTTTCTGTGTTCAAATAACAGCGGTTGCATTTTTGAACACCATCTCTCTACTCAAGGATTGAAGAGATGAATGTATTGCATATTTGTATGTCTATATCTACATCTATATACATACTCCGCAATCCACCATACGGTGCGTGACGGAGGGTACCTCGTAACACAACTAGCGTCTTCCCTCCCGGATCCACTCCCAAACAGAACGAGGGAAAAATGACTGCCTATATGCCTCTGTACGAGCCCTAATCTCTCTTATCTTTGTGGTATTTCCGCGAAATGTAAGTTGGCGGCAGTAAAATTGTACTGCAGTGAGCCTCAAATGCTGGTTCTCTAAATTTCCTCAATAGCGATTGACGAAAAGAACGCCTCCTTTCCTCTTAGAGACTCCCACCCGAGTTCCTGAAGCATTTCCGTAACACTCGCGTGATGATCAAACCTACCAGTAGCAAATCTAGCAGCCCGCCTCTGAATTTCTTCTATGTTCTCCCTCAATCCGACCTGATAGGGATCCCGAACGCTCGAGCAGTACTCAAGAATGGGTCGTCTTAGTGTTTTATAAGCGGTCTCCTTTACAGATGATCCACATCTTCCCAAAATTTTACCAATGAACCGAAGACGACTATACGACTTCCCCACAACTGCCATTACGTGCTTGACCCACTACATATCGCTCTACAATGTTACGTCCAAATATTTAATCGACCTGACTGTGTCAAGCGCTACACTACTAATGAAGTATTCAAACATTACAGGATTCTTTTTCCTATTCATCTGCATTAATTTACATTTATCTGTATTTAGAGTTAGCTGCCATTCTTTACACCAATCACAAATCGTGTCCAAGTCATCTTGTATCCTCCTACAGTCACTCAACGACGACACCTTCCCGTACGCCACAGCATCATCAGTAAACAGCTGCACATTGCTATCCAACCTATCCAAAAGATCATTTATGTCGATAGAAAACAACAGCGGACCTACCACACTTCCCTGGGGCACTCCAGATGATACCGTCACCTCCGATGAACACTCACCATCGATGACAACGTACTGGATTCTATTACTTAAGTATATGTAGTATCGTCAAATTCTATCCTCAGTTTTTGACCTTTAAGGGGGAATGTGAACATCGTTCGTAATGCACCTAATTCTATTAGGTGGTCAAAAACTTTGAAATTTTACATTTTTCATTTATTAATTAACTCTGATACCGTCTGCTTATTTACTAAAGGATAAGGTGCGAGCAATATATTTCCGTTCGAAGGCACACTCTAGAATCGGTACGCCAATTACTCAAAATCACCGTGGGCAATGAGACTATCATCTCACAGACCCACCTGGTTGAAGATACCCATCTGGTAAAACACCGAGTTCTGCTTCGTGAAGAAGTCAGTAACTGCCTGGTGCACATCCTCATCTGACAGGAATCGTCGACTATTCAAGGCCTTCTTTTAGGGACTAAGGGCGTTATAACAATATGGTGAGATATCTGGACTATAGGGCCGGCCCTCGACTGCCTCGCGCTTGCGTTTGGCTTAACTTCTGCGTTACAGTATTTGCTATATTGGGACGTGTGATGTGGTGCACCATGCCACAACGGTGGTTTTTTACGCACTAGTTGCCTATACAAATTCTGCTTTCTAAGATGGATGTCTACCGATGATTGTCCTTCAGGAGTCAAGAAATGAATAACAGCACGTTAGTACAGTTTGGACGTATTTGGTAATAACATCGTCATAATTCACGTTTCCTCAATTACCACATGTACGTCGGAAAGAACCGAACGCCACAAGAATCCTTTGGGTACTTGCCAATGCTTACATATTCATATCGGACTAGCGCTAAGCTGCGTACACGTTGCAGGAAAGCTCTCAAACTGAAAATGTTTGATCTTCCCTTATATTTACGTATTGTTTGCTCTTTATCACTGTTTCGCAGCACATCTGAGAGAGAGGTAATAGCATTGTTAATACATGCGCGAACTTCATTTTACTGCGTATTTGATAACCAACAATTGGAACATACGTACGGTTTTGCCTTTGGTAACCCCATCTCGCTACTCATGGAAGATTTTAAAGACAAATGGTTCAGCTGAGAAGTTTTAAGACCGACAGTGTTCTGTAGGTAAGTCGATGTCACATTCATAATTTGGCTCGACGGCAAGTAGAAATTGGCGGAATTTTCTTTAGAATTTTACTCTTCAAAATGTCACGCTTACCACGGAGCAGGAGACGAATTGCTGCCTTCCGTTTTTGGATGAACTACTTAAGCGTAAAAAGATGTGTTCTCAGGGAAATGGGTGTACCGTAAGCGCACCCTTAGTGATTTACAAGTATACTAGCAGAGGTCCACCTGTCATCGTCCTTTGGACGAATATGGATTAAGTTATTACTGTAGCTCATAGGGTCCATGTTGCGAATGGCTCTTGTACACCTGGAGGAGATATTCAGGTAAAACAGATATACGAATCAACAGTTTAAGAGATTTCTGCATGGGCCAAACCAACGATAGGGAGAGGAAGAAGAAACAGACGTAACTTTGCAGCCCCTCTTGAGCAAACGGGAAATGTTTCTTTAAAAGTTAACGGTATCAGAGTGAAGAATGGTCAAGATGTCAGCTCTTCTGGGATCTGTGAAACATGATCTACCACTACGAAATGCGGATATCTATGAATATACCTATGAGTATAGGGAAAGCTTACATGGGTTAGAACATGTACCGTACAAGAACGGAGGTTCCAACACCAATGGCTCGCCGGTTTTCGTAGCCTACCATATCGGCGGCGTCTAAACATTATATTTCCACTGGACATTCCATGGATTTCGCCGGAGAAAAATTGCCACAGTTTCTTACTGTAGATTTTCAGTGGTTAAGGAAGCTGTGGAGATACATCTGGTAGACAGTCTGCTCAACTGAGACGAGAGCTTCCATTTCGACAGTTCCTCTTAGAACGTAGATGTGAATTGAGTGGTTACTCATTTCACGTGTACGTCCTAAGAGGGATTTTGTTCTGAGTCTGTAGTCCTTGGCATTCCAGCAGTTACCATCCACTTTAATATTTAAGCATACACTTGCTAAGCACTGTGGGTTTTCTGACTTGACGCTTGTACATATTTACCTAGAAGGTGCGGGATTCTTTTGTTCACCAACAGTCTTGTTTTCTATAATTCTGACGTACTACTAGACATTCTCGTACACTCAGAATTCAGTCAACGACTCGCCTGGAAGATAGCTGTATGGTTAACAGCCTAAATATAAGAAGATGAAGTCCTGCTCTTCCGGACTCTCGTTGGAAATATGGTGGAATGCTGTACAGCAGTATTTTTAGGTACGTTGGACAGAACATGTTGAAACATCGACATATTTGGCAGGCTCATTGTCGGTTTTGTCAGGGGCACGTTCTATTAAGACAGCTCTCTTCTGTCTTTCTGTCACGTCTACACGTCAACACATCATACTTCGCGGATTAACTTCTTTCTGCCTACCAGCACCCACACACCACCTCACTGCAGTGACTTACATCAGTAGTTAAGTGAGAAATGAACACCTGGCACTACTTGTACACAAGCTATAGCTAAGAAAAGCGACCGTCGTGATCTTTTCCGTGGTTGATTCAAATTTAGTCTTGTGAGCCTATGTTTAAGTAACTCCATTACCACCGGCAGTGGAAGTCTTTCCGTTTGGGTGATGTTTACACGGTGTAAAAATTGAGACCCCTGATATGTCCGATACTTGCTGCACCGGCGGGCCGTACAAAACAAAACGGTGCCTCATTTGATTCGTCTACACCAATCAGCACCTTCTGTAACCCACACTCTGACAATTAATATAAAGTAAAGGAATTTCAGGGATACATTTGTGCAGGTAACGTATTTAAGCGGCTAACATTGGAAGATCACAGGTTAATGTGAGAGCGAGACTGAAATTTCAAATGCAGCTACATCAACAACCGGTGCAACCGCCAGAATGTTGAATGCAAGGGTGAAAATGTGCATGTATTGTGATGTATAGGTGCTGGATGTCAGTTTGTGGGATGGAGTTCCGTACCAGCTGCCCTTGATCGATCAATAGGCTAATGACGTCTGTGGATGACACAGGAGTTGTCGACAGATGATGTTCCACATCCAGCAGGCCGAGGCAACATGTCGATACCCTGTAGAGCACGTTGGGTTACAGCATCCTCTTGGGAAAGCACCTAGCTGAATGGAATGGTAGCGCCCAGCAGGTCGCATCACCAGAGTGACGTATACTTTTGGTGTTAAGAGTGCGTCGGATAACCACGGATGTGTTCCTGCTGTCGTACGAAATCCCAGCCCAGACCATAACTCCAGGTTTAGGTCCAGTGTATCTAACACGCTGACAGATTGTGGGGGTTTTGTTGTATATAGAAAATTGCAACTTTGGTAATATTTTCGATGTCTCGCTGAAAAGAAAAGCTTCGATAGTGTCTAAATAATAGCGAGCAACGTCTCTGCCAAAAAGGTTGCGGTGCGAGAGATTGTTAGTAGAACCTTTGCTTATGAGAGGTGTGAACTCATAGAAAGAGAGAGAGAGGTGGAATCGAGCTGGATCTTGTGATGGAGTTCGTTTGTGCCGTGCTGTGCGCCGGCAATAATTTTCTTATAATATTTTTCTTTTACAGAATTTTTGTAAATTTATTGAGAAGACTTTAAAAGGTGCTGTAATTGCTTATTTCCCGAGACATCAAAGCGTAGTCTTTAATTCGGTCAGGGATTTAGAATTGGAGGTTTTTATGATAACTTAACAATGTGTGATTTACTGACTTTTTTTTTGAAAGATGGCTAGCGTACGTGTGTGAATGAGGGTGAAGAAAATTTGTTCAGGTTTCTGAACTGAAGTCTTAGTGTTTCAAGTGTTATAATATTTTGCCTTAGTGATGTAATGTTTTGTTAATACAGTTATTTATTCTTTTTCCATGTATCAGCATCCATCTTTTTATTTCAGGTTTCACGTACATAATTTTGCTTTCCCGAGTTTCTCAGTAACAGACCTTAATTGACAATTATCACTGCAGTAATGAGATTTATTAGCACACCAAGTGTCGTGGAGGTCTCTATAGTCTAAAGCACGCATTGCACATAGCGTTGCTAGCAGTTTGAACTTTTATTTTTTAACTAGTGTAGCAGCAGTAGCCACAGTAGTTTGGAGATAACAGCTGCACAGCACCTATTCGTTGCGAAAGCAGGAAGACATTTATCATTTACGTGTGATACAATTAACATTTCAGCAGTGACATACCAATAATATAATGGCGTGTGACGAGGGCCTCCCGTCGGGTAGACCGCTCGCCTGGTGCAAGTCTTTCGATTTGACGCCACTTCGGCTACTTGCGCGTCGATGAGGATGAAATGATGATGATTAGGACAACACAACACACAGTCCTTGAGCGGAGAAACTCTCCGACCCAGCCGGGAATCGAATCCGGGCCCTTAGGATTGACAGTTTGTCGCGCTAACCACTCAGCTACCGGGGGCAGACAGTGACATACTTTTCAGACATTACATTTTTCGTAGCTATTTATATTTCATACTTCTCTCACAGTCTGATTGCTTGTATTTATTGCAAACAGGACAGTTTTCTTGAACTGAACAGAACATACTGTTCTCTCGCCATGAGCATTGCAATACACAGTTTAATTTGGCAGTTCCGTTTACCCTTTGCATTGTTGATCACTTTTCAAGTATTACGAGACTACTTACGAACTTAAATACGAGCTCAACTCTTCCTCTTATCACGATTTCAACTTGACATTACCACACTGACAAAATACCAGTAAATTAGCATACAACAAAAACGAATTAGCCACTTTAAAGTTTGGTTACATGTCCGAAACTGGTCTCCTTCCCTTCCGATGTGAAAGGATGAAGGAGTGTGAGTATTCGTAGTTACATGCTCGCTTGTAGCAAGACGTTCTGTCTGATAGAGAACAGTAGTACCAACGGATGAGTAGGTAGATACGATTCCTAAGGCAAAGACGTTTGTTTCCTTGGAGTGGTTCTGTCCGTCCCTTGTCAAGATGGTATAGGAAGCTACCTCCCTGGTCACTTCCTATTGTATCTATTGGATACCTTCGGACGGTGCCGAAACAAGTTAGTCTGCAGGCAGTTTCTCATCTGGTAATACCGTCGGGTAAGCGCGTGTTGGTGAGTCAGAACCACAATGAAATTCTTAAGTTCTTAGCCTAACTCAATTATTATATAATAATTAGTTTTCTTACAGATTTATACTGAAAATATTTTTTATACTATTTTAAATCGGAATGCAGTGCGCTTACAGTATTGGTTTCGGAGTTTACTGCAGTAGTTCCTTTTTTCCACTGCAATAAGGAAAGTGGAAGGTACGTTAAGTCATGAGGTGTAATTCTAATTAAAATCATCGCTCTTTAATGTGAATGTGCGTATAAGTGTGTCTTCTTATGATCGTAAGGTTTTTTCTCGTTGAAATACTTCAAATAAAAAATTTCTCGTTGTGTTGAACCCACGTGCTGTGTGCTTTGTGGTAACAGTACCACGTGCTCGTAAAATTGTTTAACGAGCAATCAGGTCAATACTATGGCGTTAGCAACGCAGCTCGGAAGTTTTCTGTAAGTAATGTGTTTGGACTTCATTTCTTCATAAAAATCGTTGTGGAATTACATATTTTCCGTTAATGTACTTGTACTCGTGGAGCAGGTGCTGTAGTAACAAAACTAGGCCTCAGATACTCTTTTCCATACTATTTCGCGCATTCAAATTTAATTAATCGCTATCGCGAGTTGTTTTCCTATTTCGCAATTTCGATTGTGGTTATATCGAAACCAAGTGTTCTTAGTCTGAACTTCCAATACCAGTCTGTGGTTATCCATTGAGAACACGACTACGCCAGGAGCGGAATTTCTTTGCCTAAAAAGAATGAACTGGTTTTGGTTCAGTTCCTTTTTTTGTGTGGCCTTGAAATATCGTTGTGTGGTTGTTTGAATGCGGTGTCCAATCCTGTTTCCTATTCTTTCTGTTTCTCTTCTTTGAAAACCACGTTTGATGCTAACTGAAACCTCTCTGATTAACACTATTCTTAACTAATTTATAACAGTAAATAAGGCAACAGCTTTGAGACAGACTTACCTTGTGTTATCCGTTTTTGTTTAAACTGATGAATTTTAAAATAAATATAAAAGTTAAAGTTACTTTACTTTTCTTTAATCTAATTTTCCCCAACATCTGCTTACTTAAAATTATAATAGAATGATAAAAGAATGAGCTGATAGTGTGGGTGAGTATTGCATAGACTAAAAAATGTATAACAGTATTAAAACTTTATATACCAGTCACCCATGGATACTTTCCACCCTAGGTTCGGAAGATGTTTTGAAAGTACTAGGCTTACTATAGTAGTACTTCTAATATCCCTGGAATAAAATGTAATGTTTCAGTTCAGGTCATCATAAATATTTATCACAGTTTGTATGTATAGTAGACACTCGTAGTCAAGGCAAAGTAACAAGAATTTTGAACTGTTTGCACATCAAATACTTTCCTTCAAAATCCATATTACATCTCTTTCATCTGAACAGAAAAGAACATTTCCTTTTGTGAATGTAGGACGAACAAATAATTTTAAACGACACTTCTTTAATCAGCTTAAAATATTTGTTGTTGACATGCTGCAGGTCTTCGACGAACATCAGTTCAGAAGTTATTTCTTTCTGCAAATACTCACGCATTTCTGAAGAGATCCCTTGCAATAGAAGATGAAAATTAACTTCCTCTTCAATCACTGCTCTGTCACGTTATCGATCCAGTGACGAAAATAGGCGACATTAGTGAACAGAACCACAGTCTCCAAATCACCAGTGCACTGTGCACGATTGATGACGCCTATCTGCGTTCGACCGTATGTCATCGGTCCCCCACTATCGCCCGGACACAAGTCCGCGCCTTCAGTCTCTGGGCTTGCACAAATAATGGCTTCCGGCACGGTGATGGGATAGTCTGCCGCTCGCTCGCAGCTCGTAACGGGTTCTATAATCATTTCAATCATCCTTAACGTCTGCGGGTTGTCTTCATCTGGCCAGGTCAAGCCCCATCCTAAAATGGTCACCACAGTGCCGTTCTGCACTTTACCACCAGGTAGCGGCAGCGTCACCACCTGTCGACACACGAAGCTCCACCATTGAATTAAAAATAAATAAGTAAATAACTTACTGAACTTATGCACAGGTTCCTAACAAATGACAAGTAATCGAAAATTCGCGATAGTTCTGTATTCCCATCTTCGTTTTCTTCGTTAACTATAGGTAACCCTTTGACTGAGTGATCTGGAAAAAGTTGGGGCAGATGCTTGCTGAATTCGGTGTTCCACCTCACTTGACAGCCCTGATCAGAAGTCCGTGCAATAACCACATCAAAGCTGTTAAGGCAACTGCTGGCACGTGTGATTTCTTCAGTGTATGGAAAGCTGTCAGGCAGGGTTGCATTCTATCTGTACAACAGCTATGCAGAACATATCATTAGGAATGCTCCTGATAGTTGGACTAAAGACATTGCTGTTGGTGGTAGAACTGTTAACAACTCCCTATATGCTCGTGGTACTGTACTTTTAGCGAGCAGTGAATATGAGTTTGCTGAGCTATTAACAAAGGCAAAAGACACTAGTCTAAATCTCACCAAGTTCAAACTTACGACAATTGACTAATGAGTAAAGGTTCACCTCAGAGGTTGATGAAGAAAACTGGAAGCCGTGCATTCTTTCATCAACATCTACATCTATATCTATACTCCACAAACCACCTGACGGTGTGACTATCTTCAGTCAACCACCCCGACAAAGGGAACTGTCAAGATGAGATGAGAAGACGGTTCACGCTATGGCGAGTGACTATGAAGAAGGTCAACAAGGTTTGGCAGAACAGAGCGATAATGAATACCAGAAAGGACCGGCTTGTTGAAACGCTCTTGCTTTCCGTCTTATTTTATGGTGTCGAGACATGGGCCCTTAAAGCTAGAGGTAGAGCATCAATGCATTAAAGCTTTGATGCTGACACAAGATGCTTCATATGAAATGGACTAAAACCAAATGAAATGTCTCTGTTACAGATCAACTCGATATCTCCAAGTGCCTTTCTTCTCGTGCGGAAGCAAGTTATTTAGTTATTTGGAGAAAGTAATCATGGAAAGGAAGATCGAGGGCAGGAAACTAATTGGAACAACAGCGAACAGATGGACTGATCAAATCAAGAGGCTCGCTCGTATCTAAGAAAAGCTGGTGATCACCTAGGATGAAGAAGCTTGGTTCGTGGCGTCAGCACGCTCAGCAAAGAGTGCAAGGACTTGTGATGATGATAATGGTGATGATGATGATGAAGTAAGCAAGTAAATAAAAATGTCCTGAAAAACAATCGCCCCATATCTTGGTGGTACAAGTACATATTTACATGTATTGCTGTTCCAAGTAAAGATTTTTAAGCTTAGTTATCAAGAAATAGCCAAACATATGTTCGTAACAATATAAAAATTCCAAAAGTCGATTATATATACTTGCAATTCCATACTGAGCTGTGTTGAGCTTTACTGACGATGTATACACTGAGGCTATCTTTCTATTGCAGCAAAAACTCATTGACCCATGTACTTATGACTAGTTTAGATAATTATATTGAACTGATTGGGACGTTTATATATATAAATATATCGTCTTTTCTTTCCTCAGTAGGCACTGAAGACAGTTTGAGATCCAGTTTGCAATAAAGCTCCGTTCTCTTCCACCAAATTCGAGTAAACTGGATGTAGGCCAGAATGGTCCACACTGCGATGTGAAGATTTGAATCAATATGACAGATGGTACTGAGTATGGGCAACTTTTATTTCGTGATCTTTCATATCTTCGTTCACATGTTTATATGTATACCTTTCTGTGACTATTAATACGTACAAAAAACACACTTTTCGTTTTCTTTGAGGAAGAATGTCTGAGTTTTCGAGCTCCTCTTGAAATTATTTAATTTTGTTCTCCAGCAGCAAAAATCATTCTCGTTGTATCCGGTATACCATCAAATGCTTATATTCCTGGTCGAGTAATCCACCATACTACCCATTATTATTACTGCTCGAACTGTTTACATTTTATTTTAAGTGAAAATTCTGTGGACAATTATTCCAAAAGTTCTGGCCACAGGACTGTTCCTTCGAATTTGATGACAACTTTAATTATCATTTAGTACTGGGGATACTAGTGTATGCAATGATAATAAAAATGATTTCAAGGCTTTTTATTGCAGTACCTTGTTAGTTTATTTCATCTGATACATGAGAAACTACGGAAATGTAAACGTCTCACCCAGTGGTTCAGAATTTGTAAACAGTGAGAAAGCAGTACGCATCAACCGAAACTTTAGAGTCTGCAAGTGTGTAACCTGAGTGGTTACTGTAGATCTTGTTGTTGCCGGACTTGGTTTCTCCTTTTCATACTTGTTGATTTGTTTCATCTTATCCTATTCACTCAGTTGTGTCTATAAAGCTGAGGACACTGGACTAAATCTCAGTTATCAGACGTCATGGACCCACAGAATCCCCAGCAACAGTTCCCTTCTGAAACGAAGACTGGGAATTACATGTTCCAGCTCTGTATACTATCCAACTTTAGACGTAGCATGCTACAATAACTTAAGCAACAATAATCCACCAACCCACTTCGATTCTAAGTTTTGTCCGGAACAGGGCTGCAAACTGATCGTTCAGGTCGAGCGTTCTCGTAGAAGAGATGCACTGTGTAGTCGCATTTAAACACTTATGTTGTTCCTTTAGGCTTTACGGAACCTTTATAACTGTTCTTTTCTACGTTTTCCATGAAAAATAGAAGGCACTTTGATAATCGCTTTGTCGTTCCATCTGATAAGTGTAAACTGATCGTTACACACCAAAACCGCTGTCCTCTTTTAGATTATACAACTACTGTTACGTCGCTAATTTCATAGCTTTACTGACTTTCGTCTCTCATAGAGTGTCGTGCCCCCATATGTTTCGTCTGCACAATTCTTGCAGCAATGGAACAGAAGTCGAGACAGCAGTTCAACTCTGAAATGCCTTTTATCATGATTCACACTGGAGAAATTCATTCTTATTCAACGATTGCCTGCGGTCTCACAACCTGGTCATAAAGATGGGCAGCATTTCCTATCACAGCACCATCCGACAGATAGGAACCTTCCTCTGTATTAACAGCAGCGATCTAATTTGGAGTAATGACTCCAATTGACATGATCTTTTTCCAGGGACCTCTTATTCCTCATTGGGACTGATAAGCCCGTCAACAATAAACAATTTGTCGTCAGGCATAAAAAATAAAGACATACGAGATTAGTTGCCCTAGTGCTCAGTAGCAACTTTAGTTGCCAAATGATTTTAAACTTTTACTGCATCAACAACCTCTGACAAATGTATATGAAGTAAACTCATTTACTTCGGTATACATTTGAACGCTGCACACACAAAGTTATTTAAAAATCTATAAATGTTGTAGAATTCCCTTAAATTTCTTTGAAAGTAATTTTATCTTTAACAGTCGACAGTAATAATATACTGTCTGTATTCCTGCAATAAAACACCCAAAACAACAACAGAGCATAACCAGTGACATAATTATTGATTGCGTAAACCAGCTATCGCAGCAACGCTCAGATTTAAAACGTGTGAATAGAACGATTTTTAAAGGAATCTGCAGATAAAACTACCAATTAGAACTTACTGCTTAAGGAAGTGTAAGTCCATCTTCACCACAATGTCGATCTCCATTCTAAAAATTAGGATCGTAACTTACTTTCAGTATGCCATTACAAATACAATGATAACGTAACACCAAGAGTTTCTGTACGTATTGTATTAGTTTTGAATTCCAATTGAAGTCCCTTTTCTAAAGATTTAAAAATGTTAGGTTATCAAGGTTTTCAGTGAGTAAATAACAACAAAGAAGTAGATGCAATTTAGAAAACTGCAGTGAACTATTTTCAATATGGAATTCATTATTCAGAACATATTGTAGCGTACTAGGGCGTAAAGGGGTGTCTACGATGTTAATATGAGAGACAGCGAAGAGTTGAGATGGGATACCACGTCGACGAAGACCCTGAAAGAAGAAGCTATTAAAATTCATTTTTTATTTGGCACAGTTACATTAACACAGCGTCTGTGAGACGAAGGTGACTATTCGTAAATTTTAAATCGTGTGCACTATTTAGATTATTGACATATTAACGCTGCTCCATATTTTATAATAAATATAAATGAGGCGTTATGAACTGCACCGTCAAGGTGAATTCCTGGCAAACCCAGTAAGAGGATATACGTCTTAGTACGTGAAACTGTTGACTTAATGTAAACACAGTTATATAAATCATGTAACCACAAGAGGTTTTTTCTTGACATAGTATTGTTGTATTGTGATGTCCTTCGTGTGTTGAACATGAGCCACCAAAATTGGCAACAGTTGTAATGATAATTTGTAAATCTTCCATTACAGTGATTCTATGAAAATTCTAGAGAGGGGAAGCTGTAAACGACCACTTAGGCGACGTGAATGAATGGTCATAAAGTATTATGACTATATAAGTTATCAATATTTGCTATCAGCGGCTTCCATTACCAGGCTACAGATTAGTTGGCTGTTTCTCAAGGAGTTCCTTGTGGGGTGGGGGATGGGCTATGTACGTAAAAAACAGTAATCCATTTGAGTCCATAGACGTATTACGACACTGCACTGAACAGATGTTTGAATGTTGTGCAGCGATAGTTGAATTTAGTGAAACCAATTGTTGTTGTTTATAGGTCCCCTAACTTCGACTTCAGAGCATTTCTGCTAAAGCTAGAGAGGGTTCTTGATTCACTTTGTAGGAAGTACCAGATGGTGTAAGATAAAGGATTTTGGTAATCTCCTAAATTCATATGATCTGATGCTGACTGTGATTTTCCCAACTAGGGTGCAGGGGAACAGTAGCACAGCCATAGACAATATTTTTATTCATTCTTCATTACTAGATGGACATTCTTTTAGTAAAAGCGTGAATGTCCCTTCAGACCATGATGCAAAAAATTTTAACACTAAAGCCTTTTGTAGTCAAACCAATGTCATATTTAATTACAAACTATGTAGTAAAGTTAATCCAACAGCAATATAGAGTTTGTTAAACCTTGTCAGGAACAAGAGTGGCAGGATGTTTACAGCGCCAATAACATAGATGATAAATACAATGCTTTCCTTTACACATTTCTCATGCTCTTTGAGAATTGCTTTCCATTAGAACATTCTAAACCGGGTGCTAGCATTAATGGACAGTTTGCGTGGCTGACTAGTGGGATAGGGATATCATGTAGAACAAAGCGGGAATTATATCAAAATGTTAGAAGTAGTCACAATCAAGCTACAGTAGCCCATTACAAACAGTATTGTAAGGTGCTTAAAAATATTATTAGTAAGGCAAAGAGTGTATGGTATGCAAATAGAATAGCTAATTCACAAGATAAAATTAAAACTACATGATCAGTTGTGAACAAAGTGTCTGGTTAGCAGCACAAGGTCGACGATATGAAGTCAGTTCGCAGTAATAATATTTCTGTTACTGATAAATCAGATATATGTACAGTATTTAACAATCATTTTCTGAGTATTACTGGTGAATGAAATAAAAATTTAGTTTCTACAGGAAATCATACATCTTTCTTTGCAATTGCCTTTCTGAGATTGGTGTCTGAAATACTCTTCTGTGATATAGACAAGACGGAGATTGAGTCAATCAGTAAATCACCGAAGACTGATGACTCTCATGGTTATGATGGAGTGTCTAGCAGAATATTAAAGTACTGTGCTACACATGTTAGCTCTGTATTTAGCCATATTTGTAATTTATCCTTTAAGAATGGTCTGTTTCCCGAGAAAACAAGCACCTTCCACTCTTTTAATACTTAGCAGAAATCAAACCTGAATTTGGATCGGACTTCCTTAACTCTTATGCAAAAAGGTGTGCAGTATACTGCTGCATCCATTTTCAATAAGCTGCCACTCTAATTCAAAAATTTTAGCAGTAATCCACGCGCTTTCAAATCGAAACTAGAGAGTTTCCTCATGGGTCACCTATTCTGTCCAGTACTTCCTTGAAAAATTAAGCTGATTCTTATTGTATTGCTGATAGCGTTTACTTAAACATATGGACTGACTTTTTTCAGGTTCATGAACATTTATCTTTATCTGTTATTGCTTTTAGGCTGTAATTTCATGTATTGACACGTTCCATGACCTTGGAGATTTGCTTCTCAATTTGGTCCTACGGAACATGACGTTAATATATATATATATATATACATATATATATATATATGTGTGTGTGTGTTTTAACGTCATGTTCCATAGGACCAAATAGAGAAGCAAATCTCCTAGGTCATGGAACGTGTCAGTACATGAAATTACAGCATAAAAGTAATAACAGATACAGATAAATGTTCATGAACCTGAAAAAAGACAGTCAATACTGCCTCTAATATCGTCAAAGCTTAGTCCTCTACATATGTACTGAATAATTTCGCCTGTTAATACATCTTTTTCATTCGTTTCAACATCTGAAGAGCTAGTAGGCATGTGTACTTTGTTCTAATGGGTTGTGGCCTTGAGTCTGTCTTGGTAGTAATGACACACTTCACTCTGTTGTTCAGTGGAGCTTGGCCAGCGTGCTTAGGCCAGAATAGAATTTAAGTAGAAGAAAGGCAAAGACGATCGTGAGTAAGAGTAGTATAAGGAGAATAGCAATTTGCTTGAGTTCGTATTCTTACCGCCACCATATTAAAGAGGAGCAACAAAACCGGGAAGTCCTCATTTTAAGCCCCATTTGTATTTAATTGCATGCTGCCACACAAAATGAGTTTCTTAATGGAATGTGGAACACATATGTACCGCCATACCATTAAAAACCTTTGTCAAGCCACAAAGGCACAGTACCACGGATCCACACGCTCATCTCCTGTGGGAACCTCTGAATAGAGGACGGCAGTATAATGGGCAGGAACTGCGGATGGGTGGCTCTCGGTTTGAGTGTGGATCGGCCGTGAGGAGTGCCGAGATACTCCATGCAGTTGCGATAACGCTGTGTCCCGGTTTGCTCAGTAGTTACCTCACCTGCTTAATAAGCAGAAGATCCCGGGTTCGAATCCCGGTCCGGTACAAATTTTCACACGTCGCCGCTAGTTCCACTTAATGTCCCGCTGCAGCTGACAGCAGTGATCCCCTTTCAGTTAACATATAACGCAAAGAGTAATATGTGTCTTCAGAATTGCAGATGGCAGCCAGGCACAGAAGCAGACACACTGTACAGAACGGCTGATGGCAGGTCGGAGGGTCGTGATGTCATTGTCATGGGTCGCTGCCAGAGTGCGTCGTATTGGTAGCAGCGGTTGCTGTCACACCAAATGTTCCAAGATGACCCAGTGTGGTTTACACCTCGGCACTCTCGAAGAGGGACAAGTTCTTAGGAGAGTGTTGATCGATTATCGCCGGCGGTGGGTGCCATAAAGGCAGGCGGAAACCCACAAGTATAGTCGTCACAGCATGCAGCTAGGGAGGTGGTACTACATCCAGCCTAGAACTCAGTGCTCCGTTGTCACGCCCAACAGGTAGTAAGCGGATGTTTTCTGTAACGCGGTCTGGCCGTTCGCCAAGGGAAGGCACTAGCTCGCCAACATCTTATTCAACCATGGCGGCAGTCACGCAGTAGCGGCGTCTTGATGGGGCGAAGTCTCCGTGTAGGTGGTGCCATGTGGTGTCAGAGGTGAAGAAGGCAGCACGTCGCTATAAGCCAGTTTGGTTATTTTGTAACTAGCGAAACTGTCATTCTGTCGGAATCAGAGATACAAATGGATGCCCAGACATTCAGTGTCAACATTCAAAAACGGTCATATTTAAGGCTAGACATAATGCTATCATGGCCGGCAAAGTGGCCATTTTGCCTCATTATCTGGATGCGTCAACAGAATTGTCCCACCTTGGTGTCTCAATTAGCGCACGATTTTATGGAAAGTTCAAAATGGCTCTGAGCACTATGGGACTTAACATCGGAGGTCATCAGTCCCCTACACTTAGAACTACTTAAACCTAACTAACCTAAGGACATCACACACATCAATGCCCGAGGCAGGATTCGAACCTCCGTCCGTAGCAGTCGCGCGGTTCCGGACGGAAGCGCGTAGAACCGTTCGGCCACCGAGGCCGGCTTTTATGGAAACCACCGATGTTCTAGGCGTAGCGTCTTTGGTTAGTAATCTAAAACTTCTTGCAATCCGCCATCGGTTAAATTTTGATTCATAATCAGCATTGGCGGTGAAGTCTTCCGCCGTAAGAGGTCATCTTCATCGTGCCAACGGCTTGTCAAAGAGGGCGGAGGAGCGTACAGAGGTTCAGGGCACTCTCTCGTCCTTGGTGTGGCAAAGTGCCCCTGAAGGCGGAAGTATCAGCAATGATCAACGGAATGAGGATGCAGAAGGCAATGGAAGCCACTGCTTAGACACACGACGTGTATCCAAAGGACACGTAACCTGTAATTTAAAAAGTGTCTTGACGATCTTTCCATTGCAAAAGATTCCGGAAAAGTCCCCCATTCGGATCTCCGGAAAGCGAACTGCCAAGTGGGAGATAACCATGAGAAAAAGACAATATCTAATGAAAGGATAACGGTCTACGAGTCTGGTGTATAATATCAGAAGCTTGAACGTGATAGTGAAGCTAGAGAATCTGAAAAGGGTAATGCAAAGGCTCAATCTAGACACAGTAGTGGTCAGTGAAGAGAAATGGAAAAAAGACAAGAATTTCTGGTCAGATGAGTATAGGGTAATATCAACAGGAGCAGAAAATGGTATAACAGGAGTGGCATTCGATATGATTAGGAAGGTAAGGCAGACAGTGTGATCCTGTGAACAGTTCAGTGATGGGGTAGTCCTTACCAGAATCGTCAGCAAACCAACACCGACAACGATACTCCAGGTATGCATGCGGACGTCGCAACCTGGAGATAAAGAGACAGAGAACGTATATGAGGATACGGAAGGGGGGATACAGTACGTATAGGGAGGTGAAAATCAATTATTCATGGGGGACTGGATTGTAGTTCTAAGGGAAGGGGACGAAGAAAAGGGTACGGGAAAATATGCACTTCGGACAAGGAATGAGAGAGGAGAAAGACTAATTCAGTTCTATAATAAATCTGAGCTAGTGATAGAGAATACTCTATTCAAGAATCAGAGAGGAGGACGTATACTTGGAAAAGGCCGGCTGATAAGTGAAGATTTCAGGTACTTACATCAATGTAAGACAAAGATTCCGAAATTAAATACTGGATTTAAAGCGTAATCAGTGGCAGATATACACTCAGATCACAATATAGCAGCGATGAAGATTAGGCTGAAGTTTAAGACATTAGTCAGGAAGAACCAATATGCAAAGAAGTGGGATATGGAAAGAATACGGAAGAGCGAGGTACTCTTTAAGTTCTCTAAGACTATAGATACAGCAGTAAGGAATAGATCAGTAGGCAGTAGAGTCGATGAAGAATGGACATCTCTAAAAAGGGAAGTCATAGAAGTTGCAAAGAAAAACATTGGTACGAAGAAGGAAACATGCGAAGAAACTATAGGTAACAGAAGATATACTTGAGTTGATCGCTGAAAGAAAGAAGTACAATAATAGTCGGGTAAATACAGGAAAACAGAAATACGAGGGTTGGAACCTAAATAGTGGCAACTATTTGTTCACAGCCAATACAAAAGCGTTACATGTTTGCACCTGTTACTGTCCCTCAGAGTAGTCACCAGCTTTGCGTAGAACCCGTTGCCAGCGATGTGGAAGGCGTAGTATACATTTAGCAGAGCCTGTTCTGTTGATGGTGCTAATGGAGCGGGCTACTGCCTGTCGAATCTCTGGAACAGTTCTCCTTCATCTTCGGAATCAAATCAAAGTCACAATGGCTTAAGTCCGGGGAGTATGGTGGATGGTACAGTACTTCCCAGTCCTATAGACCGAACAGAGCAGCCACAGCTTGCTCTGGATGCGCCAGCGCATTGTCGTGCAAAATGATGGGTGGGTTGCGCAGAAAGTGTCGCCGCTCCTTCCGCAAAGCTGGTCGCAGGTGATGTTACAAAAACGAACAGTAATACTGAGCATTGACGGTCTGCCTTGGAGGAATGTAATGCATTAGGATAACAGCATCACAGTCGTACACGAGAATCACCGTAACTCTAGATCGCTCCATTCGCTCCATTAACAGAACAGGCTCTGCTAACGGTATGGTACGGCTTCCACATCGCTGGCAAGGGGTTCTACACAGTTCTGGTGGCTACCTTGAAGGACAGTAACAGGTGCAAACATGTAACTCTTTTGTATTGGTTGTGAATAAATAGTTGCCACTATTTAAGTTCCAACCCTCGTACAAGGTGCTGAGGAACGAAGTAAATAGGAAGTGCAGGCATGGTAAGACGAAATAGCTGCATAAAAAATGTGAAGAAACCGAAAAACAAATGGATGACGAAAGGACTGACTCAGCATATAGGAAAGTCACAACAACCTTCGGTGAAATTAAAAGCAAAGATGGTAACATTTGATAGACGAAGATACGGGAATCGATTTAGAGGAGATAGGGGATCAAGTATTGGAATCAGAATTTAAGAGAGCTATGGAGTACTTAAGAACTGATATGGCAGAAGCGAGAGATAACATTTCATCTGAATGTCTAAAGTCACTGGGGGAAGACGCAAAAAAGGAAAAAAAATTGATTTTTCACGTTGGTGTGTAGAATGTATGAGTCTGTCGACATACCATCTGACTTCGGAAATATCATCTTAACAATTCCGAAGGCTGTAATAGTAGACAGGTGCGAGGTTTAGCCCACATTCAGCTTAATAGCTCATGCATCCAATTTGTTGACAAGGAAACATACAGAAGAATGGAAACGAAGGTTGAGGATGCGTTAGACGACAATTGGTTTCGCTTTAGGAAAGGTGAAGGTAAGGTTCAAGTGGCTCTAAACACTATGGGATTTAACGGTTCCGGACTTAATCGCCTAGAACCGCTCGGCCACAAGGTAAGGGCAGCAGAGAGGCGTTTCTGATGTTGCGACTGAGACACGTTCACAGGATTTGTTGACCTGGGAACAACGTTAGACAATATAAAATAGTGGAAGATTTTATCATATCTGAGAAAAATTGGGGTAAGGTATAGGAAGAGACGGGTAATATAAAGTATGTACAAGAGACAAGAAGGGATAATAAGAATGGACGACCAAGAAGTAAGTGCTCGATTATAAAGGGTGTGCCGGCCGGAGTGGCCGAGCGGTTAACAGCGCTATAGTCTGGAACCGCACGACCGCTACGGTCGCAGGTTCGAATCCTGCCTCGGGCATGGATGTGTGTGATGTCCTTAGGTTAGTTAGGTTTAAGTAGTTCTAAGTTCTAGGGGACTTATGACCACAGCAGTTGAGTCCCATAGTGCTCAGAGCCATTTTTTATAAAGGGTGTGAGACAGGGATGTAGTTTACTGTTCAATGTGAACATCGAAAAAGGGATGATGGAAATAAAATAAAATTTATGGAGTGGAATGACAATTCAAGATGAAAGGATATCAATGATACGATTCGATGATGACATTGCCATCCTGAATGGAAGTGAAGAAGACTTTCAGGATACGCTGAAAGGAAGAACTGTGTAATGAGCACAGATAATGGATTGTGAGTAAATCCAAAGAAGAAGAAAGTAATGAGGAGTAGTAGAAATAAGATGAGCTAGAAACTTAACATCCAACTTCATGGTCACATAGTAGAAGAAGTTAAAGAATTCTGCTGCATAGGCAGCAAAATTGATGTGTTGGCAGAAGAGCCAACACTGTGTTGCTAGAGGAGGCCGAAATGCACGCGTTTAATAACAGGCTGATTGGCGTGAGGTCTGGAACAGTTAAGGGAATTAATAGTAGCAAATAAAGTACGAAGATCTTGGAATACTTAACTTTAATCCATAATCGGTGTACATCGCTCTTGTACAGATATAATCTCCATCTCAATATACACTGGTAATGGCGCCTTGCTAGGTCGTAGCAAATGACGTAGCTGAAGGCTATGCTAATTATCGTCTCGGCAAATGAGAGCGTATTTGTCAGTGAACCATTGCTATGAACGTCGGCTGTACAACTGGGGCGAGTGCTAGGACGTCTCTCTAGACCTGCCGTGTGGTGGCGCTCGGTCTGCCATCACTGACAGTGGTGACACGCGGGTCCGACATATACTAATGGACCGCGGCCGATTTATGGGCTACCACCTAGCAAGTGTGGTGTCTGGCGGTGACACCACAAAAATAACCAAAGACAGACGGACGAAGGAGTTATCAAAAGCGGAGTAGCACTGGCAAAAAGGGCATTCCTGGCCAAGAGATGTCTACTAATATCAAACATAGGCCTTAATTTCAGGAAGAAATTTCTTGCAATGTACGTTTGGAGCACATCAGTGGGAAAACAGGAACAGAAGAGAATCGAAGTATTTCAGTTGTGGTGCTACAGACGAATGTTGAAAATTTGGTGGACTGTTAAGTTAAGGAATAAACATCTGTTAAGACATTAGGGAATGAATTCCATGATACTAGAGGGAGCTGAAGAGGGCAAAAATTGTAGAGGAAGACAGAGATTGAAATACATCCAGGAAGTAATTGCGGACATAGTCAGAAGGAAGACTGATAACTCAAAAAAAAAAGAGGTAGAGAGAGAGAGAGAGAGACAGACCTACCAGGTTAATCTGTGCACTGTGTGAACGGCTGTGCCAAGGTCACTTAGTAGCAGCGCATCTGCCTAGTAAGCGGAAGACACGGGTTCGATTCTCGGCTTTGGTACGAATTTCCTCTGGCTACTTCTCCCTATATGCATTAAATCATGTTTTTATGAGACAATCAAAGCCTCTGAAAATGTGTCCTTTGTACTGCAAGATTCTCTTGCTGCCGCATTTTCTTTTCATACACGCTGTGGATTTCCTGAGGATGATGTTACTTACTATGGCTCCATAGCGTACAGCTCGCAAAATGACGCATTCGGTGCTGTAGTACTGCGTGGTCTGTGCTTCTTGATTACGTCTTGGATTGATGGGGCAAAGCATTACGAGCGACGCTCTGGCTTCTGGAACACAGCACTCCTGCCGTAGATACCCGTTGTGACACACAGTGTGATCCATGCCAGATTCCCTGTCGCCTGCACCAAGTGATAGCTTTAAAAATGATATATGCACCTGGGGATAAAATCTGATGTTCAACAGTGTTACCCCCGTCACGAAATGCGTCCAGAATTTTACTTTGATGTATCCAGAACAACTATAGGTTACTTAAATTACACTGAAACTACCTTATGTAGTGCAATCCTGGTTGATATCCAACGTGAGTGAGTCATGTTATGTGTTCCCAATTATTTCTAGTTTTTTTATGCAATACAGTTAATATTCAACGCGTTCTACTTGTGTAATTCTATTTCAGGTACTGGTAAATTTTAGTTACTGTTTCTGAGCTACAGCGTCAAACTGTTCTATGGGGATCTGGCACGATGTTAGGTCCGGATGACTAGCAGCTTTATGCCTCAAACATAGGTATACAAATTACTGTACGTAACACGGATATACCACGAATGGAAACATTTATGGTGATGGTCGCCAGACATTGTTTGTAATGTAAATGTCGGATATGTTTCAACATCTTTTCCGAGGTAGTAAGCCCCGTAACCCACGCAGTCGAGTGTACTAGTTTCGGATTCAAGTTTCGTTACGAAAGGTTAGGTTTTGGGTAGGTAGAATATTCAATCATTTTTCTGAGTAGTACAGCACTGATCGCGATAAGTTAATCATATTAGTGTCGGTAATTTTTACAGGTAGCAGAATAGTTATCCCACCTATATGACAAGTCGTGCCATTCATCAAGATATCAATGTTCTGATGTTCCAATCTTCCCATGCATATGGGAGTCCCATCTTCGTAAGAGTTAATGATTATGATCTGTAGTGTACAGATTGAGTAAAGCCAATGGGTACCGACTTCCTGAAAGTGTGGCTGAGGTTCCAGCACATCGATGCTGTGTTGCATCAAACAAATTCACCTCTTTGCAGCTAAACTTCGAATAACTGTCGGTCTGTGCTAATTATTCGAGTGAGACAAACGGTAACGTTCTCTACTCTACAGCCTCGCGACTATACATCATTAGAGAGTGTGCCTACCATCTGCCGTGTACTGCATGATGTACTGCCTCTAACACTACTGCCCCTCGAAGTCTACGTTAATACTATCCACCAGCATACATAATAGTCTAGCAACAGTCATCTTTTCATCCAGTGCACTTAATCGTTTCTGAATCTTGGGCAGGTTGACATTTTATGTTGCTACTATAATAAGTAAGTTTTCGAGCTGTCTCCGTACTACTCTTATATTGCTCCACACATTCTGCTCCAGATTCGTGAACTGTGTGGTATGCCAGTTTACTGGAATCTCAATGCTCCAAACTATGTCCTGCATCTGACTTAGTTTTTTAACGATCCCCTTCCTCCTTTGATCCATCTCTTTTCCCTCCATACCATTCATTGCCGCATTACATCTGTTGTTTGGAACAACTGAGCTCTTAGCTCCTCATAAGATATTCATGATTCAAGACACTCATCAAAAACTTTTTCATGAAATGGCCCGTTTCAGTGTCTCCTCATGTTACTCTCGAATCTGTCTTACGGCATGCGGATCTCGTTCTTTACTTTCCATACCTCGAAAGTTAGTCCCAATTTTCGCTAACAGAACGACTGGTTTCTTGAAAATATAAAAAAAAGTCTACAGTGTTCAATAGCTGCTTCAGGCCTGCATCTCCTACTATTTTCCTTTGATGACGAACTGTAACGTCAAGACTGATTACCTTATGGGAATGTCGTGCCATTACCCAAACCAAAGGAAAGGAACTTCCATCACTTCCTACCACATTGATAAAGGAGTGTTCACATAATAACATTAATGAAGGAATGACTTTTACAAACGGCAGGCTAGTGTCAACCGCTAGTATACTTGTAATAGAACAAAAAAACTAACACATTAAAGGAAGTGCGCTGCAACGATATACACTCCTGGAAATTGAAATACGAACACCGTGAATTCATTGTCCCAGGAAGGGGAAACTTTATTGACACATTCCTGGGGTCAGATACATCACATGATCACACTGACAGAACCACAGGCACATAGACACAGGCAACAGAGCATGCACAATGTCGGCACTAGTACAGTGTATATCCACCTTTCGCAGCAATGCAGGCTGCTATTCTCCCATGGAGATGATCGTAGAGATGCTGGATGTAGTCCTGTGGAACGGCTTGCCATGCCATTTCCACCTGGCGCCTCAGTTGGACCAGCGTTCGTGCTGGACGTGCAGACCGCGTGAGACGACGCTTCATCCAGTCCCAAACATGCTCAATGGGGGACAGATCCGGAGATCTTGCTGGCCAGGGTAGTTGACTTACACCTTCTAGAGCTCGTTGGGTGGCACGGGATACATGCGGACGTGCATTGTCCTGTTGGAACAGCAAGTTCCCTTGCCGGTCTAGGAATGGTAGAACGATGGGTTCGATGACGGTTTGGATGTACCGTGCACTATTCAGTGTCCCCTCGACGATCACCAGTGGTGTACGGCCAGTGTAGGAGATCGCTCCCCACACCATGATGCCGGGTGTTGGCCCTGTGTGCCTCGGTCGTATGCAGTCCTGATTGTGGCGCTCACCTGCACGGCGCCAAACACGCATACGACCATCATTGGCACCAAGGCAGAAGCGACTCTCATCGCTGAAGACGACACGTCTCCATTCGTCCCTCCATTCACGCCTGTCGCGACACCACTGGAGGCGGACTGCACGATGTTGGGGCGTGAGCGGAAGACGGCCTAACGGTGTGCGGGACCGTAGCCCAGCTTCATGGAGACGGTTGCGAATGGTCCTCGCCGATACCCCAGGAGCAACAGTGTCCCTAAATTGCTGGGAAGTGGCGGTGCGGTCCCCTACGGCACTGCTTAGGATCCTACGGTCTTGGCGTGCATCCGTGCGTCGCTGCGGTCCGGTCCCAGGTCGACGGGCACGTGCACCTTCCGCCGACCACTGGCGACAACATCGATGTCCTGTGGAGACCTCACGCCCCACGTGTTGAGCAATTCGGCGGTACGTCCACCCGGCCTCCTCCATGCCCACTATACGCCCTCGCTCAAAGTCCGTCAACTGCACATACGGTTCACGTCCACGCTGTCGCGGCATGCTACCAGTGTTAAAGACTGCGATGGAGCTCCGTATGCCACGGCAAACTGGCTGACACTGACGGCGGCGGTGCACAAATGCTGCGCAGCTAGCGCCATTCGACGGCCAACACCACGGTTCCTGGTGTGTCCGCTGTGCCGTGCGTGTGATCATTGCTTGTACAGCCCTCTCGCAGTGTCCGGAGCAAGTATGGTGGGTCTGACACACCGGTGTCAATGTGTTCTTTTTTCCATTTCCAGGAGTGTATAATTATGTGTAACAAGACTCACGACCTCTATGTGTAGGGTGGCTTCTGTTCAACACAGGTCTTGTGTGACGAATTCCGCTTAGCCTTCATTGGAGTACTGTCCTGCTGTGGCGCTGAGACGTCAAGACGGCTCCAATGTGAGAGGTTCGCGAAGCTCCGCAGAATACCTTCTTCAGAAGCTCCTTCCGGAAGAAGATGGAACAGAGGAGCAACAACAACCCATCAGTCTCTACCGACTAATTAATATTAACTTCGCTACTGACCAAGTAGTCATCCGTTTCGCTCAGGAGGAAGTAGCCCAGGCAATTAACAACCTCAAACACAACGAAGCCCCAGGGCCCGACGGAATTCACCCAGAAACTGTCAGGAATGCAGCGCCGCAGATCATACCAGTTCTGACTGACGCCTTACAACAACACAAGATACCCACAACATGGAAATCTGTAGATGTGGTAATCATCAAGAAGACTGAGGACAGAGACATGATGGAACCGAAGACATGCAGACCACTTTGCTTGATACACACACGTTGGCTGAGATTCAGGAGAGACTGCTGTGCGACAGACTCTAGTCGCACAGACAGCTCTTCGGCCTTAGTCCCCACCAGTTCGAGTTTACACCGCAAGCGTCTATAGATGAAGCCATTAACAATGCATCGCAAACTACACATACGTCACAAGACAAATACAATGCCGGCCACCGTAAATGCAACACCAAGAAAGACAAGAGGTAGCACAACAAGATTTATTTTGTAGATAACATGTTGACCAAGTATCAAATGATTACGTTTACAGACGTCTGTGACATGTGGTTCTTGCCAGAATCAGTAGCCAAAGTAGCCGCCATTGTTGGAGATCACCGCTGCCACACGTCTCAGCATTGAGCCAAAGAGACGTTGGATGTGTTCCTGGGGTACAGCAGCCCAAGCAGCTTCCACACGTTGCCAAAGATCATCTGGTGTGGCAGCTGGGGATGTAATCTGGGTCACTCGTTGAGCAACCATGGACCACATGTTTTCTATCGGCTAAAGATCCGGAGAGCGAGCCGGCCAGGGAAGCAATTCAATCTAGTTATTGACGAAGAACCTTTGGACAATGCGTGCCACGTGTGGTTGCGCATTATCCTGTTGAAATATGGCTGTGGCCGAGCCCTGAAGGTAAGGAAGGACAACTGGCTCCAGCACCTCGGATATGTAGCGCCGGCTATTTAAAGTACCGGCAATGCGTACTAGAGGCGCGCGAGAGTAATATCCAATACCGCCCCATACTATAATACCCGGTGCAAGACCAGTGTGGCGGTGCATAATGCAGCTGTCCAGCATCCTCTCTCCACGGTGTCTCCACACTCGAATCCGACCATCGTGGTGCTGCAGACAGAAGCATACCTCGTCAGTAAAGACAACGTCATTCCATTCTGCCGTCCACATCCGTCTGTCATCACACCATTGGCGACGGAGACGTCTGTGGTTCTGCGTCAATGGTAGACGAAGCAATGGACGTCTTGCGGACAGACCACTCTGCTGTAAACGGCGTCGAATGGTACGCGCAGACACTGGATGATGCGTTACAGACGCAATGTGCTGTGATATGGTTCGGGATGTCACTGAGCCATCCGTCACTGCCATGCGCACAATTTGCCTATCAGCATGTGCAGTGGTGTACCGAGGTGAATGCGATCGACCACGTCGGTCCGTCGTACCCTCCTGCATCCAACGGTCACATATCCGCTTTACAGTTGTTTGGTTTCGTCCAACACGACTAGCGATTTCTCTGTATGATAATCCACAATCTCGGTAAGCCACTATCCTTCCTCTGTCGAACTCGGATACTTGATCAAAAGATGTTCGCTGTTGTCTACGAGGCATAAATGATCGTCTTGTGAAACAACCACAAGGTAAACACACGTGCCGAACGTACACTCGTCGAAATCGCCTAGCCTTAAATGGCGCTATGAGGTGCCGCCACAGGCGCGAGTGATTTGCGTCTGCACTGAAATTCTAATCAGTTGCATATCTCATCGCCGCAAACCCATGGTGTAAATTTCACTTGATTCGGATGCTCCCTTCAGGGTGTTGCATTTACGGTGGCCAGCAGTGTATGTAGCTGTGATCCTAATCGATACAGCCGGCATCCTTGACAACCTATGGTTGCCTGCCCTATTTGCAAGCTTTAGGGAAATGCAGATACCCACACCGTTATATTACAGTCTCATAGGCTACTGCTACAGCAGAGTTGCAGAATGGCGTTCAGGCTATCAAAAGGTCGGCAAAAGAAATACAGAAAGCTGCCCACGTGGGTGTATATGCGGTCCCATATTCTACGACATCGCTATAGAACCTGTTTTAAACGCTCTTTATGAGGACAACAGGGTAACAGGAGTAAATGCGTATGAGATGACATAATGAGAATTACATAAGACAACTCAAGAGAAAATATAGAACTAGAGGCAACAGAGATGCTGCAAAAAGTAAATAACTGGTGCAACAACAACAAACTTCAAATATCAGCCAACAAAACTCTCTGCCTACTGCTAAAGGGAGCATTACAAAGAAACCCAAGAATCAGACTTGAAAATATCACCATACAACGGAAACGTATGACAAGATACGTCGGATTTTATGTTGACGGAAAACTTACATTCAGAGACCACGCAAAACACGGGACTGACAACGCGACGACACCCATGGATAAACTAGGCGGCTCGTCACTGCACAGTTTAGACTACCACTACAGATGATACGAACCTATCATATCGCCTTGTTTGAGTCAATTCTGAGCATTTCAGCCAGCACATGGTACCATTATCTCTGCCTCACATCATACAAAACCATTGTACTCGGACAGAGAAGCGTCGTTTCCCTAATGTCAGGAGCGTTTGGGACAACATCTACAGAGGCACTTTGCCTTGTCCTGGGTGTGCACCCAGTAGACATTACAGTACGTTTCAGAGTTGCAGCGTGCTGGATGAAAAATGGACGACAGGACAAAGTACAGGGAGTTAGCGGAAAACAAATAACTGACAGGAAACATTTTAATGAAAGACGAAATGATACTTGGCAGACTGAACGGGACGCCGCAGAAGAAGGACACAGAGTACACAAACTCTTTCCGAACCTCCTAGAATGAATGAGCATAAAATATACCGATCCGACACGTGGTATTGCCAACATTACATCTACATCTACATCCATACTCCGCAAGCCACCTGACGGGGTGTGGCGGAGGGTACTTCGAGTACCTCTATCGGTTCTCCATTCCAGTCTCATATTGTTCGTGGAAAGGATTGTCGGTATGCCTCTGTGTCGGCTCTAGTCTCTCTGATTTTATCCTCATAGTCTCTTCGCGAGATATACGTAGGAGGAAGCAATATACTGGTTGACTACTCGGTGAAGGTATCTTCTCGAAACTTCAACAAAAGCTCGTACCGAACTACTGAGCGTCTCTCCTGCAGAGTCTTCCACTGGAGTTCATCAATCATCTCCGTAACGCTTTCGCGATTACTAAATGATCCTGTAACGAAACGCGCTGCCCTCCGTTGGATCTTCTCTATCTCCTCTATCAACCCTATCTGGCACGGATCCCACACTGGTGAGCAATATTCAAGCAGTGGGCGAACAAGTGTAGTGTAACCAACTTCCTTTCTTTTCGGATTGCATTTCCTTAGGATTCTTCCAATGAATCTCAGTCTCGCATCTGCTTTACCGACGATCAACTTTATATGATCATTCCATTTTAATTCATTCCTAATGCCTACTCCCAGATAATTTATGGAATTAACTGCTTACAGTTGCTGACCTGCTATATTGTAGCTAACTGATGAAGGATCTTTCTTTCTATGTATTCACAGCACATTACACTTGTCTACATTGAGATTCAATTAACATTCCCTGCACCATGCGTCAATTCGTTGCTGATCCTCCTGCATTTCAGTGCAATTTTCCATTGTTACAACCTCTCGATATGCTACAGCATCATCCGCAAAAAGCCCCAGTGAACTTCCGATGTTATCCACAAGGTTTTTTATGTACAGTCGTGCTTAATAGTATCCGAACGATCTGATTGCATTTCGCCTGATTAGCATACAACCCTGTGTTTAGCAGGTCCTCTAATCGCTCCTCGGTACAGTCGTTTGGTTATTGAAAATGGTTCCAACAAATCACCACTAGAAAACACTGCTCTGTATCGCAATAACTCAAGACGTAAAGTAATACCACGATACTACAAATATCAGGGAACACCTTATCACAAATAAGACTGTCCTTAAAGCTTATAAGCTCACATATATTACAATAAATGACATACCTGAAATGTTACCACTCTCATTATTACGTCAGATAGGTAATGCACGTAGTAAGTTCGTCGTATTCATGATTTCCTCTTCGAAGTAACACACCGTACTTTTATTTAACTCAAAATGGAATTAAAAATTTAAGTTTTTCAAGAGCTGCTAGATGAGTATACGTATGAACTTCTAAGAACACGACGAACCGTCTCGTTCTTCACAGGGATTCAAACCCAGGTCATGCAGACCAAGCAAAGAATTCGTGACTGACCAAAACTAACAGTCATTCCTGACTAGGCACACCGAGAGTGATATACCTCGATTTTAGACAGTATCAACTAGGAAACATCAACTTTAAATTACATAACGTAAACATTTTTAACGATGGCGATTTCCTGCCCAACATCTGTTGTCCCTGTTTACGTACTACGAGAGTTGTTAAATATTGCTTCAACACAAGTAACTTACTTGAAATGTCGTGAGGTGAAGTTTTGTGCCGGACAGGGATTCGGACCCAGAACCTAATCGGTTCGGTATCGAAGCACAATCAACTGTGACATATCGGATTTTCTCGGCAGTAGCAAGATGTTTTAACCGAAATGGCGAAACGAAACATTAATTTTTTCCTTCCCAGGACTCCAACCCAGCTCCTATGGCTGTTACATTCTAGAGGAAACAAACGTTAAATATGGGTTTGTTACACCAGAAGCAATATGTGAGCATGTTTGAACTAGAAATAATATGACGAAGTGTTCAGTGCTGACTGGTAATCGAACCCCACACGTATCGTTGCTGACTACACACAAAGAGACGTCAGCTACCGATTTTTTCTCCACCAGCAGCTCGGAAAAACAACCTTGAACTTACAGTGATCTCGAAAAAAGTTCTGTGTGTCACTGGGAGTAAAAAACTTCAGATATCGTTAGTGTTGACAACGAATGAAGATACATTAAAAATCAAAATTATCATTCACCAGCAGATAGATGTTCTCATTCTAGAGCTTGATAATACATAATGAAATCTTTAGTGCCGGGCCAGGATTTTAACCCATTCACGCGCAATATGAGGAGATGTTGAGGAATCTGCAGTTTTGAACAAACAACAAATTGTAGTGGAGTTGTATAAGAAAGGTTACTGGTGACTGACTTTATTGTGGTTCAACCTAATGACTACTTGGTAGAGAAGGAATATCATGTTTAATGTGACTTTCAGGCCACAAAGCCATTATACCTTCTTCACTTGGCGTAGTCAGAAGAGACTAGAATCTGTCTCTCCCTATCAAAAATCATAGGCAGAATTGGGAATTGAACCCAGACCATGAGCATATGAATCTATCAGCAATCCAACAGACCACCAAATCCTCTTTGCAGTGGCTCATTTAAATATTGTAAAGCTGTTGTGCCACACTGGATGAGAATTTTGACACACAGGCTCCCTGTAGTGGTTTGCAGCCTGTTCAGTACATTCATTTACTTGATTGACCGAATCGTCATAAACTAGCTGCCTCGGCTACCCAGTGAATACATTTGACTCTATTTTGTAATTACCGAAATAAAATCACGCAACTGCCGCCTACACAGAACTGCCAACAGTGTAGGATGCAGAAATTTGAATAGGAAGGGTTCCTTTCCACTTGATCTACTCTATTGCGCGATCTGTTTGTTGAAAACATCATGCTGTGAAAAGGAAAAGCTGTAACTGTCTGTCTCTCAGAATCTATATCCGGCCATATGCATTATCTCACAACACTGTGGAATGCGTAAGTTCTAGAGGAATTGTTGACTTCTGGAGCGGCTGTAGCTATGGTTCAGCTTGTAGTGTAATGGTAAGTGTAGTGCACTGTTGACGAAACGTCGTGAGTTCAAATACATACACTGCTACATTTTTTAAAACGCAATTCTGCTGTCTGATGAAGTTATCATCTATTGGAACTTTTAACATTATTCCCTTAACTTCTCAACCCAAAATAGTCGCATGTGAAAAAAGGGCCAACTACTGCGACATTTTGTTCTTTTCAGGTTTAAAAGACGGCCAGGCAGCAGATGCATCTCGAAACTTTTGTATTATGTATGGGGAGAGCGCATCGTGCCAAAATACGTCACAAAAGTATTTTCTACATAAGCTGTCGTGTGGTAGTGGCATTTTATTCTTCTTCAAACCTAGTTTGACAGCTTTAACTCAGAACAAGTTTCCTACATGCATGTAATAAATAAACTGCAAGTGCATTGTCAGACTGTTATAGATAACATAACTGAATTTGCATATATCGTTGATGATTAATTTCTCTCTCATGTTTACTATTCTTTAAACAACAGTAAAAGGAACCCTACGAAAATTGTACACTGTATTATAAGAAATGAAATAAAACTACCCACGATAACCTTACGACGAAAGTCAGTTTTAAAAAGAAGCTGAGTATCTGTACACAAGCGTGCCTCTATCGAACCGAATTAGGAAAATGATACTCACTTAGATTTCGATTAAGTCTGTGTTTAATTGATAGGCTGTGTCATACTCAAGAGGTATGCAAATGTAGCATTTCATAAATAAAGTTATGTATTCCTAGAAACCCAAAATTTGCTTGTCAGCAACGGAAAGAGACATTACCTGTTGTGCAACATTGTAAGTTTTTCACCATTACACTAAGAGCCGTAAGTATTTTCTTGCGTTTTCCTTATCGATGTTTGATCTGACTGCTTGTAGCTCTTTCTCAGAAGGGATAAAAACGTCATAGTCAGCGAGACTGGAACCGCGAACCAGAACAGACGCCTTTCTACAGGTCAGCATGTTATCACAGAGCGAGCGAAGAGGTATGCGGCTGGGTTTCCTATTACGAGGCCAATAGTGACTAGAAGTCGTAAATCGCTATTTAAAGGACAAGATTAGCTGCGATTTCCACGTGCAACGACTTCCCTGGGCTGAAAACCGTAAATTTACAATCTTTTGTTACACCTCAAGCGATAATAACTAAGATTATAACAATGGGAATGACAGGAAAAACCAAGTGAATTTTGAGGCTTAATTCCGTGCACACCAGGAAGTAACTCGTCGATCACAGAGTTGTCAAACATACCTTGCCTTGTTGCCAAATTTCAGTTACCGTACCAGCAGGAAGAAGACGAACCGATGTGTTACTACAGACTGTTAGGAAGTGACCATAGCATCTCAAAGGCGCGGCTGGCACGGCTTGGAATACGTAACGCGTCTGATTCGCATTTCTGTAACTGGGTTTAGGAACTGGAGCGTAGTTACTAATAATAATCAGAACTGACTGTAAATTAAGCATCACAGATCAGTAACTCTCATAGTTGTTTTTATATTTCTTTCGTAGGTGTACTCAAAACTAAGAAACTCGTTCATGGACGTTTTCGTGCCTGGCCGATAGTCGAGCACACCAAGCATATAACAATAAAAATCAATGGGTGTACGTGTATATATATATATATATATATATATATATATATATATATATGTGTGTGTGTGTGTGTGTGTGTGTGTGTGTGTGTGTGCATGAGAGAGAAGCAGAGAGAGAGAGAGAGAGAGAGAGAGAGAGATAAATAAATATAAAAAAATGAGAGAGAGGTTAAATAATTGTTGTAAAGAAATTGCATCATGGTATATAAACAAATATTTCATTAAAATAACACATTCCACATCATTACGAAATGTCGTATTCATGATCTATGGAACAAATACTAATCTAATCTAATCATATCGCTGACTAGCCATGAAGAGTCATGAGTTACCGAAATTTTCGCCAATATCAGTAACCAAATATAAGCCTGAAAATAAAAGACCAGAGTTTTTGTAATAAACCGGGACTCCTATCAAGACCCTTTCGTCTCTGTTAACTAACCACGAAAGATGTCTGATATACCTCCATTCAGAAGTAACAATATGTGCATGCATTTAAAGATGAAGCGCATGATGTGAAGTTTTGTGACGGAGATACGAACCCAACACGTAATCGGATTGTTAACTAAGTAAAATCAAATGTTATGTATCGGTTTTTCCTACCAGCTCTTAGGTGTTTGAATCTAAAATAAGGACAGAAATTTTTGTGCCTGAGCGACAATCGAACCGCACACCTACCGTCCTTCTTTATACTCCACGAATATAGCGTAAGTATGAATTGCCTACTCACCAACAGTAAGATGTGTGCGTGGTTGACCCGGAATAACGACACCTATTGCGAATGTTCGCAACACATGAACAGACATTAAAAATGCAAGTTAATTTTCACTAACTGGCCGGTGTACACGTGATAGGGCTTGAAATGAAATTATGAATAATTTTGTACAGGATCAATATTCGGACCCACATACCTGCCTTTGGAGGAGACCTAGAGAAGATTGCAGTCTTGGGAAAAGGAACGAAATATCTGAACTATACAGTTCCAAGAGATTCAGGTCCTCAAGAGAGAAGATACGAATTCAAATCACAGTCCTGCACCAAATTTTTCAACGTCTGTAGTTCAATCAAGTACAAGTGAAATAAGAGCCCTGTTCCTCTCAATGGCTATCGGTTCATCAAATAAAATAAAATTTTCTAATGTAAGTAAGTTTACTGGCGACAGTATTTCTTTTACCATGTCTTCCACCTATGTCATTTTCCAACGTAAACCGGCTCTGCCCAGTTGGTAACGAAGGAACGTGATGTTTAATGCGGATTCTGAATTACAATGTCTTTCTCTTGAGGTTATCAGAGGTAAAGTAAATCTGTTTGTGCCTCTTAAAAGTAAATGCTCGAACCCACGCATTGCACCTGTGATAGTTCGTTCCACCAGACCATTGTGGCCACATTTTCCAGCCCCAGAGTGTGCTGTAACGGATCATATGGTTAGCTTACAAAATTAATCACGCTGGAAAAAATACGAGTCTATTAAATGGTTAAGTAGAAGCAGGCTTCTGACGCGGATAACATGCTAAACTCATGTCAGCACGATGTAAAGTCTCTTCCTAGGCATCATAGCCTCGATGTGAAGCCATTTTGAAATTTTCACTGATTCAGAAAATTTCTTAGTTCGAGAAAATCCACTGTGAAGTGTGAGGTTACCGGATAATTCGATTATTACCGTCATTATTATTATCATTTTCTTCATACCACTGCTGGAACACATGCGCTTGATCATCATGCCTTTTGGTCATTATAGAAGTAGTTTCCCACTGTGAAGTGTGAAGTTACCGGATAATTCGGTTATTACCGTTATTATTACTATCATTTCCTTCATACCGCTGCTGGAACACGTGTGCTTGACCATCATTCAATACCTTTTGGTCATTATAGAAGTAGTTACCCAAGAACAGATTCTTTCCCCGTCTACAGAATTCTTTTCATGTTAATATCAAACATCAACAATTACTCGTAGATTACATTAAAACTGAAGTAATTGATGAAGACGTCACTTGAACGCGCTGTCCTTCTTCATTTACTTGCTCCTAGAAATGGCTGTCGGATACTGCCAAACCAAAATCCAAGGGAACTTACTGCCTTCCGATATATGTCGCTGACAGTTCTTGCATATGGTTTGGTCGACGTGACGTGTTCGCAATATTAATTCAAATTTAATATTCGGTACTGTAATGTGGGAAAGTATTTCACAGTTGCCAAACCCGCATCCGACCATAAATTCTAGATGAGAGTGACACCAGTTTAAGTGACCTCATGTAGCGAAGACTGTATGCCAGTGCTCTTTCTTACCGAAAATACGCAGTTAACCCATTGGGCTCCATAAGTACACTATAACAGTAATTTCTGTGTGTATGCAATGCATACGTATTGTAGAATTTAGAGGTGCTCTCCCTTCCACTTTGTTTACAATATGTCTGATCTAAACGGGCCCTTTATCATTACAGTCTCTGGGCAGTGCAACATTATACTGACAACAGTAATGTGCTTTTACTGACAACCTCACTGTTCGTTTTTCCTGATTTTGTAATCATTTAAATAAAGCAACATGACCTTCAAGTGTACGTTTTTTCTCATTAGACGCATAATGGCAATGAAGATTGAGGCATTAAAGAGAGACCAAGAAAAATGTTCAAATGTGTGTGAAATCTTATGGGACTTAACTGCTATGGTCATCAGTCCCTAAGCTTACACACTACTTAACCTAAATTATCCTCAGGACAAACACACACACCCATGCCGAGGGAGGACTCGAACCCCCGCCGGGACCAGCCGCACAGAAAGAGAGACCATTTATGTGGTTTAATTTTTCTCCTTTTCTGTTTATGCCCACTTGGAGGCACTACATTCAATTCAGTTCTCTTTTCTTTTGTGCAGGGAGCGCATGTTTTACCACAGGCACAAACAAGAGATCCTTAATTTTAATGCCAAGCAGAAGCCAGAGTGATAAATTCTGCTAGAACTAACGCATTCCACAGTGTTGTGAGATAATGCATATGGCCGGATGTAGACTTCTGAGATACAGACAGTTACAGCTTTTCTTTTGCACTGCACACCGTTTTCAACAAACAGATAGCGCAATAGAGTAGCTCAAGTGTAAAGGAACACTTCCTATTTAAATTTCTGCATCCTACACTGTTGTCAGTTCTGTGTAGGTGGAAGTTACGTGATTTTATTTCGGTGATTACAAATTAGAGTTGAATGTATGCACTGGGTAGCCGAGGCAGCTAGTTCAAGACGATTCGGTCAACCAAGTAAATGAATGTACTGAACATGCTGAAAACCACTACAGGGAGCCTGTGTGTCCAAATTGTCATCCAGTGTGGCGCAACGGCGTTACAATAGAATAATGAGCCAGTGTTAAGAGGATTTGGTGGTCTGTCGGGTTGCTGATAAATTCATATGCTCGTGGTCTGGGTTCAAATCCAACCTCTGCCGATGATTTTTGATACGGAGAGACAGATTCTTGTCTCTTCTGACTACGCCAAATGAAGAAGGTGCAATGGCATTGTGGTCTGAAATTCACAAACATGATATTCCTTCTCTACCAAGTAGACATAAGATTGAACCACAATAAAGTCAGTCACCAGTAACCTTTATTATACTAGTTATTTATTTCTAATGACGAAACAAACGCTATGTAGGGTCACGGGACACTTATTCCATCTTATATTTGAGCTTCTGTGTGTCGATCAAATTGGTTCTGAACTGGGAATGCAACTCAGACCGGCCTTAACGCGGAATTTGACCCCTTCGTGACAATACCACTCGACTACAATTTGTTGTTTGTTCAAAACTGCAAATTCCTCAACATCTCCACATATTGCGCGTGAATGGGTTCAAATCCTGGCCCGGCACTAAAGTTTTCGTTATGTATTATCAAGCTCTAGCATGAGAACATCTATCTGCTGGTGGATAATAATTTTGATTTTTAATGTGTCTTCATTCGTTGTCAACACTAACGATATCTGACGTTTTTTACTCCCAGTGAGACACAGAACTATTTGCGAGATCACTGTAAGTTCAAGGTTGGTATTCCGAGCTGCTGGTGGGGAAAATTCGGTAGCTGACGTCCCTTTGTGTGTAGTCAGCAACGATACGTGTGGGGTTCGATTACCAGTCAGCACTGAACACTTCGTCATATTATTTCTAGTTCAAACATGCTCACATGTCGCTCCTGGTGTAACAGACCCATATTTAACGTTCGTTTTCACTAGAAGGTAACAGCGATAGGTGCCGGGTTGGAGACCTGGAAAGGAAAAAATTAATGTTACGTCTCGTCATTTCAGTTAAAATATCTTGCTACTGCCGAGAAAATCCGATATGTCTCAGTTGATTGTGCTTCGATAACAAACCGATTAGGTTCTGGGTTCGAATCCCTGTCCAGCACAAAGCTTTACCTCACGAACCTCATGACATTTCAAGTAAGTTACTTGTGAAGAAGCAATATTTAACAACTCTCGTAGTTCGTAAACAGGGATAATAGATGCTGGGTAGGAATTCGCGTCCGCTAAAAATATTTACATTATGTAATTTAAAGTTGATGTTTCCTAGCTGATACTGTTTAAAATCGAGGTATATCACTCTCTGAATGCCTAGTCAGGAATGACTGCTAGTTTCCGTCAGTCATGAAATCTGCTTCGTCTGCATGACTTGGGTTTGAATCCCTGTGAAGAACGAGACGGTTCGTCGTGTTCTTTGAAGTTCATACGTATTCTCAACTAGCAGCTCTTGCAAAACTTAAGCTATTAATGTCATTTTGTGTTAAATAAAAGTACGGTGTGTTACTTTGAAGAGGAAATCATGAATACGACGAACTTACTACGTGCACTACCTATCTGACGTAATAATGAGAGTGGTAACATTTCAGGTATGTCATTTATTGTAATATATGTGAGCTTATAAGCTTTAAGGACAATCTTATCTGTGATAAGGTGTTCCCTGATATTTGTAGTATCGTGGTATTACTTTACGTCTTGAGTTATTGCGATACAGAGCAGTGTTTCCTAGTGGTGATTTGTTGGAACCATTTTCAATAGCCAAACGACTGTACCGAGGAGCGGTTAGAGGACCTGCTAGACAGCCGCGTTATGAGGGTTGTATGCGAATCAGGCGAAATGCAATCCAGGTCGTTCGGATACTTTTGAGCACGGCTGCACATTGTGAATAGCAACAGTCCTACGACACTCCTCCGCGGCACACCTGTAATCACTCTTACTTTGGAAGACTTCTCTCCATTGAGAATGACATGCTGCGTTCTGTTATCTAGGAACTCTTCAATCCAATCACATAATTGGTCTGATAGTCCACATGCTCTTACTTTGTTCATTAGATGTCTGTGGGGAACTCTATCGAATGCCTTGCGGAAGTCAAGAAACACGGCATCTACATGGGAACCCGTGTCTATGGCCCTCTGAGTCTCGTGGACGAATAGCGCGAGCTGGGTTTCACACGATCGTCTTTTTGGAAACCGATGCTGATTCCTAAAGTTTTCTAGTCTCCAGAAAAGTCATTATACTCGGACATAATACGTGTTCCAAAATTCTACAACTGATCGTCGTTAGAGATATAGGTCTATAGTTCTGCACATCTGTTCGACGTCCCTTCTTGAAAACGGGGATGACCTGTGCCCTTTTCCAATCCTTTGGAACGCTACGCTCTTCTAGAGACCTGCGGTACACCGCTGCAAGAAGGGGGGCAAGTTCCTTCGCGTACTCTGTGTAAACATGGTACATGGATTGTGTACACAACATTTCCATCGTCTTGCTCTAAGTGACACAGGCATATGTACATTCTGAGGACGTCCTCGACCACTATACCCCATTCTTGTTAACTCCTTACGCACAGTCATTGTGCTAACTGGAGTGCTAGTAGAACTTCGGAACTCACAATTGACTCCTTCCGCTGATTTCACGCGATTTCTAACAGCCACCTTCTGCAATGCTTGACGGTCCCTCTCCATCAAGTCATAAAGTCTGACCGAGCTTGCTTTAACTGTGATTGCCTCTTCACCTTTCCACTTCACAAGCACCAGCTGTCGACTTGAACAATTTTACAAAAGTGAAAATGTCGCTGATGGATTTGTTCTTCAGGTGGCATCCAATGGAAGAAAGGAGCGGTTTAGGTTTCAAGTACTGAGTAAACAAGAATCGGCATCATCATGAGTATTATATCTAGCTGCAAAATTTCACTGAGGGACTGACGACTTGCTGATCACATGCCCCCACCATCACAGATCACTGTGCAGGCAACAGTAGCGGGCCGCGTCAAACCAGTCACAAGACTCATGTCCAAAAATAAAAACAAGACAACGACTGTGGGTTCAGTGTACAATGTGGAGAAATTACGATGTTCTGCTCAAGCAACAAATATATTTCTCCAAAAGATACACTAGATTCTTATGCATCTGCACAACGTGGCTACATCTCAAGAGTAGGACCTTAGTGGTCGGAAGAGAGCAGAAGGAGGCGTGGTTATTTTTGTTAACAGTGCAGCCAACCCTGCCGATTTAACCTATCTCCCTCACAAACTGCGTACAAGCCGTCGCTGTGTCAGTCCATGGACAGCTTATGAGTTGTTAACAATATATTCCATTCAGGCACATGAAATTTTATACCTAGAGTCCACATTTTATTCCGTTCAGAGATGATAAGGATATCACCTGACATTTGAGGAAACACTGAAGTTTCTAGAGACACTTGATTTTAATCGTACCAGGTTGCAACACCTTGGTGACTTGAAATGGCGGTTCCTGACATCAGTAACTAATTAAAACTGCATTATTTATCGTTCATTTGAAGTTATTTGAACATGTCTTCTCCAGCTGTACAGAGTATTTCAGTGATCCTCAGCTGTTTCCTCGTTTATAATTTATGGATGTGAAATTTCCTCCTATTTAAAAATGATGGGTGTGGTGCGTCCGGTGGAAAGTAGGTCACTGGGTGTTCTGGACAATGCCTTCAGCAAGTCGCTGTGTTAAGGGCAGTGATTGGCTGCTTCACTGCTTCAAGTTAGCCGGCAACTACCAATGAGGTAGCGACTCTGACACAATATCCACACCACTGCGACGTGTGCCCCAGTCTCAAACCTATCAAATAAAATACTTTAAGTAGTGCAGGTACTGGTCGTATAAGTAAGGGAAGGCGTGAAGAAGTGCAGTATCAGGAATGGTCCACTTATCAGTGGATGTGGTTATTGAGTGAATAACAGTAAGGAAGACAGGATGTGGTTTTACGTTTGTGGGTCAGGTCGATGGTAAAGAACGCTTGTCGTCGAATCAGTGTGATATTGCGAAGAGGTAATACAGAGAGGGTAGTTGAATTTCTGTTAATTTGATTAAACGGTAACACGTAAGAGCACAGGCAGAGGAATCAGCTAGATTATAGCATAGCTGTAGTAACTGGAAGCGGCTTAAGTCTCATTTTGTCTGGCGAACGAAAGAATTATTTCAACATGTAGTTAGAAATAACACTATACAGGAGGAAAAAGGGACAGGTGAGACAACTCAGTCATAAACATGAACATCAGTATCTAACTTAATTGTAGATGCAGGATCAGAACATCAGTATCTAACTTTACTGTAGATGCAGGATCAACAGGAGAGATGAGTACTAATGTTATGTTCAATTTATTACTTGGTATGATGTAAATAAATGAAAGCGAATTAACAAAGCTACTTAAAATACAAAGAAATTATAACAATAACAAACAAACAAATAAAATATAAGCGTTTCAAGTCGGGCTTAAAATTGAAATGAAGGCATGTAAGTGCAAACTAGAAAAAGAGTTGAAACATGAGATGAAACAGGTCAGATAACAATAAGGTGAGTTCAAACATGTATTGAATGTAGGACAGAGCAAACTAGAAACTGAGATTCCCGCATCGTGAGCAGATCAAACGAATTTCAAAAGTGTGCGTAAGTCCACACAGACACGAGGCAGCAACCAAGACAAGGAACACTAAACATACCATGAAGAAAGTGATTATGAGACAGCAAGAAGGCAGCAACTGAAATGAAAATTGCAGCTATTATTTTGTGATATTGTAAGAGATCATCTGTGAGCTGTACACGAAGTGGAATGAGCAGTGAATATGAGTACATACACGAGTGCTACCACAAGCAATGAGGTGGTGCTCGGGTCAGACAGCGAGGACAGCAGTAGTGACAAAGGCGAAAGTGACGTCATGCGCAGCGATGGAGCGAGTCACGCGAGCTGTGGGCAACTTGGCGGATATGCTGACAGACATGACATCACACACAGCAACTTGACACGAATGACGGATTGTAGTGAGTTCGACAAACACGGCAACCCAATTACTCTTCATTGGGACGATGACTCATTAAATATTAGTACTTTAGAAAACACCAATACCGTAGAAACCAGCAATGAAGCAAACCGATCCTAGGAAAAAGAAGATTTTAAGTAGGGATATATTTTACTAATCAAGAAAGAGAAGAGAGAGAGAAGATGGATTTATCAGAAAGGAGAAAGAGAAGAAGAGGAAGAGGATGTATCATAAATGGGGAATACAACAGGAGAAACAGTGAAAACAGAAAACAAAGGTGGAAGATATCGTATATTAACAGTAGCAGAACCGATGGGCAGGATCGGAAAGACGAAGAAGGAGAGGAGAATTAAATTAGCGTCTTTTAAGGAATATGAGGAAAATATTGCTGCTGTCAGTGGAAGGGGAGTAGACAGTAATGCTTATGTTCCTGTTGGTTGTCATGAGTGCGGAAATCAGTCTGTAAGGTGAAGAGTCTCCAGTAGATGCAAGGGTAGTGGAATATGATGTGAATGTAAGTAAATCAGACAGTGAAGGATGCGGAAGAGTACGAGTAGTTTCGAGGCAGAAAAGATATCAGGAAATAGAAAGGAGGTGCAGTCAGGGTAGAGTTACGCAGGAGATGATAAAGTGAAGAGATTAGCAAAAGCAAAAATATACCCTTCTGAGGAATGAAGATATTCCTGAAGTACAGCATTCTGAACCAGTTTGTGAGATAAATTGAGAAGTGAGAGCAAGAGACGATCAGCAACAGTAAAGAAACCTTAGTTAACGGCCGGACGTCTCCACCCTACCACAATCCGACGCAGCGGATCCACGGACGCCGGCAGATCCCGAATGTTAGAGGGGATAAGGGCTAACGTATATACGACGTCGACCCGAGCACAGCAGCAGTCGTCAAGAACCACCAACCATTTTAAGACAACAACAAATCTGTCTGCTGAAGTATCGTGGAAAACTTACTACGTGATCTGTGCCAGTAGTATCTGTGCCAGTAGTATGCAAGTTAGAAATACTGCTGGAAATATCACATGGGGTAGACTTTCTGAGGATATCCCGTGCAAAATAAAGCCACCACTATCCCCCTTCCCCCCCCATGAACCATGGACCTTGCCGTTGGTGGGGAGGCTTGCGTGCCTCAGCGATACAGATAGCCGTACCGTAGGTGCAACCACAACGGAGGGGTATCTGTTGAGAGGCCAGACAAACGTGTGGTTCCTGAAGAGGGGCAGCAGCCTTTTCAGTAGTTGCAAGGGCAACAGTCTGGATGATTGACTGATCTGGCCTTGTAACAATAACCAAAACGGCCTTGCTGTGCTGGTACTGCGAACGGCTGAAAGCAAGGGGAAACTACAGCCGTAATTCTTCCCGAGGGCATGCAGCTTTACTGTATGATTACATGATGATGGCGTCCTCTTGGGTAAAATATTCCGGAGGTAAAATAGTCCCCCATTCGGATCTCCGGGCGGGGACTACTCAAGAGGATGTCGTTATCAGGAGAAAGAAAACTGGCGTTCTACGGATCGGAGCGTGGAATGTCAGATCCCTTAATCGGGCAGGTAGGTTAGAAAATTTAAAAAGGGAAATGGATAGGTTGAAGTTAGATATAGTGGGAGTTAGTGAAGTTCGGTGGCAGGAGGAACAAGATTTCTGGTCAGGTGACTACAGGGTTATAAACACAAAATCAAATAGGGGTAATGCAGGAGTAGGTTTAATAATGAATAGGAAAATAGGAATGCGGGTAAGCTACTACAAACAGCATAGTGAACGCATTATTGTGGCCAAGATAGATAGGAAGCCCACGCCTACTACAGTAGTACAAGTTTATATGCCAACTAGCTCTGCAGATGACGAAGAAATTGAAGAAATGTATGATGAAATAAAAGAAATTATTCAGATTGTGAAGGGAGACGAAAATTTAATAGTCATGGGTGACTGGAATTCGAGTGTAGGAAAAGGGAGAGAAGGAAACATAGTAGGTGAATATGGATTGGGGGACAGAAATGAAAGAGGAAGCCGCCTGGTCGAATTTTGCACAGAGCACAACATAATCATAACTAACACTTGGTTTAAGAATCATGAAAGAAGGTTGTATACATGGAAGAACCCTGGCGATACTAAAAGGTATCAGATAGATTATATAATGGTAAGACAGAGGTTTAGGAACCAGGTTTTAAATTGTAAGGCATTTCCAGGGGCAGATGTGGACTCTGACCCCAATCTATTGGTTATGACCTGTAGATTAAAACTGAAGAAACTGCAAAAAGGTGGGAATTTAAGGAGATGGGACCTGGATAAACTAAAAGAACCAGAGGTTGTACAGAGATTCAGGGAGAGCATAAGGGAGCAATTGACAGGAATGGGGGAAATAAATACAGTAGAGGAAGAATGGGTAGCTTTGAGGGATGAAGTAGTGAAGGCAGCAGAGGATCAAGTAGGTAAAAAGAGGAGGGCTAGTAGAAATCCTTGGGTAACAGAAGAAATATTGAATTTAATTGATGAAAGGAGAAAATATAAAAATGCAGTAAGTGAAACAGGCAAAAAGGAATACAAACGTCTCAAAAATGAGATCGACAGGAAGTGCAAAATGGCTAAGCAGGGATGGCTAGAGGACAAATGTAAGGATGTAGAGGCCTATCTCACTAGGGGTAAGATAGATACCGCCTACAGGAAAATTAAAGAGACCTTTGGAGATAAGAGAACGACTTGTATGAATATCAAGACCTCAGATGGAAACCCAGTTCTAAGCAAAGAAGGGAAAACAGAAAGGTGGAAGGAGTATATAGAGGGTCTAGACAAGGGCGATGTACTTGAGGACAATATTATGGAAATGGAAGAGGATGTAGATGAAGATGAAATGGGAGATATGATACTGCGTGAAGAGTTTGACAGAGCACTGAAAGACCTGAGTCGAAACAAGGCCCCCGGAGTAGACAATATTCCATTGGAACTACTGACGGCCGTGGGAGAGCCAGTCCTGACAAAACTCTACCATCTGGTGAGCAAGATGTATGAAACAGGCGAAATACCCACAGACTTCAAGAAGAATATAATAATTCCAATCCCAAAGAAAGCAGGTGTTGACAGATGTGAAAATTACCGAACTATCAGCTTAATAAGTCACAGCTGCAAAATACTAACACGAATTCTTTACAGACGAATGGAAAAACTAGTAGAAGCCAACCTCGGGGAAGATCAGTTTGGATTCCGTAGAAACACTGGAACACGTGAGGCAATACTGACCTTACGACTTATCTTAGAAGAAAGATTAAGGAAAGTCAAACCTACGTTTCTAGCATTTGTAGACTTAGAGAAAGCTTTTGACAATGTTGACTGGAATACTCTCTTTCAAATTCTAAAGGTGGCAGGGGTAAAATACAGGGAGCGAAAGGCTATTTACAATTTGTACAGAAACCAGATGGCAGTTATAAGAGTCGAGGGACATGAAAGGGAAGCAGTGGTTGGGAAGGGAGTAAGACAGGGTTGTAGCCTCTCCCCGATGTTGTTCAATCTGTATATTGAGCAAGCAGTAAAGGAAACAAAAGAAAAATTCGGAGTAGGTATTAAAATTCATGGAGAAGAAATAAAAACTTTGAGGTTCGCCGATGACATTGTAATTCTGTCAGAGACAGCAAAGGACTTGGAAGAGCAGTTGAATGGAATGGACAGTGTCTTGAAAGGAGGATATACGATGAACATCAACAAAAGCAAAACAAGGATAATGGAATGTAGTCTAATTAAGTCGGGTGATGCTGAGGGAATTAGATTAGGAAATGAGGCACTTAAAGTAGTAAAGGAGTTTTGCTATTTGGGAAGCAAAATAACTGATGATGGTCGAAGTAGAGAGGATATAAAATGTAGGCTGGCAATGGCAAGGAAAGCGTTTCTGAAGAAGAGAAATTTGTTAACATCCAGTATAGATTTAAGTGTCAGGAAGTCATTTCTGGAAGTATTCGTACGGAGTGTAGCCATGTATGGAAGTGAAACATGGACGATAAATAGTTTGGACAAGAAGAGAATAGAAGCTTTCGAAATGTGGTGCTACAGAAGAATGCTGAAGATTAGATGGGTAGATCACATAACTAATGAGGAAGTATTGAATAGGATTGGGGAGAAGAGAAGTTTGTGGCACAACTTGACCAGAAGAAGGGATCGGTTGGTAGGACATGGTCTGAGGCATCAAGGGATCACCAATTTAGTATTGGAGGGCAGCGTGGAGGGTAAAAATCGTAGAGGGAGACCAAGAGATGAATACACTAAGCAGATTCAGAAAGATGTAGGTTGCAGTAGGTACTGGGAGATGAAAAAGCTTGCACAAGATAGAGTAGCATGGAGAGCTGCATCAAACCAGTCTCAGGACTGAAGACCACAACAACAACAACATCCCCCTTCATCCACATAGTGCAGAAAGAGGGTGTTGTGTGCATTTTCTTCTTATCAGTGAGCAATTAAGAATTACAAAGCATCCTGACCTCTAGTCAGTGGAGTGATACACAGGTCTTAGCTTCCGTTCTTCGAATAGTAGTAGTGGGTAAAGTAACTGCATCTAGACGGAACAGGAAGCACATCAAGTATCTCATAATGAAAAGAAATGTTTATTTTCTTTTTAGAAATAAAGTGTCGTATCAATTTGAAACCGTTATGTACAGATCTTTTTGGATTACTGCCACCAGCCATAGCAACTTCTGTCCTTCCATGTTTGTCTCCGTGCTGACTCCCACAGTAGCCGACACAAGTGCTCCGTCACAGCGCGTCACTAATTTTTTTTCTTTTCTTTCAGAGGAACGTTACTACTTGTTATGCTCCTCCTTGCATACTAGCCTCAACGTTTCCGCTATTTGTGTGTTTTCCAGCCACGTCCATGGCACCACTTCCGTGTATTCCACCATTCCAAGCTATCCATGAACAAGAAAGGAATGGTACGAGTGCTACTTTCAGATTGATGTTCATTGTGCTACACATCACATCCAAGGAACTGTTAATCTTCCTTCTTTCTTGTACCCTCTTTCCTCTACCCTCGATTTGTTGGCGAAAATACATGTCCAAAGCCGATGGTAGACAGAAAACATCTTTCGAAATTGTACTAAATGCTTTCTCTGAGAATTACTTTGAACAATTAGTTCATGAGCCCACACGAATTGTAAATGGTTGCGAAAACACACTTGACCTCTTAGCCACAAATAATCCTGATCTAATAGAGAGCATCATGACGGATACTTGGATTTGTGAACACAAGGTCGTTGTAGCGAGGATCAAAACCATGTCAATCAAAACCACTAAAAATAAACGCAAAATATATCTATTTAAAACAACAGGTAAAAATTCGCTTGATGCCTTCCTAAGAGAGAGCCTCCATTCCATCCAGGCTAATTATGTAAGTGTAGACCAGATATGGCTCAATTTCAAAGATACAGTATCGACAGTAATAGATAGACACATACCACATAATTTAATAAAGGACGGAACTGACCCTCCATGATACACAAAACAAGTCAAAACACTGTCGCAGAAGCAACTAAAAGTGCATGCCAATTTCAGAAGAGCGCGTAATCCCCAAGACTGGCTAAGTTTTACGGATGCTCGAAATTTATTGGGGGCGTCAACGCGAGGTGCTTGTAATAGGTTCCACAATGAAACATTGTCTCAAAATATGGTAAAAATCCCAAAGACATTCTGGTCGTATGTAAAGTACACTAGTGGAAAAAGCAGTCAATACCGTCATTGCGCGATAGCGATGGAAATGTTACCGATGATGGTGCCACTAAAGCGGAGTTTCTAAATACAGTTTTCCGTAATTCCTTCACGAAAGAAGACAAAGTAAATATTACAGAATTCGAAGCCCGAAAAGCTGCTATCATGAGCGACATAAAAGTAGATATCTTAAGTGTTGCGAAACAACTCAAATCACGTAAGAAAGGCAAGTCTTCCGGCCCAGATGGCATACCAATCAGGTTCCTTTAAGAGTATACAGACACAATAGCGCCTTTCTTAGCAATCATATACTACCGCTCACTTGACGGAATGTCACTTCCTAAAGATTGGAAAGTAGCACAGGTCACACCAATATTGAAGAAAGGAAATAGGAGTAAGCCATTGAATTACAGACCCATATCACTAACCTCAATTTGCAGTAGGATTTTCGAGCACATACTGTACTCGGACACTATGAATCACCTTGAAGAAACTGAGTTATTCATACATAACCAACACGGATTCAGAAAATATCGTTCTTGTGCAAGACAGCTCGCTCTTTATTCCCATGAAGTAATGAGTGCTGTCGACAAGGACTTTCAGATAGATTCCATATTCCTAGAGTTCCAAAAGGCTTTTGATACCGTTCCTCAAAGCGACTATTAAGCAAATTGCGTGCATATGGAGTATCGTCTCAGTTGTGTGACTGGATTCGTGTTTTCCTCTCAGAGAGGCCACAGTTCGTAGTGATAGATTGTAAAGCATCGAACAGAAGTGAAAATGATATCTGGCGTTCCGCAAGGTAGTGTCATAGGCCCTCTGCTGTTCCTGATTTAGATGATGAATGATCTAGGCGATAATATGAGCAGCCCCTTTAGATTGTTTGCAGATGACACTGTGATTTGAGGCCTAGTAAAATCATCCGACGATCAATTCCAATTAAAAAATGATGCAGAGAGAATTTCTGTATGGTGCGAAAAGTGGCAATTGGCACTAAACAAAGGTCATCCACATGAGTACTAAAAGAAATCCCGTAAATTTTGGGTATACGGTAAATCGAACAAATCTAAGGGCTGTCAATTCGACTAATTACCTAGGAATTACAATTACGAGAAACTTAAGTTGGAAAGACCACATACATAATATTGTGGGAAGGGCGAAACAAAGACTGCGCTTTGTTGGCAGAACACTTAGAAGATGGGACAAACCCACTAAAGAGACTGCCTACATTACACTTGTCCGTCCACTGCTGGAATATTGCTGAGCGTTGAGCGATCCCTACCAGGTGGGATTGACGGAGGACATCGAAAAAGCGCGAAGAAGGTCTGGAAGTTTCGTGTTACCGCACAATAGGGGTCAGAGTGACACTGATATGATACGCGAGTTGGGGTGGCAGTCACTGAAACAAAGGCGGCTTTCTTTGCGGCGGGAACTATTTCGCATTATGAGAAAATACATGGGACCTATGAAAGAAGCGACCCATTACGGAGCAGTATTTTTTTAAAAAGCGTTGCTGGTGAACGATGGAGGCAAATTTTTACTTGCAGGTAACGACAGGGAAACGAATGAGAGAATAGCGGTGTCTGCCAGTAAAAAGGGTCACTCACATTTATCAAGCTCTGAGTCAATCTGTGCGAAAGAAAGGTTCAAGAGTTTGAACAACAGTTTGGTCAATTTCATATACTTCAGGCCCATATTACAAGTTTCTATCGAGAAACAAACAGTGTTCCAGCTGTGTACGTTCTAATACCGAACAAAGGGAGAGAAACATACAATTTTTTAAACTATTAAAACAAACATGTTTGAACACATTCCTGTGTCTCTCATGAAGGACTTCGAAATTTCTAACATTAAAGAAGGTAGCAGTTTGCTTCCTGAAACAGAGATTAAGGGTTGTAATTTTCACTTTGATTAACGTTCGTACAAAATAATGTTTTGTTGCTGTCCATAAGGAAATCAAATAAATGCACTGTTACATAACAATGTGTTAAGTTCTCACATATCTTCCCCTCGAAAAGTTGGATGATGGTGGGTTCTCTATTGACGTGAGCACATCTTAGAACCAAAAACTTCAGGACACTTAGCCGACCGGCGTGGCCGAGTCGTTCTAGGCACTTCAGTCTGGAATCGCGCGACCGCTACGGTCGCAGGTTCGAATCCTGCCTCGGACATGGATATGTGTGTTAGTTAGGTTTAAGTAGTTCTAAGTTCCAGGGGACTGATGACCTCAGAAGCTAGCTCCCATAGTGCTCATAGCCATTTGAACCATTTTTTGAATTGCAGAGGATGTTCGAATCGTAAAAACAAACATATTAGTTATCAGCATGTTGCTCTATTTGCAAATTAATTTGCGATTTGGATGTAAAATGACTAGACCCACATCATTACGATTTATCGCGCTAATAATCAAATGTTCAAATGTGTGTGAAATCTTATGGGACTTAACTGCTAAGGTCATCAGTCCCTAAGCTTACACACTACTTAACCTAAATTATCCTAAGGACAAACATACGCACCCATGCCCGATGGAGGACTTGAACCTCCTCCGGGACCAGCCGCACAGTCCACGACTGCAGCGCCTTAGACCGCGCTAATAATCCATGAAACATGAAACTAACTAAAGAAATCTCAGGTACTAATGGCGTCTCTAAAGTATGGAACGGAAGGATAACTGTATTAATATCAAATTCAGCAAAACGTTTATTTACTAGCGAAAATGTTTGACAAGGCAGGCAGCACCATAGCCGCCAATGTGATCAATTACTTTTAAATTTGTATGAGAAAAATAAGAAATGAAACTGAAGAGAAGACTGACGAGACCATTGTAAAAGAATTAAAAAGTTTCCTATTGGCCGCCACTCAAAATTATTTCTGAATTTTGTTGCGTCCACATAGAATAAAACGTTGCAACATTCTAAATTATGTCAATATTGAAAAGTAATTTAACGCACGTCAGATTCATTGGAAGTCTTGTAAATATTGTAAATAAGTTTGATGGGGGACTAAACGAGACTACCTAGTCGTGCTTTTCTCTGGAAAGCAAAGATGGCTAATTGTCTGTCTATAAAATATTTACTAATGAAGGACTATGTCAATGGCCACATCTCTTCTAGGGAATGTTCGCATCATTCCTCTCAAGAGGTGCGTAGTATTGAAATATGTATCAGTGGAAACTGCAGGAAAGTGCCATATGACGACATCCGTTCATTCTTTCTTCGGCTGGTGACGTGTCACAGATTACAGCACGCTGTGCCAGACTGCCTTGCCTCGTTAACGTGCACGTACCTGTAAAATGCTGGTAGCGCCGGCCGAGCATCGGGCCCCTTGAGTGTGTCCCTTCACAGAAGCGTTCCTCCGTGGAAGTGATCCACCCCCATTTTCCTCCTTCTCCTGCTCAAATTGCTGTATGTTTTATATTTTATCAAATTTGTCAATGAAATTCAATGTCTCCTTTATTGTAAAAGGGTTTCTACTGGAATTCGTCTTTCTGATGCTCTCCTACCTTCGCTCTAAGTTACGCATTTGCCGTTTATTGTTTTCGTTTTTTCAGCTTCAGTCAGCTGTTCCTAATGTTCCTTCTGAAACTCTGAAAGACTTCAGGTTCTTTTAGTTTATCCAGATTTTATATCCGTAATTTCCTACCAAGTAGAAATATCTCCAGATCGTAATCAATAAATTACGGTCAGGACCACATCTGCATCTGTAAATGACTTACAGTTTGGAATCTGTGGTTAAAATCTCTTTATTGCAATCATATATTGAAACCTTCCAGAGTCTCTTCCACGTATACAGTCTTCCTTCATAATTCGAAAACGAAGACTTACCGATGACTTAATTATGCTCTCTGTAACTTTCTTCTAGGCGGCTTCACTGCAATATCTCTCGCCCCTAATTATGCTGTCAGTAAAATTCTACCAGGCGGCTTCCTCTGTAATTTCTTTCTCCACTTCCGTTTTCTCTTATTACGCTTCCTTCTCTTCGTTTTCTGTCCGCAGATTTCCAGCCACGCAGCAAAATTAAATTTTTGTCTCTCATAACTACCTGATTAACTTCTTTCATCTCATCACATGTCCATTCAGTCTCTTCACCATTTGTGGCGATTGTCAGCATACGGCGATGCGCTCTTCTGATGGATGATTGCTTCGTGTCTATCGCGAATACGACGAGGCGTTAGCCGTGTAGTGCACAGTAGATTCCTAGCATTCCTATTTTCATATTACTGATTACACAAACACTTTTCTTACCTCTGTTTGATTTATTGATAAACCTGTGGTGTCCTTACCAGTAGTCCTATTCTTCCTGCCATCACACTTCACTAATCACCACTACATCTAACTTCAAATACCAGTTTTGTTTCATACATTCTCTAGCCCACCTATCTGATTAGAGGACATAACACTCCACGTTTCGAACAGTAGAACGCCGGTTAAGTTTTTCCTGAGGATGACATCCTCCTGATTAGTCTTCACCTGGAACGGGGCTATTTTTACCTCTCTATTATTTTAACGAAAAGGGTGCCATCATCATTAAACCACTCAGCAGAGCAGCCTTCCCCGAGAAAAGTTACCTCAGTAAATCGACTATGCTTTCGGTCTTCCGCCGTAGCAGCACATTAAGCTCATGTTGGTTGATGTTACTAAGACAGATCACTCAGTTATCCAGACAGTTCCCCATGCAGCTACTCAAAAATCTATTCCCCCTCTTCGGGAATTAGAGGATGGTCTGTTTCATCCACAGATACCTTCCGTTGATCATCTCGAGAAATTCCATGAAGGTAAAAGGAGACGAGCTCATTCGTAGGTTTTCCAAACAATCGATTCTCGCGCTGTCATTTTCCGACGAGAACAGAAAGAAGATATACATTAAGTACCAAATCTCACACACCATACGATAAATTGCATGGAATAGATGCAGGTTTTGGTGTCCGATTGCTAAGCGTGTGAGTTAATCAGAGTGGTTTAGCTCGAGATAACTAAATATCCCGAAAGCAACGCATCGAATGAAATAAATGCTCTATCGGAAACGGGGACGTCTTTTTGCGCTACAACAGCCCACCACCCAACCACCCGTCCTGCGTGGATGCGGTCAAGTTTGTATTTTAAAGGGGAACCCACCATATCATTGCATTTTCGGATTCTACCGAAAAATAGACCTTTAATCATGCTATTGTTCCCAATTTGTGATCGGCGTCGGCGGCGGTGTTCTTGGCAAATAAGTAAGTGTGACAGCTGTTGCAATTATGAACCGACGTATTTGACTCAACATTCCATTTACAACATAAATGTAAATACGTCAGCTGTCCAATCCCTCCTGTTTCAAAAAAATGGTTCAAATGGCTCTGAGCACTATGGGACTTAACTGCTAAGGTCATCAGTCCCCTAGAACTTAGAACTACCTAAACATAACTAACCTAAGGACAACACACACATCCATGCCCGAGGCAGGATTCGAACCTGCGACCGTAGCGGTCGCGCGGTTCCAGACTGTAGCGCCTTTAACCGCTTGGCCACCACGACCGGCTCCCTTCTGTTTCAGGAATTACAGTGCAGGAGCCAAAGGTCTGCTCTATTTAGCTGTTATGCACTCCATCGTATGAAAATACAAGCAAATCCTTGTCTTTTACGTAGATCAATATGTTACTCTTTCAGGGATGGGCCGCCACAACGGATTGAATTAGTTTACTTTTGGCTTCGTTTTCTTCCGTGGGTTATAAAACTGAAATCATCGACTTTATTCCATTCGTTGTAGTACTAAATCTAATACCCCTATCCTTCCCTCATGTTGTAATATATTTTCTACTTTCTCCTGCCACTGTTCATCTTATGTTAATAAACACATTTGTGGCCTAGCGAAATAAGTAAAACTAAAACACAGAATTATCTGTGTATTATATTTTTCAAATTGTTATATTAGCAACCGGTACTATTGTCAGTACAACTAGCATAAAATATCAAGTCCTTTTAATTGACAACCAGATCAGCTGGGGCCGTTAGGACGGACATTGTGTGGGGTACGGAGCCGAGATGACGTTCTGCTTTTACTTATCAGTGAAAGGAAGATGAGAAACACTCATATGTACGAAAATCGTTGAAGAGCAATACGAATGGAAGCCAAGGATGAAGTGCTTTGGTTATAGGGTCTGTGCGAAATGGGCATTGCCTGTTCCGCTGCCATTCAACATGTGCGTCGAAGAAGCGGTGTTGGAAGTAAAATTCTGAAGTGTGGTTAAAATTTCGGCTGAAATGATAATAGTGGTAAGATTAGCTGATGACATTGCCATCACCAGTAAAAGTGAGAGCGAATAAAGTTACCTGTTGATTATAATTAACATTGTAATTAGTAAAGGGGGGGAAAGAGAGTAATGCAAAGAAAGGCGAGCGTAAGCTGCAGTTAGCAGTGCTGTCGGGTCTTCAGTCTTCATGAAGTTATCCATGCTATTCTTTCTAACGTAAGCCTCTTCATCTCCGAGTAACTACTGCAACCTACATCCTCCTGAATGTTCTTAGTGTGTTCCTCTCTTGGTCTCCCTCTACGATTTTTACCCCCCCGCGCTTCCCTCCACTACTAAGTTGGTTATCCTTGATGGCTCAGAATGTATCCTACCAACTGTTGAGTGGTACTTAAGTAAATAAATTAGTGAAATCAAAGTGAAGTAGAAATTAGAATATAAATGAAAAACTGGGATTAGTTTAGAGAGTTACATACTGGCAAACAGCGGGCAGAACAGCAGAGCAGAAGAGACAATGACCGTGAAGTCGTTCACCTCCAGTAAACTGAAGTGAATAAATACGCGAGACGCAATGGGCCCGACAGACGAGAGACGAGAAAGACGAAGGAAGAAGAGAAGAGTAGCAGTAGTTTTCTGTCAGTTTCGGTGCTGAAGACCGTCATACATGAAGAGACTACATCATGCACAGACGCACCAAGTCCGCCGCTGTAAAGGAATAGCAAGCAGCAGCCTCGGCACCAGAAGACAGAAGTTAAAAGGTATTTGAAGTCTGATTTTTACGTACACGGGTGACTCCTGAGGACGGGAAGGTGACGGCCTCCCATCAGCAGTCACCTGTGAGCTGGGATGAAGATCTGACAGCCAAAGACTGGCCAGTGGGAGTCCGTTGTTCGAGTCCGGGACACGGGCCTTCCCCCGCCGCGCCGCTCCGCTGGCCGACGCACAACACACGCGGGTGCTTAGAGAAGAGAAACACTGGGACGCCACATCCAAGGCATCACCATCCGATGCACGACTTCGCTCGCAATAATTAAACGGGCCACCTGACGCTACGCGTCTCCAGTCAGCTGGGCGGGATGGCGACACGAGAAACACACTGCCGCGCGTAATCAGACGCCGCCGCTGCCGCAGCAGAAGGCTTCGCAAACGACACAGCTGCCGCTCTCCGAGCCAGAACATCGAGTAAGAAACAGTTGTACAAATCTTCAATAAAAGTTATCTTATGTCAAAATGATGTTTCATTCGACCTCATACCCGAGCAAAGGAAGAACCCACCCTGCCCACATGTTGCTAAGAGAGAAAAATTAATTATTATAGTTTTCACCCTGACATAATGCTTTAGAATGCTCATCCTGACAATTGACTAGCATCAAAACAGAAAACCCAGTTACATTTAGTGACACAAGTGTTACACAACCGATCAGTTCTTCTAGTGAAGTTGTGCCACAAATACATCTTATCCCCAGTTCTATCCAATACCTCCTCATTCGTTACGAGATCTATCTGTCTAATCTTTAGTATTCTTCTGTAGCACCACATTCCAATAGCTTCTATACTCTTCTTGCCTAAACTATTTATTGTCCATGTTTCGCTTCCATACATGGCTACACAAATACCTTCAGAAAAGGCTTCCTGACACATAAATCTATACTCAATGTTAACAAATTTCTCATCTTCAGAAACGCTTTTCTTGTCATAGCCAGTCTACATTTCATATCCTCTCTACTTCGACTTTCATCTGTTATTTTGCTTCCCAAATAGAAAAACTCGTCTACTACTTTATGTGTCTCATTTCCTAATTCTCTCAGCATCAGCTGATTTAATTCCACTATATTCCATCCCATCGCTTTGTTTGGTTGATTTTCAATTTATATCTTCCTTTCAAGACACTGTCCATTCCGTGCAACTTCTCCTCCAGGTACTTTGCTGTCTCTGACAGAATTACAATGCCATCGGCAGACCTCGAAGTTTTTATTTCTTGTCCATTCATTTCAATTCCTACTCCAAATTTTTCTTTTGTGCCCTTTACTGCTTACTCAATGTACAGAATAACTTCAGGGATAGGCTAAACTACTGTCTCACTTCCTTCTTAGCTACTGCTTCCCCTTCGTGCGCCTCAACTGTTCTGCCACGTGGTTTCTGTACAAATTGTAAACAGCCTTTTGCTCCCTGTACTGAACACCTGCCACCTTCAGAATTAGAAAGAGTGTATTTCGGTCAACATTTCTAAGTCTACAAGCCTAGAAACGTATGTTTACCTTTCATTAATTTATCTTCTAAGATAGATTAAACTGATCGCCTGCAGATTTTCGCGCCTGTCAGCACCTGCTGTCTTTGGAATTGGAATTATTGTATTCATCTTGAAGTCTGAGGTTATCTCGCCTGCCTCATACATCTTGTGCAACAGATAGAAGTTTTGTCATGGCTGACTCTCTCAAGGCTATCAGTAGTTCAAGAGGAATGTTGTCTACTCCCAGTGCCCTATTTCGACTAGGGTCTTTTTTAATTTTGCTGTAGCCGGTGTCTATCTTAACCCTAGTGATACAAGATTCTACATTTGTCCTCTAGCCATCCCTGCTTAGCCATTTTGCACTTCCTGTCGATCTCATTTCAAAGACGTTTGTATCCCTTTTCATCTGCTCCATTTACTACATTTTTGTATTTTCTCATTTCATCAATTAAATTCAATATTTCTTCAGTTATCCAAGGATTTCTACTAGCCCTCGTCTTTTTACCTACTTGATGCTACGCTGCCTTCGCTATTTCATCTCTCAAAGCCAGCCATTTTTCTTCTACTGTATTCCCCTTATTACGACGACCGACTGCTTTCCCTTCCTTGTTTAGGACTGAACTGAGCTCCTGATGTTCATACGTGATGTTCTCTTTTCTCCAAAGGTCTGTTTAATTTTGCTGTAGGCGGTATCTATCTTAACCCTAGTGATACATGATTCTACATTTGTCCTCTAGCCATCCCTGCTTAGCCATTCAGCACTTCCTGTCGATCTCATTTCTAAGACGTTTGTATCCCTTTTAGTCTGCTTCATTTACTACATTTTTGTATTTTCTCATTTCATCAATTAAATTCAATATTTCTTCAGTTACTCAAGGGTTTCTACTAGCCCTCGTCTTTTTACCTACTTGATCCTATGCTGCCTTCTCTATTTCATGTCTCAAAGCCAGCCATTTTTCTCCTACTGTATTCCCCTGTACTTGCCATTCGTTCTCTGATTCTCCCACTGAAACTCTCTGCAGCATCTGGTTCTTTCAGTTTATCCTGGCCCCAACTCCTTACGTTTCTCTCGTTTGCAGTTTCTTGATTTTTAATCTATAGGTCATAGCCAATAAGTGTGGTCGTAGCCCACATCCGCCCCTGTATATGCCTTACAATTTAAAACCTGGTTCCTGAATCTCTGTCTTAACATTATTTAATCTGTGTGACACCTTCCGCTGTTTCCAGGCCTCTGCTAAGGATATACCCTTCTTTCATTACTGTTAAACGATGTGATACTATGATTAAGTTATGTTCTGTGGAAAATTCTACCGGATGGTTTCCTCTTTCATTCCTTATCCCCAGTCCATACACACCTACTACTTTTCCTTTTCCTACTATCGAATTCCAGTCCCCCATTACTATTAAATGTTTTTCTCTCTTAACTATCTGAATAGGTTCTTTTATTCCATCCTATATATTTCTTCGATCTCTACATCATCTGAGAAGGTAGTTGGTATATAAACTTGTACTACTATGGTAGGTGTCTATCTTGGCTAGAAGAGGATGAGACACAATGAGATTGTGCAGTTTTATAAACTGGAGAGTACTGCAATCTATTGTAGTGACATCTCGCTACGTCTCTGAATGAGACGGAAGCGGGATTTGAGTGCGACATCTAAGTAATCTTTTGTCTTTCATGTTTCCATCTGGTATTTTACAACTTTTGTTGAATTTCAAGGCGAGATAAGCACCTAATTGTTGATTGTGCAGCTTTAACCGACATTTGGTCCCAAAATGCATTCCATTCGCTATACAGAGTGAACATTAATAGAATCGACAAACTACAAACGGATTTCTGACTAGAAATGGAGGAAAAAAGGTCCTACGAGCATTTATCCGGTAATGCATCGTTACTTCGGCGGATATCGCTGACGAATGGAGGGTCCTCTGACCACGTGCAATGTCTGTATCCCATAGATGAGGATAATGCAGATTGATGAAGCTAGATCCGGCGAAGGCTTCTTCGTCAGTAAAGAAAACTGACGACAGAAATCTAGTAATTGTTATGGTCTGGTGCAAAAAGCATCGACAAATTACTTATCGTGGAGGGAAATCCGCATCTGATAATCTTTGCAGCCGCTTCAGGTGATAAGGAGAGTAGCGGTTGTCACTCAGGAAACACATACGAGGTGTGGCTAGAAAAAAACCGGACTAGTACTGGTGAAACAATAAAACGAATGCAATAAGGCTGAAAGTCGCGTGGCCTGTCACGTGACTCTCGCTCCGCCTACTGCTCGAGTTTCATCTGCCTCCTGCACTCAGTCTGCCCGTGGCGTCTGTTTTAAGTAGTTGACGTTTTGTCTGTGCATCGGAAAATGTTGAGTGTACAGAAAGAACAGCGTGTTAACATCAAATTTTGTTTCAAACTAGGAAAATCTGCAAGTGAAACGTTTGTAATGTTACAACAAGTGTACGGCGATGATTGTTTATCGCGAACACAAGTGTTTGAGTGGTTTAAACGATTTAAAGATGGCCGCGAAAACACCAGTGATGACACTCGCACTGGCAGACCATTGTCAGCCAAAACTGATGCAAACATTGAAAAAATCGGTAAACTTGTTCGACAATATCGCCGTTTAACAATCAGAGCAGTGTCTGAGTTAACAGCAGTTGACAAGGAAAGTGTTAGGCAGATTCTTCATGAAAGTTTCAACATGAACAAAGTGTGTTCAAAAATGGTTCCAAAGTGTCTCACAATCGAACAGAAGGAACGCCGAAGAATGATTTGTCCTGACATCCTGGAAAACATTGAAAGTGATCCCACCTTCTTACAAAATGTTATTACTTGCGATGAATCGTGGTTTTTTACTTACGATCCCGAAACTAAACGCCAATCGATACATTGGAAAACTCCTGATTCTCCACGACAAAAAAAAGCACGAGTGTCAAAATCGAAATTCAAGGCAATGATGATTGCTTTTTTTGACATCAAAGGGATTGCGCACATTGATTGGGTACCAGAGGGACAAACAGTGAATCAGCATTACTACATTAGCGTCCTGGCTACCCTACGTGAGCGAGTACGGAGAAAACGGAACGATTTGTGGAGAAAAAAGTCATGGATCCTTCACCAAGACAACGCCCCAGTTCACAGTGCGTTGTCAGTGAAGACGTTTTTGGCAAAACACAATATTCCCATCTTAGATCATCCACCCTACTCACCTGATTTGGCCCCCTGTGACTTTTTTCTTTTCCCTAAAGTCAAGTCAGCTTTGAAAGGAACTAGATTTGAGACTGTTGAAGCAGTGAAAGAAAAAGCGACGGAAGTAATGTATGAACTTACCGAAAATGATCTGCAGCAGTGCTATGATTCGTATGGAGCGGTGTAGAGACCGAGGAGGAGAGTATATTGAAGGAGATAACATGAAATTGTAAATAATTGTAAATAAATGTTTTTTCCAGCATCAGTCCGGTTTTTTTCTAGCCGCATCTCGTAATCATATTTTTGCTTACACTATTTGGGAGTGCCACTTACCTGGATCTTGTACAAGGGTTCGTCTCAGTATCCTATAGAATCCGGGCTTAGAAATCTGGTGTACGCTCAGTCCACCACTTCCCTGCACGTACATCTGTCTGAAAGCACACTTGATGACACAACACTCCAAAAAATGGATTGAAATTTTGTGTCATGTCGTAGGTGTCCTTGAGGGTACTGTTTTTGATACGGACATGCTGTCTCTCGACCGTTCCCATCCATGTGGCCACACACACAAACACCATCTTTGCTTGTTCCCTACAAGAATGCCGGACCATTCTGCTGCTTACAGTATGCTGCGTTGATCACAGAGCCTGCACACACACACACAAAAAAACACACAGGGCACGTGGTCAAAGAGAGTTTCATTCGTCACCGCCATCTACCGTGGCAGCGATGCGTTTCCAGACACATATTCATAGCACCTCTTTTCATCCATTTCCAGTCAGGAATCCATCTGGTTTTATTAGCATTCGTCCTGTATATTAACTATATAATATATTTCAGTGAGTCAGACATTGTGCCCGATAGAATTTACTAACTGACATGTGCTGCTGCGGTGGAATAGGGTGGGGAAGAATGGGATAGGTCACGTTCAGCTCAGTCATTTTTTGATGAAAGTATATTTCACATTAGATATCTCTTTTTTTCTCCTTGCGTTTCCAGATGGTGGGAACTTGCATTATAAAGAGTGATAGACACCGCTGGTAATGACACTTTCAGCCGGTCCATCTTCTGGAGCTGGAGTTTTATAAGCGTTCCAGAAATTCAATGCAGCCAAATCAAAGTTGACAATATACATTCGGAAAACTAAGCATAATGGAACTAGAGTGTTGACAAATCAGAAAGAAAATTTAATTTAACTGTCGGATCATAAGCCTATCATACAGCAGGAATACACTGTATTTCACACGCCTTTAACAAAGAAATGTATGTAGTTGGACAGGACTGGGCTATAGGATTTGTTACTAAACATCCTACGTTACTGTTCGCAAGGAGGAAAACACATCTGGTGCACTAGCTACGTGATTCAATAAAATAGAGTAACAGTAACTCGATATTAGGCATTAAAAATAGTTGGATATATTAAAAATGACATTACAATACATGCTTACCATTCACGATTGTTGTTTTTGGCGATTCCATACTCCTTAGTCTAAATTGTTCGCTAAACAACTTCTCGTCATTGTTTGCAGATGATACTTCCGGCAATTTCAACGTTAATGCAGTAGTTTCACAAAAGTTGTGTTATCTGATTCTGTCCCGAGGATGGAGCAGAGCGCGAAGCACGCAAGCTTATCTTTGAAACCAATGTAAAAAATAAATAGTATATAGTTTTACGTGATTTCCAAGTAAGTTACGTTAGGTTGTACGGGGTGGTCAAAAAGTCTCTCCTCAGTGCCGTATGATTGTTCGCCTGCCTGGGTTACTTCCCTTCAAGTGGACTCTCCCAACATTCTTCTGTTTCCTTTATCTCAGCCAGCGTCAGTACTATCATTGGTGTGTGTCGTAACATGTTGACGTGAACGTTTAAGTTTAGTTCCTTTGTTCGTTTGTTTCGTTTATGTCTCTGGTATAATGCTAACCATTGAAGAACGTGTGTATTTCGTCGAGAAAGTGTTCAAAGCTGGCGGTTAATACACAGTTTCAGTTCGTCAATCACTTAATTCAGTTTCCCCGTGGACAACAATCCCACATCGTAATACTGTGCGAGATTTTATTAACAAATTTCGAAGTACGATTTCAGTGACAGATGTACCGAGAAATCGTCGTCCTAGCGTTTTGTCTGAGGATAAACTATTCGATATTTCCGCTAAAGTGCCCATGAGTCCGAAGACGTCAGTAAGAAAACTCCCCCAGAAAATCGATGTTAGTGCCGGAACGGCCCACACAGCTATAAGGAAAAAATTAGAACTTTTCCCATACGAAGTGACAGTCGAGCAATAACTGAAAAATACTGATCAAGACAAGAGACTGCATTATTGTCAATGGTTAAAAAATTTCGTAGAAAAAAATGGAAGGGGTATTCTTAATGAAACGTTTTTCACTGATGAGCCGTGGTTTCATTTTTCCGGGTACATGAACTGGCAAAATTCTCGTATGTGTACTGCAGATCCATTGTGTATTTATGAGGAACCACTTCATTCTGAGAAATCGGAGTTTGGATTGCTATTTCTAGACGGCGGATTGTGGGTCACATATTTTTCAACGAAACAATAAATGCTCAACGATACTGTAGTGATATTCTGTACACATTAATAGGAGAACTTGTGTTAAATGAAGTACTGAACGGTTATTTTCAAAAAGATAGTGCAACGGCACATACATCTCTCGTTTCAATATCACTGCTAGCTGATATTTTTGTTGATCACGTAATTTCACAGGGACTTTCGCCTCCACGATCGCCTGATGTAACACCACCTGACTTTTTCTTCTGGGGTGCAGCGAAAGCAGCTGTCTATAAAAACCGTCCAAAAGCCATCGATGAACTGAAAACTGCAATATCGACTTTCACTGCTTCAGTTACAGAAGAAATGTTACCGCTTGTGTTTGGAGACATGATTAGAAGAATTGGATTGTGTATTCAAAAACGGGGGGGACACTTTCAACATTTAATGTGAAAATTTTAAAGTAAAAATGAATATTCAATAAATTAATAACTTGTATTTCACTGAGTTTCATTTCGGTATATTCACTGCGGCATACGGCGCGCACGGGTGACAACCATACGGCACTGCGGAAAAACTTTTTGAACATCGCGTACCACAATGTGGTGTTTTATACACTTAAGTGTTTTCTTGTGTTCATTTATTTCACAAAAATTATCAAACAATAAGTACCTCGTTCCGCCAAATTTCTCCGCTTTTACTAGATTTTTATGATGATGAGATGTGTTAAGGCATCAAGAGGTAACTACCATGGTAGCGGTAGAATGCTAAAATATGTGGGAAGGAAGACCTAGAAATACATCCAAGAAATAAAAGAGGGCGTTTGGCGTAAGTTTCAGTCTGAGCCGAAAATGTTGACAGAGAAGCAAAAATATACAAAAGAAGAGAAAGTAATGAAAGAAAAATTAAATACCAGAGTAATGTTAGGTTACTGCTTCTGTGCCGTACCTTGACTAAATCCCCGATGGGAAATTCTATCTGCGTGTGTAGGAGAGCTACGTCGTTCCGCCTCCTTTCAGCATGTCTTGCAACTTTATCCACAGGAACCAACCATCCTGCATATTCGCGGTCAGATGTGCCAACCCGAAGCCATATTTCGCCATTGGTTTCATTTCCCCTGACACAGTGTGCAGCAGTCATAGCCCAAGACTTTTTGATGATGGTGGCTGCACAAATAAACCTTCCCGACACCTCCAAGCCCGCCATGTAAGGATGGTCCGTGATGGATGTTTCCACTCCGCACAGGATGCGCGGCGCTGAAAAGCAAACGGTAACACACGGATAGTTGGACAACAATAACAGCGTCCCTGCACAAAGCATGGTAAAGTGTGTACACGCTTCCATAGAAACACTTAGCCTGACTCGCTCCAAACATTTGGGATCTTTCGTTCGTGGTCGTTCGAAAAGACCTCGAGCGTAAAAGCCCCAGCAGTAGCTAATGCGCCGCTGGAGCTGATATGAGTACTGATGGATTACGGCAGCAGCATTACGTGATCATAGCAGACGATGTAGACATTACCCAAGGAAATTTCTTTCTTGATAAAGGCGGGAGGAGACCAAACAGTTTACTGCCATTTCAGAAACCTTAAGATTATACTGCCTTTGACATTAATAATCGTAAAATAAGTCATTTTTATTGAGCATAAAAGTGTCCAATGATTGAACAAGTGTAATATCATTTCATACGCTGCCGTTAAAAGGAGCCCTCCATTACCAGTATCTGACAATAAAACATTTTTCGTACGTACAACGTAAGTAATGTTAAACATAAGGCGTTATTATTTTCATTAGTTTGGGAAACCCATTCTAGTTTAATGACGTAAGCGACATGCACTGTAAGTCTACATCTTTATCGCTATAGCTATAACGTCCACCGAAACGAAAGGAATAAATAGACGGGAACGAGACAACGAAGACGCTGTGAAATAGAAATATATCACGGTGTACTGCTAGGATTTCTTGAAAGCAAAATAAAATGATAATAAGGGGACACAGATTTGAGTATCTTTGAAGTACATTGATTTCTTCTCCGTGGACACATTCTTCTGCAGTATTTTAATTCAGTGTGTTTCAGGATTCCTATTACAGGCGTCTAAGGATGGCTGAGGGGACTCACTAGATAAAGTACTGATACAAAAAACCACGTCCGGAAGAGTACCGTTTGGATGTATAATAATTTGGAAGAAATGATCATTTTCTAACTTCTCCCTTGTGCAGAAAATTAATAACAACATCGTTCCCCTAGCGTTAGCATCGATGAGGCGCTAATCCGCGCTCGATTACGTCTGTGTGAAGATCTTCCTGTCTGTTCTTTAGACTTCGCTCCAAGTGCAACAAGCTTTAAGGGATTAAATTTGCCGACACAAGCATCTCAGAAAACTTTCACGCATTGATACACACACCAAAAAATTTCTCACACGTACCACCTATTATATTGCTACAAAGCCAATATTAATTCTTATAAAGGCCGGTGATGAGACTATAAATTCACCTGTAAGTGATATAAGTCATTCTAAAAAGTACTGAAAAATATGAAAAAGTATTAAAAATATCGAACATTTACCAAATTATCGTAAGTATGAAAGTGCAAGTCAAGTATCAAAATAAAAGTTGAATCTCTCGAACAGTTCCGAAGCGAATGCCACGAAGTGGTTCCTTCATCTTCGGAATCAAACCAAAGGTCAAAGTCTCAAGGACTTAAGCCCCATCGACCGAACAGACCAACGCTACAGTTGCAGGTTCGAATCCTGCCTCGGGCATGGTTGTGTGTGATGTCCTTGGGTTAGTTAGGTTTAAGTAGTTCTAAGGTCTAGGGGACTGATCACCTCAGAAGGTAAGTCCCATAGTGCTCAGAGACAGTAGAACCATTTGAACAGATCAACCACAGCTTGCCATGAATGTGCCCGCGCTTTGACGAGCAGAACGATGGGTGGGTTGCGCAGAAAGTGTCGCCGCTGCTTTTGCAAAAGGTGATCGTAGGTGATGCTTCAAAAACGAACAGTAATACTGTTCATTGACGGTCTATCGTGGAGGAACGTAATGCGTTAGAATAACACCATCACAGTCGCACACGAGAATCACCATAACTTCAGACCGCTCCATTCGCACAATCAATAGGACATGCTCTTCTAACGGTATACTACGCTTTACACATCGCTGGCAACGTGTTCTGCACAACGCTAGTGACTACTTTGAAGGACAGTAATACGTGAACACGTGTAACTCTTTTGTATCGGTTGTGAATAAATATTTGCCACTGTAAGTACAAACCCTCATAAAAGAAAAAGAAAAGGAGAGAAATATCGAAAATTTCGGAATTATACAAAGTATCAGAAGGGACTGGAAGCTATCAAAAGAATGGGAATTTTGTTACTAATATAGGAAACAAAACTGTTTCATGAAGTTACACAGCCAGCGGGTGGAAATGCAAACAGTTCTTGGACATTCATTTATATCGATTCGGCTAAATGTGATATTCTTGGCCCTTTAATCAACAGTTCCTTAAACGCATATGTGCAGACGTTAACAAGTATCGTCTTGTCTAACACATTGCTGAATAAGCAGGAAGATGGATATTAAAAGTAAGGCAGCCACCGTTAGCAAGTCACTGATGCTTCTGCTGCCTCATATAGCAGTTCTTAGGTCGTGTGTCACCGTGAGAGCTTCTGCGCACACGTAAGTAACACTAACTGACTGTAAAGGACGCAACTACCAAGAAACTCAGTTCTCATATTTTTGGTACTGATGCAGCTTAAGAGAAGATTCTTTCCCTTGCGGCTACAGAGCTTAAAAACGAAATTGTGAAATAATTTAGTACCTCCATTTGCAATCTGTTGCTGCAGAAGAGCAGCTTCAACATGGAGTTCAATTGTACATGCAGATGTGTTTAATTATAATTAATACTTGAATCGTCCTGAACGCGTTCTAAAATCAGTGATGGCACTTTTGCATGGACTTGCATGGATTTACGTATTTAAAGTCGAAAATGTTGAAAGGAAAACCAATTTCAGGCAAAACGTGGACAAAGGTCCACGCCTGTAAAAACAGCGAGAAATGCATGCAAGAGCATAAACGTAGATTTCGGAAATTAGTAACCGATTTGGGTGGCCGTGTAGTTGTACTCCGTGATCGCCATGGTTACTCTGTAAGATCCATTTTGATTGACAAGGTCCATCCCTTAGCACAATATTTGTTTCCCCCAAAGGGGGATACTGTATTCTGACACGACAGCGCCCCTAACGGCACGGCTCACATCGTCCAGGAGTAGTGGGAAAAGGTTAGTGTCACCTCACGTTGAATTGTTCCAAAAATTATTCAAGAAAGCGAATATAAAATGGTGGCCACGCATGTGTCGAGGTCGCACTAACGTCATGGCTGGAAGCTCAAAGTTTAGGCGGGAAAATCAGGCCACTGGGCTTGAAACACGGTACTTAGGGAAGGCTGGATTTGGTGTGGGCGGGGCCTTAGTTACCGTTGGTTGCTCAGCTTTTTTTTTAAATCACGTGCATTTTATTTGGAACCAATTGCGTATAAGGTTGACAATAAGGAACACTTATCAAATCTGTTAAGACAACATGTAACTAAAATTATTTATATTAATTGCATTCACGGCTGAAGGCCTTACTGAAAGAAATTCAAATTATTTGTCGGCTGAAGGCCCGAATAGTAATTACTCAAAACAATGTGACAGCTGAAGGCCTAGCCAGCAAATTCTTACTAAAATATTATAAATTAGGGGGAATCATATTCGGAAACAATATCTAATGAATATCTAATGCCGGCCGGTGTGGCCGTGCGGTTAAAGGCGCTTCAGTCTGGAACCGCGTGACCGCTACGGTCGCAGGTTCGAATCCTGCCTCGGGCGCGGATTGTGTGATGTCCTTAGGTTAGTTAGGTTTAATTAGATCTAAGTTCTAGGCGACTGATGACCTCAGACGTTAAGTCGCATAGTGCTCAGAGCCATTTAATATCTAATATCTAATCTTAAGACAAATTGCATTCACGGCTGAAGGCCTTATTGACAATCATCACATTCTCACTAAATCAAGAGAGAAGTGCGCCTCAGACAGTGCTCCAAGGATCGGCCTGGGAAAAGTCGCACAACTTCGATACCGACGAGACAGGCAGCGCAAGAGCTGTATTCACTTAACCAGATGGCAACTCAAACTAGTGACAGTTTAAACGCAGACCAACACTCTTGCAAAATCTACCTAACGTCTGGTAACCAACACAACGATGGAATAACCCAGACAAGGCGGAACCGGCGAACAGCACTGCGTCTTCAGAATCCGGCGTTTAGAACATCCAGAAGCAGAAGGAACCACTGCGGCCAAGGTAGTCCAAAAAAACAAAATATCTGAACCACAATCAAGGACGCTGTCGAACTACATGCCTTACCGGACAGCAGCAGCAAGGCGAGGAAAAATACACTGCCACGGAAACACGCTAACCTCCAGGGTAGGTAACTGGGGCGTTAGCGACCACTAGGCAGAAAAATACCTCTTGTTAAACCTCATGAATAGACACAAGGAATTCAATGATTGGCCGGCCGGAGTAGCCGTGCGGTTCTAGGAGCTGCAGTCTGGAGCCGAGCGACCGTTACGGTCACAGGTTCGAATCCTACCTCGGGCATGGATGTGTGTGATGTCCTTAGGTTAGTTACGTTTAATTAGTTCTAAGTTCTAGGCGACTGATGACCTCAGAAGTTAATTCGCATAGTGCTCAGAGCCATTTGAATTCAATGATTAATAATAGTAAGTGGAGCATGGCTAATTGATTTCGCCAACTCCAAACACTCCACTCATTGCTTTTCGTCCCAGCAACCGTGGGAGCAACAGTGCACGAACAAAGGGCGTGATCTCAGAGTAGTGGAGGTTTCACTACTGGGTTAATGTCCACTCAGCTCAAACGTCCTTGGTCCGGTGGACAACGATGTTGTGGCCCTCGCAACTACAGCCCCTCGATCCGGCAATGGCTGCTCGCCGCCAGCGGTCCGGCATGTCCTTGCGCTGCCGGACCTACCTTCGTCCCAACCGAACTACCGACACACCCGACCCGCCGAACACCTGACGTCCTTCCAAAGATAGTACCACGGTACCAGATATCGATAAACGCTGCTGCTGCCACTCACAGACAGACAACGCCAGCAAACGTAGTGGCGCCAGTAAAACACAAGAAGAAGACGAGGCGCCACTATCCCTATTATACGATACCAACTTAGCAACGCCTCCAACGAGAGCCGCACGAGGCTCAACCTACCCCCCCCCCCCCAAACACCAACGCAGAGGTAACCCAACAAGAGCCTAACCAAACTTAATTTGATTTAGATGGACCCGGTATTGCCTACTGGTGCGGTTGCCCTTAACCAGAAGATTAACTGGGCCTAAAACACTCATAATAGTACAGGGTCCCAGGAAACGGGGAGTAAACTTACCAAGTTTTCCAACACGCACATCCCTATCAGAAGAATTACAGACGTACACCAGGTTTCCTTGTTTACCGCTAAAGACTCGTCGGTTACGGTTGTAACGGTCGACTTGTGTGTTATGGACCATGAGAATACTGCGCCTTCTACGATTCCAGTTTTCTTCGACGATCTGAGGGGTAATATCCGCAGGGATTAGATCTTGAATTCCCCATAGGTTCGAAAGGGGGGAATTAACACGATAAGCAAGAAAACTGTAGTAGCCTTCAGAGCCTCATGGCTGGCGGTATTGAAGGCAAAATTACGCCACGGGAGGGTAGTATCCCACTTACTGGGCGTCTTCTGATGGAAAATAATGTGCGGATTTGAGATTACGGTTGACCCTCCCCACGAATGAGCTGTGCGGGTAATACAGAGTGGTAGTCAGATGCTTCACAGCGCTTTGAAAACAGTAAGCTTTAGAGGGAGCCGAAAGAAAGGCCGTCGCATTAACACTAACGATTTGCTTAGGGGTCCAAAAACACAAAATACCTTAGTTAAATGCGCAATAGTAGTAGCAGCAATAACGCTACTACTCGGAAGGAGCCACGTAATCCTCGAAAACGCGTCAATAATAACCAATACGTACCGATCGCCTCTTTGGTGCGAGGTAAGGGCCCCACATAATCCATAGGGCTTGGCCACACGACACAACCGACACCGAGAAGCCATCTCTCTACTGTCTCGGTCCATAAACGGTTAAGTCAAATGCTCCTTAATTTTCTGCAAGGCCTTATAGGTTCCTAAATGCCCGCCAATCAACGAGTTTTGAAGGTAATGGGAAACGGGCGTACCAGGGGTGCTGGTAGACAGATCTTCAAGTCCTTGGCACGTCCCGCCCTTTTACACAAAATGCCTTTCTGATGACGTATCTATCCGATGGTTCCCCAGCCGACAGCCGTTCCCCAAGTGTGGTCCTGATCCTAATGGTCGGCAATGTCACTAAACAAATGAGGAATAACACATAACACGACACGACTAATATTACCTTCCTCCATTTCTTGGGCGCGCCTCACTAGATGGATGTTCAGTGAACATACGGCTGAGGATGTTTAACCTCGTATTGGAACGCTAAAGTGCGTACTGTCCACCTGGCGATAGGGTCAATTTTACGCGGCCTGGCTAGCTCCCAGCTTAATGCTTGGTTATCGGTTTCTAGCTGAAATACTCAATGCTCTATATAAAAGCGATATTTCTCCAGCGCAAACAATACTGCCAATGCCTCACATTCGTAAACGGAATATTTAAGTTCGGCACTGCTTAACCGACGTACGCAGCTACCGTTTGGGGATATGCAGCTCCTACACGACTGCACCCTCTGCAGATTATACAGAACAAAGTGCTACGAATCATTAGGAACGCTCCACGCTACACACGAACCGTGGATCTTCACAAAAAATACCGCCTTCAAACCCTCAACGAAGTATTCAAAAAACACGCCACACGACTATACAGGAATTCGAGACACTCGAACAATCCTTTCATCCTTACTTTGGGAAACTACGATCACAACCGTAGGTGGAAGCATAAGCGGCCAAAGACACTACTAGCTAGGGCATAGCCACCTATGGCAAGCTAACATATACCAACAAGCGACAGACGTCGGTAAGGCCCAGCATATCAGCTACATTGCCTGTAAATTACCAGCTGCTATTAGAGCCGGACAACTGACGCACAAACAAATCGCTAACATCACCTTACACTGTGCATCCGACATATGACCTATCGGACACAAAAACGATAATAATCCTAACTGCTGCAGATTGCTGACGCTGATCGAGAGTTCAACTCCGGCACCCGGCGATAGCCGCCGAGCAACAGCATCGCACAACGTCAAAGGTATCGACATGATAACCACAACTAACAAATCCTACCCTTACATGACCTATCGCTACTACTCTTACCATCCGACCTAACTATCACAGAGGCTTTTTTCCCCTTGGCTCTTACATGGCAATTTTTTCATCTGCCCTTCACTACGCTACCCTTCGTTCGACTTCCACCCAATCTATCTCCAGATAAGCGCATATTAACGGTTAACCGTAACCAGACGTACGCAAACGTCGCAGTACCCACATCCTGCGACGTCTCGCTCTTGTGAAAACTAACGCTTATGCAGAAATGGCAGTAGACCTTTTGAGTTGACCATCATGCCGGTGTGGGCGTGGAGGACCTCTTGAAAAAGGAAAAAAAAAACCAACGAGATGCGAACGCTAATGGCTGCCTTTGACCCTCGAACTCCTGTAGGAGTACGGCCGAAATTCCCTATTAGATGCGTCAGTTCGTACAACAAATTTTTATTAAAATCAGGCATTCTGAGAACCGGAGGCTTAGCTATAGCTGCTTTAATGTGCTCAAACTCTGCCACTTGGGCAGGTACCCACTCAAAACGCACACATTTTCGACGCAGTTCATTTAAAGGAGCTGCCAAATGATCAAAATTAGGGAAAAAACACCTAAAATGATTCGCCATGCCTATAAACCTGACAATCCCACGTTTATCAGCAGGCAGCGCGAGAGCTCTCAATGCGTTAGTCCGCTCCTGGTCAATGCGAATGCTTTCGCCTGGTACTAGGTGAACTAAGAAAGACACCTGCTACCTGGCTAATGTCACCTTATCGGGTTTAACAGTCAAACCGGCCCCCTGTAATCTAACATAAACTTGCTGGATATGTTCCAGATGCTCCTGAAACGAACGGCTATAAATCACCAAGTCGTCTAAGTAATTATAACCGCAGACTAATTTCAAGTCTCCAAGAATATTATCAAGCAAACGAGTAAGAACGGCTGTGCCAGTAGCTAAATGAAAAGGAACTCAAACAGATTCCAATCAGTACAAAATGCTGTAACACGTTTACATTCTTCAAAAAATGGCTCTGAGCACTATTGGACTTAACATCTGAGGTTATCAGTCTCCTAGAGCTTAGGACTACTTAAACCTAACTAACCTAAGTACATCACACACATCCATGCCCGTGGCAGGATTCGAACCTGCGACCGTGGCAGTCGTGTAGTTACGGACTGAAGCGCCTAGAACCGCTCGGCCACTGAGGCCGGCTTACAGTCTTCGGCTAAGAGAATCTGATAATAGGCTTGATTCAGATCATAGACGGTGAACCAATTAGCAGTGGCAAAAATTCGAGGACAACCATGGTGTTCAGGCGTCGGTAGTTAACAACAGGCCGAAAATCCCATCCCTGATCCTTAGGGACAAGGAATATAGGGGAAGCATAAGCAGATGTAGAAGGCCTAATAATTCCTTGCTCAGCATTTTAGAGATCTTTCCTCTTAGTTTCATCATCTTAGGCGGTGAGAGACGATATCCGGACTGCCTGATGGGAATATGGTCAGGTAGACGAATATGGTAGTCAAGAACATTAGTAACACCAGTCTATCACAGAGAAGCACGGGGAACCTCTGCAACAAACCCCTAGTTCAGAAGCCTGCTGTGAAGACAGATGGGTGAGACCAAACTCATTAACCTTAGTATCAATAGCCAGCATGCCGGCATTTCGACGCATCTTATGCTTAGCAGATTCACAGCACCCAGACTTATGAGCAGAACTGAACTTAAAGAAGAAGGTGTACCCGGAATAATCGAAGACAAGACCAGTTTTACTGATAAAATCACATCCCAAAATTAAATCGGCCGGCACCAAGGCTAAAGACAGGGGCCATGAGATACCCCAACCGAGATACTCCCTTGGACCCAACAATGCAGAGGCAACACCTGCCCATTGGCAACCCGACATCTCTGCACCGAAGAATGGATCGACCTAAGTCTCATAAGATGACCAAAGTCAAGAAACCATTCCTAGCTCAACAACGAAAAGGAGCTACCAGAATCCAGAAGGGCACAAATAGGTTCGCCACCTACTCGCGAACAAATATAGGGTAGTGGCGGTGACGATGGAGCTATGAAACGGGATCACCAGGGTTTAAAGGCTCTAACCCGGGATCGCTGCCCAGCCGGGTGTGATTTATTAACTCTAGTTGTCCGCGGCTGAACGAAAGTACGAACTAAATAGCCAGTTTTACCGCACCTAAAACAACGCCGCGATTACTCTTTAGCAGACTCAGCTTGTGTTGGTAATCCGGAGTTCCGCTCGGTGACGCCCACGGGCTGAACCTTAACTTAACGATGTCTATTGTCCGAGAGCGGCAATGGGGATATCGCCACAACAGCGGCACGAAGTTAGTTCTTCCCAAGTGGAGGGACGACAAAGAAAAACTAAACGTGACTTACCCGCCTCTCGCATTCCTCTCAGGACAACTGGAATTAACTCGCGTTCTGGCAAGTCGACTAACAAGGCCGAACAGGTCGTCTTATCTCTTTCCACATATTGAAGCAAGTCCTCCCTCTCTTGCGGCATGTGCCAAACATAGCGACACTCGAGCTGTTTAAGATTTCCTGTGGTCAATCTCTCGGTAATCACAAGTTCCCTCAACTGCTGCAAGGACCACCCTTCTGCCGTGGCCCTGGATACCAGAGTCCTCAATTCGCCTCGAGTTAACGGATATAATAGAGACAAAATTACATGATGCAAAACACCAAATGCAACAGCGTGTTGCTCAAAGCGAACCAGCAACCATAACTCCCCTTCAATTCGCTCGAGTTGGTCCATAGATAGTTCTGTGACGTCCTGAAACAGATGGACCAGAGCGTTAGGCAATTTAGCAAACGTCCCGGCTAACCTCTCGGAGGACATAAGGGGTCTATCCCCAGGCTTGCTAGTACACCACCCGGAAGATAACAGATCCTGCTCCCCCATCCTCTTCCCATGAAGATCTAAACATGTGACCTTAAACTGCAATTCCTTAACCAAGGACGTCAATTCAGCGATCGATTCTTTATCACAACCCTCTAGATTTAATACCCTTAAGTCGGTTTGATAAATGTATCAGCTGTGCCCAAACCATGTCTAACTGACTGCTACTAGGTTGAGTGCCCTCCAAAAAGCCGATGGTGCTCTCAAAACCCCTAACAGCCTTAAACAAAAACTCAATGTCTGCTGCTGTCTCACCCACAACATCCAACGTGACGTCAACCGGCTGAAGAACGGTAGCAGGCAAACAGACATCTAAGTGCGGGACACTACCATCAATAGGCTGGCACCTTATTGACAGGTCATTAATGAGATGGTCCTTCCTCAACAGGCCGATCCCAGGGCACTGCCTGACCGCCATTAGAATAGGTCATCTGAAACAACCAACGAGCAAAGACAAATATCGTGTAACACAGAGTTACAATCTGAAATAACGGTAACTGTAATGGCAATATTACAATCGTAACCACGTTCTGCTACCACTGAAACGTGGTACTTAGGAAAGGCACGATTTGGTGTAGGCGGGGCCTTATACAGTTACTATTGGTTGCTCAGTTTTTTTTTTATCACATACACTCTATTTGGAACCAATTGCATATAAGATTGACGATCAGGAACAATTATCTAATTTGGCTGTTAAGACAATATCTAATTAAAAATACTTTACACAAATTGCATACACGACTGAAGGCCTAACTGACAAGAAATTCCAATTGTTTGTCGGCTGAAGGCCCCAATAGTAATCTAGAAAAGAATTTGACAGCTGAAGGTCTAGATAACAAATTCTTACTAAACTATTACTAAAAAAAGGGAAGAGGGAATACCTAATTAATATTCCTAAGACAAACTGCAGTCACGGCTTTAGGCCTTATTTACAATCTGACCAAATCAAGAGAGAAGTTGGCCTCAGGCAGTGCTCCAAGGATCTGCCTGGGGAAAGTCGCTGAACTTCCCTCTCCTCACCGAAACTCATTCGCCGCATAGTGGTGGATGTCCTTGACCCTATTGGTAGTGACCATCTCCCTGTCCTCTTCACCGTTTCTGACGGTCGTCCTCCCCGTCCCGATCCTCGCATCGACCCTCCCCCGAGATACGTTCACGTTTATTCCCATGTCGACAGGGATGCCTCCTGGGATACTCTCTCTACCCAGGTCGATAGCCACCCCCTCACCTACCACCACCCTAATGATGTTATCCATGCCACCTCCTTTCGCCAGCAGACCTTGTCTGAGGCCATAGAGGCCCACGTCCCTAGCATCGCCATCCACCCACAACGTCTCATTTTATCCCGACATGCCGTTCTCCTCCTCTGTGAATCCCTGAGTTGCCACCAGCAACTACAAAGACACGTCCGAAACTTGCTTGCGGCTAAGAAACGCCGGGACTGACGACAGACATGCACCCGTCTTAATGCTACACTTCCAATCAACTCATCCAAGTACTGGTCTGCCTTCCACCGCCTTACCGGATCTAAACCACCCCCCCCCCTACTACCCTCTCCTTCATGATGACCAACCCTTCCTTGACAACATTAGTAAGGCCAATCACTTTGCCTCCTAACTCACCAATATCTTTAACCTCCCTGACGATCCCCAGTTCGATTACTCCCTTTTCCCAGATGTCCGTAACCGAACTAACACCTCTGTCCCTCCCCTCGCCCCTTGCTTTCAGAACTTGGACGACATTACACCCAACGAACTCAATTCCCCCATCACAGGATATCATCACTACACTCTGTACGAAACGCAACACCACTCCCAGTCACGATCGTGTTACCTATCGCCACCTCTGTGAAGCTCCTGCCTCCTTCCTCTCCACCCTGGCCAGACCACATAATGTGGCCTTGTCCACCGGCTGCTACCCCGGCCTGTGGAAAACCTCCCGTAACCTGATGTTCCTCAAACCCGACAAACCGCCGTCTGCTGTCTCCTCCTACCATCCCATCAGCTTTACCTCAGCCTTCAGCAAGGTCCTGGAATCCATCCTTACGCAACGCATCCACCAGCATCTCTGCCATCACCGCCTTCTTTCCGTTGCCCAGTGTGCCTTTCGAACATCCTTCTCTACTGAAGACCTTCTCCTTCATCTCACTCATCTCCACTCCGAGCAGCCCAACTCCCATCGCTCCACCATCTTCCCCTCCTCGACCTTGAACGCGCCTACGACCATTCTGGTCCCCTCTTCAAGCTCCAAACCTTTGCCCTTCCTCTCTGCTACGTCTGTCTGATTGGGTCCCTTCTTTCCCAACGTCCTTCCTATGTCACCATCCATAGCACAGATTCCTACACCAGTGTGCCCCAAGGTTCCATCCTCTCCTCTTCTATACCTTTTGTATACAGCGGACATGCCACCACCTTCAGCCGCCATCCACCTTCTCCAGCATGCTGATAACACCGCCTTCCCTGCAGTCGCCCCCACACTGCAATGCTCCCAACACCTTCTCCAATCCCATCTTGACCAGTTCACCACTTGGTGTAACCAGTGGCTGCTCAAGGTCAATCCTTCCAAGACCCAGGCGATCATTGTAGGCAAAACCACCCCTTCCTTCCGTCTCCTCGACATCTATCTCACCATTTATGGCCGTCCTATCAGCCTTACCTCCACCCTTAAGTACCTTGGCGTCACCTATGACCGTCGCCTCTCCAGGACCCCCCATCTCCAGACAATCCAATCCAAGGCACCTACCCGACTCTGTCTCCTCAAGCTCCTTTCTGGCTGCACATGGGGTCTGGACCCCTCCACCATCCTCCACACCTATAAATCCCTTATCCGCCCTATCCTCTGCTACGCTCATCCCACCTGGATCTCCACCCCTCCTACCATTTACAAATCCCTTCAAATCCTAGAACGCCATGCGCTCGGCCTCGCCTATCGCATCTGTCTCCCCTCCCCCATCCTCTATGACCTAATTCCGTTCCCACACCTCCTTCTTTTCCTTGAACTGATCCCTCTCATCCACTTGTCTCACCCATCCTCTCCCACCCCCGTCCACTGTCACACCTGCATTCCCACATCCCACCTGCTCTCCATCTCTCCACTCTCCATATCCTCGCACAAGGTGGCTTCCACCAACTCCCCCACCCTGATGATGCCCTCATCCCCTCCATATACCCCTCCTACCAACTTTGATCCTCCTCTACCGCACCCTGTGTTTTCTCCCGAGGGCACCCTCTCCTCTCCCTCCTTCCTTCCTCCCTCCCTCCTCCTTCCAGGCTTTCCCTACCCCCTACCTTCTTTCCTCCCCCTCCCATCTCCTCTGCAACTGGCATCTCCACACTCCACTCTACCTCCTCCCCCCTTTTTCCCCTTTTGGCAAGTCCCTGGACTCGCACACGTATAGGGAACTTTCGCGCTCCGGAGATCATCGCCTAGTGTTTGTGTGTGTCGTCGTGTTCGTGTTCAAGTGTTCCAGTGTTACTCGTTTGTGCCCCAACGTTCGCGTCTGCCATCTGTCATCTCTGTGTGTGTCCACATGTCAGAACAATTTTATTTTGGACTCTGGGACTGTGAATGGTTCCGTGTGTTTTAATTTTGTATGTCTACGTTTGTATGTCCATCCTATCTGTTCTGTGATTGGCTTCTTTTGTATCATTAGTTTTACCTGTGGCCGAAGAGCGGCTTATTATGCCGCTGCTGGCCTACCTGTATCAGGTTTCAAGTTACCAATAAAGAAAAAAAATTACTGTATAAATTAATATACATGTCTGGTACGATGTCAGTTTCATAGGTACGTTTTGTGGCTGCCTGCAGTTTGAGTCATTGTCTGTTATCTCTTTGTTGTCGCACTGGGATTTGGAGGTCTAATTTCTACAATGTCAGCTTGTCGAGAGGCCCCTGCCCTATTTGGATCAGGTCTGTCCTGATTAAATTCAGGTCTGTCGTCATGACTACAGCGTCTGTCGTCTTGTCGGTAATTTCTGTAATTTCTTTCTTGTCGGTTAATTGGTGGAGAATTTCTCCTGGAATCGTAATTACGACGTGGGCTGTTGCGTCTGAAGTTATTTTGTCTTCCTTGATAATAATTGTTCTGGTTACTATATTGTCTATTTCTACGGTTATTTCTGTCATATTCATTACCACGGAGAGGTGATCTTTCCCTGTAACTAATGTTATTCTGCCAACATTTGTCATATGGGTGATGTCTGTTTTGGTCACCATTTACTTTATAATAATAGCCTTGTCGTGTCTGGTTATTAGATCTGTTGTCACGAAATTGTGACGGATGTGACATGTAATTATTGTTTTCCTGTTTTCTCATCATGCGATTGTCTGTGTCAATTTCCAGTTCGTACAACAGTCCCTGAAAAACTTCGATGTCGTCTTTGCAACGTCCTGCCAAAATAATATGCCTTAAATGATCAGGTAACTTAATTAAGCAAATGTGGATGAGTTCAGAGGTGTTGTATGGGTTTGACAAATACTGATTTTTGTGCAACATAGTTTCAAAATATTTTACCGGACTGGAAAATGCAGACTGTTCGAAATGTTTCATCATTATGATACTGTGTTATACTCGATCTTGATTAGCACGAGACCAGTATGCACAAAGCAACGTGTGATAGAGATCTCCTTCATTGGGACAGTCGCTAATAAGCAATCGCATTCTTACTGCTGGTTCATACTCTAAATGCCCACACATGAATTCTAATCTGTGCTGTGATGACCAATTCTGAAGAAAATAATGAGGAAACTGATGAAGCCAAGTTTGTGGATGAATGTAATTACCGGAATTATTGAATGTTTTAAATTTACCCATTGTGATGAAAAGCTTATAGTCAAAATCATCGTGTCGGCGAGTCGCACGTCGGTCATTGTTACGTCGTGTCGGTGTTTGCAACTCAAGATTTGGTGTACCTTATCAATTCGTTTCAAAATCTCCGAAATACCTTGTGTTATTACTTTGTGGCTTTTCTGTGTTTCTAAACCCCTCTTCCCGTGTCGGAGCATGAGTCTCCTCTGAAATATGTAACTCTTGTACCACCTGTGCCAACTGATCTTGTACTTCCCGCATTTCTCTTTTGTGTTGCATTTTGATATCTATCTGACTTCATTTGAATTTTCTAATTTCATCTTACTCCTCTGTGTCAGTAAAGGCTACCGGTCTTGTATTATTCACATCATGATTTACCTTCGTAGATATATCTGTTACCTGATCCGAAAGTTCGGCAACTTGTTCCCATAATGTGCTGATTTCCTCCGTGTGTTTTTCTGAATCAAATTGTAGAGTGTCCATTTTTGCCGAAATCGTATCTGCAGTGTCCTTTAAGTTTTTCTGATTTTTTGCAAGTTGCCTAACCGAATCGGGAGATGCAACTGAGATAATTTTAGCGTGCAATGTGTCATGATTTTCGTGCAGAATAATCTGATGTTCTTTTATGGCTGATTCATGATTCTGTAATGCGTTTCCATGTCGCGAAAAAATAGGCTGAAAATACTCAAAAATTTGTATTTTTACATCTTTACAAAATTTTTTGACATTTCGATGTAACTCAACACTTAAATCTTCACGTAAGTTTTCAGGTGTTTACTCAATTATGTGTAACTTTTGAAGCTGTTGCGTGTTTGTTTTATTTGTTGCATTACTTGGCATAAGATTGTATTAGAGTCTGGAACATGTTTCTTTGTGCTTTTAGGCAGTGATTTGCACCGGGAATATTAGTATTTTGAAAAATAGAAAATGTGTCTTGACTTAATTGAGAAAAGAGTGTTGACGCAAAACCTGAATCAACGGATTTTGCAAGATTTGGTTCTGTTATTTCGCATTCGTGAGGCGAACTGTTACTGACCGAACGATCGACAATAGCTCCATTCCACTAATTGCGTCACTATCTACACCATTGTCTACTGCCTGGTCCATTTCCCTATGCACAATTACCAAATTATTATGTTGAACATTTCTTAATTCATTTCAAGATAATGCTAACAATCTGCGCTTGTCTCCACTGTCATTTCTCAATTTACTTTGGAGCCTAGTGTTGCGCTTTTCACATGCCATTATCATCACAGTATTTCACACGATAACACACAAAAATAAACAATTTGAAAGGCAAAAAAGTAAGAAGACACACTATAATAGCACCGAAAATAATCAATACCTAATTAATTGCAAAGGTGACTGCGAGAAACTTGGTGCAAATCCTCGTGCATGCCAAAACAGCATAGCTAATTACAATACAGTACAACAATGAGAAACTACAACTACAAAGGAAATTCTCTAGACAATTATGCGCTAGCAGTAAACAATAAATAATTTCGAATCATGCGCTAGTTATTCAAACTATAAGAAAAATCAGAAGATTCCAGTGAGGTATCCTCGGATAAGTGTCGAGAGGTGAAACTTCTTTATTGAGATCTTACTTAAACTGCTGAGTGCTTACTCAATATTCTTAAATTGATGAGTGACTTTGACTATACAGATAATATTCAGATAATATTCAATCTCCAGGTCGGACACATTCAGACCGTGCGCTCACGCTAACACCGCAAACCTCCAACACTGTTAATTACTAACCTCATAACTTCATCACTGGTGACTACTCACTCCCAACTTCCATCACTCCTGGTTGTTCACCTCCAACAGCAAGTCCAACCAGCCACAGAGAGTCTCTTACAGACCTCCACCACGCAGTCAGAAATTTAATATACAGCGCACATCACGCTACCAACATACAAACACATAAACAGCCTACTTATAGTGGCTATGGAGACAGTCGTCAGCAGCATGGTTACAGCTATTACGCCCTGCTTCTCTAGTACAGATATATTATCTGTTGAACACATAGTACACGGTAAACAATTACATTCATCCTCCCAGTCCAGCTAGATACAGACTGAGCAAATTTAGACACCATTTCTCCATGATCCGTTATCTGGGATTACATCATGGAAGGGGGAAGGCGAGGGGGAGAGCCCTCATCGATCTCTGGTGGTGACATTGTTAACTATATTAGTTAGACTCCGGACCTCAACGTGAACTCTGACAACTCAGTTGTTTAAATTAATAAGATATTGAACTGTATACAAAATGTCCATCCTGTCTGGCTGTCCAGTCTAGCTTGAGTCCTTCTCCCACCAATTTCCAGATTGGAAAGGAGTAGTGGGGAGAGAGGGAGAGGGGAAGGGGAGCGGTTGGAGATAGGTTAGAGGAGATAGCCATGTGCTGTGTGCGGCTCGTGTTCGAGCAGTTGGTAGGTTGTCATCGTGTAATGGTGATATTGGGGTCTAGTTTTCTTCTTGTGTTTAATGGCCCCACTATGTTTGCTTGTGTTGTCTGCCCATGAGTGGCAGCAGCAGGGTTTATCTATATCTGGTACATAGTACTATCTTCGGCAAGATGTCAAGTGTTTTCCGGTTCGGGTGTTTCTGTAGCTCGGTTGGGATGGAGCTGGAGGGAGGTCCAGCAGCGCAAGTACATGCCAGGACTGTTGGCGGCAAGGAGGCATTGCTGGATCGAAGAGCTGTTGTTGCGAGGGCCACAACCTCGTTGCCCACTGTACCCAGAATGTTTGAGTTGAGTGAACATTAACCCCGTAGGCGGGGTGGGGGTGGGGGGGGGGAGGTTTGGCCTTGCATTTCTGGGAGTAGGTTGGGTGCGGGAGGTTGAAAGTGTTGCAGGAGGGAGGGGACCTAAGGTTGGGACACTGCCTGAGGAAGTGCACCTGTTGGCAGTGTGGGCAGATGGGGGTCTCACGGCACTCTGATATCGGGTGTGCGTTGTAGTGCAGGCACCCTTGGCAGCAGATGGACTGAGGAGGGGAAGGAAGGGGTCGACCTTGTTCCGGTGATGGAACAGAAGGGCACCCTCCTTCAGGAGAAGGTGATGGAGGGACGTGCTCAGAAAACACCTGCATAAGGTGGGTGGGTCCGGCATATTGAACATCCGGCACCCCGCACAGATGTCTAGGTAGGGATGCACCTTAAGCTCAGCCAGCATCTCGTTCTCCGTGATCGTCGGACTAAGCTGAGGGATCACGGGAGTGAGGGTCGGCAGGCACTGTGGGGCTTGGGGTTGGCGGGAGGGGGAAGTGGGAGGAGCAGGGGACAGAGAGGCATTGGGGCCAAAACGGGTGATGGAGATTTGATGTCTGAGTGAAGGGTGCGGCTAGGGAGGTGATGAGAACAGAGTCTCGACGGGGAGTGAGTAGGGAGATCGGAGCTCTGGGATAGTCTTGGCGGAGGAGTTGAATGAGGTTCCGGGCCTTGAGGAAGGAGGGAGGGATCAGAATGGCAGAGGAGGTATTTGTAGGAGGAGGGGGAGGAGGAGGAGGAAGTGGAGGTAGCGTAGGTGGGGAGACATCCATAGCATCCTGGGGGGGAGGGAGGACGGGAGTGGGACGTTTTGGGAGCAGACGAGGCAGGGGTGCCGCTGTGGTACTTAACAGCGACTGAATGGTGACAGGAGGCGCGTGGGACAGGAGCAACTGGGAGATGGCGGGAGGTGGCAGGTCCCGGCGTGGATGCTGGAGCTGGCGCCGAAGATAGGGAAGGTGACGGTGAAGGTGATGGCGATGGCGAAGACGATGACGGTGAGAGCGGGGCGTGGGCCGTGGCCCTCTGGGCCACCACGGTACCGTATTTCTATGCACCAAGAAATGCATGGCGACGACTTGGCACGTCGTGTACAGTTCTACCACTGGGCACAAGAGAAATTGCAGAACGATGACAGATTTTTTGCAAGTGTTCTAAGAGTAGCGACGAAGGGTCATTCACCCACAGCGGTTACGTAAACCGGCATACACGATGGCTGCTACAAGTGGAACATCAGCCATTTTGGCGGGCTAATGTATGGTGCAGTATTATGGTAGGAAGTATAATTGGCACCCATTTTATCGATGGCAAACAAAATGGTGCAATGTATGCTGATTTCCTACGTAACGTTCTACCGATGATATTACGAGATGTTTCACTGCATGACGGAATGGCAATGTATTTTCAACATGATGATGTCCGGCACATAGCTCACGTGCGGTTGAAGCGGTATTGAATAGCATATTGCATGACCGGAGGATTGGTCGTCGAAGCACCATACGACGGCCCGCACGTTCACCGGATCTGATGTCCCCGGATTTCTTTCCCTGGGGAAAGTTGCTGGATATTTGCAATCGTGATCCACCGACAACGCCTGACAACATGGGTAGCGCACTGTCAATGCATGTGCGAACATTACGGAAGACGAGCTACTCGCTGTTGAGAGGAATATCGTTACACATATTGCCAAACGCATTGAGGTTGACGGACATCATTTTGAGCATTTATTGCATTCACGTGGATTTTACAGATAATCACGCTGTAACAGCATGCGTTCTCAGAAATGATAAGTTCACAAAGGTACGTGCATCACACTGGAACATCCGAGTTAAAATATTCAAACGTACCTATGTTCTGTATTTTGATTTAAAAAACCTACCTGCTACCAACTGTGCGTCTAAAATTGTGAGCCATATGTTTGTGACTATTATAGCGCCATCTATCACAAAGCGAAAAAAGTGGTTCAACTAAAACATTCATTTTTCTTTACGTACCACACGAATATGTAACAAAAATGGGGGTCCCTATTAAAAAAAAAAAACGCAGTTCATATCCGTTTGACCTATGGCGGCGCCATCTAGCGAGCCAACCACAGCGCCATTTGCTTTCCCCCTCAAGCTAGACAAGTTTCATTCTTTGTAGTTTTTTTGTTTGACGCTAATTTCGTGAGACACGTGGCCCGGTCACGATCAAGGACCACCCGGTATACCAGTAATGAGAATTTACTGCAACATTTTGGTTTATTTGAAAAGACATTTTTTAATTAAAATACTCTCTCAGAGGTCACAGATGATACAGTGTTTGATTTATTTGACAGCTACACGATTATACTACGTCGCTACTAATGAGTGCCAGAGCTTTCATTTTTGCTTTTACGCTGTATCTGTTTTATGTCTGCACAGTTTTTCTATGTTCCTCTGGAAAGTGAAACATGTTTTGGTAATCACTTTAGTGGCTTAGCTACAATGAGATAGATATTTTTCATAACACAACAATACCGTACATTAGTTACATTATAGTACCTTCAAGGTCACAGTAATGAACCTAATTACTATGACATCTATATGCATGGCGCTTCACTTTCGTATATGACAAAGGGAATTACATTGACGTTTGGAGAACTCTGCTTATGGACGACGGTAACTACGACACTTGGCACATTTTTACCACTAAATGATGACAGAAATTATCTTACAGCAAGACGCTTAGTTTAGCGCTGCAGGACACGCATTTGAGTGATTACCTTTTGTACTTGGAACATTTTTAAGAAATATCTTAGAACTACTATAATACAGAGAAGGTTTTCGGTAGTACATTTCATTCTGTAGTTTAATCTATAACATCTGAGGGTATAATTACATTAACCCTCATGAGGGTACCCCTACTTTGTGTATTATGTGCGTGGCAAGAGCAAGGTGCCTTACATAATATATTATTTGCTTACACAATTTTACACATCGGTACCATATTTCTCTAACACAGAACTACACAGCAATCTGATCATTTAACTGAGAGAGACAAATATTTTTTTACTATGTCGGTGACACATGCCTACATGATTACACACTTCGATTACTTCACATTTACGAAATTGTATTTTGTATGTACCGGGACTTTGTGAAGTGTTTATATATTTTTGGAACCATTGTGATACTATGAGAGCTTTGAATGATGTATATTGCGTGGGATCATGGTTTTTGAAGTACGTTTGAGGAAGATGACACTATTGAAACGAGTAGAGAAATTTTTTTAAAGACTTTGAGATTATTGAAGGAAGCTACGACGATTTTGAGATTTGATTGCGGTGTTACTATGATGTTATTACGACAACTGTGTGTATTGTGAGGTATATATATGATCAGAACGATGATGCTATATGAGGAATATGATTATGCTAGTCTGTTTAGGATGGTGTATTGGGAAAGTATTGACTAATGCGTATATGTGTAATGAGGCAATGAATAATGAGTAGTGCTTAGGGACTCTGGTTTGTGAAAAAATGTTGGAAACAACGAATTCTACTTTAAGAGCTATGAAAGCTGAGTATATATGTGAATACAAAGACCACAACGCCGATGGGAATTTTTGGACACTATTATTCATGAGATTTCGTTTCTGTGCACTTCCGACTTAAATTTTCAACCTCTTCAATTTTTTATTTGTATGAAACAGTCACTGTAGCGAAAACCGTTGGTAGTATTTGGTAAAGAGTACATGTGACTTGATGTAACCCTGTGCAAAGCTGCACGCTAGCCGCTTTCCAATATACCTGTTGTTGTGCGGACTTTAAACTTTCCTCATAGCGCTTCAGCCACTTTGAAGGTTGCCGCAATTCCAGAAGCACTAGCACAGCTTTAGAAAAGAGAGTCCGTTGACCTTACTATTGATATTTCTTTGTAAAACACACTACAAACGCGACACACAATTACTTGCAAAGGTGTTATTACGCTTTGGAACATGTACTTTACACTACTTACTAAAACGCTTATGAAATGATGAGAAATATTCTTACATCTACACACTTGATTACGACCTTTCTACGAGGGTTGAGAGAATTTTTACTGACTTATGAAATGCCACGTGGCTACTGAATGATGTTTCCATACTTTACTCTGTACGTATTTGCTTATTTTATTTGATTTGTGGTTTCTAGAGGAGCTGTGGTGTTGGTTTTATAAAATAAAATAATTTAAACATAAGCTAATGTGAACACTTTCTGTCTACATATCTATTAAATAATAATTTTATGATCCACATTCTTAAAAATGGTTCAAATGGCTCTGAGAACTATGTGACTTAGCATCTGAGGTTATCAGTACCCTAGAACTTAGAACTACTTAACCCTAACAAACCTAAGGACATCACGCACATCCATGCCCGAGGCAGGATTCGAACCTGCGACCGCAGCGGTCGCTCGGTTCCAGACTGTAGCGCCTAGGACCGCACGGCCACTCCGGCTGGCGGAGTAAGACAGGGTTGTAGCCTATCCCCGATGTTATTCAATCTGTATTATGAGCAAACAAGAAACAAAAGAAAAGTTCGGAGTAGGTATTAAAATCCATGGAGAAGAAATAAAAACTTTGAGGTTCGCCGATGATATTGTAATTCTATCAGAGACAGCAAAGGAAGAGCAGCTGAAAATATGGACAGTGTCTTGAAAGGAGGGTATAAGACGAACATCAACAAAAGCAAAATGAGGACAATGGAATATAGTCGAATTAACTCGGGTGCTACTGAGGGAATTAGATTAGGAAATGAGACACTTAAAGTAGTAAAGGAGTTTTCCTACTTGGGGAGCAAAATAACTGATGATGGTCGAAGTAGAGAGGATATAAAATGTAGACTGCCAATGGCAGGGAAAGCGTTTCTGGAGAAGAAAAATTTGTTAACATCGAGTATAGATTTAAATGTCAGGAAGTCGTTTCTGAAAGTATTTGTATGGAGTGTAGCCATGTATGAAAGTGAAACGTGGACGATAAATAGTTTAGACAAGAAGAGAATTGAAGCTTTCGAAATGTGGTGCTACAGAAGAATGCTGAAGATTAGATGGGTAGATCACATAATGAGGAGGTATTGAATAGAATTGGGGAGAAGAGGAGCTTGTGGCACAACTTGCCGGCCGAAGTGGCCGCGCGGTTCTGGCGCTGCAGTCTGGAACCGCGAGACCGCTACGGTCGCAGGTTCGAATCCTGCCTCGGGCATGGATGTGTGTGATGTCCTTAGGTTAGTTAGGTTTAACTAGTTCTAAGTTCTAGGGGACTAATGACCTCAGCAGTTGAGTCCCATAGTGCTCAGAGCCATTTGGCCCAACTTGACTAGAAGAAGGGATCGGTTGGTAGGACATGTTCTGAGACATCGAGGGATCACCAATTTAGTACCGGAGGGCAGCGTGGAGGGTAAAAATCGTACAGGGAGACCAAGAGACGAATACACTAAGCAGATTCAGAAGGATGTAGGCTGCAGTAAGTACTGGAAGATGAAAAAGCTTGCACAGGATAGAGTAGCATGAAGAGTTGCATCAAACCAGTCTGAGGACTGAAGACCACAACAACAGCAACATATTTTGACTGGGTGCTGCGTCTCAATTTGGTCTAGCGATTGGTCGTGGGACGGACAGAGAGGCACTGCTCCAAGTTTTGACGGCGAGTTACGGAGAGCAAAAGCTAATCATTCAGCTGACAGACTCCAATTTCAGCAGTTTTCGCTCCACTTGCTGATTCTGATGCCAAACGCCGAAAGTGACAGTCTTTCTGACTTTGGCTATTCGATAATAGGACTTCGGAGACGACGAATACAGTGTGCAAGTGACTTTGAAAGACAAGCTGCTCATTTGATTGAACTTACAGCGTTTCTGTTAACCTGTAGCTTGTCATGATTACAGTCAAACTTTTGCAACTTGACTCTGATTGATACCGTATACTTAGTTCAGGGGCATCCATGGACAGTGGGGACAGACGGAGTTATGTTTGCATGTGATACTAGAGCAAGCGGTGAGGGAAAGACTAGTAGCCACACCAGAGTTTCGGCCACAGTAGTCGATGAGTCAGCAAGCATACTTCGCAATGCGAAGCGTTGGGAAAAATCCGCATGAGGAGAGAAGAGACTCAGGTAACTTGAGGCTTACTTGACAGTGGTATACATTGCTTAAGGTAGTTAAACGATCATTTTTTCGAAATCCCGTAGGTGTCAGTGCGTCGTCGAAATTTAGGCTCTGAGCACTATGGGACTATTTAAACCTAACTAACCTAAGGACATCACACACATCCATGCCAGAGGCAGAATTCGAACCTACGACCGTAGCGGTCACGTGGTTCCAGACTGTAGCGCCTAGAACCGCACGGTCACCCCGGCTGGCTTTGAAATTTAGCGACGCGACGTGGGTGCGAGTTCTAGTGTGCCATTTCACGGATTGCGCGCCCCCTCCCGCCGGAGGTTCGAGTTCTCCCTCGGGCATGGGCGTGTATGTTGTTATTAGCATAATTTAGTTTAAGTAGTGTGTAAGTATAGGGACCGATGACCTCAGCAGTTCGGTCCCTAAGGAATTCACACAGATTTGAACATTTTCAACTTGGCGCAATGGTTCCTCACAGTCTTCCTCTGTGGAGTTGCAGAAGCGTGGTGCTCTGTGGTGGCATCATCGGGTTCGGCGGTAGTTAAAACAGCAACATGTCGACACGTGAGAAAAGAAGTCCAGAGCTCAGAGGTTCAAGTAAGGTGGAAGGCTGATCAGTTAGATCGTATTGGCAAAAGATTTCACCATAAAGGTGCTCAAACCCGCCGTGTGCGTGTGACTTGATTGGAGTTCGTCACACACGATTTAACTCACATTTCACCCTCACAATTAACGTCCAGCGTTGAATCACGCGGTTTTCTTAAATGCGGCAAAGCAAAACGTTTCAGAGACCAACACACGGCCATCAATAGCACCTAGGGAGAATCCACTTTCATCCAAAAAACACAAACGACCCCTTTCCATCGCCAAAGGTGGTGTTTTGGGGTCAGTGGAATGTAGAATCCACACTACAGGGCGTGTAGTCTAAGCTGTCCGTGAAGTAACTAATTTGTAACATGTCATTGTGGTACCAACTGCTGCTCAAATAGCTGCTGCAGGTGGAGTACGATAGAGCCACACGTCGAACACGATTGTCTTCACTCTCGGTAGTGCCACCTGACCGTCCGGAACCCAGTCTTCTAGCGACGGCACATTCTCGACACCACCGTCGCCAGCAACGTACAGTGGCTACATTACTGCCAGTTTTTCCTGCAATATCGCAGAAGGTAGTTCCATTTCCTTGTGGCCCTACAACTCGACCTCATTTAACCTCATTGTGGTGTTAATAATGGCGTTAATGTCAACTAAAAGGCATTTCTGACTAACGTTAACTCAGAACGCCCAATCTCGAAGGTAAGTAACGCTCATGATCGCCTTCAACGTGGCATTACTAGCCCCAGTATAATGCGACTGACGAGAAATTAACATAGTCTTTTAGCTGGAAATACGCCTAGCTACTTTTGTTAATGTCGCACAACTCCTTGTTGATGCTGCGATTTTTTTCCGTCAGTGTAGACAGTAATTTCTCTAAGACCTGGACAATGCTTCCACTCTCCCATCCCCGAGTTAACTGATCTCAGCTTTAGTAGCGCTACAGTGAATAGCGCGTCGGCAACGGTTTGGGAGACTTACAATCTCGTTTCACTTTCTCAAGAAGTGCCGTTGCAGTCGACCATCGACAGCGAATGAAATGCAACCTTACCTCGCCCTGTGTTATTGCTTCCAACGTTGGTAAGCCGCGAGGATCAATACTACGGGACGCTTTCATTCGGGAAGAAAATATGTACACCAATTTTTCCATGTGGACTGGAGAAACAAGCCACTAGACGTCTGGGTTGTGGCGCGAAGATGGAGACGCTAGCGGACGATGGTCACGAGAGGCGTTTGAAGGACGGCTGTGGGCCCAGATGGGGTGTGGCGACCGCCCCGTAGTTAAGTTGGCTACTGCTGCCTTGGTCGACTGCGATTGTCTTTTGCTGAGATGGTCAGTGGAGCTGTGAAATGGTGCCATCGTGGTTCAAGTGGCTCTAAACACTATGGGACTTAACATCTGAGGTCATGAGTCTCCTAGACTTAGAACTACATAAACCTAACTAACGTAAGGACATCACACACATCCATACCCGAGGCAGGATTCGAACCTGCGACCGTAGCAGTCACGTGGTTCCGAACGGAAGCGCCTAAAACCGCCTGAAACCATCGTGTACGCTATCTGATGGAACCTATTCCGGCGATCGAAAACGGTGAGCCTTCCTAAGCTTCAGACAAATCTGTGCAACGAATGTTCAAAAGTGGCGAGTTGGATCACAAGCTGGTTGTGAATGTTTCTCGTGAATCGAGCATAATGCTTAGAACTTCGTGCGCTGTTTAAAGGTGTTTAAAAATGGTTCAAATGGCTCTGAGCTCTATGGGACTTAACGTCTATGGTCATCAGTCCCCTAGAACTTAGAACTATTTAAACCTAACTAACCTAAGGACAGCACACAACACCCAGCCATCACGAGGCAGAGAAAATCCCTGACCCCGCCGGGAATCGAACCCAGGAACCCGGGCGTGGGAAGCGAGAACGCTACCGCATTACCACGAGATGCGGGCAAAAGGTGTTAAAAGTGTAGTAACCTAAAGTACAGTTTGGATGTAACTTCATCATGGTCAGCTGAATTAGACGGTCTAGTCTGTTAAGATTCACGACTGTAAACGCTCCCTTACCGTGAAGCACTTCCTGTAATTACATACACTGAAACTTATTAGTGCACAGTGGCAGTAGCTTTCTACATTCAGGTTTCATTCTTGTCAGTAAACGGAGTTCAAGGTGTGTCAATGCCCATATGCCAAGCGGCGCTTTAAGCAATATAAGTTATCAGCGTGACGAACTATTGCTCCTCAGTAATGTTGTGAACTTAGTCCGTTTTAGTGCACTACTCCTCGGGTCCTGTAGTTGGTCACCTTTCCCTCCATGTTGTTGGGCAAGCAGTTCAAGCTCTTTATAACCGTCCAAATGGTCTGGGCTGATCAGTTACTTGAGTAAGGGAACTGTCCAATCCAGTAACCATATTTGTATTATCGCTGTGACAAAGGGAAACGGGCGGGCACCCTGGGCTTCGATTGTGGACTGAGTTATGCATATAACAAGTGTGTGAATGTTATTATTTTTAAGGTTTACTGTTAAAGTGACTCGGTTAATTTGCTTGCCGTTGGCAACGCAACTGTATTCAGTGTGCGAGTGGCAGTAATTTCTTGCATTCTCTGCGAGTGCACCAAATTCGTTTAATGATGTTTTAACCTTTGTAAATTATTGCTAGCCTGTACGTGATTTTTATAAATTTAATCAGTCATTTTCTTATCGCTTCTCTTCAACAGTCAGTGTGCGACCTACTGCGCAGAAATTTTTCTCCTCTTCAAATCATTCGTCAGAATATGAAATACAGATGCTGGAGAATTTCTCTGTCTTCAGAGAGTTCCTCCACAAGTCACACTGCGATCTTCTTCAAAAGTATCTGCCGCAAGTTTCACGCTTCGTTCATCTATCGACGTTTTTGGCCCTCTGGGTCTTGAATTATCTTCTATGCTCATTCGACCAGCAAGAAAACGATTAAACCAACATGAAACTGTATGTACTACGGTCCACTGTACACTCACCAGAACTTCACTTAAGGCACTGTGGATTTCTGTCGGGTTTTTGTTGTGTAAAGTTTCGGTGTTGATGTATGACCTCTTCTCTTCTACAGTCAGAATACCCAAGACCACTGCAGAGTCCGCTTGTATCTCTCGTCAATTTTATGTTAGAGTACACAGCGAAAAAACAAAAACATGTGCTTCTTCCTCAAGTTCCCAACAATCTCTGACGTAATTTTCATTGGTGCTGCATCAAACAGTCCACAGTATTACGACCCAGTGCAATATTTTTGAAATGTCTATCGTATGTGAAGTTTATCTTTCTCTGTAGTCTAAAGATTTCTTATTTTTACAGGGGGCAGGATAAAGGGCTTCAATCGTTTCTTGTCTACAGTTCTGTGATTATTAAGGAGGCTGTGCCAGCTTGTGGCAGAAAGGTAAAGGTCGGTTTCCTTCCTTCGCGCTTAACCCTAAGTCTCGATGCGCCCAGTGCCCTCTCAATCTCTTGTTTCCAATAGCTTTTGGAAGCAAGGTTTTCCAGACGATCCAATTGCATTGATAGGGTTCCCTTGTCACATCTAGCCCATGACCTATTGTGGATAAGAGAGGTACGTAGGTACCATATGTAGATCGGTGTGAGTGGCTTTTCCGTATATTCCACTTCCATCTGTGCTTTCAGGTTTATTCCGCTGAATGAAGTAAATCCGCTGCTAGGTAGTGACGAGACAGACTTACCGTATGATGTTCAACTCTTCGCCACAGTAGCAATATCGTTACATGGATAGGAGTTCTTGTGAATTGTGGAACGACATAGAAGTTCACCAGAATGTCACATGGATCTGGATTTCCTGTTCCACCCTTTCATTACACTGTTATTTAATGCTCTTCGTTAGTTTCATGCTTTGAGTCCTTTGCTGAAAGTTTGATATCTGTTCTGTGTAGGACATGTGTTGTCCTTAAATTTTCTTCGTTTAGTTCTTCAATGGCCAGTTTAACGAATCTGAATTGGCAAAATGCATGTATGTCTCATTGTACACTAATTTCATAGCACTGTCGCAATAGCCTGATAGTTTTGTGGTTTGAACTGTGTGTAATTTCTCATTCATGAATGTGACCCAGTTACCTGCTAGTAATGGTGGAAATACAGTTGTGAGCATGCGACGGTGTTGCGGTATGATTGCTTGTTCGGTAAACAATATTCTCTCGAAAGGCAACGGTCCAGCGTTTGAGTCCCGGCACCGAACGAAGTTATAACCTACAGGGAAGTTTAAAAAGTAGCGCATAGTCTGCTGCAGAGCGAATATTCATTCTGGGAACAATCCCCTAGGCTGTGGCTATGCCATTTCACCTCAGTATCCATAATTCTAGCATACTATGCTGGAGAACTGTGAAGTTAGGAAGATAAAAGACGAGGTACCTATGGAAATAAAACTGCGAGAGCAAGTCGTATATCCTGTCTCATTCATGTAGTTTACAGAGCATTTTCCCACTAAAGATGAAAGTTCCGTGTCTGACTTCGGTTCTACACGTAGTTCTAACCTGCCAGAAATTTTCAGATCACAGTTCATTCCGACGCAGAGAGAAAATTAATCCAGGAAATTTGCAATAATTATTAACAAACAAATGAAATTACCGTCGTTCTGATTTATTTTAATGTCAGTTCATTCTCTACTGCCTGTATTATTTCTAAATTCAGTGATCAATGTATAGCGAATAGCACATTCCGATGCTGAATGGAAATTAATTCAAGGAATTTGCAACTAATATTAATCAAAAAATGAAATTATTATCCTGCTAATTTATTTTAATGTCAGTGCATCCTCTACTGACTGCATTATTTCTGTATTAAGTGATCGTTGTTTACGGAAGATTCTGTTTCATTTCTGCTTACGTAAAATTCCATGTTGCCAAATTCACGGTATGTACACCACTTGCAGCCTGCATCCTAAAATAGTTCTAGAAGGTATAATGAGTCATATTTCCTCTCTGTGTGGCTAACACTCTCCCCTCACAATACAACTCTCTTTTTAACATGGAAACCCAAATAACATGTAGTATACGTTAGAAGTCACCGGTTTAAGACTTTTTTTATTCAGCGTGCTCAGTCCTCTGTAGTGGATAATTTAAACTGTTCTCTCATTTCACAATGGCCAATTGTTGCAAATTAATTTAAGCTAAAAACACCTTTACTTTCGACACTGTTACGATTGCCCCTTATTAAAACTGGTTTTGAGGTACAAATAATTTTTTTTTTTTTTCAGGTTGAGTTGCAGTGTGAATCATGCGCTAGCTAACAGTTACGATACTGCCCACCGCTGCAAAGAGAAATGGACAACACAACCAGGCAGTGTATTCGACACACACAGCGCAAAGAGGTTCAAAACCCACAAACTAAGAACAGAAAATCTACTAAAGCGTCCCAACAACTGACGTGTATGGCAGGATCTATCACTGCATATGTGACATACCTCAACTAGGCTCTGCACTCTCAACAAAAAGCTTGAAGCGTAAAACAATACATTTTCCACATTCGAAAGGTGGATGGTAGTAGAATTCCTGGGAAATGGCTACAAGATAGATACAATAATCACATGGGAAACAGAATACACTACAAGTAGTTGCAGTTAAAAGGAGGCTAATGTCACACATCACACCGTAACAGAAAATTTGACACGGGAAAGCTACAATCACATTTGGAGCAAAATATCTATCTCGGCTTGGTCTCATGAAATAGACGTATGAGTGTAAATGCGTGAAAAGGGCACAGAAATTTGTTTCCGCGGGGAGAAGGGATTGAGGTAAATTGCCTAGAAGCTGCCGAGAGAGTGTAATTAATGTGATGAGTGACAAAAGTTGACTTCATAGTATTAACTTCTACGAAGAGAAATGGTATTATCATGACTGACTGACTGACTGACTTATCATCGCCCACCCCAAACCGCTAAGTATAGAAAATGGGAATTTGGAAAAGGAGTCGATCGTATATTGTAGGATTCACGTAATAAAGGATTTTTCGATATTCCAACCCTAAGGTGGTGAAATAGGGAATGAAGAGTGTTTTTTTAAAAAGTCGCTATTAAGGCAATTATGAAGCTAGACCTATGAAAGTCAGAGATGAAGAAGTACGTGTATCAGCATTTTTGGAAATTTAACCCTATGGGGGTGAAATAGTGTGAAAGGTCGTTTTTTTGAAAATATATAACTATTAAAGAACTACCAATTTATTTTTAAAGCTACATCTAAGAACATTGGCATGATAAAAAACTACGTGTTTTAGTGTTTTTGGAAACTAAATTCCTTAGGGGGTGAAATACGGAATGAGATTATTCATGAAAATGTTTTACTCTGAAAGCATTTTTAAAGCTAATTTTATAAAAATTGGAATCTGGTTTCTCAGAAGTAAAAAAAAGTACGTTTTTCACTGTTCTTGGAAATTCTGCCCCTCTGGGGACGAAACGGGCTATAACACCTTTTTTGGGAATATGTCGTTGTGCAAGCATGTTTCAAGCTAAATCTATGAGAATTTGCATTTAGCTTCTCTATCGGAAACAAAATATACCAACGTCACTGTTCTTGGAAATTCAGCTCTTAAGGGGGTAAAATCAAGGGTGAACAGTTTTATGAAAAGCTTTCATTGTAAAAGCATTTTTAAGGTAAATCTTCGACTGTTTGTGGTAGCCTTCTCTGTTGGATATGACAAAATACCTTATCACTGTTTTTGGAAAATCAACCCCTTAGGGGGTGAAATATAGCCATACTGGTTCACTCACTCATCATCGCCCATCCCAAACCGCTAAAGATAGAAACTTAAAGTTTGGAGAGGGTGTGGATCATACGCTACACGCATCGTTTAAGAAGGGATGGTCCGAAAGTTGACTCGTAAGGGAGTGAAACATGAGGTCAAATCCTCTATGAACGTTTGTCTCAATTAAGGTAATTTCGAAACTAGAACTATAAAAACTGGAATTTGGTTTCTCAGTCAGATAATAAAAAATACTTGTCTTCGCATTTTTGGAACTTCAACCACTAAGGGGGCAATATAATGGGTTAAAGTTTTTTGAAAATAAATGATTAAAACGAATTACTAATTTGCTGTTTGATTTCTCGGTTAGAAATTAAAGAATACGTGTTTCAGTATTTCTGAAAACTCAACAACTAAGGGAGTAAATTAGGGGATGAAAATCTTTCAGAAAATATTTGCTGACATTAAAAAAATTTTAAATCTATATTTATGAAAACTGGTATATCACTTCTCGGTTAGCTATAAAGATATATTTGTTAGGTGACGAAAGATCTTATGGAAATATCTCCACAAGAACGAAAAATGCGTGATTAACGAAAGTTTGGACTCCAGCTACTAGAATCCCTCTTTTGCACAGAAGTGTATTCGGGAAAGGTCATGGATATGTGGCCTTAATTTGCGATAAAAGCTTAGAAGCTATTGCAATTTGTGAACAACCTACAAATTCAATTAAATAAAAACATTCTCTGCAGGGCATTCAGTCTATACGAACGAAGCGGAGGGCGATAAGCTAGTTTTCTTGTATAACCCATAGATATATATTTGTTAAATGTTGACAATGCTGCAGCTTAAGGAGCTGTAGCTGTTTAATTTCGTCTACTTTCCTGTGTTATATAAACACTTTAATTGAAGTATTTTTTATCCACTTGCGTCCGTAGTCCTGCAGAATGTCAGAAACACTAACATTTCCGTGTTTGACTATCAGCTGTTTTTATTTTAAACCCAAATATCAACCGGTTTCAGTCATGGACCAGCTTCACGGATAACGTTTAAAGTGGCTTAAGCCACCACATTACATTTGTCATTACTTAAATAATGTGTACAGCATGTTATGAATATCAATATACGACACAGGACTTTTAGAGGGATACATACTAATACTAAGTGTACACAGAGCAGTACTAAGTACTGTCCTATCATAGTCCTGGTGTAATGAAAGACTCGCTCCTTGCAATACTGCAACACCTTGCTCAGCACTAAGCGAACAGGAGTCTTGCAAGTATTGAGTCTTTGATTACTAATAAGAGAAACGCGCCTGCAGGTTATCACAGTTTCCCCCAGACTTGTGGAATATGCAGTGCTTGGCTGGAAATGAAAATGACCGTAATTGGAGCTCTAGATGGCCAAGCCTTTAAAGAAATATACTGTTTTCTGGCGGGGGTGGGGCGATGCATATGCAGCCGATGCCGCTGTGCGAAGATTGCAGAACGGTAATCATACTGTCGAAGGGTCGAGTTATTATGAAAAACATTTCTTAATTTTTAATTTTCACTGTTTATGTTATTTGCATTCCAAACAAATCGAAATAATACTCATCATATTGCATTTATTAACGTTTTCATAAGTGACATTGAGAACAGAAGGCAACGGAAAAATTTTGGGATTGCAAACAAGTTTCCAGGACCGGAATCTACTTCCAGCGTCGACGAGGACTCTGTAAATAATATTTTTAAGGGATTGTAATTAAAGCGCAGAGAACTTTGTATTCAGTTGGTCACATTTTGCCTTTCGATAATACTGCGTTAAATGTATTTCATTGCACATCACCAGCTACCCTCTCGAATTTTTAGGGATATCTTACGTCGTGCGCGGTTTGCCGCAAAGTTTTTGATGAGGGAGAACTTTTACGGAAGGTAAATCAAGTTCATTTTCCTGCAGAAATCTTAAAACAACCATGCAATTATAAAAAAATGCGACATTTGTAACATGTGAAAGATTCCGAGAAAATATCAGCTTCACCTGCTTTTACTATGAGGTCACCCACCTCGTGTAATTCATCAACTATAAAAAAATAGTAGTATCTTATTTTTTAAACGACGGACTCATGTATGCTTTTAATACCTTCATAGAAATTTATTTTAGATGCCATTTTATGGCTTTCTTTTTCATACTATTTGTGAAAATAATAATAAATACAATATATTGAGCACTACTTCGGTTTATTTGCAGTCTATGTAATGAAAATAAAAGAAATAAAGTATTTTACACATATGGAGTCGACTCCACGACCATATGATCACTGCTGGTCGGAAATCACCCCAACGTAGATAGCTCATGACTCGCTCAACACGGGCCAAATATGCTATATTTCTAAATGCTTAAGCATCTGGTGCACCAATTCCTCTCACTTTCATTTCTGACCAGTCCCTGCATATATCATAAGTTTGGACAAAATCGGTGAAGAGTGGACTTGGTCCCCATGTAAGATGTTCCAAATAAGAGGAAAAAAAATTTGTAAGGCAAGGCTACATCAACCACATTCAGTAAAGTGAAGACGAGTGGCTATTATATGTCAGACGCACCGTGACAAGCGCTTCGCCCAGTGGATCATAACAACTGTATTTGGATACAGAGACAGTTCCACTGAGTCAAGTGGAAAACGTGTAAGAAAAATATGTTAGTTACGTTCGTAAAACTGGAGACTTGCATGTAGTCTACTCACCCACTTTAAACAGAATACTCAAAACACGGAACACCCAACGTTGCTAAATCCTACTGCTTTTAGGGTAATTTGTTACTAAAGGAAACAACAAACGCCTGGTGTGGAAAGCTGCTTAAAGTATCAAGCAACGAACATACGAAACATCGTGGCAGATTAAAACTGTGTGCCGGACCGAGACTCGAACTTGTCCGAGAATGGCAAAGGTCCCGAGATCGAGTCTCTGTCCAGCAAACATTTTTAATCTGCCAGTAATTTTCAAATCAGCGCACACTCTTCTGCAGAGTGAAAATTTCATTCTGGATACACACAAACGTTCAAATTTATTTTTTATTACGGACAAAGTATGAAAGACAGAAACACATTGTACATGCCCATGGACAGAGGAAGTTTCAAGGTCTTATGTTGGTGGAGATACTATACCATAAACTCAATCTGAGCACCATGCATTGCTCGAGAAACACAGAAACGACAGTGCATTTCATTCCACACAGGAATCAACATGTCCCCGTTTTTTGTATCGACAGGTTCAACAATTCGATTTCTCAGCTCTCGAAAGCAGTTGCTACAGATGAGACAAAGACTCTGTCCTTTATGTACGTCTACAGAAGAAAATAGCACATTGTGAGTATGGTGATCCTTGAGGCCAAAAGCAATCAACAACTCTTGTTGTCCACCACTTTCAGTCCAACGTTGTGGGATGGTCTTCTCAAGATAACGCCGAACATCACGGGGAAATTGAGGCGTGGCGCCGTGCTGCTTAGCAATGATGTCATTGGAATCTTCCTGAAGCTGAGGAAACATTGAATTTTGCAGCACGGCGAGATATGACATTCCTGTCACAGTTTCGTGCGCAAAAAAGGAAGGCCCAAACACTTTGTGAACAGAAACGGCTTACAACACATTGTTTTGTCGAGTCTCTTTCACGTTCTGCATTCACTCCAGGATTAGTGACACCCAAATTCTTACATTATGACGGTGTACTTTACCTGATAGATGAAGCGTCGATTCTTCTGAAAAGATTAGTCGTTCGCGAAAAGTGTCCTCTGCCGTGTTCTGGACTACAGAAATGCCGAAGTTCCTACCTTCTGTTATGGTCACCGGGACGCAATTGTAGCAGTAAGTGGCACTTGTAAGACTTCATATGCAGCCGCTGTTTCAGAATACGCCACACAGGTATCTGAGGAATTTGACGTTAATGGTCTGCCTGTCTTGTGTACATCCGAGGGCACCGGGAGAACGCACCTCAGAGTACTCAACATTTCCATCAGACGTGCATGGCCGTCCAACACTCTTCTCTTTCCATATGCGACCAGCTTCCAAGAATTTTGTGCGCCAGTCGCAAACCTTCTTGTGCAGAGGCTACTTCTTGCTGAATCGACAGCGGAATGCGCATTCCACTTGAACATGCGGCTTGGCGCAAATTCCAGCACACACAAAAATTTCTCTTGTGGCGTAGTCGCCATGTCGCTTCAAACAAAAAACAGGGCCGCTGTGTCAAAACTATGAATTGTCTTCTACACACTGACATACGCAATGTGTTTCTCCTTTTACAGTTTGTAATGAAGAAGTGAAATTCGTTGTTTGTTTTTGAATCACCCGGTATATGGAATTCAAGTCCTCAGTCAATAAACAGAATTCGTAGAAAAATAATAAGTGCAAATGTCGACAAGAGAAGTGCACTGAATAGATCGCTACAAGCAAAATTCTTTAAAATATGCCACTAGGGCGTCAACACGTCTCTGACTCCGAGTTTTTCATGCTTGGAAGGGGCTCAGGAAGTCCTTTCTAGGACATTATGCAAGTAGCACCACTTTGATCACGGCTAAGATTAGACGGCCTTATCCATGGAGAGCTGCACTCCGTCGGATCTACGTGGTGGACTCCAAGGCGGTGGGGCGAAATGGCTATAAAGCGTCGTGATGCCATGCAGTCGTTGACCACGAAGATGATGTGGCTCGGTGAACTGTTGTAATGCAACTTGCGACTAGCACCAGTGGCTGCACTCATTTGACTGACCCTTTCTGCAGTTATTTTCTGAATTCCTACATTGTCTGTGATTGTTAGACGACTTAAATGCCGGTGCGATATAAAGGAGGCACAAACACTTCCAGCAATCTCCTTTGTGGACAGGCGCCCCCTCTGACTCGACTACAACTGAAGCATTTGTTCCACCTCAAAAATATCTGCTTCTTTAGGCCTCCTTTCCCGGACGCCCGCTGGACCATGGATATCTTTTACAAATCCAGTTTACCGCATCCGCAATTGCATAATAAGTAGCCATTTTAAGCTTCGATAGAAGCAGTAGACTGTACAGATATTATGATCTGCACCGAAACTCGTAGGCGAATGATATTACGTGAATTATGACGTTACTTCCCCATCAACTAAGCACGCTTAATGCGAGCGCGCGGCAAATTAGAGCCGGCCGTTGCGGCCGAGCGGTTCTAGGCGCTTCAGTCTGGAACCGCGCTGCTGCGCGGTCGCAGGTTCGAATACTTCCTCGGGCATGGATGTGTGTGATGTCCTTAGGTTAGTTAGGTTTAATTAGTTCTAAGTTCTAAGCGACTGATGACCTCAGACGTTAAGTTGCATAGTGCTCAGAGCCATTTGAACCATTTGTTAAATCCCATAGTGTTTCAGTCATTTCAACCATTTTTTGCAAATTACAGACCCGTCACACAAAATTAGCATTCATTATATTTGATACATGGGGTGTCCTTCCATTTAAGCTCATGGATTGCATCAGCATGTCAGAGCAACAGGTGTAGCAATGCACGTAAATCGTTTCTTATTTGGAAAACTAGGTAAGTAGCCAACAGCGTAAACGAAAAACCCTCTACCATTATTAGAGAGAACGAGTTTACACTCGAGGTAGCTTAAGTGAACGGATCAAGATCTCACAGAATTAACCTGTTTATTATGAGGTAGCACAGTGTGTGTCGAAAGCACTAAGGGTGGAACCGAATTGTACCTCTCTCACCTGGCCAAGAGCGGCTTTTCAGACCTGCCCGTGTGCGTAATCCCCCGTAAAAGTTGAGGATTTACGCTGCTGGTGATTCCATATGACCATTTTATTCTCTTTTGCGTTCTAACGACTGTAATAATCCTCCCTCAGGACTTTATAGAGGCTTTAAAGTCAACAAACATTGCCGTAAAGTCACTGGAAAACTACGGGATATGCGGCGGCCGAAACCGAACAGAAGCATTAAGGTCCCCACTTACGTCTTTGCTTCAACGCTACTAGTTTGCTGATCTTGCCCGTTTATCTCTTGCCTCCCAATTTACCCTTTGCCGGTCTTGCTCCTAATCACTGACGCCGACACCGCTCATATTCTTACCAAATGGCACCAATTATGGTGCTCTTCAGTAAGCGACTGGAAAGCTTCATTAGGTTATGTAAACTGTGTTTCATCCCTTAGCATACAGCAAAACCGTACCTTGTTTTCATCAAACGGATACGTATTTAATTTTGAATCTAAACGAAAGAGGAAATACTATCGTCTTCTTGCTGAAAGCTGTTCCTCGTTGATTTGTAGATGAGGTAGGAAGATTAGTTTGTAACGTCCCATCGACATCGAGGTCACTAGAAACATAGATTGATTTAATTTGTAAGTCAGATCTTGTTGATCTTAGTCATTTTTACATTATAATTTATCTGTGTGTAACATATTTATAACTCATCATTTCATTCTATATCTTTGTTTAATTATGTTTGTAGTCCATATTATGAGTGTTAAATAATTTTCTTCAAAACAAATACATATCTATGCATTCCGAGTAAGGGAAAATTTCCTCAGAATTTCTCATCGGATACTTGGTTGAAATTGGGGAAGGTTCCACGGTAGGTCAACAGAATTTTCATTAATTTTTTTCCTTAGATATGGCGACACTTCCACACACTGTCATTAGTAGCAATTCGTGTGGAAAATGTTAGTAAACATTTTTGGAAAGTGACTGTCAACAGCCGTCAAGTACCACATAAAATGCAAATTTAACAATCAGCTCCTTCTATTTTAAACCAAAATATGAACCGGTTTCAGTCATGGATCATCTTCACGGATGAGGGTTATAATGGTTTAAGCTACCACATTATATTTGTCATTACTTAAATAATGTGTAGAGCTAGTCATGAATATCAATATACAACACAGGACTTTTAGAAGCCAACATACTAAGCAGTACGGGAGAGATCAGGACTATGACAGTACTGCACTGTGTACGCTTAGTATGTTTCCCTCTAAAACTCCTGTATCGTATTCTGATATTCATGACACGCTCTACACATTATTTAAGTAATGTTAAATGTTATATGGTGGCTGAAACCATTTCAACTATTATCTGTTAAGATGATCCATGACTGAACCCGGTTGATATTTAGGTTTAAAATAAAAGCAGCGGATGGTCAAACATGAAAATGTTAGTGTTCCTGATATCCTGTAGGACTACTGACGCAAGTTAACAGAAAGTACTTCAATAAAAGTATTTATATAACACAGAAAAACATATGAAATTTAACAGCTGCAGCTCGCTAAGCTGCAGCATTGTCAAGAAGTGGCCAAAGCATGCATGTGGGTTATATAAGAAAACTAGCTCTGCGCCCTCTGCTTCGCTCGTATAGACTGAATGCCCTGCAGAGATTTTTTTTTATTTAATTGAATTTGTAGGTTGTTCACAAGTTGCAATAACTTCTAAGCTTATCGCGCAAATTAAGGCCACATAACCTAAATCTTTCCCGAATACACTTCCGACCAAAAAGGGGTTCCAGTAGCTGGAGTCCAAATTTTTGTTAATCACGTCTTTTGCGTTCGTGTGGGGATATTTTCGTAGAATCTTTGGCCTCCCAACAAATATTTCTGTATATCTAACCCAGAAGTGATATACTAGTTTTCAAGAACACAGTTTAAAAATTTTTTTAATGTAACGAAATGTTTTATTAAAAATAGTATCACCTATTTTACTGCAATAGTTAATGAAGTTCCAGAAATACAGAAACACGTATTTTTAATTTCTAACCCAGATGTCAGATATCAAGTATCAAAGGTTTAGTCTTAAAAATCCCTTAGTAATTCTTTATCAGTTACTTATTTTCGACAAACTGTACCCATTATTTTACCTCCTAAGTGGTTGTATTTTTTATTTTCTGACTGAGAAACCAAATTCCAGTTCTAGCTAAAGAATTATCTTAGTAGCGACATATTTCATAAAAGCCTTTCATCCGTTATTTCACCACCCTACGAGTGAAATTTTGCACAATCGCTTCTTACATGATGCCTACAGCGTAAGGTCCACACCCTCTCCAAACCTTAAGTTTCTATACTTAGCGGATTGGACTGGGAGACGATGAGTTAGTGTACCAGTCAGGGATTATTTAACCCCCTTAGTGGTCGAATATCCAAAAACCGTGAAAAATCTATTTTTTTCGTCACCTACCGAGAAAAACCTTTGAAAACGCTTCCGCAATTAAATACTTTCGTAAGACTTTCCACCATTTATTTTACCCTCTTAAGGGCTTAATTTTCATGAACAGTGACTTGTGTGTATTTTGTTTCCAACAGAGGAGCCAAATGCAAATAGATTTAGCTTCAAAAATGCAGATATTCATTCACATGGAACCCAGCCATTACACTTTACAGAAACAGAGGAATACTAATCGTTAGAATATTTGAAACAAGCACTGATGGCACTTAAGCAGATGGCAGATGGCAGAAGCAAGAATTGAACAAAATTCACGCTCATCTTGAAGAATCTGAAAAGAGCTTAACTTCCCAGGAATGTACTCAAAACTGCACAGAATACTCTAACGTACGCGAAATTGAAAATATTCAACAGCAACATTTAAGCAAACCATCGAGGGAAAGAGTCATTTTACAAACACACAAACGTTCTCGCACTTACCCCAACAGACAAAATTTTTACCATACACAGAGACACGACAGCTTTGACTACAAACACTTCTTATCACTAAACAAATATAAATGTTTTAGAAGTGAAGTTAACGAGTTACATCCGTTAGAATAGGACGAGCAGTTAAGTTTTTCATTAGCACTTACTTGGCCAATCAAAAACAAATTAGATTTTATTTGCAGTTGTGTGGAAGGAGAACCAGAAATGAGAATGAGGCCTATTGCACAACTACGTCTTTCATCTGAAGAATTTCAGAACGCATTCCTAGCAGCATACAGCTCTGAGACAATACAGCGTGGTGTCAAGGACAAACTTCTAAACTTACGGAACTTTGAAAACTAGCATTTTGAAGAGCTCACACAATTTTTTGAACACACGGTTGAACAAAAGTAACATTTCTTAGAACCTTAGAGCCTAGCAGCGTTCATCCAACTTTGTATTAAGGAACTTCGAAGATCATTACTCATTCCGCTATGACAGTGCCGAAGCGACAGTATTTGCGCATTCCAAGATGTTTTACAATTACTGGAGTTTGAGGAGTCATATACTCAGTACAGGAATAATTCACACAAAAACCGAAACTATCAGGACAGGAACAAGAGTGGTCAATCAGGGTCATTTTATGACAACAGACGAAACCATTTTGGCAACGACAGACGATATCTGATGAAAATCATAACAATCGGAACTTAAATGGATCATATCAGAACAATTACCAGCACAACCATAATTTTCATCGCGACAACCAGCAGACATTCAACACAGGAGGCAACATGAACCATTCCTCACATCAACAGTTATGGCCACAATCACACACACACACACACACACACACACACACACACACACACACACACACAATAATAATTCGGGAAATATTTACGTGCTGAGGAACAGCAGTCAACACAGTCTCAGACAACAACCATACCATCTGAGCTCGCACGACAACAGACGACACTATCTGAATCAAAATAACAGTTTTGAGAGTAGGAGAAACTAAATCTGCAAAAGAGGAAACTTTAATAACCATCAAAATCTTTCCTTAAATGAACCACATAGTCATTTCCATCCATACCAACATAGCCCAAATAATCCGGAAGAACCAAGAAAAGTAAAGATAATAGAAGTTTCATCACCCAACTCATAGAGGCGCGACAGCGGAGGTCAACAATAGCTAGAAGTGCTGGCTCCAGAAGATGCTTTTGGCGAGACAACACAGGATACTGCTCATTCAGACAACATTATTGAAAACACAATCTGTTTGGAAGGCATTAAAGATTTACCAATACCAGAGAAATAAGAACCACAGAAACACTTTTTCCACCCAGTCATCCGTATACAAATAGGATAACACACGTCAAATGTAGTGTTAGACACAGGCTTTCCCGTCACGGTTACCTGCGATTCAGCATTCAACAAGCGTAATTCAGACGAATCTTGTCCAACTGTATTCTTACACAAAATAGAAATCAAAGGTACAGTTGCAGGAAAAAGAACTGAATTCAAATCACGAATACATCTGGAATTCATGGTACAGAGTCACACCTTTTTCGCAGACTTCGTGAACGTGCGTCTACTTCGAACATAAAAAATACTGGGTATCGACTTTCTGAACAAACACGAAGCAGTGTAAGATTTCGACAATTCTTGCATATCGCTGTACATCAAAGATGCTCAGAATTCATCACACTCTGAGCAAGACCTATAGAGAGAAGAGCAGCACATCAACAGACTACATTTCTTAACTTCACGACACAGTTACATGAGACAGTTAAAAAAACAGACTTATCCTATGCGAGTGAAGAAGGAGAATCGTCAACAAACTTTTAAGAGTTAAAACAGACTAAAGTAGACGCTGGCAAAGCCACATACGACCACAGCAGTGAACAATTACAGCAACATTCCGGAAATTTTTACGAATTTAAAGTGAAACCGCACAATACTTTTGTAGGAAGATATTCCATTCAATTATAAAGAACGTAGAGAGTAGTTATTGATTTTTTTTTTTATGTTGCAAAATGAATGATTTCTTGTATTTCAGCCTCGCATGCATATCTTGACACAGTTTACTTCACTGTTACAGATTATATATCACAAATTAAGCTTCATGCAATTTATTTTTGGATTACATAACGAGGAGAACAAAATGACATGGAATGGAGTTGAAACAGATGCTGAACATATTATAAATGATATCACACTACGAGAACAAGGTAATAATTTTTCCTAGAGGGAGCCAGCGTTATAAAGACGAATTTAAAAGTAAAGGTAAACGAGGTTCGACACTTGGGCAAATGATGTAAAATTTTTTTGAAGGAGTTGTTAAAGTGTTGGGAGAACTCGCTGTTTCAACAAAGGCTACTGAGTCGATTTGTAACAAAGGCAGAATTTCTGGGAAAAGTAGCTAACTATTTTAAATACATTTATACTGATTTGAAGAAGAATGATAACGTATTGGAGAAAGTTGAGAAGTAGCTATGAAATGATGTTAAGGAGATTTCATTTTGATACAGTGAAATATTGTAAAGCGATGCATTGATGATGTATATTAAGATGCGAATACACTTAGGGGAATTGTGAGTTGCTCACTGTGTACATTGAAATTTTTCAACTTTATTTATTTATTTATTTATTTATTTTTTGCCTGAGAAAGGTATTCCGTATGTATTGACAAAGAAGGTTGTTGATAGGGTTGTGGAGAGGATGCTACATTTAATTTATCATGATGTTCCAAAAGATTTTTTGCCTATAGATAACCATTTGTTCACTCTGGCTGTGAGAAATTCTACCTGTGTTCATGTTCCTAATTTTACAGTTATTTTTTGCAGCACGTCAACAACATTTTGTTTTGCATGACTTCTGTGTATTCCATGATGTTTAGCAGTAACCCTTGTGCACCAGCTCTTCAGTGTTTACCCTCTATCTGACGTATTTGGGGTACATTTATCAGATACGTCTTAGATAATATTTCTCAGGGAGTACATACTTAGATTAAATGCCACTGTAGCGAAAATTTTCGCGTATGTTAGTTTGGCAGATTGACGACTGACTCCGCTATTACTTACATATTCTGCTGTGTACTGCATATGGGATTATGTCTTTTGTTTAGCATTAGGATTTGTAAAACTCCAACTACGCACTGTTGACTGATTCTGTAATGTAACAGCCTATCTTACAACAATTATCTCTACGTATTTCTTTGATTGCATATATGATTAACAGATATGCTTGCACACTTGCTCTAGGCTAGAACTAAGCGAAAAAATTTAGCTCTATCCAATTGCACTGAAAAACACTGGTGCCAAATATGGACTTTACGCTCAACAGTACATTTGTGAGATATATTTGGCTTTCAGTTGCCAGTGGAGAATTTAATACACACACGAAACAAGTTTTGCATCACCTCGCTTCCGAGAGTCCCGGAAGTTGTGCTGAAAATTGGAATGGAGATCAACATAAACATCACTTTCACCCTTTTTATTGTTAATGAAAACCACACATTGCATGATGTACCACCACACAGCGAGACTTTCAGAGGTGGTAGTTCAGATATCTGTACACACCGGTACCTATAATAGCAAGTAGCATGTCCCCTTGCACTGCAGTATGCCTGTATTCGTCATGGCATACTATCCACAAGTTCATCAAAGCACTGTTGGTCCAGACTGTCCCACTCCTCAACAGCGATTTGGTATAGATCTTTCAGAGTGGTTGGTGGATCACATCGTCCACAAACATCTACATCTCCATCTACATGGATACTCTGCAAATCACATTTAAGTGCCCGGCAGAGGGTTCATCGAAGAAACTAACACCTGCATCTTTCCGAACGAGCTCTGATTTCCCTTACATTATCGTAGTGATCGTTTCTCCCTATGTAAGTCGGTGTCAACAAAATATTTTCGCATTTGGAGGAGACAGTTGGTGATTGGAATTTCGTGAGAAGATACCGTCGCAACGAAAAACGCCTTTCCTTTAATGTTGTCTAGCCCCAATCCTGTATCATTTCAGTCACACTCTCTCCCATATTTCGCGATAATACAAAAGGTGATGACCTCCTTTGAACTTTTTCGATGCACTGTGTCAGTCCTATCTGGTAAGGATCCCACAACGCGCAGCAGTATTCTAAAAGAGGACGGACAAGCGAAGTGTAGGGAGTCTCCTTAGTAGATCTGTTACATTTTCTAAGTGTCTTCCCAATAAAACGCAGTCTTTGCTTAGCCTTCACAACAATTTCTATGTGTTCCTTCCAACTTAAGTTGCTCCTAATAGTAATTCCTAGACGGCCGGAGTGGCCGTGCGGTTCTAGGCGCTACATGCTGGAGCCGAGCGACCGCTGCGGTCGCAGGTTCGAATCCTGCCTCGGGCATGGATGTGTGTGATGTCCTTAGGTTAGTTAGGTTTAATTAGTTCTAAGTTATAGGCCACTGATGACCTCAGAAGTTAAGTCGCATAGTGCTCACAGCCATTTGAACAATTTTTTGTTGTTGTTGTAATTCCTGGGTATTTAATGGAATTTACGACCTTTATATTTAACTGATTCTTCGTGTAACCGAAGTTTAACGGATTACTTGTAGTCCTCATGTGGATGATCTCACACCTTTCGTTATTTGTGGTCAACTCCCAATTTCCGCACCATTGAGATATTATTTCTAAATGGATTTGCAATTTGTTTTGATCTTCTGATGACTTTACTAGTCGATAAACGACAGCGTCATCTGCAAACAACCTAAGACGGCTGCTCTGAAGGTCTCCCAAATCGTTTATACAGATAAGGAACAGCAAAGGGCCTGTAACACTACCTTGGGGATAGCCAGAAATCACTTCTGTTTTACTCGATGACTTTCCGTCAGATACTACGAACTGTGACTTCTGTGACAGGAAGTCACTAATCCAGTCACATAACTGAGACGATATTCCATACGCACGCAATTTCAGTATAAGCCGCTTGTGTGGTACAGTGTCAAAAGCCTTCTGGAAATTCATAAATACGGAATCGATCTGAAATCCTTTGTCAGTAGCACTCAACACTTTATGCGAATAAAGATCTAGTTGTGTGTCACAGGAACGATGATTTCTAAACCCATGTTGACTGTGTGTCAATACACCATCTTCTTCCAGGTAACTCATAATGTTCCAACACAATATATGTTCGAAAATCCTGCTACGTATCGGCGTTAACGATATAGGCCTGTAACTTAGTGGAATACTCCTATTACCTTTCTGAATATTGGTGTGACCTGTGGCTTCCCACTCTTTGGGTACGGACCTTTTGTCGAGCGAACGGTTGCATATGATTGTCAAGTATGGAGCTAATACATCAACATTCTCTGAAAGGAACCTAATTGGCATACAGTCTGGACGAGAAGACTTGCTTTTATTAAGTGGTTTAAGTTGTTTCACTAATCTGAGGATATTTACCTCTACGTTATTCATGTAGGCAGCTGTTCTCGATCCAATTTCTGGAATATTTACTTCGTCTTCTTTTGTGAAGGCAATTCGGAAGACTGTGTTTAGTAACTCTGCTTTGGTAGCACTTTATTCGACAGTGTCTCCACTGCTATCTCGCAGAGAATGCATTCTTTGTTTCTTGCCGCTAACATACTTCACGTACGATCAGAATCTCGTCGGAATTTCTACCAGGTTTGGAGATAATGTTTCGTTGTGGAAACTGTTATAAGCATCTCGCTTTGAAGTCCGCGCTAAATTTCGAGCTTCTGTAAAAGATCACCAATCTTGGGGATTTTGCGTGTGTTTAAATTTGGCATGTTTGTTTCGTAGTTTCTGCACAGTGTTCTGACCCGTTTTGTGTACCAATGAGAATCAACTCCGTGGTCTGTTAATTTACTTGGTAGAAATCTCTCAATTGCTGCCGATATTATTTCTCTGAATTTAAGCCACATCTGGTCTACACTTATATCATTAATGTGCGTAGACTCACTATTGTCTCTCAGGAAGGCGTGAAGTGAATTTTATCCTGCTTTCTTTGAATAGGTATTTTTCACGTTTATTTTTGGAGTATTTGGGGGTTAGAATATTCAGTCTCGGTACTGCATCCCTGTGTTCACTAATTCCTGTATTGATTTTGATGCTCGTTATTAACTCTGGATTATTTCTTGCTAAGAGGTCAAGTGTGTTTTCACAAGCGATTAATATTCGCGTGGGCTCATGAAGTAAGTACTCGCAATGATTTTCAGAGAATGCCTTTAGCACAATTTCGGATGATATTTTATGCGTACCTCCGAAACTAAACACGTATTTTCGCCACATAGCGAGGGTAAATTAGTCACCACCAACTATTATCGTATGAGTCGGGTACGTGTTTGAAATCAAAGATAAGTTTTCTTTGAACCTTTCAGCAAGTGTACATCTGAATTGGGAGGCCTGTAAAAGGATCCAATTATTAATTTATTGCAGTTGCCAACAATGACCTCTGTCCATACTAACTCACAGGAACTATTTACTTAAATTTCGCGACGATAAACTTCTTCTAACAGCAACAAACACGCCACCGCCAACCGTATTTAGCCTATCCTTTCGAAACACCGTTAGGTTCAATGCAAAAATTACTGGTGCCCCTATATCGGGCAGTAGCCAGCTTTCATTGGCTATAACGATTTGAGCGTCAGTGCTTTCTTTTAGAGCTTGGAGCTCTGGTGCTTTCTCATCACAGCTGCAACAATGTACCACTGTTACACCGATGGTTCCCGTATGTACGTTCTTCCTGTGTTCGTTCTGCATCCTATATGACTGAAGCCCTTCTTGTGTTTTCTCGAGACCATCTAATCTAAAAAACCGCCCAATCCACGCCACACAGCCCTTGCTACCCGTGTAGCCGCTTCCTGCAAATAGTGGATGTATTCAGCGTAGCCAGAAACCCAACCAACCCTTTGGTGCAAGTCGAGGAATCTGCAGCCTACACGGCAGCAGAACCGTCTGAAACTCTGATTCAGACCCTCCACTCGGCTCTGTACAAGAGGTCCGCAGTCGGTCCTGTCTACTATGCTGCAGATGGTGTACTCCGCCTTAATCTCGCCAGCAAGATTAGCAGTCTTTACTATTTCCGATAGCGGTCCAAAACCAGAGAGAATCTCCTCTGATCCAAAGCGACACACGTCATTGGTACCGACGTGGGCCACCACCTGCAGTTGGTAGCACCCTATATTCTTTATGGCGTCCAGAGTGAAAGAGTGATAAGAAGAGAGGGTGGAGGGTACAAGTATATGGTCATGGTCAGTCAGGGTAAAGCCAAGTGCAGAGGATGACAGGTAGAGGAGTTGGATAGGGAGACAGAGAGGAAGAGTAATTGGAAAGATAGGGGAGGAGAAGGTGGTCAGTGACAGAGGGCATAGGAACAGATGGAAAGAGAGAGTGGTAAGAGGAGGCAGGCAGGAAGGTAAGAGGGGGGAAAGGTGCAGATGATTGTAGGAGAAGGTACAGATATGCAGAGAGTGAGATGGTAAGATATGGGCAGAGTGGTGGTGAGGAAGAGATGGGCAGAGAGTGGGACGAGGAGGAGGTGGTCTGAGAATGGGGAACGAGTGGATTGGCAGTGGACGGGATCAGTTGGGATAAGGGGTGGGAGGAAATGGAAAGAGGGAAGATTAGATCCTGGACGGAGAGGGGCTAGATGGAGATCGACAGAGAGAGAGGTGGGCGGAGAAGGTTGAAGGTGGAGATGGAGATCAACAGAGAGAGAGGGTTAGGTAGGTAGAGATGGTTGAAGGTGGAGATGGAAAGTGAAGGACTGAGTGGAGGGGAGGAGGAGGTGGATATACTATGGGGAGGACATGTCCGTAGAGTCACTATGGGGATATGTATGAAGCACATTCATTGTCGTTTTGGAAAATATCTTCAATTTCCCTTCTGAAGTGTGTTGTTGGAATCAGCCCAAACAAGCTTCGTTCATTCAGCAGGAATAGCACCACTCTTTGTCACGCTGTCTGCTATCGCCATGCAGTGTCACTACACAGTAGCTGCTGGATTACCGGTTATTCATATTGTTTCACTGTCGCTGTTAATATATATCGATGAAACGTCTATCACACTAGACTAATGTTGGACCGCTCTGTCAATTGGACACGTAAAATTCCACTTTAAATATAGTTTTCTTTTCGGGAAACAAGCCGACGCTTTCTGTCGACAAAAGGAGTCGCATGACCAATGTGATAACTGGCGTTTGATTGGGCTGACGCCAGCTAGACACTAAAAAACACTAAATAGCTTATATCTGCAGGAACAATAGAGAAAATTGTCTGACCACTCTTAAGTTATACATTATACGTATATCTATATGTATGTTCAGTGATGGGAAAACCACCCCACCACAAGAAGGAGTTGTGCTACATAAACGAAAGTTCGTAGGCGCGTTCCTACACCTGAAAGATGGGGTCTATTCAAATTTGGTGCGCAGTCGCATTTGAGTAGTGCTATTAGGGCAACTATAAGGATGTAATTCAGTTTCTTTTAAATACACGCTGTAACGATCGTAGGCTCTAGTTATATTTGATATTGGACGTGGTGAGTTGATGTTAGTGAAGAATGCCGTTATAGGACTACAAAGACGCTATTATTAACACCTCACTGAGTTTGAACGAAGTTGTGTAGTAGGGTTATGAGTAGTTGGATGTTCCTTCTGTGATAGTGCAGAAAGAGTTGGCAGGTATGTAGTCACTGCACATGATAGCAGGCAGTAATGGTCGGAAAAATACCGGGCACCTGCCAACCACGTGGCACCACCAAGAAGGACGACCATTGAGTTGGGTGTATGGTTATGTGGAACTTTGCAACATCTGCAGCAGCAATCTAAGTAGCAGGTGGCACCACAGTGCAGTGCATTCCACTCAGCCCAAACCACTGCCATTTGCGACTCCAATGTAGTCAAGTGAGAGTTCATTGAAGTGGGATGGAGATCTGTTGTGCTTTCTGATGAAGGCTGGTTCTGCCTTGGTCCAGTGATAGCTGTGAGTTGGTTAGAAGTAGGCTAGTTGAGGGCCTGCGAACAGTCTCTCGGCATGTTAGGTGCACTGAACCTACACATTCACTTACTGTCTGGGGTGCTATTTCATGTGACACTGGGAGCACTCCCATGGTTATCCCAAACACCCTGATCGCAAATCTGTACATGAATCTGGTAATTGAACCTGATACGCTGGCATTCATGACCAACATCCCAGGGGATTGTTTTCCAGAAGGTTAACACTAGGTCAGGTATCATTGTTGTAAAAGAACATGCTCTGCAGGGTGCCCACATATTGCTTTGGCCTACTCGATCACCAAATCTGTTTCCAATCGAGTACATGTGGGACATCGTCGAACAATGTCTCCAGCATCATCAACAACCAGCTATAAGTGTGCTGACTGACAAAGTGCAACAGGCAGGGAACTTCCACAAATTGACATGTGACACCTGTACAATAGAGTGACTAGTAGGTGGGTCTCTTGAGCATACACAGAAGGTAAAACTGAGAGTTGTCATGTCACTCCCTCATTTTACCAAGGTTGTCAGTCAGATTAACATTTATATTTTAGGACGTGTTCCCTGTTACTACATTTATTAAGTATGGTTAATGATTTTTTCTACATGAGGAAATCTTGGGCGGAATATTCTTGTAACTGCGTGTGTAACCTGTCTAGAGCTTGTACTTGGGGGCATGTAGCTGAGGCGACTGAGAACAGAGAAAGAGATGAACTATAAACAATAATTACCGAGGGCAGCAACCTGAGTGTTTGAGTAATTCGGGGAAACAGTGTTCATTACTCCTTACCTGCAGAAGATCTTCTGGCTGAAGCGCACAAGTGTCAGGTAGAAGGATACATGTCTGCAAAACATTTTACCTGGGCCAGGCGCCATTCCATCACAGAGTACTGTCAGATAGCTGAAAGATCAGTCAAGAGGTGAGATTCAATGAGTGGAGGGTAGTTGGACTGGTTTGTGAGCTGTGGGGGGTGCTTCGTTTGGCCAATTCGGCTCCTGCACTGAAGCTTTGTGGAAAATGGTGGTGATTCTTCGAAGTCTTCATCTACTGGCCCTCCTCTGGTATTCTGTGCGTCTTACGATGCACTAAGAGGCTGTAGCAGTTTTCCATCTGAATAGAAAGTGTAACTGCATATCGTATCGGACATATTGTGAGTCATGAGTGTGAACCTATTCGTCCTGGGGCAGTTGTCTGATAATTGACAGTTACAACAAATATCGTCGTGCCTGAGAGTCAAATTGGTGTGGCCAAACCAATGAACAGAGGCTTTTTACATTGAAATCTTGTGGGATTTCGGAGCTCTGTTTGGGGAAGGTTCCGGCGTTCCGATAATCAAAACGCAAAACCGCATAGTTTGCACAATTTCGTGGATGCATCATAAAATCACAGGTGTCACAACGAGCGCTCCTTGCTCACAGTGCGTCGTTTTCTGCTGCCGCCTGAATCAAGCAATTGCTACACTGGTGTAATCCATTAAATGATAACCAGAGGTCCCTGTTCTCAGGTGGACCGTAGTTCGTGGTAAATTTGATCATAGTTCACTCAATTTTAATTGAAATGTGCCTCACAGTAGATTCATGTAAACAAAATCAGACTGCTTTGTGAAAGGGATTGATTCAGGGGAGAATTTTTGCACCCTCCACCCTAACATATGCATTCACTATCAAACACCGTCCCTTAACTGATTTGTGTTTGCCATTATTTTCTGTAACATTTATCGCTAGTTCTTCAGAAAGTTGTAGTTACTAAAGACTGAATAGAACCAGTCATTATTTTTTTAATTTAAGTAAGCCACTGTTTTCATTCATACTGCCTCTACTATACACTGTTTTTGTATTATTGTAGTGGTACATGAGTACAATGGCAAGTTCAGGTTCAGTAGTACCAAATTAGTCAATTTGATTATTATTACATATATAGGCCACAGAAGTGTCATAAGTAACTTCCTAATTCATATAGAAAACCCATGTGAGTATCACATGATTTGAAGGTTACTGAGAAGGTAATAGCATTCTGTGTTTAAAGATAATCACATTTAGCTTCACTCAGACATATAATTATGACTAAAGCAACTGTCAGGTTGCAAAATAGTATCCCTAATTTTTGTGAAGCTGGTTGTACCACAGAGCACCCACTTAAACAAATAAAATATATGTAACATACATCCAAAACTTAGCACTGTGTATCTGTGAATTAAAAAATTAAATTAAAATTTCTAGATAATGAATTTCATTATTATTATTTGTAAGCTTCTTCATTCCCTGGTATCTCAGCTTAATATTTCCACCTCCAAAAAATTGAAAATTGCGATCAGTTATTGTTTTAAGTATCTGTTTGGTCAAACAGTTTTAAATTTATTATTGAGGATCCAAACAAACTTTCTCTTTACATCTAGTATTTAAATATCCACATCCTATTAAGTAATACAATTACTTTGTTTCTATCTCACATACATAATTCAATTACTTCTCTCTCACTAACCTTTTTAAAGGATTTAGAGCTATTTGCATAACTGAGCTTCTTGAGTAAAGCCCCCATTTATATAGTATTCACAACCATAATATTAAACCACCTTTAATCACAGATTATTTGAGAAGTAAAAAAGAAAATGTTGGATTTCATAAATTAAAGAGAACATATGGAGAAGAAAAGACAGATGATAGTTACAAGGAAAATGAAATAGACTGATGGGAAGAAATACATATGTCTAAATCTCTCTTTTCTATAACTGTAAAAAGATAGCAAATTATGAGCATGTCATTATATTTACCAGTGCAGAGTTTCCAAAAATATTCAAAAATATGTCCATATATATATTACATTATTTTAAAAAATATCTCACTCAGTAACTAAAGAATCGCAATCTCTAGATTTACATAACAGAAATTTCGATAAAAGACAGATATCGTATTTATGTAACTGTTTGAAAGATGTTTCCAATAAAAATTTTATTTTCACTTTAGAATACACACTAAACTTACTTTAATTTTAATCTCTATACAAAATTGTATAATAGTTTTCTGGAACTTCTCTTTTATCATTCTGAAATGAAAATTGTCTCATAGCTTCAATTCTGACTAAAGCTTTTGTATTAACATCTCTATTTTTTTGGTTCACTTCATTCTAAGTTTACCTTATTGTAGATTCGCCATTCAGCTTTTGAATATTCTTATAGTTTGAAGAGAAAATTGTGAACTTCATCACAGTATATTTATCATTTTACTAAAAGTTGTAGCTGTTAGGTTCAGTAGTTATTTGCTAACTCAAACGTCCATTAAACCAGCATACAACTTGCTTCCACAATCTTTTTACCATGAATGATGTATGCTATACTGTCTGTATCAAAATGTATAACATATTCTCCCAGTTTATCTAACATATCATACAAACTAAGCCTTTTTCTTGATGTAGTGAATGCTGGTATAAAAATATTTGTAACAGAATTATTTTTTACATACTGATGTTTGAAATGGTACTTCATCTGAACAACATTTCCGTTAATAAAATTTACATCTACAGTATCTGGTTGATCATCCAATACTATTTGATAAAATTGTTTAAATCTGTTGAATATTCTGTTTTACTTACATTTTTTCACTGTCCAAATTTTTCCAATAATGAATTCAGACATATCACAACAACAGCTCATTTTCCTTGATTTTTCCATTTTTTTATTTTCCATTTTTCCATCTCTTACTGTTTCGACATATGACCCCTGGATTCAAAACCATAGTAATTGGTTTAGTGGTTTTATTTCCATAAATCATTTTACTTAATTATTAAATAACATGTTACTTTTATTTCTAAAATCCCACACTTTATAGATATATAAAATTTTATATACTTTTGCATATTTTTCTTTACTTCACATAGATAAGAAACTGACAGAACAGTGCTTTCAATTACCCAGTTTCGAGTACTATGAAAAAAAATTAATTTTATGAATCTTTATTTCATATATAATTTTGCATCTGTTATTTTAACTACATTTCTATATACCACCCCGTTTCAACTTATTTTTGAAAAAAAAAGATATTTATGTCTCACAATAACAATTGAGTATTTATAATTCCTACGAATATGGCACAAAGCTAATACAAAAATTTTAACACAAATAGAAATTAAAAATAAAATGTCTGCTAGAAATTAAAAATTGTCTGTAACAGAAACTCTTGGAAATAAATCAAAGCCAATGAAAGATTTGTTTTATGGTATCACCCAGAAAATTTAAATAATAATGTTCTTGTGCCTCAGAGGAGAAAACCAATTAGAAGAATTTAAGCCAATCACATAATCATTTGTGATAACATTATCATTATAAAAATAACACATTCGATAGATTGTGAAGGAGAAATGAAAAATAGGCTATTCCTTACATAAAAAGAAAACTTTCGAACTTTTCAGCCTTTTTTAAGAAGTAGATTTTTTAAATTTAATTTGACTTGACATGGAGTTAAAACAAAAATCCCATATTTATTAGATTCCAATATACAAACAATTATTGGTACAAAGGTTGTTATTAACAAAGATATAAACATTTTAAAGAAAAATATAAGAGTCCTGTTGCTATTCCTTATATAGTAGAAACAGCTGCCATTAATTTAGATAGAGTGTTAAGAGAGTTACGAGAAATGTTAGAAGAAATTAAAAATTTACACATAACATGAGATTTTGCAGATACTTTTAACAAAGAAAAGTTCCTGAATATTTAACAAATAATTTTTATTTTTGTATGCAAGGGAATATGAACAACGATTGTAATATAGTAGTAAAAACGATAATACTGTAGAATAAGACTGATTGACATTCCTAAATTCTAATTCTAGAGGATAATGGAATGTAGTCGAAATACGTCGGGTGATGCTGTGGGAATTAGATTAGGAAATGAGACACTGAAAGTAGTAAAGGAGTTTTGCTACTTGGGGATCAAAATAACTGATGATTATCGAAGTAGAGAGGATATAAAATGTAGACTGGCAATGGCAAGGAAAGCGTTTCTGAAGAAGAGAAATTTGCTAATATCGAGTAGAGATTTAAGTGTCAGGAAGTCGTTTCTGAAAGTATTTGTATGGAGTGTCGCCATGTATGGAAGTGAAACATGGGCAATATATAGTTTGGACAAGAAGAGAATTGAAGCTTTCGAAATGTGGTGCTACAGAAGAATGCTGAGGATTAGATGGGTAGATGACATAAGTAATGAGGAGGTATTGAATATAATTGGGGAGAAGTTTGTGGCACAACTTGACAAGAAGAAGGGATCGGTTGATAGGACATGTTCTGGGGCATCAAAGGATCAACAGTTTAGTATTTGAGGGAATCGTGGAGGGTACAAATCGTCGAGGGAGACCAAGAGATGAATACACTAAGCAGATTCAGAAGGATGTAGGCTGCAGTAGGTACTGGCAGTTGAAGAAGCTTGCACAGGATAGAGTAGCATGAATAGCTGCATCAAACCAGTCTCAGGAATGAAGACCACAACAACAATTCTAGAGTAAAAATTAACAGCAGATTTATTTCTAAAATTCATATTTTCGGTGCCCACATTAAAGTCTTTTTTTAATTGTCAAGGCAAAACATTAAAGGAAACATTTGCTTGTAAATAACATTAAGAAAGAGACTGGAAGCAACAATTTATAATTATATTAAGGCAGATTCCCAAAAAGAACAGCAATATTCATTAACATATTGTTTAGAAGTAATAAAAAACAGAAGCAGATGTTTTGACAAAGCTCGTTTTTACTCTATTCCATTAGGTAATGTGTGGCAAAAATTAACAGATTCGCTACAGATTGGTTGCCTTCATTATAACAATTATTTGAAGTATATCTCTTGCGACAGCAAAAACACAAAAAAATTCAGCAATAGAAATTAAAGAACAAAGAGAGACCTTGAATATATTTTCACTCCATTTAGTTTCAGTTTTTTGCCTATTAGTTGCATAGAAGTCATCAAAGAAGCAGAGGATGTAAATTCTGTAAAACAAACATGGTTTATAGAATATTTTTATACAAATATTATTTTTTGAATACAGAAACATGTTTTCTTCATTATCAAAAGATATAAACATTGTACTATTTGGATTAATAAAAACCAATAATGTAATTCTATTCACTCCTACATAAAAAACAAATATTTCACATATTCCTTATCGACAGACGATTTAAGAAATGAAACTGACTGACATATTTGCGGTCTACTAAGGAGTGAGAACAAGATCTATAAAATCCAAGTATACAACAAAGAAGACTAAACTAACTGGATAATATACCACTGTTAAGGGAAGAGCACAAAACTATTTAGGTGAAGAAATAAAAAAATTAGAGAAATGCAAAAAGAAATAAAAAATTATCTAATGCAACAAGGGATAGATCAGGGCACATGTGGAGTTTATAAAATTTGTGCTTTTGTTGGAAAAAACTGAAATTAATTTATTATTATTAGTGTTTGGTTTACCAAAATGGAAAGAAATCTGTGTATGTTATTCAAGGTCCCAGTAAAAATATATTTATAGAAATGAAGAGAAATAAAATTGTTCTTAAAAATAAAAGATTTATTTCTGTTCTATATAGAAATTCTTCACATCATGGAAGAGCCATTTTCAGAAATACAATCAGATGCTTGTTTCATTTTAATGGACACTAATTTCTCAGAATAATTTATTTAAAAACTCTATCTATTTACTGAAACATAAATGATTTATTGCATAAATAAAAAGGTAAAATAATTATCAAAAATATAAAAATGTGAAAAGTACTAAGAAATATAAAAATAGAAACCAGCAAACTAATGGAAACTTTACAAGAAGGATTAGATACAACTACTCTCCATATTGTCAATGAAAATTATAGAGGGAAGGGTTAAATATAATTTAAAATTCGGAAACAAACAGAATTTTTTTCTTTCTCGATTACTGGTACAAGGAAGAGGTACTAATAAAGAAATTGAATTAAATTACAAGATCAATATCAGAGTAGATGAAACCAAACTGGATGTAGTAGTCTCCAAACATATACCATGGACAAATTAAATTGTCATACTGTGCAAAACAAAAATGGTAAACACTTTATACTAAAATTTAAGTAATTATAATAGAAATCATTACTTTTATATAGCTTCCTTGGTTATATAAAGCCATACATCATTCACCCAAGATGCAATATCTTTAGCAATAATTAGTGCCTGCATTTATTTTAATTAAAATTATTTTATCGGTTGTAAAATTTGTACCTATAAATGGTAGAAGACCCAAACGCTAAAGTTACAGATATATTTCACAAGAATAACATGAACTACTTAGATTCGAGAGAAAAATTAAGTAGTTTACTAGATGAAGATCATGAAGTAGATCAGTTGGATGTAATTTTACTTAAAAATATTTGTCCAAAATCTACTGTTTATGATAAAGAAAGAAGATATATTAGTAGAATTAAAAGATTTAAGTAAATAAGGCACAGGGGAAATTACAAGTACAATTCTTGTGGCAATTAAGAAATGCTACTAGCTAAAAATTGATTCAAATTCTCACAAAGAAAGCAAAGTAGGTATTGATCAATATTATAAAGATTATTTTGTAGGAGAAGAAACTGTAAAAAGTTGGAATCATCAAAACGGATTTAAATTTTATTTGTTGTTTATTTGTATTTCTGTACGAATTTTTGTTCTAAGTATTTGTTGAGGGAAATGATATCTGCAAAAAAATAGATATCAACCATAAGACTGAGGTCTACATTTAATAAGAAAATTTATTAAAAGTTGGAGCCTTTCCTAGATGCTTTTCTATTATTTGTAATTTTACACATTAAGCTGAGATACTACAGAATAAATGAAATTAAAAATAATAGTAATGAATTTCATGATCTAGTAATTTTAGTTTAATTTTTTAATTCATAAACACAAAGCACTAAATCTTGCATGGAAAATTATAGTCTTTTTTATTTTATTTTGGTGTCCTGTTCTCCTGACTGGTTCACAAAAACCGAGTGCACTCACTGACCCACTTAGTGGTGCATGCTTCCATTCAATATTTTGGCGTTCAAACTGGTATTAATGTACCAACGTAATTTCACATTTGCAATTGATAATTTGGCATGTACATAAACTTGCGATCTTTCAGTGTCAATCACTGACTTATGTTACCTTGCCAAATGTATTCTCGAAATTTTAATTCTCCACAGTAGTTATATTTTGGTGTTATGATTTATTTTCTGCCAGTGTATATATGACAGAGAGATAGACAAAAAAGAGTCCGCAGCTCGTGGTCGTGCGGTAGCGTTCTCGCTTCTCGCGCCCGGGTTCCCGGGTTCGATTCCCGGCGGGGTCAGGGATTTTCTCTGCCTCGTGGTGACTGGGTGTTGTGTGATGTCCTTAGGTTATTTTGGTTTAAGTAGTTCTAAGTTCTAGGGGACTGATGACCATAGATGTTACGTCCCACAGTGCTCAGAGCCATTTGAGCCATAAACAAAAAAGAGACAGCAGAAAAATAATTAAAGAAAATCATGAATTTGCAAGGTGTTATGCAGCACTAACAAAGCAGAAATCAAGTGAATATGACATGACAAATAAAAGTTACAGCAAGAATGCCAAAATTCTGCTCATCTGGTACATTAAGTTCTCTGAGCACAGCTCCATGACAAACTGATATTTGACAAATATCTTCCCCATTGATCTCCAAATGCATGTGGCGGTAGGATCAGATACAGAGGGTATAAAAGGCCAGTTCATGGACGGAGGTGCTATTTGTACTCAAGTGGAAATGTTTTCATCGTAATCTACATCTACATCTACATTTATATTCCACAAGACACCCAACGGTGTGTGGCGGAGGGCACTTTACGTGCCACTGTCATTACCTCCCTTTCCTGTTCCAGTCGCGTATGGTTCGCGGGAAGAACGACAGTCTGAAAGCCTCCGTGCGCGCTCTAATCTCTCTAATTTTACATTCGTGATCTCCTCGGGAGGTATAAGTAGGGGGAAGCAATATATTCGATACCTCATCCAGAAACGCACCCTCTCGAAACCTAGCGAGCAAGCTACACCGCGATGCAGAGAGCCTCTCTTGCAGAGTCTGCCACTTGAGTTTATTAAACATCTCCGTAACGCTATCACGGTTACCAAATAACCCTGTGACGAAACTCGCCGCTCTTCTTTGGATCTTCTCTATCTCCTCCGTCAAACCGATCTGGTACGGATCCCACACTGATAAGCAATACTCAAGTATAGGTCGAACGAGTGTTTTGTAAGCCACCTCCTTTGTTGATGGACTACATTTTCTAAGCACTCTCCCAATGAATCTCAACCTGGTACCCGCCTTACCAACAATTAATTTTATATGATCATACCACTTCAAATCGTTCCGCACGCATACTCCCAGATATTTTACAGAAGTAACTGCTACCAGTGTTTGTTCCGCTATCATATAATCATACAATAAAGGATCCTTCTTTCTATGTATTCGCAATACATTACATTTGTCTATGTTAAGGGACAGTTGCCACTCCCTGCACCAAGTGCCTATCCGCTGCAGATCTTCTTGCATTTCGCTACAATTTTCTAATGCTGCATCTTCTCTGTATACTACAGCATCATCCGCGAAAAGCCGCATGTAAATTCCGACACTATCTACTAGGTCACTTATATATATTGTGAAAAGCAATGGTCCCATAACACTCCCCTGTGGCACGCCAGAGGTTACTTTAACGTCTGTAGACGTCTCTCCATTGATAACAACATGCTGTGTTCTGTTTGCTAAAAACTCTTCAATCCAGCCACACAGCTGGTCTGATATTCCGTAGGCTCTTACTTTGTCTATCAGGCGACAGTGCGGAACTGTATCGAACGCCTTCCGGAAGTCAAGAAAAATAGCATCTACCTGGGAGCCTGTATCTAATATTTTCTGGGTCTCATGAACAAATAAAGCGAGTTGGGTCTCACACGATCGCTGTTTCCGGAATCCATGTTGATTCCTACATAGTAGATTCTCGGTTTCCAAAAACGACATGATACTCGAGCTAAAAACATATTCTAAAATTGTACAACAGATCGACGTCAGAGATATAGGTCTATAGTTTTGCGCATATGCTAGACGACCCTTCTTGAAGACCGGGAATACCTGTGCTCTTTTCCAATCATTTGGAACCCTCCGTTCCTCTAGAGACTTGCGGTACACGGCTGTTAGAAGGGGGGCCAGTTCTTTCGCGTACTCTGTGTAGAATCGAATTGGTATCCCGTCAGGTCCAGTGGACTTTCCTCTATTGAGTGATTCCAGTTGCTTTTCTATTCCTTGGACACTTATTTCGATGTCAGCCATTTTTTCGTTTGTGCGAGGATTTAGAGAAGGACTGCAGTGCGGTCTTCCTCTGTGAAACAGCTTTGGAAAAAGGTGTTTAGTATTTCAGCTTTACGCGTGTCATCCTCTGTTTGAATGCCATCATCATCCCGGAGTGTCTGGATATGCTGTTTCTAGCCACTTACTGATTTGACGTAAGACCAGAACTTCCTAGGATTTTCTGTCAAGTCGGTACATAGAATTTTACTTTCGAATTCACTGAACGCTTCACGCATAGCCCTCCTTACGCTAACTTTGACATCGTTTGGCTTCTGTTTGTCTGAGAGGTTTGGGCTGCGTTTAAACTTGGAGTGAAGCTCTCTTTACTTTCGCAGTAGTTTCCTAACTTCGTTGTTGTACCACGGTGGGTTTTTCCCGTCCCTCACAGTTTTACTCGGCACGTACCTGTCTAAAACGTATTTTACGATTGCCTTGAACTTTTTCCATAAACACTCAACATTGTCAGTGTCGGAACAGAAATTTTCGTTTTGATCTGTTAGGTAGTCTGAAATCTGCCTTCTATTACTCTTGCTAAACAGATAAACCTTCCTCCCTTTTTTTATATTCCTATTAACTTCCATATTCAGGGATGCTGCAACGGCCTTATGATCACTGAGTCCCTGTTCTGTACATACAGAGTCGAAAAGTTCGGGTCTGTTTGTTACCAGTAGGTCCAAGATGTTATCTCCACGAGTCGGTTCTCTGTTTAATTGCTCGAGGTAATTTTCGGATAGTGCAGTCAGTATAATGTCACTCGATGCTCTGTCCCTACCACCTGTCCTAAACATCTGAGTGTCCCAGACTATATCTGGTAAATGGAAATCTCCACCTAAGACTATAACATGCTGAGAAAATTTATGTGAAATGTATTCCAAATTTTCTCTCAGTTGTTCTGCCACTAATGCTGCTGAGTCTGGAGGTCGGTAAAAGGAGCCAATTATTAACCTAGCTCGGTTGTTGAGTATAACCTCCACCCATAATAATTCACAGGAACTATCCACTTCTACTTCACTACAGGATAAACTACTACTAACAGCGACGAACACTCCACCACCGGTTGCATGCAATCTATCCTTTCTAAACACCGTCTGTACCTTTGTAAAAATTTCAGCAGAATTTATCTCTGGCTTAAGCCAGTTTTCTGTACCTATAACGATTTCAGCTTCGGTGCTTTCTATCAGCGCTTGAAGTTCTGGTACTTTACCAACGCAGCTTCGACAGTTGACAATTACAATACCGATTGCTGCTTGGTCCCCGCATCTCCTGACTTTGCCCCGCACCTGTTGAGGCTGTTGCCCTTTCTGTACTTGCCCAAGGCCATCTAACCTAAAAAACCGCCCAACCCACGCCACACAACCCCTGCTACCCGTGTAGCCGCTTGTTGCGTGTAGTGGACTCCTGACCTAGCCAGCGGAACCCGAAACCCCACCACCCTATGGCGCAAGTCGAGGAATCTGCAGCCCACACGGTCGCAGAACCGTCTCAGCCTCTGATTCAGACCCTCCACTCGGCTGTGTACCAAAGGTCCGCAGTCAGTCCTGTCGACGACGCTGCAGATGGTGAGCTCTGCTTTCATCCTGCTAGCGAGACTGGCAGTCTTCACCAAATCAGATAGCCGCCGGAAGCCAGAGAGGATTTCCTCCGATCCATAGCGACACACATCATTGGTGCCGACATGAGCGACCACCTGCAGATGGGTGCACCCTGTACCCTTCATGGCATCCGGAAGGACCCTTTCCACATCTGGAATGACTCCCCCCGGTATGCACACGGAGTGCACATTGGTTTTCTTCCCCTCTCTTGCAGCCATTTCCCTAAGGGGCCCCATTACGCGCCTGACGTTGGAGCTCCCAACTACCAGTAAGCCCACCCTCTGCGACCGCCCGGATCTTGCAGACTGAGGGGCAACCTCTGGCACAGGACAAGCAGCCATGTCAGGCCGAAGATCAGTATCAGCCTGAGACAGAGCCTGAAACCAGTTCGTCAGACAAACTGGAGAGGCCTTCCGTTCAGCCCTCTGGAATGTCTTTCGCCCCCTGCCACACCTTGAGACGACCTCCCACTCTACCACAGGTGAGGGATCAGCCTCAATGCGGGCAGAATCCCGAGCAACCACAGTCGTAGTCCGATCAGGGGATGCGTGGGACGAGCTGGCCGTCCTCGACAAACCCCCATCCGGACCCCCACAGTGATGCCCATTGGCAACAGCCTCAAGCTGTGTGACCGAAGCCAACACTGCCTGAAGCTGGGAGCGAAGGGATGCCAACTCAGCCTGCATCCGAACACAGCAGTTGCAGTCCCTATCCACGCTAAAAACTGTTTTGCAAAGAACGTCTGAACTTATCTACAGAGAGCGCAAACAAATCGACAAAATTTAAACGGTTATTAAAATACAAGATTGCCTAGTAAATGCAGTAATGCTGCTACTTGCGCACTGCTGACACTGCTCGGCGGCGGAAGGAGACTACGCGAATTTACACTATTCAGGTACTAAAACGCGATGCTACAACTCTCAAATACTATAATACGCCGGAAATTTATGAATTAAACAATGCAAGTACCAAAAACACGCAAAGAAATTAAGAATTAAACTATGTAACAAATGAGTGAGCTAGGAGTATACGACTTGCTGCTGCAGCTGCTTATCCAACGGCGGCAGGGAGCACACTGACTGTGACCAACCGACACTGGCCGTTCAAAACAAGAACAGAAGACAAACGACTACTCGAATTTACACTATTCAGGTACTAAAACGCGATGCTACAACTCTCAAATACTATAATACGCCCGAAATTTATGAATTAAACAATGCAAGTACCAAAAACACGCAAAGAAATTAAGAATTAAACTATGTAACAAATGAGTGAGCTAGGAGTATACGACTTTCTGCTACAGCTGCTTATCCAACGGCGGCAGGGAGCACACCGACTGTGACCAACCGACACTGGCCGTTCGAAACAAAAACAGAAGACAAACGACTACGCGAATTTACACTATTCAGGTACTAAAACGCGATGCTACAACTCTCAAATACTATAATACGCCCGAAATTTATGAATTAAACAATGCAAGTACCAAAAATACGCAAAGAAATTAAGAATTAAACTATGTAACAAATTAGTGAGCTAGGAGTATACGACTTGCTGCTGCAGCTGCTTATCCAACGGCGGCAGGGAGCACACTGACTGTGACCAACCGACACTGGCCGTTCGAAACAAGAACAGAAGACAAACGACTACGCGAATTTACACTATTCAGGTACTAAAACGCGATGCTACAACTCTCAAATACTATAATACGCCCGAAATTTATGAATTAAACAATGCAAGTACCAAAAACACGCAAAGAAATTAAGAATTAAACTATGTAACAAATTAGTGAGCTAGGAGTATACGACTTGCTGCTACAGCTGCTTATCCAACGGCGGCAGGGAGCACACTGACTGTGACCAACCGACACTGGCCGTTCAAAACAAGAACAGAAGACAAACGACTACGCGAATTTACACTATTCAGGTACTAAAACGCGATGCTAGAACTCTCAAATACTATAATACGCCCGAAATTTATGAATTAAACAATGCAAGTACCAAAAACACGCAAAGAAATTAAGAATTAAACTATGTAACAAATGAGTGAGCTAGGAGTATACGACTTGCTGCTGCAGCTGCTTATCCAACGGCGGCAGGGAGCACACTGACTATGACCAACCGACACTGGCCGTTCAAAACAAGAACAGAAGACAAACGACTACTCGAATTTACACTATTCAAGTACTAAAACGCGATGCTACAACTCTCGAATACTATATTACGCCCGAAATTTATGAATTAAACAATGCAAGTACCAAAAACACGCAAAGAAATTAAGAATTAAACTATGGCAACACGATAGGAATTAACGGGTTTTGAACACGAAATGGTCGATAGAGGTGGATGCATGGGGCATTCCATTTCGGGAAACCGTTAGGGAATTCAATATTCCGACACACAGAGTCAAGAGCGTGCCGAGAATATCAAATTTTTTACCTCTCACTATGGTCAAGGCAGTGGCCGACGACAGAGAGCAGCGGTGTCTGTGTTGAGTTGTCTGTGCTAAAAGACAAAGCAACACTGCGTGAAATAATTGCAGAAACCAATGCAGGACCTACGATGAATGTATCCGTTAGGACAGTGCGGAAATATTTGGCGTTAATGGACTATGACAGAAGTTGACTGACGTGAGTGTCTTTGCCAACAGCACGACATCGCCTGCAGCGCCTCTCCTCGGCTCCTGACCGTACTAGTTGGACCCTAGACCAGTGTAAACCTGTCGCCTCGTCAGATGAGTCACGAGTTCAGTTGACAAGAGCTGATGGTAGGTTTCGAGTGGGGTGAAGACAGCAGAAAGCCATGGAGCCAAGTTGTCAACAAGGCATTGTGCAAGCTGGTGGCTGCACCACACTGGTGCGGGCTATGATTACATGGGACGAACTGGGTTTTCTCATCCCACTGGACCGACCATTGAGTGTAAATCGTTATTGTCTGCTACTTCGAGACTATTTGCTGCAAAAATGGTTAGATTTTATATAGGTGACAATGTGCAATGTCACTGGATCACAACTCTTCGCCAATGGTTTGAAGAACATTCTGGATAGTTCGAATGAGCTCGTCACCGACTTTGCTCGAAATCGATCCCATCGAATATTTTGGAGGTATAATCGAGAGGTCAGTTCATGCACTAAATGCTACATCGACAAAACTTTCTCAATTATGGACGGCTATAGAGGCAGCACGGCCCAATATTTCTGCAGGATAGTTACAATAACTTATTAAATGCATGCTACGTCGAACTGCTGCGCTATCAGGCAAAAGGAGGCCCGACGCGATTTAAGGAGGTGTACCATGAATTTTGTCGCCTCAGTGTAAAATGCTATAAAAATCATGAAAATGTAGAAAAGCAGGATAAGAACCCAAGTTCGGCCAATGACGGAGCAGACAATCTGGACGCTATGTCGGAGATCACACAGTTAAAACGATGCTTCCTCTGCTTGGACGGTAAATGTCAAGCCATATGCATGTAAATAACGTTGTGGATGTCCGACAGTTATTTCTCTCGAGGTTCTTCTCGTGAAAAAACCATTGGATGGTATGATGTCTCTACTCTTCTACTTGCATGGCAAAAAGGGAACTTCAGCTGACAACATGATGCTTAACTCCGACACCACGAGGTAAGACGCAGTTCTCACGTCCAGAACACGTGACTGTGGAGACAGACGACGGCGTACATCAGCACTGACGTCCGCAGAAGAAAAGAAAAGAAATTTGACCCTGAGTGGCTCTTGCTTTCAGTCAGCTGCAGACGGAGTAACTGTTAACTAGTACGACGGCGTTGCAACATTGGTTTCCGTTTGTTTATTGGTCTTTCAATGAACTTCAATTCCATTTTGTTCTGCAATTTCTGTGCTCTCAATTTTTCTCTTAGGCAGTGCGTACAAATAACGGAATGTAAAGATTACGTTAGAGAGTTGGGAATGGACGATGACGCCGTAGGTTACATTCAATCGAAAGGATTCTCAACATTAGTAGTAAAATGATATTTATTACGTATGAAGAAATACTCACCTTCAATGATTGTTCTTGCAGTGGAATGTCCAGCGCACTAAGACGTTTGAAATTATTCCAAGTCCTCCAACTTATTAAAATCCTGTCACAGGGCCTGTGAGTCCTGAGGTAGTCTGCGATGCCTACGGAGATTAAGTCTCCGAGACGACAGACACACATTGCAGTTCGTAGACTCGGTGGTAGCTGGAGACTGTACACGATTCGGTTAACTGAAGAGAACTCTTCGCCGTAGCTCAGTGTTACAGCATTTCACAAGGCGTCGACCAGTCGCTGTCCACACACGTGATGCTCAGCGGTTGGCACCTGCGGCCCCGGGTGGTGTAGTTCGTACTGCCATCCCATGCACCTGCTGCCCTACGAGTCTCTCGGGCTCGGCTTATCGCTGGCGGTACTGTAATCTCTGGAGTCGTGGCTACCGTCACCACATAGAGTACAATGTTTAAATACCACTGGGAATTTTTTTAAGAAAGAAGGAAGTCGGATTTGACAGTGTGCTTGTTACGGTAGTCTGTTTAAGTACTGGCCAACACACCTTCAGTGACTGTTTCATAGTGCCTGTACCGACTTTAGTCTTTGATTGAGTGAAATGATTCCGACAGCTGTTCCAGTTACCAGGCTGCATACTATTCGGTGCAGGGGAGGCACTAAGACACATATTATATTGTACAAAAGATTTACATCTACATGTGTATATTCACATATTCTCCGCTAGCCACGAAGCGGTGTGTGGTGCAGGCCACTATTTTCGCCAAAGTCATAATCCCCCCGCCCTCTGTTCCACTCGCCGATCGATCGAGGCAAAAACGACTGAACACCTCAGTACGAGCTCTAATTTCCCTTACCTTTGAATGATGATCATTCCGCGATTTGAAAGTTGGTGGAAATAATATACCGGGTGACCAAAAAGTCAGTATAAATATGAAAATTTAATAAACCACGGAATAATGTAGATAGAGAGGTAAAAATTGACACACATGCTTGGAACGACAGGGGATTTTGTTGCAACAAAAAAAAAAAATTGCTAGACGCGTGAAAGGTCTCTTGCGCGCGTCGTTTGGTGATGATCGCGTGTTCAGCTGCCACTTTCGTCATGCTTGGCCTCCCAGGTCCCCAGACCTCAGTCCGTGCGATTATTGGCTTTGGGGTTACCTGAAGTCGCAAGCGTTACGTGATCGACCTACATCTCCAGGGATGCTGAAAGACAACATCCGACGCCAATGCCTCACCATAACTCCGGACATGCTTTACAGTGCTGTTCACAACATTATTCCTCGACTACAGCTATTGTTGAGGAATCATGGTGGGCATATTGAGCATTTCCTGTAAAGAACATCATCTTTGCTTTGTTTTACTTTGTTATGCTAATTATTGCTACTCTGATCAGATGAAGCGCAATCTGTCGGACATTTTGTGAACTTTTGTATTTTTTGGTTCTAATAAAACCCCATGTCATTCCAAGCATGTGTGTCAATTTGTACCTCTCTATCTACATTATTCCGTGATTTATTTAGTTTTCAAATTTATACTGACTTTTTGATCACGCAGTATGCTCTACATCCTCGGCGAAGATCGGATTTTGGAACTTAGTGAGTAGCCCCTTTCGTTTAGCGCGTCGTCTATCTGAAGTGTGCCCCACTTCAAACTTTCTATGCGATTAGTAACGCTCTCGCGATGGCTAGATGTACCCGTCACGAATCTTGCCGCCATACAAACGAATAACACTCTAAGACTGGATGAACTTAAGTATTGTAAGCAATTTCCTTTGTTGAATGACTGCATCGCTTCAGGATTCTACCAATAAACCAGAAACTAGAGTTCGCCTTACCCGTTACTTCTGTAATCTGACCGTTCCATTTGAGATCATTTCGAATAGTCACAATCAGATACATAATGGATGTTACCGGTTCCAAAGACTGGCCATCCATTTTGTACTCGTACTTCAGTGGTGATTTTCTCCTTGTTGTACGCAGTAGGTTACACTTACTAATATTGAGAGATAACTGCCAGTCTTTACACCACGCACATATTTTCTGCAAATCCTCATTGATTTGTTCACAACTTTCGTGTGATACTACTTTCCTGTAGACTACAGCATCATCTGCAAACAGTCTAATGCCGCTGTCAGTACCATCAACCAGTTCGTTTATGTAAATCGTAAAAAGCAGCGGACCTATTATGCTGCCCTGGGGCACATCTGATGTGACGCTTGTTTCTGTTAAATTGTGCCCATTCAGGACGACATACTGCTCTCTAAAATTACCTAATAAGCAGCAACCAGTCGCAAAATCATGTTTTATTTATTCACTTTTGCAAATCGATTTCAACTGATTAACAGCCATCATCGGTGCTTTCAACGAATGTGTGTCCTGAGTAGTAACACTGTCTTAAGCAGAGGTCAGACATAAAGCACACACATACACACACACGATAGCGAACCTATTTGGGCTTGCAACCCTCAACGCTCATTTTGCAAGGATGAACCAATCGACGACGAGGTTTCACTAACCATATTACGCTATGAATCCACCTTCTTAATGACACAATAATGACTTCGGTTAACTTCTCAATTCACAATCCAGTATGGACGAGAATAACATTTCTTACTGAAATGGGTACATCAAAGATAACGATTACCTTCGATAATGATAGAAGCTGAAGAAATGAACGGCTGTGACTTGGACCCAGGTCTCCTGTTTATTAGGCAGATGTGCTAACCGTTACATCACCACAGCAGTATGGCTAATTCAGATGCGTGGACTATTCTAATCCAATGTCTTCCCTAACAAGAACTTCAATTCCCACCTTCAGCTCATTCTTTCTTTCTGAAATCTTCAGTGTTGCTGTGGTTCACCTGTACTGGTATGGAGAAACGCTGCCTGTACCTCAGGCGTAGGTGAGGTTTTCCTCATTTGCAATCTGTCGGTCTTATTCCGACAGTGGAGAGCCTCAGCAATATTGACGATATCAGGAGAGGCAAATGGACTGAAGGTGTGAAATGAAGTTTTTATTAGGGATGATATATGACTGGAGTAGTTCGTGCAGCTAAGTTAGTCATACCATGAGGCGTGACAATAAAGTAATAAGACTGATGTGAAAAAAATGTTTCTTACGTTTTAGTCAAGTTTAGTGTTGTCTCCGTCAAAGTAATTCCCTTGTGATTGCACACACATTTTCCAGCGCTTCTGCCATTGATGGTAACATTTCTGCAACTCAACTTGTGTAATATCCTTCAAGACACTCGTCACAGCTTTTTGGACATCTTGTGTTGTTTGAAAATGGTGTTCCTTGACCGACGTTTTGACTCTTGGAAATAGAAAAAAGTCGCACAGAGCGAAATTTGGTGAATAAGGTGGCTGTGGTAGTACTGAAATTTGTTTTGAGGTTAAAAATGGCTGTACTGACAGAGCAGTATGGGATGACACATTATCGTGGTGCAGAATCCAATTATCAGAAATGTTAGCACGGACACAAAGAACTCTTTTACGAATTCTTTCAACAATTTCAATGTAGTAATATTGGTTAACTATTTGTCCAGGAGGCTCCCGCTCTTTATGAAGAATTCAATTAGATTCAAAGAAGCACACAAGCATGCATTTCACTTTTGACTTTGACATGCGAGCTTTTTTTAGTCTGTGTGATACCTCTGAGCACAATTGCGAACTTTGCCGTTTTGTCTCTGGATCGTACTGAAAAAAAAACCACCTTTCATCACCAGTGATAAGACGGCTCAACATTGCTCGATTGATTTCCGTTTGCTCTAACAGATCGGCTGCCACATTTGTCCATGTTTCTCGCTGTTGTGGTGTGAGATTATTGGGGATCATTTTTGCACAAATCTTTCTCATACCAAGATCTTCAGTTATTATTAGACGAACCGTGTCTCAATTGATGTTCATTTCTTCTGCAATCATTTTCACGGATAATCTTCGATGAGATCGTACCAGTTCACGCACCCTGGCCAAGTTGACATCCGTCCATGAGGTTCATGGTCGTCCACTGCGGTCATCATCTTCAACATTCGTTCTGCTTCACTAAACATTTTATGACAATGAAGAGTCGAGCTCTTGACGTAACCTCCTCTCCAAAAAAAGCCTTCTGAAGCTTACCGTAAGTTGTCTTCGCGTTTTCACCCAATTTAACGCAAAAAGAAGTGGCATACCGTTGCGCAATATTATGCGGTTCCTTTTCCGTGACGAGAGATACGAACACGTGTTAACTTATTGCAGCACAACTCACGACTGAGCAGTTGCATCGATGTGCTGCTTGGTTTAGTAGCAGCTTCTAGACGAAGGTCGAAGGTATTGCGCCTACACAAGCCTGGAGGGTTGCCACATCTTGCAAAGAAAATCATTCTGATTGCTTTATTGTCGCACCTCGTATTACGGAGTTGTAATGGTTAGCTCATTGGCCTAGTAAGCAGAAGATCTGGGTTCAAGTGACTGCCGTGCCACAAATATTCGTGTACTTCCTCAGCTTCTATCAATATCGAAAATAAAGTGGAGACATATGTCCAACGGAAAACGTATTTCCTTCAAATTTCATTGGAGATTACTTTTGACGCCGTTGAAAGAAAGACGTCAGTGTCAGTAAATGTTCGAATAGCTGCTGAAAACAAAAACAACCTATGAAAGTAAAGACGTGTTCTGTTATCAGTGTTGAGCGTTATGCTCTATAGCATTGTTCTACCTCTCCCACATTAAAGTCAAAGACACTGCCGTTTTAAATTCTCAAATCTAATTACACTGGGGACTTTAGGAGTCGTATCAGCTTCAGAAAGAAATTCCATTTTATATTACTTGCATCGACTGATACGACCGTATAATGCGCTATTAGACTACTACCTCAATCCACCTGTCGTAAGGCTTGGCACAGAGCATTTTCCATCGGTAGTTAGTTCGAAAGGCAAATGAAATGACGCATCAAATGCAGGACGGTATATATGCGCAGTGACCAGTTGCAGGTTGGGTGCCCATGGTCTCAGTATGCTTCGCGCAGAGCAGCTTGTATTGCTATCCAGCATCCTGCATCTTACGGTGTGCTTCAGACCACAGCGTATCATGGGAGGAGAGGAAACAACTATCGATGATTTTCCATTTATGGCGGGCTACGAGAGGTGGGGTTGGATGGAGTGTGGAGCGACCATCGTCAGGGATGACTATGCCATGACTGCTGCCCAGTGCGTGCGTGGAAATGAGAAAGATGGTGAAATAACGCTGCGTATTGGCACATCTTACCGTGAGAGTGGAGGATATGTGGTTACCGCGACGAAACTGATCACACATGCTGGAAGGCGGGCTCACGACATCGCTCTTATACGCTCGGAAAGAGTGTTCCCCATGGGTGAAAAAGTGAAGGTACTTATGGATTGTTTCATTATATTTTTTGCGTCTTCAGTCTTTGGGAGGTGCCATAGGGCCAATCACGACATTCATGCCTGAGCTGACCTTTCTACTGCAGACAAGCGTTTATCCCTAATCCTTAGAATGTTCGTTGTATACATTACGATCCCCCACTTGCAATATGTTTTTTTTTTTTTTTTTTTTTTGCTTTTGTGGCTCCCCCTAGCAATAAGGAAGTTATCCTCCAATGACTTGACATGCATATCAAGGCCGTGTCTTTTCTTACTAATTACAGCAATTTCACGAGCACCACATAGTCTTCTGTTTTGGTTTTCCAACAGTCTGCTATTCGATTCCATAGAGCGATGCGCCTCTGACACATTTTCAGAGGTATCTTCCTTAAATTATGGCCTATGCTTGATAGTCTTCTGTGATAGATAAGGTATTTTCGTCTGGAGGCAATTCTTTCTTTCACCCTTGGCTTCCAGAGTGGGAGGTCTCTCATTTAGTTTGCTACGTAATCCAGAAATTAGCTTTTAAATTTATCGCTTATCTCATTTCTGCTACTCCTCATTCTTTTGGCCTTTCTTAGGTCTCACCAAAGTCTACATCCATATCTACACTGCACAACGCACATATGGGTACTTCATGTACCACTATGTTCAACAATTTCCTACCCCCCCCCCCCCCCTCCCCTTCCTCAACCACACCCCCACTCCACCATCGCAATTCCAGTTCAACTTCCTTGTCACGTTCCGTGCAGCTCCCCCCGTTGGAGGTTCGAGTCCTCCATCGGGCATGGGTGTCTGTGTTGTCCTTAGCGTAAGTTCGTTTAAGTTAGATTAACTAGTGCTTAAGCTTAGGGACCGATGACCTCCGCAGTTTGGTCCCATAAGACCTTACCACAAATTTCCAAAGAAGTAAGACTGGTGATCTGTTGCCAGTAGTGAATTTCGTCAGTAGTGTGTCTCCTGGTCATGTGCAATACGTTTCATATATGTTTCGTAAAGTTGAACTGACAGTAGTCTACAAATTTTCGATGCTTAGTCGATTTTCCTCAACATCATTACAGCACTAGCGTCGCTAGCTTCCTATGTACGTATGTACCTAAACAATCAACAACCAACTGCATAAAGGATATTTTATTTCCTTTAACGATTACAGACACTTACTGTCGTTCTTCAGATCGCTATAACTGTCGCTTACTGGCGAGTGTCAACAATAAGATGCATTCAGCATATTTCTATTGTCATGTGTTTCGTAGTGCCAGCACAAAACCACATCAAAACAGCAATATGCTGCATGTATCTTATGTTGGCACCTGCAAATGATGCGATAGTTATAACATTCTGAAAAACGGGCACTAAGTGCCGGAAACCAGTTAATAAAATAAAATTTCTCTTATGGAACTGGTTTCTGAATATTTCGATAAATACAACTAAACTTGCTGAATATGGATAAGTACTTGTTATATACTCTGAAGCGCCAAAGAAACTGGAATGAGCGTGCGTATAAAAATACGTATATATATGTAAACAGGCAGAATACGGTGCAGCGGTCAGCAACGCCTATATACACTCCTGGAAATTGAAATAAGAACACCGTGAATTCATTGTCCGAGGAAGGGGAAACTTTATTGACACATTCCTGGGGTCAGATACATCACATGATCACACTGACAGAACCACAGGCAAATAGACACACGCAACAGAGCATGCACAATGTCGGCACTAGTACAGTGTATATCCACCTTTCGCAGCAATGCAGACTGCTATTCTCCCATGGAGACGATCGTAGAGATGCTGGATGTAGTCCTGTGGAACGGCTTGCCATGCCATTTCCACCTAGCGCCTCAGTAGGACCAGCGTTCGTGCTGGACGTGCAGACCGCGTGAGACGATGCTTCATCCAGTCCCAAACATGCTCAATGGGGGACAGATCCGGAGACCTTGCTGGCCAGGGTAGATGACTTACACCTTCTAGAGCACGATGGGTGGCACGGGATACATGCGGACGTGCATTTTCCTGTTGGAACAGCACGTTCCCTTGCCGGTCTAGGAATGGTAGAACGATGGGTTCGATGACAGTTTGGATGTACCGTGCACTATTCAGTGTCCCTCGACGACCACCAGTGGTGTACGGCCAGTGTAGGAGATCGCTCCCCACACCATGATGCCGGGTGTTGGCCCTGTGTGGCTCGGTCGTATGCAGTCCTGATACCCCAGGAGCAACAGTGTACCTAATTTGCTGGGAAGAGGCGGCGCGGTCCCCTACGGCACTGCGTAGGATCCTACGGTCTTGGCGTGCATCCGTGCGTCACTGCGGTCCGGTCCCAGGTCGACGGGCACGTGCACTTTCCGCCGACCACTGGCGACAACATCGATGTACTGTGGAGACCTCACGCCCCACGTGTTGAGCAATTAGGCGGTACGTCCACCCGGCCTCCCGCATGCCCACTATACGCCCTCGCTCAAAGTCCGTCAACTGCACATACGGTTCACGTCCACGCTGTCGCGGCATGCTACCAGTGTTAAAGACTGCGATGGAGCTCCGTATGCCACGGCAAACTGGCTGACACTGACGGCGGCGGTGCACAAATGCTGCGCAGCTAGCGCCATTCGACGGCCAACACCGCGGTTCCTGGTGTGTCCGCTGTGCCGTGCGTGTGATCATTGCTTGTACAGCCCTCTCGCAGTGTCCGGAGCAAGTATGGTGGGTCTGACACACCGGTGTCAATGTGTTCTTTTTTCCATTTCCAGGAGTGTAAGACAACAAGTGTCTGGCGCAGTTCCTGGATCGGTTACTGCTCCCTCAATGTCAGGTTATCGGGATTTAAATGAGTTTCAATGTGGTGTTGTGGTAGGCACACGATCGATGGGACACAGCACCTCAGAGGTAGCGGTGAAGTCGGCATTTCCCCGTACCACTGTTTCGCGAGAGTACCGTGAATATCAGAAATCCGACATACATCAAATCTCCGACATCACTGCGGGCGGAAAAAGATCCTGCAAGAATGGGACCTACAACAGCTGCAGAGATGACTGCACGACACAAGGCTTTACGTCTCGCCTGGGCAGATCGACTTTGGACTGCTGATCACTGGATATATGTTGCCTGGTCGGACCAGTCTCGTTTCAAATTGTATCGAGCGGATGGTCGTGCACAGGTATGGAGATCACCTCATGAATCTTTGGACCGTGAGTCTGAGGAGGGGACTGTTCAAGCTGTGGAGACTCTGCAATGGTGTGGGGCATGTGCAGTTGGAATTGTATAGGACCCCTGATACGTCTGGATGTGACTCTGACAGGCGACACGTACGTAAGCATCCTGTCTGATCACCAGCATCCATTCATGTCCATTATGCATTCCAACACGACAATGTCACACCCCATACGTACAGAATTGCTACAGGTTGTCTCCTGGGACAATCGTCTGAGATTAACTCGCCAGACATGAACATTATTGTCGTATCTGGGATGCCCTGCAAAGTGCTGTGCTGAAGAGATCTCCACCCCGTTGTACTCTTATGGATTTATGGGCAGCCCTGCAGCATTCATGGTGTCAGTTCCATCCAGCAAAACTTCAGACGTTATTCGAGTCCTTGCCACAGCATGTTCCGGCACTTCTGCGGGCTCGCGGATACACACACGATATTAGGCACGTGTACCAGTTTCTTTGGTTCTTCAGTGTATAACAGCATAGTCAGTAAATAAACACAGAGCTTCGATCGTTATCCACAATATTAATAATCTCTACTGCATTTAGACAACTATTGGTTTGATTTTGCTACGAAAAATCTAGAAAGCAGTTCACACATGCATGTACAAAATTTACTTGCTGCTCTACTGAACATTTGGATCGAAACAGGATTTATGTTTTTGTAATGTACAAGCAAGAATCTTGAAACGTTTTTGCTCGATTTATTTCAAAGCTTTACACTATTCTAATAAACTTTCCGAAAAGCAGGCACTTCATATTTTTTACGTATGTATCGGATGTAATTAAATATATTGTTTATAATTGGAGTACATTGTTCGCAAAAATCATAAAGTTTTTGAAAATTTACATTGACTTTCTTCGCTATACTCCAATAATCGTTCGGACGGAAACAGGCTGTATATTTTAAAATATGTGCCATATAAATCTTTTTCTTCTTCTAGTACAAGCAGGCTTATAGCCTGTTCTGTTATCATAGAAGTCATCTTTTCCTAGTTTTTCCTGTATGTGTCTTTCCTACATGTTTCACTGTCTTTCTCTTCCCATTATTCGATGTGCTTCTCCATTTTGTTATCTCGTTTGCTATTCTTTTATTCATGAAAACGTATGTACTTGTTTCCTTAGTTCAGAATTCTTTACTTGATCTTTCAAAGTACATCCATTTACGTTTCTTAAAAATTTCATTTACGGTGACTGATTCCTTCTTTGGTCTTTTTAAGTTATGATCCAGGTCTCTATGTTTGATTACAGACGTTGCCACTACGTTGTTGAGTTTTATTATTGGTTTTGTTGACTAATGATCTATGTACAGATTCAGTTTACTCACTTGTTGGGGATTTAATTATCATATTCATAACCGACATAACGTCCTCATAGTTGAGAGTGAGATAGATGTTCAATTGGTTTTCCCTTTAGGGTTATTTAAGACATACTGGATATTTTCCTTTAAAAGCCATAACTTCGATATTATTTTATGATATTTTCAAGTTATAGAGTTTATATAAGTTTGGCGAGATGCCGTGAATAATGAGGCTAATGGCAGCGGCACTGAGTCAGTAGTGTGTGGTAGGAAGTGAGAACTAGGGTCAGATGGGGGCATGCTAGGACAGACCATTAAGTTGTGGCGTAACTATGTCCGAATGGCATAGTGGGCAGTGTACGAGGTGCGGCTAGAAAAAAACCGGACTGATGCTGTAAAAAACATTTATTTACAATTATTTACAATTTCATGTTATGTCCTTCAATGTACTCCCCTCCTTGGTCTCTACACCGCTCCATACGAATTTTCCACTTTTCATAGCAATGCTGCAGATCATTTTCGGTAAGTCCATACATTACTTCCGTCGCTTTTTCTTTTACTGCTTCAACAGTCTCAAATCTACTTCCTTTCAAAGCTGACCTGACTTTAGGGAAAAGAAAAAAGTCACAGGGGGCAAAATCAGGTGAGTAGGGTGGATGATCTAAGATGGGAATGTTGTGTTTTGCCAAAAACGTCTTCACTGACAACGCACTGTGAGCTGGGGCATTGTCTTGGTGAAGGATCCATGACTTTTTTCTCCACAAATCGTTCCGTTTTCTCCGTACTCGCTCACGTAGGGTAGCCAGGACGCTAATGTAGTAATGCTGATTCACTGTTTGTCCCTCTGGTACCCAATCAATGTGCACAATCCCTTTGATGTCAAAAAAAAAAAAACAATCATCATTGCCTTGAATTTCGATTTAGACATTCGTGCTTTTTTTTGTCGCGGAGAACCAGGAGTTTTCCAATGCATCGATTGGCGTTTAGTTTCGGGATCGTAAGTAAAAAACCACGATTCATCGCAAGTAATAACATTTTGTAAGAAGGTGGGATCACTTTCAATGTTTTCCAGGATGTCAGAACAAATCATTCTTCGGCGTTCCTTCTGTTCAATTGTGAGACACTTTGGAACCATTTTTGAACACACTTTGTTCATATTGAAACTTTCATGAAGAATCTGATTAACTCTTTCCTTGTCAACTCCTGTTAACTCAGACACTGCTCTGATTGTTAAACGGCGATCTTGTCGAACAAGTTTACCGATTTTTTCAATGTTTGCATCAGTTTTTGCTGACAATGGTCTGCCAGTGCGAGTGTCATCACTGGTGTCTTCGCGGCCATCTTTAAATCGTTTAAATCACTCAAACCCTTGTGTTCGCGATAAACAATCATCGCCGTACACTTGTTGTAACATTACAAACGTTTCACTTGCAGATTTTCCTAGTTTGAAACAAAATTTGATGTTAACACGCTGTTATTTCTGTACACTCAACATTTTCCGACGCACAGACAAAACGTCAACTACTTAAAACAGACACCACGGGCAGACTGAGTGCAGGAGGCAGATGAAACTCGAGCAGTAGGCGGAGCGAGAGTTACGTGACAGGCCACGCGACTTTCAGCCTTATTGCATTCGTTTTATTGTTTCACTAGTACTAGTCCGGTTTTTTTCTAGCCACACCTCGTATTTGCCTAGTGAACCGGAGACCCGGATTCCGATCCCAGTCCAGCAAAAATTTTCAACTTCCTCCGGTAATATAAAATCAAGCCCACTGGTACCTAATATCTTTAACTCCTTTGTGTCTTGATTTATAGAACTTTTTATTTAGTTACACACGTTTTATCACTCCCATGAAATGTTTTTGATGACCTCGTCTTTCCATTAAATTCCACAGCAGATACCTATCACTCCAGCTAAGGCTTTTTCATAACCTACAAATGTAATATGAATTTCCGGATCATGTTCTCTTCTCTTTTCAGTTATCTCCCGCACTATGGCAGCACTGTCACTGTATGATCGTCGCTTTCTAAAAGCTTTTTGTTCCTCCAGTAAAAGGGTGTCCACTATTCTTTGCTGTCTTTTATCAATTATTCATGCATATAATTTATAGCCAGTGTTCCACAGACTTATTCTCACAGTTTTCACAAGGATGTTTAATTACATTTTATAGAGTGCTATTACTTCCACCACTGTCTAACAGCCAGGTACACTCGTCAACTTCCAACATTCATTTAATAAATGCAGCAGCCTCAGTCCTAACATTAAACAACCATATTTGATAAATTACGGATTAACATTAATGCGTCCTGCGGCTTTGCTATTCTTCACCTGCTTTAATGCTTCCTACTTCTCCTCAAATGTAAAATTAGCTCGTTGGTGTATTACATCATCTTCTTCTTGTCCCTTGTCTGTCTTCGTTAGTTTGATTTTCTCATAGTTTTCTATCCTTAATCCCTGATGATGTTTTATCCAAGTTTCCTTGTCTGTTACCTGTACTCAGGCAGAATCTTCCTCTTGTTTATTAAAGTGTTTCAGGAGTTTATAAGCCATATCTTGTCTACTATAAAGATCATCGATAATATTTAATATAATTGAATCCCAGGATTCATGCTGAGCAGCTCTCTCTATTTTTTACGGTAATTATGTTTTCTTTATACTGCGCCTCCGTCTCTTCTGTATTGTGCTGTAGATTTGTAATGTACCCTTTTTGTTTCCCCTTAATTGCATCTGCTACATCTTCAGATCACATTTTGACCCAGTTTCTAATTCTAAATTTCTTTTTCTTCTTTATTGCTTCCATCGCTGGTAGTATCCCATATACTTTTATATTTTCTCATTCTGTGTTTATTTTATTTTCTATAGATTTATTTTGTAAATAATACGATAGTCGCTGTTGAAATAGACCTCTTGTACTGTTCCGTTGCAGAAAGTAGACTTTGAAAATATCGTCTTCGAGCTAACTTTCCGTAACAGTTCCTTTCGTTTATCTAGTAATCACGTTTACTTTGGCTACCATCAGGAAATGTTCTGAATCCAGGTCCCTTCCTCTGTATAACCTTACATCTTGTACTAGTCTTTCTAACTTTCTGTTTTGATCTATGGTCTCCTGCACTTCATATGAATTTATGAATATCCTTTTTCCTAATGAAGCTGCTGGTAATTTTTATTTCGTGTTATGTTACAAATGGAAGTAATTCGCGTCCATTTTTATTAACGACCTATTCTCCATAAGTTCCTATTGTTCCCGGTACAGGCAAATTCTCTACATGTGCATTAAGGTTTACAATTATAATCTCATAATCTTTCTTGTTTCGGTCGAATTATTTTGATGGTATTCACAGCATAGTTCAGTTTCTGCTCTCCCTCCTTCTTCAGGGGTATATGCACCTACTATTGCGAGAGAGCCTCTCTCTGTTTTCAGCCTCACTGGCAAAACGTTCTTGTTCTTATAAAGGTTTATCCATGAATATTGTTGTCAATTAAGATTGCTACTCCGCATTTTGCTCGTCAGCCATTACACAACCATCCACATCTTTTGTCCATTTTACTTTTTATTTTCTCAGTTATTACAGCCATATTGATGTTTCTGGTCTTTAGTTCACTGTTTACTTAGTTTTGGTTCTTTTTGTCCCAGTCGTCGTAGACTGCAAGTTCCTATTTTTATTCTGTTCCAGATTTCCAATTCTTTCTCCTTGTCAAGCTTTGGCTGTTTTCTTTGAGACCCATCCGATTTGATGATAGTGTATTCGAGTTTCCTCTCTAGTAGGATACCAGCCTGTTGTTCGGTGGTCGGTTGCTGGGGCTACCACCTTGAGATCTCCCGAAGGGGTTTTTCCACCATGCATTAAGCCCCAGTTGTAAGGGCTCCAGGAACTAGCCTTTCACCTTCTTTCGTCTGCTACACTAATAATGAGTCAGTGCATTGGTCGGCGGCTGCACGATCTCACCTTCGCAGACGTTGCAGTATAGATTTACAGGTTGAATCAACCTCATACTTTCACAGCAAATATTGCGGAAATGTAAAGGGCAATTGAGGTTCGGTTTACACAAAATGGATTGGTAGACAGGGGCTCTTATTATTAACCAGCCAACATGTTAATAATAGTTAGGAGGTGTATTTTTTGTGCAAAGATACACTTTTTTAAATGTAACAATGGCTATTGACATTAACAAACTGAAGATAGGGTACATCAGAATGATGCTGGATATTTTGAAATGTTCTTGCACCTTCCATTCAAGCTGCGTAGAGACAAGGTACGATTTTATTACGTTGGCCTACAGCGCGCTTGTGTATTCTTAGAGTTCACTGCGACTTGCAGTCCATCTGTGACAGTCCAAGTAGCAGGTCGCGATTGGAAGATCTGGTTTCCAAACGCAGGAAAAGCCGACATGCTTATGGTACATGGAGACTGTAGGAAGAATGCTGTTCTTTCTTGTACAGTGTATGATATAAGGTATCCCAATAGACGTAAACCATCTCGTCACTTATTTATCAACTTCTTCAATAAGCCATCTCAAAGTGTAACACCTAGACAGCGTAACAGAAGGGAGTAAGCGACGAGAGAAGAGGAGGAAATTAATGTTCTTGCTGCTGTCACACTTGATACTCGCGTTATCTCCAGCGGAATCGCATGGCACGCCAAGTGCCCTAGGCATTCTCCATCGACATGGGTTCTGATCTGGCGTAACCACAAACGCCGGAACGAAGAGGCGGAACGCAAGAACAGAGGAGGCTGTGGTGAAACGGCTGCTAATAGTGTGCGGAATCGGACCGCGCCGCTCCAGTCGCAACCCCTGCAACATGTGCATATAAGCGCAGCTCCTGATAGCCTCGGCCGTTCAGATCGTCCCAAGTCTGCAACGTGATTAGTGGTACGCTGTCAGATTGTAGTGATCAGTATCAAGTGTTTCCTAGAACTCTGTGTACAGCAAGAACTGAACTGTTTTCATGTCGCCTCTCGCTACCGACATTTGCTACTGTCAAGTTAAGTACTGTCAATTTGTTTTCTGGAAATAAGTCTGCTAATGTTATTTGATGGAATAGTGGTATAACATTCCGAGAACGCTGCATCCCGTAGGCACCCTAAAGCAAATAGTGGGCCAGACCCCACAGGTTCCATCCCTATCAAATCTCTCTCCACCAAGATCTGCATGGAAACTATTGTAATAATTCTGTTAACTCCTGTACATGGGAATTAAAACAGGATACTGCAAAAGTGTCATGTATCTTGTTTAGTAATGTGGCCACTTGTACTAATTATGGCCAGGTAGATCGCCAACAAATGCGTTATTGGTTTGCTACAATTCCCATTGGCTTTTCAGGTGGAATGTCAGCGCCAGTGGAGTTTAAACGTGTGGTGTGGGAAAGTGAACTATCAGCTCCTAGATTGAGCTAGAAGACGTTCCTCTGCAGGCTAGGAGGAGCCTGTGGTACCAACATGATGATGGTCCAGCCCACAGTGGACGAGGTGCTACAACATGTTTCCATGAATTGTTTCCAGATCGTAATATTGGAAACTTGGCCGCCTTTTCCCCGGATTTGACGCGTGTTGACTTTTATCTGTGGGGAAACTGAAAAATGCTGTCTACAAGGAATTGCCAACTACACCCGATGATATGCAACGACATAGCACTACAGCCAGCTCGGACATCTCTGCTGAAATGGTAGCATGTGTGTTGCAGTTGTTCCATACCAAACTGGAGGCGTGTATTTTTGCTGCCGGTGGTGAGTTTGAACACAACCTGTGACTGATGGTCAGTTGTCTCGTTACAGGTCAGAATCGACAAACTCGCGTTTGTACTTGTTCCTCAGTGCGTAATAACCACAGGTATTGTAAAAAATTGGAAACGCACTAGGACGCTGCAGAAAAACCACTGACATTTTAATTTACTCCACCTTTAGTTTTTAATGTCAATGGGTATCGTTTCGTTTAATAATGTTTGCGCAAAAAATACACTTTGTATTATCATAATCTGTTGATTGGCTAACAATATGAGCCCATGCTTACCAGTCCACTCTGTGAGGACCGTATGTATATATCACTTCCATTTCCGCAATATTTGCGTTGCAAATTTCGGGTGATTTGCCCTATATACGGAATGTATAAATCAGAGACGGTGATAGCAAAAATCTCGAAAAGTTCTTGAGGGATTTACTAAAAAATTTTACATGGTACTGTAATAAACATTCAGACAGACATACTGTACATATTTTATAAAGGAGATACTTGTATGAATGTCTAGGAACTCGGACACTCTTACACTCTCCATCTGCGCGAAAATCTTAGAAGTTAATTCGATGACGACGAATTCGGTGACATCAACTGTATTAGAAATGGATCTGCTACCCAATAATGACATTTCAAACTCCGTGTCAGATTAAGAGACATATCCTGATATCCCACTTCTCGGGAGTGGTCACCTCAGTCACTTCGACTTGTAGTACATGTTCCCTGGACTGATCAACTCTTCCATGTATCACACGGTCTACATAATTACATCGTACTCCATTAAATTCATCATTTAATGCCCAATTCGTTGCTGTGATTTCCTCAAAAGGGGAATGGGACAACGAGGACTCAATATCATAATGGTTATCGTCGTTTAGCAGCCAATGCTCATAACATCTACAAACATCTCTGAAAGAACAGACACTATTGACGATATGCAGCTGTACGAATTGCTTCGAAATTAATTCGCTGCCCATGAATTCTTTGACATCAGCTGTGATAGGTATAGATCTAACATTGAAAAGGAGCGTATGAAAAATTGTGCTGGAGGTCAAACCGATGTTTCCTACCTGTCGCAAGCAGACGCCTTAACAACGTCGCCTTTTGGTGCATGGATCCTGGGCTGTTCCAAACTTCCACATGTCACATTCTCTACTTCAGAGGCTCATGTGTCATAGCAGTCAGCCTGGCTGTACCCTTTCACAACTGTCATAGTATGTTGTTTCGAGTGAGTGGATGGGGAAGAGGCAGAAACTGTGAACATGCCGCATTTAGATAGCAATGCAGTCGTATTGTCTATAATTTATTTCAAATTTCATATGCACGTGATGTTTGTTGTTTCAGACATGTCCGAAAGAACGGACACAACGCATGTATTATTAAGGTGATGGCGGCTAATGATTTCTGTAGTGCAGATTCACACCAAGCTCAAACTCTTACTGCAACTAACGAGACTTTGAGAGTAATAAGGTTAATTAACATGACACTACATGTGTAGTGTGCGTTGGAAGCTAAGAATTAGGGTGCAACTGGAAGTGTGCTAGAGTAGTGCATGTGGCTGTGGTGGTCACAGAATCTGGATGGTGTAGCGGTCAGTGCTTCTGTCTAGTGAGCAGGAGACCCAAATAATGAAGTTAATTAACATACGCACTACATGTGTTCTCTGTGTTAGGAATTGAGAATTTGGCTGTCACAGGAAGTGTCCTTGGATAATACATGCGCTTGTGTTGGCCGTACTGTCTGGATGGTGTAGTGGTCAGTCCATCTGTCTAGTGAGCAGGAGACCCGAGTAATGAGGCTAATTAGCATGAGCAATACATATGTTATGTGTGTTAGAAGTTGAGAATTTTGGTGTCACAGTACATGTGCTAGGGTAGTGCTAGGGTAGTACATTTGCTAGGGTAGTACATGTGCTTTTGGTGGTACCACTGAGTGGATAGTGTAGTGGCCAGTGCATCTGTCTAGTGAGCAGGAGACCTGAGTAATGAGGTTAATTAGCATGAGCACTAAATGTGTTCTTTGTGTTAGAAGTTGAGAATTTGGGTGTCACAGGAAGTGTGCTCGGGTAATACATGCGCTTGTGGTGGTCACACTGTGTGGATGGTGTAGTATTTAGTGTATCTGTGTAGTGAGCAGGAGACCCAAGTATTGAGGTTAATTAGCATGAGCACTACATGTGTTGTGTGTTAGAAGATGAGAATTTGGGTGTCACAGGAAGTGTGCTAGGGTAGTACATATGCTTGTGGTGGTCATTCTGTGTGGATGGTGTAGCAGTCAGTGTATCTGCCTAGTGAGCAGGAAACCATATGGCTCTGAGCACTATGGGACTTAACATCTATGGTCATCAGTCCCCTAGAACTTAGAACTACTTAAACCTAACTAACCTAAGGACATCACACAACACCCAGTCATCACGAGGCTAAGAAAATCCCTGACCCCGCCGGGAATCGAACCCGGGAACCAGGAAACCATAGTAATGAGGTTAATTAGCATGAGCGCTACATGTGTTGTGTGTTAGAAGATGAGAATTTGGGTGTCACAGGAAGTGTCCTTGGATAGTACATACGCTTGTGTTGGTCGTACTGTCTGGATGGTGTAGTGGTCAGTCCATCTGTCTGGTGAGCAGGAGACCCAAGTAATGAGGTTAATTAGCATGAGCACTACATGAGTAGTATGTAGTGGTCAGTGCATAAGTGTAGAAAGCAGGAGACTCGACTTCGAATCCTGCCCTGGCACAGCTTTTGAACTTGCCCCATGGATATAAATCAGTCCACACTGGCGCTAATGTTTGTAATTCTTCTGCATATTGTTTCATATTTAATACTTTCAAGAACACAGATCATAACCAAAACAAATTTTCACTATTATTTCATTACCTTTCACACATGTATGTTTATGGAAGAATTCTAGCACTTTAGCAACTTTGTAATCGAGATATGGGGTCTCTACAGAGGAAAACGATGTAGAGGTCCTGGACAGTATTAATGTAGGTATTAATGTAAGACTTTTTTTTTTATCAGGGAATTACGTTGTAGATCAGTCAGTTACATCTGTACATGCTGAGGGGCACTTTCAAGTGAAACGGCAAACGGTCTCGAAAAATCTTCGAAAACAGATGTACGATTGGTGGGGTCTTCAAAACTTTTAGAAAAATATACTAGTAACTCTTACAGTGCAACAATAGATTGTTCAGACCTCATGATATATTTTTCGCCTGTTATCTTAGGCTACTGGACTGTATTTGAATTTTTCCGGTCTACAAAACTTTTTTTAAATGTGTCCCCATCAAATGAGAAATAGATCGCCTCTCATCTTGCAGAGTCTTACTAGGGGAAATGTGCAGTCACGTCAGCCGTACGTGGTAGGTCTGCAATCCACTCTAGATGCTCTAATTTTTGTCCCTGCAGACATATACCTTCAAAACAGTGGGTTTAAAATCGAAAACTCGTTTCAGGTAAGCCCCTTAACGTAATCAACATAGTCGGCAGTAATATTCAAAAGTTCTATACTGGTTGTTTAGTTCAATCGAAAACTACTGCAGCTGCCAGTGGAATATAGCGTGCGAACTCAGGAATTTTGCAATTCGTATTACCAATTTCTTCATGTGCTCCATGTCTGCAAAGGTATCACTACGTTCTTTTTCAGAAACGGTACGATGCCTTCCATCTGCAGACTGTAGCAATTTTTTACTCTTTCACTGTCGACTAAATCTTCAGTTTCTTTTCCATTATACTGTAGAGTCGATTCCTAGCAAACTTCTAGTAATCGTTGATTATGGGACTGCATCATAGAAACGTGAGTATGGAGTCAGAAGTGTGTGCTCAGATCACGTCGCCACATTTTGTAAAAGTACATGGGAGGTGAACTCGTGAACGAATAGTTTGGGAACAACTGCGTGGAAACAATGCACTAAAAAGCAGTTGATCGCTACACCAACCACAGACACGAAACATGACGGAAAATATAAGATGCTGTCAAAATAAAACGAGGAAAAAGAGGACAGAAACCGGTATATAGCTACGCAGATCATTTATCGATAAAGTTTTATGAAATAAAAATTTTACCCACAGACGACGACACATAGGTGTCGACACATGTCTTGGTAAATATAAAAAATAAACTAATTGTGTTCGCATAATGCGGATTATCAAAACAACCCAATTTTTAAACCGTAAATGAGGAAGACCGTCAAGAGGAGCTTCAATTCTTAGTGAAATGAGTTGATATTTTGTGACCGACATGCACATTGTTACAGACAAGAACGTTTGGCCCAAACATCCGTTTTGGAATATGTGATTGAACAAATGAGTAGGGTATTTCTGTAACTTTTTTGGAATTTATTGTTAATCTAATTTGATTCTTTTCCTGGTTGCCAATTGTAAGTGTTTTGTAATAATCTATCCAATAGTTTCGTTTTTATGAGGAAGACAAATTTACATTAGTCAAAACTACGATAAATGATTCATCAACCATTCATTCTGCAACTGCTTGTCAATTATCTTCCAATCCTACCAAGAAATGGTGCACATAATTAAGGAATTATGTTAGGTGTTGATTCGTAACTACCTGTAGATATTAAAAGTTAGCTGCAGTTCTCTTGTATCGAATGTAGAAATCGATACTAAATTGGTCAGGAACACAGAGCCATACCATATTTCTCTCAGAGTGGTATTGTGGACAGTGACATAGGTGTGTCCCAGCCTCTGGTGATGTAAGGTATAGAAGAGAATGAGCAGGGTACATTGCATGAGTTTCCAAGTATTAACTTCTTGCATGACCAGAGGTTGGGGTGTAATCAAAATGTCCTCAAGACAATCGGGAATGTCATCGTTAACAATAAGTAATTGTGCTATTATTTTTCTTCTTCGTTATCAGTGAATAACAACTCCCAACAGTCCTATATATATATTACAGATGTAAAATATTAAAATAAAGAATGTAAAATAAAACATATCTGGTACATTTATGTTTTGGAAAAAAGGTCGTTTTCAAATTAGATGCATCATCGCCTAAGAGATGGAAGGAAAAGACACCTAAGAACTCTTCCAAACAAGAAATAACTTAAAAAATTAAAAATGAACCATATCAAAAATAAGGTCACTGTCAAGGTTAATGATAGTGCCAATTAGCTGTACAGAAACTTAACGAAAAGGGCATTTGTGTTAGAGCTAATAGGAGTGTTCTGCATTACTTGCTCCATACATATTTATCTAACTAACTCTTTGTAAATCAAGATATCTTCAACGTGAAGGAGGTCTCATAGAATCGTTATCACCGTATACTGAATAGCTATGAAACGTATAAATGTGAAGGGAGTTTTGAATGTAGAACAGGTTAGCTAACGACGTCTTGGAAAATCAAAGTAACTGTAAGTCTAACTAAATGTGTACATAGTCGCAACGTATTTGTTGTGCTTCTCGCTACATCTGGAGATATTTCATAGACTGGATATCTCTGCACGACTCATTTATGATGGAAAGGTCGTGTATTGATACGAAGAGATATGTAAATAAGATGAGGATTTTATGGCCTCCCATTTGATAGTAAGAGTAACTTCCTTGTTTGTGGGTCGCTAGTTAACTTACATGAATTTCCCATAATGAAAACATTCGCCGTATATGGCACTTAGATGAGATCCCCCTTCAGTGGCAAGAAGCATAAGAGGCAATGTTGTGTATGGGGCTGCTATTCCAATCTTTTTCCCGCTTTACGCCGCATGTAGACACTCAGTGTTTGTCTTAGATTTTTCGCCACTCTCGCCAGAATCGAAACGTGAACATTCTGTCATTTATTTTTGTAATATCTATGAATAGCAGTTGGTGAAACCTACCACCACTTTGATTTATTTCAGAACCTTATCTATTTTATGCAGCTTACCACCACTCATCGTAATTTAACTAATAAAATCTGTCTCTATATTGTAGACCAAACGTCTATCGCAGCTTACGTCTGCCATTCCTCTCTTTCTCTTTCACTCCCTCACTAGGTACCAAACCAGATTCGGATGCTCTTTGCCCAGTTAAAGATCCCTATGGCTCACACCCAGTTTTCTTGGGATTGGCGGTAAACTACAGGGTGGCGCACGAAATGTGTTACCATTTTGTTTTTAAATATAAACTTTACTATCAATACAATCTGAAAGGAACATATACTACAATGATGAGCCATCCATGGAGATTTGTTCTAACTCAGCACATGCTCAATATGTCCACCACCTTGTTTCCTAACTTCCTTCAAACTAGCACTGAGGTTGGTGATTGTCCTACGGCTCCGTAATTTCACTGCAAGCTTGAAGAATTAGTCTTCTGAGCTCCATTAAATCACGTGGACGTTTCGGAAATTTTTTTTTCCTTTAGGAATCCCCAAAAAAAAAGTCACATGGATTGAGGTCTGGACTATTTGGGGGGGGGGGGGGGGGGGCTAATTTTGTCCGTCATTGAAACGATCTGGAATCCTGAGTGAAATGATCCGCATGTCGAAATGCTCGTGTAAAAACTCCAACACAGTGTTTGCAGTATGTGGCCTTGCGCCATCTGGCATGAACCACTGCGTGTTGAAGGGCAAGGCAGTAGCAAGGAGCTATTGAATGAAGCTATTGCAAAGCATGCTCAAATAACGCTCGCTGTTCACAGTTTCTTCAAAGAAAAAGGGTCCAATAAGTCAGTGACTGGAAATTGCTGCCCACGCTGTAATCCTTGGAGCATAATGTTATCGTTCATGAAGTACTTGTGGGTTTTCAGTTTTGTTTGTTAACCACACCGTCTAAATGAAAATGCGCCTCGTCTGAATACCTTACGTTGTTGAGAGTTTCTTCCCAATCCTCCGCCCACTGAGCGATCAGTAGTCTCTACTGCTTGTGTTCTTCAGTGAGCTTCTGTGCACAGGTCATCTTGTATGGGTACATATGGAGGTCACTTTTAATAATGCCTTGAACGGAGAGTCTGAATATTCCCAGTTGCACTGCTGCCTTTCTACACGATTTCCCGGGACTTCTCTGTACAGCAACTCGTACCACTTCAATATTCTCCGGCGAACAAACAGGTTTAGGCCGAGGTCTCTTCGCTACCAATACTGTTCCTTCCTGTACAAATTTATCGTACTAGCTGTGGATGGTCTTCTTGCAAGGGACCCATCGTGTGTTAAACTGTTGTCGAAAACGCCTCTGAGTCACAACAAGGCTTTTCGTTTCATGAAAAAGTAACACACTTGCCGATCGTTGCTGTGTCGTCAGTCATCCATTGTCAGCCATTGTTCCTTACTAGTCTCCTAGCGGCAGTATCTTGAATTACAAGTCATTTCGTAACTCATTTATTTTTCCAAGCTCTGCTGGTACTGCTGTAGAGATCCTAGAGGGATATCTAACGTGCGTTGTAAACTGTGAAAGAAACAATTGGTAACACATTTCGTGCGCCACCCTGTACCTAGCCTTATAGCGGGCTGGATGCCAAACAACCCGTACTGCTGCGTTTGGATGGCCGTAGTTTCTGTAATAGCTTTACAGTTATCGACGGAATTTAAAATCAGTCGTATCAGAGGTAAAATTCCCTAAGTAGGAATTACAAATCACTATCTTTTGCAACGATGTTATCTTAGATGTGAAAAGCAAACAAAACTTGTAAATCCTTTTCATTGCAAATGACTGACGGTGTGTGACGTCAATATACAATAATAAGTATCGGAATGTAAACATTTGTTATCTTATATTTTCACAGGAGGGTGTAAATATCTTGGATAAACAATATTTCTCACTGATACAAGGAATTAAAAGTGTAAATAAAACTTGTGCTTTCTACGTATATGCTGTAAGTGAGTTGCAATGGTGCTTCTTTATGTGTAGTGGTGTGGTGGAACACTAAAACAAAGTTAACTATTTTATCAACATGTTCATGCATCTGCTAGTTGGTGCTGTTACCGTGAGTATTCATCGTTTTATGAAATAGAAATTTTACACGTTGTTGGCTGGTGGTGTTAATTGGTAACTAAGTGACAACTCTGTTCCGAATCTTTTGTGTTCACTACTATATACCACTATCTAGACTGGATTGACACTATTGCAGGTAACCTCACAGTACCGGGAAGTTAATCATTCTTATCAAACTTTGCTTAGGAGCGATATTTCTTCTCAAACGCTCCTTACTCTGGAGAAGTTGCATACAAAAAACTGAGAGGTTAATGAAGTATGAGCAGTTTGAAATATGTTTTTCCACATTTTTACAATGGTATTACATGAAGTTTCTTTCTGTGAAGGCGGAAGAGAAATTAGATAAAATGTTGGATCAATATACTATTTCTGCAATTACTCTTCAATTTTCACTTCGGAGTGTGTCTTGACTGCAAACTAAAATTATGTTTAAGAAACGAGCTTCAGTTTCCTTATCGCTTTGAGGTGTACCTTGAATATAGTAGCGAATGTTCCATACAATAACACATCAGCATCTAAAATAGTCATCAATGTAGCAGCAATTAGTAAAACATTTGTAAAGCATTTGTTTACAGAATGATCAGTTTTAATAACTTACTTGGTTCAACGACATCTGCAAACCCATATAAAAGCCAACTAATGGGACAATCCAGAAATACAATCATCTCCGTGAAATCGGTAACATTTTAAAGCAACATCATGAATTAGATTCAAAAACAGCAATTTCAATGATTTAATATAAATTCAAAGGAAAAAAGGTACGTCTCACCAGATGGATGTTGTGCGTATTGTCGTCTGCATTACATGCGAGAAGCTGAGAATGTAACATAACGGAAATTAACCACCACCTAAACTTTTAATTGTTAGTAGGGCCTGCCTCCAACGGGTGTAGGCTGCACAACGATATCACTGTTAGTAGACGAATGACTGAATAATACTTTGGATTGATTGTGTGAAAATCTTGCAAGATACAAATAAAATGACCGGCCCAAGTACCTCAGGGACGTATAACGTATGATGCAATGAAAAGAAATGACAACACGAAATGTTCAAAATGTGTGTGACTTCCTAAGGGACCAAACTGCTTAAGTCATCAGTCTGTAGACTTTCAAAATGACTTATGCTAAGAACAACTGACACCCATGCCTGAGGGAGGATTCGAACCCTCAGCGGTAGGGGCATTATGGGATGACACAGTATCGTGGTGCAGAATCCAATTATCAGAAATGTTAGCACGGACACAAAGAACTCTTTTACGAATTCTTTCAACAATTTCAGTGTAGTAATATTGGTTAACTATTTGTCCAGGAGGCTCCCACTCTTTATGAAAAATTCAATTAGATTCAAAGAAGCACACAAGCATGCATTTCACTTTTGACTTTGACATGCGAGCTTTTTTTAGTCTGTGTGATACCTCTGAGCACAATTGCGAACTTTGCCGTTTTGTCTCTGGATCATACTGAAAAAAACCACCTTTCATCACCAGTGATAAGACGGCTCAACAATGCTCGATTGATTTCCGTTTGCTCTAACAGATCGGTTGCCACATTTGTCCATGTTTCTCGCTGTTGTGGTGTAAGATTATTGGGGATCATTTTTGCACAAATCTTTCTCATACCAAGATCTTCAGTTATTATTAGACGAACCGTTTATCGATTGATGTTCAGTTCTTCTGCAATCATTTTCACGGATAATCTTCGATGAGATCGTACCAGTTCACGCACCCTGGCCAAGTTGACATCCGTCCATGAGGTTCATGGTCGTCCACTGCGGTCTTCATCTTCAACATTCGTTCTGCTTCACTAAACATATTATGACAATGAAGACTCGAGCTCTTGACGTAACCTCCTCTCCAAAAAAAGCCTTCTGAAGCTTACCGTAAGTTGTCTTCGCGTTTTCACCCAATTTAACGCAAAAAGAAGTGGTATACTGTTGCGCAATATTATGCGGTTCCATTTCCGTGATGAGAGATACGAACACGTGTTAACTTATTGCAGCACAACTCACGACTGAGCAGTTGCATCGATGTGCTGCTTGGTTTAGTAGCAGCTTCTAGACGAAGGTCGAAGGTATTGCGCCTACACAATCCTGGAGGGTTGCCACATCTTGCAAAGAAAATCAGTCTGATTGCTTTATTGTCGCACCTCGTATTACGGAGTTGTAATGGTTAGCTCATTGGCCTAGTAAGCAGAAGATCTGGGTTCAAGTGACTGCCGTGCCACAAATATTCGTGTACTTCTTCAGCTTCTATTAATATCGAAAATAAAGTGGAGACATATGTCCAACGGAAAACGTATTTCCTTCAAATTTCATTGGAGATTACTTTTGACGCCGTTGAAAGAAAGACGTCAGTGTCAGTAAAAGTTCGAATAGCTGCTGAAAACAAAATCAACCTATGAAAGTAAAGACGTGTTCTGTTATCAGTGTTGAGCGTTATGCTCTATAGCATTGTTCTACCTCTCCCACATTAAAGTCAAAGACACTGCCGTTTTAAATTCTCAAATCTAATTACACTGGGGACTTTAGGAGTCGTATCAGCTTCAGAAAGAAATTCCATTTTATATTACTTGCATCGACTGATACGACCGTATAACGCGCCATTAGACCACTACCACAATCCACCTGTCGTAAGGCTTGGCACAGAGCATTTTCCATCGGTAGTTAGTTCGAAAGGCAAATGAAATGACGCATCAAATGCAGGACGGTATATATGCGCAGTGACCAGTTGCAGGTTGGGTGCCCATGGTCTCAGTATGATTCGCGCAGAGCAGCTTGTATTGCTATCCAGCTTCCTGCATCTTACGGTGTGCTTCAGACCACAGCGTATCATGGGAGGAGAGGAAACAACTATCGATGATTTTCCATTTATGGCGGGCTACGAGAGGTGGGGTTGGATGGAGTGTGGAGCGACCATCGTCAGGGATGACTATGCCATGACTGCTGCCCACTGCGTGCGTGGAAATGAGAAAGATGGTGAAATAACGCTGCGTATTGGCACATCTTACCGTGAGAGTGGAGGATATGTGGTTACCGCGACGAAACTGATCACACATGCTGGAAGGCGGGCTCACGACATCGCTCTTATACGCTCGGAAAGAGTGTTCCCCATGGGTGAAAAAGTGAAGGTACTTATGGATTGTTTCATTATATTTTTTGCGTCATCAGTCTTTGGGAGGTGCCATAGGGCCAATCACGACATTCATGCCTGAGCTGACCTTTCTACTGCAGACAAGCGTTTATCCCTAATCCTTAGAATGTTCGTTGTATACATTACGATCCCCCACTTGCAATATGTTTTTTTTTTTTTTTTTGCTTTTGTGGCTCTCCCTAGCAATAAGGAAGTTATCCTCCAATGACTTGACATGCATATCAAGGCCGTGTCTTTTCTTACTAATTACAGCAATTTCACGAGCACCACATAGTCTTCTGTTTTGGTTTTCCAACAGTCTGCTATTCGATTCCATAGAGCGATGCGCCTCTGACACATTTTCAGAGGTATCTTCCTTAAATTATGGCCTATGCTTGATAGTCTTCTGTGATAGATAAGGTATTTTCGTCTGGAGGCAATTCTTTCTTTCACCCTTGGCTTCCAGAGTGGGAGGTCTCTCATTTAGTTTGCTACGTAATCCAGAAATTAGCTTTTAAATTTATCGCTAATCTCATTTCTGCTACTCCTCATTCTTTTGGCCTTTCTTAGGTCTCGCCAAAGTCTACATCCATATCTACACTGCACAACGCACATATGGGCACTTCATGTACCACTAAGTTCAACAATTTCCTACCCCCCCCCCTCCCCTTCCTCAACCACCCCCCCACTCCCCCATCGCAATTCCAGTTCAACTTTCTTGTCACGTTCCGTGCAGCTCCCCCCGTTGGTGGTTCGAGTCCTCCATCGGGCATGGGTGTCTGTGTTGTCCTTAGCGTAAGTTAGTTTAAGTTAGATTAACTAGTGCTTAAGCTTAGGGACCGATGACCTCCGCAGTTTGGTCCCATAAGACCTTACCAGAAATTTCCAAAGAAGTAAGACTGCTGATCTGTTGCCAGTAGTGAATTCCGTCAGTAGTGTGTCTCCTGGTCATGTGCAATACGTTTCATATATGTTTCGTAAAGTTGAACTGACAGTCGTCTACAAATTTTCGATGCTTAGTCGATTTTCAAAAATGGCTCTGAGCACTATGGGACTCAACTGCTGAGGTCATTAGTCCCCTAGAACTTAGACCTAGTTAAACCTAACTAACCTAAGGACATCACAAACATCCATGCCCGAGGCAGGATTCGAACCTGCGACCGTAGCGGTCTTGCGGTTCCAGACTGCAGCGCCTTTAACCGCACGGCCACTTCGGCCGGCAGTCGATTTTCCTCAACATCAATACAGTACTAGCGTCGCTAGCTTCCTATGTACGTATTTACCTAAATAATCAACAACCAACTGCATAAAGGATATTTTATTTCCTTTAACGATTACAGACACTTACTGTCGTTCTTCAGAACGCTATAACTGTCGCTTACTGGCGAGTGTCAACAATAAGATGCATTCAGCATATTTCTATTGTCATGTGTTTCGTAGTTCCAGCACAAAACCACATCAAAACAGCAATATGCTGCATGTATCCCATGTTGGCACCTGCAAATGATGCGATAGTTATAACATTCTGAAAAAAGGGCACTAAGTGCCGGAAACCAGTTAATAAAATAAAATTTCTCTTATGGAACTGGTTTCTGAATATTTCGATAAATACAACTAAACTTGCTGAATATGGATAAGTACTTGTTATATACTCTGAAGCGCCAAAGAAACTGGAATGAGCGTGCGTATAAAAATACGTATATATATGTAAACAGGCAGAATACGGTGCAGCGGTCAGCAACGCCTATATACACTCCTGGAAATTGAAATAAGAACACCGTGAATTCATTGTCCGAGGAAGGGGAAACTTTATTGACACATTTCTGGGGTCAGATACATCACATGATCACACTGACAGAACCACAGGCACATAGACACAGGCAACAGAGCATGCACAATGTCGGCACTAGTACAGTGTATATCCACCTTTCGCAGCAATGCAGACTGCTATTCTCCCATGGAGACGATCGTAGAGATGCTGGATGTAGTCCTGTGGAACGGCTTGCCATGCCATTTCCACCTGGCGCCTCAGTTGGACCAGCGTTCGTGCTGGACGTGCAGACCGCGTGAGACGATTTCTTCATCCAGTCCCAAACATGCTCAATGGGGGACAGATCCGGAGATCTTGCTGGCCAGGGTAGTTGACTTACACCTTCTAGAGCACGTTGGGTGGCACGGGATACATGCGGACGTGCATTTTCCTGTTGGAACAGCACGTTCCCTTGCCGGTCTAGGAATGGTAGAACGATGGGTTCGATGACGGTTTGGATGTACCGTGCACTATTCAGTGTCCCCTCGACGATCACCAGTGGTGTACGGCCAGTGTAGGAGATCGCTCCCCACACCATGATGCCGGGTGTTGGCCCTGTGTGCCTCGGTCGTATGCAGTCCTCATTGTGGCGCTCACCTGCACGGCGCCAAAGACGCATACGACCATCATTGGCACCAAGGCAGAAGCGACTCTCATCGCTGAAGACGACACGTCTCCATTCGTCCCTCCATTCACGCCTGTCGCGACACCACTGGAGGCGGGCTGCACGATGTTGGGGCGTGAGCGGAAGACGGCCTAAAGGTGTGCGGGACCGTAGCCCAGCTTCATGGAGACGGTTGCGAATGGTCCTCGCCGATACCCCAGGAGCAACAGTGTCCCTAATTTGCTGGGAAGTGGCGGTGCGGTCCCCTACGGCACTGCGTAGGATCCTACGGTCTTGGCGTGCATCCGTACGTCGCTGTGGTCCGGTCCCAGGTCGACGGGCACGTGCACCTTCCGCCGACCACTGGCGACAACATCGATGTACTGTGGAGACCTCACGCCCCACGTGTTGAGCAATTCGGCGGTACGTCCACCCGGCCTCCCGCATGCCCACTATACGCCCTCGCTCAAAGTCCGTCAACTGCACATACGGTTCACGTCCACGCTGTCGCGGCATGCTACCAGTGTTAAAGACTGCGATGGAGCTCCGTATGCCACGGCAAACTGGCTGACACTGAAGGCGGCGGTGCACAAATGCTGCGCAGCTAGCGCCATTCGACGGCCAACACCGTGGTTCCTGGTGTGTCCGCTGTGCCGTGCGTGTGATCATTGCTTGTACAGCCGTCTCGCAGTGTCCGGAGCAAGTATGGTGGGTCTGACACACCGGTGTCAATGTTTTCTTTTTTCCATTTCCAGGAGTGTAAGACAACAAGTGTCTGGCGCAGTTCCTGGATCGGTTACTGCTCCCTCAATGTCAGGTTATCGGGATTTAAATGAGTTTCAATGTGGTGTTGTGGTAGGCACACGATCGATGGGACACAGCACCTCAGAGGTAGCGGTGAAGTCGGCATTTCCCCGTACCACTGTTTCGCGAGAGTACCGTGAATATCAGAAATCCGACATACATCAAATCTCCGACATCACTGCGGGCGGAAAAAGATCCTGCAAGAATGGGACCAACAACAGCTGCAGAGATGACTGCACGACACAAGGCTTTACGTCTCGCCTGGGCAGATCGACTTTGGACTGCTGATCACTGGAAATATGTTGCCTGGTCGGACCAGTCTCGTTTCAAATCGTATCGAGCGGATGGTCGTGCACGGGTATGGAGACCACTTCATGAATCTTTAGACCGTGAGTCTGAGGAGGGGACTGTTCAAGCTGTGGAGACTCTGCAATGGTGTGGGGCATGTGCAGTTGGAATTGTATAGGACCCCTGATACGTCTGGATGTGACTCTGACAGGCGACACGTACGTAAGCATCCTGTCTGATCACCAGCATCCATTCATGTCCATTATGCATTCCAACACGACAATGTCACACCCCATACGTACAGAATTGCTACAGGTTGTCTCCAGGGACAATCTTCTGAGATTAACTCGCCAGACATGAACATTATTGTCGTATCTGGGATGCCCTGCAAAGTGCTGTGCTGAAGAGATCTCCACCCCGTTGTACTCTTATGGATTTATGGACAGCCCTGCAGCATTCATGGTGTCAGTTCCATCCAGCAAAACTTCAGACGTTATTCGAGTCCTTGCCACAGCATGTTGCGGCACTTCTGCGGGCTCGCTGATACACACACGATATTAGGCACGTGTACCAGTTTCTTTGGTTCTTCAGTGTATAACAGCATAGTCCGTAAATAAACACAGAGCTTCGATCGTTATCCACAATATTAATAATCTCTACTGCATTTAGACAACTATTGGTTTGATTTTGCTACGAAAAATCTAGAAAGCAGTTCACACATGCATGTACAAAATTTACTTGCTGCTCTACTGAACATTTGGATCGAAACAGGATTTATATTTTTGTAATGTACAAGCAAAAATCTTGAAACGTTTTTGCTCGATTTATTTCAAAGCTTTACACTATTCTAATAAACTTTCCGAAAAACAGGCACTTCATATTTTTTACGTATGTATCGTATGTAATTAAATATATTGTATATAATAGGAGTACATTGTTCACAAAAATCATAAAGTTTTTGAAAATTTACATGGACTTTCTTCGCTATACTCCAATAATTGTTCGGACGGAAACAGGCTATATATTTTAAAATATGTGCCATATAAATCTTTTTCATCTTCTAGTACAAGCAGGCTTATAGCCTGTTCTGTTATCATAGAAGTCATCTTTTCCTAGTTTTTCCTGTATGTGTCTTTCCTACATGTTTCACTGTCTTTCTCTTCCCATTATTTCGATGTGCTTCTCCATTTTGTTATCTCGTTTGCTATTCTTTTATTCATGAAAACGTATGTACTTGTTTCCTTAGTTCAGAATTCTTTACTTGATCTTTCAAAGTACATCCATTTACGTTTCTTAAAAATTTCATTAGGGTGACTGATTCCTTCTTTGGTCTTTTTAAGTTATGATCCAAGTCTCTATGTTTGATTACAGACGTTGCCACTACGTTGTTGAGTTTTATTATTGGTTTTGTTGACTAATGATCTATGTACAGATTCAGTTTACTCACTTGTTGGGGATTTAATTATCATATTCATAACCCACATAACGTCCTCATAGTTGAGAGTGAGATAGATGTTCAATTGGTTTTCCCTTTAGGGTTATTTAAGACATACTGGGTATTTTCCTTTAAAAGCCATAACTTCGGTATTATTTTATGATATTTTCAAGTTATAGAGTTTTTATAAGTTTGGCGAGATGCCGTGAATAATGAGGCTAATGGCAGCGGCACTGAGTCAGTAGTGTGTGGTAGGAAGTGAGAACTAGGGTCAGATGGGGGCATGCTAGGACAGACCATTAAGTTGTGGCGTAACTATGTCCGATTGGCATAGTGGGCAGTGTACGAGGTGCGGCTAGAAAAAAACCGGACTGATGCTGGAAAAAACATTTATTTACAATTATTTACAATTTCATGTTATGTCCTTCAATGTACTCCCCTCCTCGGTCTCTACACCGCTCCATACGAATTTTCCACTTTTCATAGCAATGCTGCAGATCATTTTCGGTAAGTCCATACATTACTTCCGTCGCTTTTTCTTTTACTGCTTCAACAGTCTCAAATCTAGTTCCTTTCAAAGCTGACCTGACTTTAGGGAAAATAAAAAAGTCACAGGGGGCAAAATCAGGTGAGTAGGGTGGATGATCTAAGATGGGAATGTTGTGTTTTGCCAAGAACGTCTTCACTGACAACGCACTGTGAGCTGGGGCATTGTCTTGGTGAAGGATCCATGACTTTTTTCTCCACAAATCGTTCCGTTTTCTCCGTACTCGCTCACGTAGGGTAACCAGGACGCTAATGTAGTAATGCTGATTCACTGTTTGTCCCTCTGGTACCTAATCAATGTGCACAATCCCTTTGATGTCAAAAAAAAAAAAAACAATCATCATTGCCTTGAATTTCGATTTAGACATTCGTGCTTTTTTTTGTCGTGTCGAACCAGGAGTTTTCCAATGCATCGATTGGCGTTTAGTTTCGGGATCGTAAGTAAAAAACCACGATTCATCGCAAGTAATAACATTTTGTAAGAAGGTGGGATCACTTTCAATGTTTTCCAGGATGTCAGAACAAATCATTCTTCGGCGTTCCTTCTGTTCAATTGTGAGACACTTTGGAACCATTTTTGAACACACTTTGTTCATATTGAAACTTTCATGAAGAATCTGCCTAACACTTTCCTTGTCAACTCCTGTTAACTCAGACACTGCTCTGATTGTTAAACGGCGATCTTGTCGAACAAGTTTACCGATTTTTTCAATGTTTGCATCAGTTATTGCTGACAATGGTCTGCCAGTGCGAGTGTCATCACTGATGTCTTCGCGGCCATCTTTAAATCGTTTAAATCACTGAAACACTTGTGTTCGCGATAAACAATCATCGCCGTACACTTGTTGTAACATTACAAACGTTTCACTTGCAGATTTTCCTAGTTTGAAACAAAATTTGATGTTAACACGCTGTGATTTCTGTACACTCAACATTTTCCGACGCACAGACAAAACGTCAACCACTTAAAACAGACACCACGGGCAGACTGAGTGCAGGAGGCAGATGAAACTCGAGCAGTGGGCGGAGCGAGAGTCACGTGACAGGCCACGCGACTTTTAGCCTTATTGCATTCGTTTTATTGTTTCACCAGTACTAGTCCGGTTTTTTCCTAGCCACACCTCGTATTTGCCTAGTGAACCGGAGACCTGGATTCCGATCCCAGTCCAGCAAAAATTTTCAACTTCCTCCGGTAATATAAAATCAAGCCCACTGGTAGCTAATATCTTTAATTCCTTTGTGTCTTGATTTATAGAACTTTTTATTTAGTTACACACTTTTTATCACTCCCATGAAATGTTTTTGATGACCTCGTCTTTCCATTAAATTCCACAGCAGATACCTATCACTCCAGCTAAGGCTTTTTCATAACCTACAAATGTAATATGAATTTCCGGATCATGTTCTCTTCTCTTTTCAGTTATCTCCCGCACTATGGCAGCACTGTCACTGTATGATCGTCGCTTTCTAAAAACTTTTTGTTCCTCCAATAAAAGGGTGTCCACTATTCTTTACTGTCTTTTATCAATTATTCATGCATATAATTTATAGCCAGTGTTCCACAGACTTATTCTCACAGTTTTCACAAGGATTTTTAATTACATTTTATAGAGTGCTATTACTTCCACCACTCTCCAACAGCCAGGTACACTCGTCGACTTCCAACGTTCATTTAATAAATGCAGCAGCCTCAGTCCTAACATTAAACAACCATATTTGATAAATTACGGATTAACATTAATGCGTCCTGCGGCTTTGCTATTCTTCACCTGCTTTAATGCTTCCTGCATCTCCTCAAATGTAAAATTACCTCCTTCGTGTATTACATCATCTTCTTCTTGTCCCTTGTCTGTCTTCGTTAGTTTGATTTTCTCATAGTTTTCTATCCTTAATCCCTGATAATGTTTTATCCAAGTTTCCTTGTCTGTTACCTGTACTCAGGCAGAATCTTCCCCTTGTTTGTTAAAGTGTTTCAGGAGTTTATAAGCCATATCTTGTCTACTATAAAGATCATTGATAATATTTAACATAATTGAATCCCAGGATTCATGCTGAGCAGCTCTCTCTATTTTTTACGGTAATTATGATTTCTTTATACTGCGCCTCCGTCTCTTCTGTATTGTGCTGTAGATTTGTAATGTACCCTTTTTGTTTCCCCTTAATTGCATTTGCTACATCTGCAGATCACATTTTGACCCAGTTTCTAATTCTAAATTTCTTTTTCTTCTTTATTGCTTCCATCGCTGCTAGTATCCCATATACTTTTATGTTTTCTCATTCTGTATTTATTTTATTTTCTATAGATTTATTTTGTAAATAATACGATAGTCGCTGTTGAAATAGACCTCTTGTACTGTTCCGTTGCAGAAAGTAGACTTTGAAAATATCGTCTTCGAGCTAGCTTTTCGTAACAGTTCCATTCGTTTATCTAGTAATCAGGTTTACTTTGGCTACCATCAGGAAATGTTCTGAATCCAGGTCCCTTCCTCTGTATAACCTTACATCTTGTACTAGTCTTTCTAACTTTCTGTTTTGATCTATGGTCTCCTGCACTTCATATGAATTTATGAATATCCTTTTTCCTAATGCAGCTGCTGGTAATTTTTATTTCGTGTTATGTTACAAATGGAAGTAATTCGCGTCCATTTTTATTAACGACCTACTCTCCATAAGTTCCTATTGTTCCCGGTACAGGCAAATTCTCTACATGTGCATTAAGGTTTACAATTATAATCACATAATCTTTCTTGTTTCGGTCTAATTATTTTGATGGTATTCACAGCATAGTTCAGTTTCTGCTCTCCCTCCTTCTTCAGGGGTATATGCACCTACTATTGCGAGAGAGCCTCTCTCTGTTTTCAGTCTCACTGGCAAAACGTTCTTGTTCTTATAAAGGTTTATCCATGAATATTGTTGTCAATTAAGATTGCTACTCCGCATTTTGCTCGTCAGCCATTACACAACCATCCACATCTTTTGTCCATTTTAGTTTTTATTTTCTCAGTTATTACAGCCATATAGATGTTTCTGGTCTTTAGTTCACTGTTTACTTAGTTTTGGTTCTTTTTGTCCCAGTCGTCGTAGACTGCAAGTTCCTATTTTTATTCTGTTCCAGATTTCCAATTCTTTCTCCTTGTCAAGCTTTGGCTGTTTTCTTTGAGACCCATCCGATTTGATGATAGTGTATTCGAGTTTCCTCTCTAGTAGGATACCAGCCTGTTGTTTGGTGGTCGGTCGCTGGGGCTACCACCTTGAGATCTCCCGAAGGGGTTTTTCCACCATGCATTAAGCCCCAGTTGTAAGGGCTCCAGGAACTAGCCTTTCACCTTCTTTCGTCTGCTACACTAATAATGAGTCAGTGCATTGGTCGGCGGCTGCACGATTTCACCTTCGCAGACGTTGCAGTATAGATTTACAGGTTGAATCAACCTCATACTTTCACAGCAAATATTGCGGAAATGTAAAGGGCAATTGAGGTTCGGTTTACACAAAATGGATTGGTAGACAGGGGCTCTTATTATTAACCAGCCAACATGTTAATAATAGTTAGGAGGTGTATTTTTTGTGCAAAGATACACTTTTTTAAATGTAACAATGGCTATTGACATTAACAAACTGAAGATAGGGTACATCAGAATGATGCTGGATATTTTGAAATGTTCTTGCACCTTCCATTCAAGCTGCGTAGAGACAAGGTACGATTTTATTACGTTGGCCTACAGCGCGCTTGTGTATTCTTAGAGTGCACTGCGACTTGCAGTCCATCTGTGACAGTCCAAGTAGCAGGTCGCGATTGGAAGATCTGGTTTCCAAATGCAGGAAAAGCCGACATGCTTATGGTACATGGAGAGTGTAGGAAGAATGCTGTTCTTTCTTGTACAGTGTATGATATAAGGTATCCCAATAGACGTAAACCATCTCGTCAGTTATTTATCAACTTCTTCAATCAGCCATCTCAAAGTGTAACACCTAGACAGCGTAACAGAAGGGAGTAAGCGACGAGAGAAGAGGAGGAAATTAATGTTCTTGCTGCTGTTACACTTGATACTCGCGTTATTTCCAGCGGAATCGCATGGCACGCCAAGTGCCCTAGGCATTCTCCATCGACATGGGTTCTGATCTGGCGTAACCACAAACGCCGGAACGAAGAGGCGGAACGCAAGAACAGAGGAGGCTGTGGGGAAACGGTTGCTAATAGTGTGCGGAATCGGACCGCGCCGCTCCAGTCGCAACCCCTGCAACATGTGCATATAAGCGCAGCTCCTGATAGCGTCGGCCGTTCAGATCGTCCCAAGTCTGCAACGTGATTAGTGGTACGCTGTCAGATTGTAGTGATCAGTATCAAGTGTTTCCTAGAACTCTGTGTACAGCAAGAACTGAACTGTTTTCATGTCGCCTCTCGCTACCGACATTTGCTACTGTCAAGTTAAGTACTGTCAATTTGTTTTCTGGAAATAAGTCTGCTAATGTTATTTGATGGAATAGTGGTATAACATTCCGAGAACGCTGCATCCCGTAGGCACCCTAAAGCAAATAGTGGGCCAGACCCCACAGGTTCCATCCCTATCAAATCTCTCTCCACCAAGATCTGCATGGAAACTATTGTAATAATTCTGTTAACTCCTGTACATGGGAATTAAAACAGGATACAGCAAATGTGTCATGTATCTTGTTTAGTAATGTGCCCACTTGTACTAATTATGGCCAGGTAGATCGCCAACAAATGCGTTATTGGTTTGTTACAATTCCCATTGGCTTTTCAGGTGGAATGTCAGCGCCAGTGGAGTTTAAACGTGTGGTGTGGGAAAGTGAACTATCAGCTCCTAGATTGAGCTAGAAGACGTTCCTCTGCAGGCTAGGAGGAGCCTGTGGTACCAACATGATGATGGTCCAGCCCACAATGGACGAGGTGCTACAACATGTTTCCATGAATTGTTTCCAGATCGTTATATTGGAAACTTGGCCGCCTTTTCCCCGGATTTGACGCGTGTAGACTTTTATCTGTGGGGAAACTGAAAAATGCTGTCTACAAGGAATTGCCAACTACACCCGATGATATGCAACGACATAGCACTACAGCCAGCTCGGACATCTCTGCTGAAATGGTAGCATGTGTGTTGCAGTTGTTCCATACCAAACTGGAGGCGTGTATTTTTGCTGCCGGTGGTGAGTTTGAACACAACCTGTGACTGATGGTCAATTGTCTCGTTACAGGTCAGAATCGACAAACTCGCGTTTGTACTTGTTCCTCAGTGCGTAATAACCACAGGTATTGTAAAAAATTGGAAACGCACTAGGACGCTCCAGAAAAACCACTGACATTTTAATTTACTCCACCTTTAGTTTTTAATGTCAATGGGTATCGTTTCGTTTAATAATGTTTGCGCAAAAAATACACTTTGTATTATCATAATCTGTTGATTGGCTAACAATATGAGGCCATGCTTACAAGTTCACTCTGTGAGGACCGTATGTATATATCACTTCCATTTCCGCAATATTTGCGTTGCAAATTTCGGGTGATTTGCCCTATATACGGAATGTATAAATCAGAGACGGTGATAGCAAAAATCTCGAAAAGTTCTTGAGGGATTTACTAAAAAATTTTACATGGTACTGTAATAAACATTCAGACAGACATACTGTACATATTTTGTAAAGGAGATACTTGTATGAATGTCTAGGAACTCGGACACTCTTAAACTCTCCATCTGCGCGAAAATCTTACAAGTTAATTCGATGACGACGAATTCGGTGACATCAACTGTATTAGAAATGGATCTGCTACCCAATAATGACATTTCAAACTCCGTGTCAGATTAAGAGACATATCCTGATATCCCACATCTCGGGAGTGGTCACCTCAGTCACTTCGACTTGTAGTACACGTTCCCTGGACTGATCAACTCTTCCATGTATCACACGGTCTACATAATTACATCGTACTCCATTAAATTCATCATTTAATGCCCAATTCGTTGCTGTGATTTCCTCAAACGGGGAATGGGACAACGAGGACTCAAAATCATAATGGTTATCGTCGTTTAGCAGCCAATGCTCATAACATCTACAAACATCTCTGAAAGAACAGACACTATTGACGATATGCAGCTGTACGAATTGCTTCGAAATTAATTCGCTGCCCATGAATTCTTTGACATCAGCTGTGATAGGTATAGATCTAACATTGAAAAGGAGCGTATGAAAAATTGTGCTGGAGGTCAAACCGATGTTTCCAACCTGTCGCAAGCAGACGCCTTAACAACGTCGCCTTTTGGTGCATGGATCCTGGGCTGTTCCAAACTTCCACATGTCACATTCTCTACTTCAGAGGTTCATGTGTCATAGCAGTCAGCCTGGCTGCACCCTTTCACAACTGTCATAGTATGTTGTTTTGAGTGAGTGGATGGGGAAGAGGCAGAAACTGTGAACATGCCGCATTTAGATAGCAATGCAGTCGTATTGTCTATAATTTATTTCAAATTTCATATGCATGTGATGTTTGTTGTTTCAGACATGTCCGAAAGAACGGACACAACGCATGTATTATTAAGGTGATGGCGGCTAATGATTTCTGTAGTGCAGAATCACACCAAGCTCAAACTCTTACAGCAACTAACGAGACTTTGAGAGTAATAAGGTTAATTAGCATGACACTACATGTGTAGTGTGCGTTGGAAGCTGAGAATTAGGGTGCGACTGGAAGTGTGCTAGAGTAGTGCATGTGGCTGTGGTGGTCACAGAATCTGGATGGTGTAGCGGTCAGTGCTTCTGTCTAGTGAGCAGGACACCCAATTAATGAAGTTAATTAACATACGCACTACATGTGTTCTCTGTGTTAGGAATTGAGAATTTGGCTGTCACAGGAAGTGTCCTTGGATAATACATGCGCTTGTGTTGGCCGTACTGTCTGGATGGTGTAGTGGTCAGTCCATCTGTCTAGTGAGCAGGAGACCAGAGTAATGAGGCTAATTAGCATGAGCAATACGTATGTTATGTGTGTTAGAAGTTGAGAATTTTGGTGTCACAGTACATGTGCTAGGGTAGTGCTAGGGTAGTACATGTGCTAGGGTAGTACATGTGCTTTTGGTGGTCCCACTGAGTGGATAGTGTAGTGGCCAGTGCATCTGTCTAGTGAGCAGGAGACCTGAGTAATGAGGTTAATTAGCATGAGCACTAAATGTGTCCTTTGTGTTAGAAGTTGAGAATTTGGGTGTCACAGGAAGTGTGCTCGGGTAATACATGCGCTTGTGGTGGTCACACTGTGTGGATGGTGTAGTATATAGTGTATCTGTGTAGTGAGCAGGAGACCCAAGTAATTAGGTTAATTAGCATGAGCACTACATGTGTTGTGTGTTAGAAGATGAGAATTTGGGTGTCACAGGAAGTGTCCTTGGATAGTACATACGCTTGTGTTGGTCGTACTGTCTGGATGGTGTAGTGGTCAGTCCATCTGTCTGGTGAGCAGGAGACCCAAGTAATGAGGTTAATTAGCATGAGCACTACATGAGTAGTATGTAGTGGTCAGTGCATAAGTGTAGAAAGCAGGAGACTCGACTTCGAATCCTGCCCTGGCACAGCTTTTGAACTTGCCCCATGGATATAAATCAGTCCACACTGGCGCTAATGTTTGTAATTCTTCTGCATATTGTTTCATATTTAATACTTTCAAGAACACAGATCATAACCAAAACAAATTTTCACTATTATTTCATTACCTTTCACACATGTATGTTTATGGAAGAATTCTAGCACTTTAGCAACTTTGTAATCGAGATATGGGGTCTCTACAGAGGAAAACGATGTAGAGGTCCTGGACAGTATTAATGTACGTATTAATGTAAGACTTTTTTTTTAATCAGGGAATTACGTTGTAGATCAGTCAGTTACATCTGTACATGCTGAGGGGCACTTTCAAGTGAAACGGCAAACGGTCTCGAAAAATCTTCGAAAACAGATGTACGATTGGTGGGGTCTTCAAAACTTTTAGAAAAATATACTAGTAACTCTTACAGTGCAACAATAGATTGTTCAGACCTCATGATATATTATTCGCCTGTTATCTTAGGCTACTGGACTGTATTTGAATTTTTCCAGTCTACAAAACTTTTTTTAAATGTGTCCCCATCAAATGAGAAATAGATCGCCTCTCAACTTGCAGAGTCTTACTAGGGGAAATGTGCAGTCACGTCAGCCTTACGTGGTAGGTCTGCAATCCACTCTAGATGCTCTAATTTTTGTCCCTGCAGACATATACCTTCAAAACAGTGGGTTTAAAATCGAAAACTCGTTTCAGGTAAGCCCCTTGACGTAATCAACATAGTCGGCAGTAATATTCAAAAGTTCTATACTGGTTGTTTAGTTCAATCGAAAACTACTGCAGCTGCCAGTAGAATATAGCGTGCGAACTCAGGAATTTTGCAATTCGTATTACGAATTTCTTCATGTGCTCCATGTCTGCAAAGGTATCACTAAGTTCTTTTTCAGAAACGGTACGATGCCTTCCATCTACAGACTGTAGCAATTTTTTACTCTTTCACTGTCGACTAAATCTTCAGTTTCTTTTCCATTGTACTGTAGAGTCGATTCCTAGCAAACTTCTAGTAATCGTTGATTATGCGACTGCATCATAGAAACGTGAGTATGGAGTCAGAAGTGTGTGCTCAGATCACGTCGCCACATTTTGTAAAAGTACATGGGAGGTGAACTCGTGAACGAATATTTTGGGAACAACTGTGTGGAAACAATGCACTAAAAAGCAGTTGATCGCTACACCAACCACAGACACGAAACATGACGGAAAATATAAGATGCTGTCAAAATAAAACGAGGAAAAAGAGGACAGAAACCGGTATATAGCTATGCAGATCATTTATCGATAAAGTTTTATGAAATAAAAATTTCACCCACAGACGACGACACATAGTTGTCGACACATGTCTTGGTAAATATAAAAAATAAACTAATTGTGTTCGCATAATGCGGATTATCAAAACAACACAATTTTTAAACCGTAAATGAGGAAGACCGTCAAGAGGAGCTTCAATTCTTAGTGAAATGAGTTGATATTTTGTGACCGACATGCACATTGTTACAGACAAGAACTTTTGGCCCAAACATCCGTTTTGGAATATGTGATTGAACAAATGAGTAGGGTATTTCTGTAACTTTTTTGAAATTTATTGTTAATCTAATTTGATTCTTTTCCTGGTTGCCAATTGTAACTGTTTTGTAATAATCTATCCAATAGTTTCGTTTTTACGAGGAAGACAAATTTATATTAGTCAAAACTACGATAAATGATTCATCAACCATTCATTCTACAACTGCTTGTCTATTATCTTCCAATCCTACCCAGAAATGGTGCATATAATTAAGGAATTAAGTTAGGTGTTGATTCGTAACTGCCTGTAGATATTAAAAGTTAGCTGCAGTTCTCTTGTATCGAATGTAGAAATCGATACTAAATTGGTCAGGAACACAGAGCCATACCATATTTCTCTCAGAGTGGTATTGTGGACAGTGACATAGGTGTGTCCCAGCTTCTGGTGATGTAAGGTATAGAAGAGAATGAGCAGGGTACATTGCATGAGTTTCCAAGTATTAACTTCTTGCATGACCAGAGGTTGGGGTGTAATCAAAATGTCCTCAAGACAATCGGGAATGTCATCGTTAACGATAAGTAATTGTGCTATTATTTTTCTTCTTCGTTATCAGTGAATAACAACTCCCAACAGTCCTATATATATATATATATATTACACATGTAAAATATTAAAATAAAGAATGTAGAATAAAACATATCTGGTACATTTATGTTTTGGAAAAAAGGTCGTTTTCAAATTAGATGCATCATCGCCTAAGAGATGGAAGGAAAAGACACCTAAGAACCCTTCCAAACAAGAAATAACTTAAAAAATTAAAAATGAACCATATCAAAAATAAGGTCACTGTCAAGGTTAATGATAGTGCCAATTAGCTGTACAGAAACTTAACGAAAAGGGCATTTGTGTTAGAGCTAATAGGAGTGTTCTGCATTACTTGCTCCATACATATTTATCTAACTAACTCTTTGTAAATCAAGATATCTTCAACGTGAAGGAGGTCTCATAGAATCGTTATCACCGTATACTGAATAGCTATGAAACGTATAAATGTGAAGGGAGTTTTGAATGTAGAACAGGTTAGCTAACGACGTCTTGGAAAATCAAAGTAAGTGTAAGTCTAACTAAATGTGTACATAGTCGCAACGTATTTGTTGTGCTTCTCGCTACATCTGGAGATATTTCATAGACTGGATATCTCTGCACGACTCATTTATGATGGAAAGGTCGTGTATTGATACGAAGAGATATGTAAATAAGATGAGGATTTTATGGCCTCCCATTTGATAGTAAGAGTAACTTCCTTGTTTGTGGGTGGCTAGTTAACTTACATGAATTTCCCATAATGAAAACATTCGCCGTATATGGCACTTAGATGAGATCCCCCTTCAGTGGCAAGAAGCATAAGAGGCAATGTTGTGTATGGGGCTGCTATTCCAATCTTTTTCCCGCTTTACGCCGCATGTAGACACTCAGTGTTTGTCTTAGATTTTTCGCCACTCTCGCCAGAATCGAAACGTGAACATTCTGTCATTTATTTTTGTAATATCTATGAATAGCAGTTGGTGAAACCTACCACCACTTTGATTTATTTCAGAACCTTATCTATTTTATGCAGCTTACCACCACCCATCGTAATTTAACTAATAAAATCTGTCTCTATATTCGTAGACCAAACGTCCATCGCAGCTTACGTCTGCCATTCCTCTCTTTCTCTTTCACTCCCTCACTAGGTACCAAACCAGATTCGGATGCTCTTTGCCCAGTTAAAGATCCCTATGGCTCACACCCAGTTTTCTTGGGATTGGCGGTAAACTACAGGGTGGCGCACGAAATGTGTTACCATTTTGTTTTTAAATATAAACTTTACTATCAATACAATCTGAAAGGAACATATACTACAATGAAGAGCCATCCATGGAGATTTGTTCTAACTCAGCACATGCTCAATATGTCCACCACTTTGTTTCCTAACTTCCTTCAAACTAGCACTGAGGTTGGTGTTTGTCCTACGGCTCCGTAATTTCACTGCAAGCTTGAAGAATTAGTCTTCTGAGCTCCATTAAATCATGTGGACGTTTCGGAAATTTTTTTTTCCTTTAGGAATCCCCAAAGAAAAAAGTCACATGGATTGAGGTCTGGACTATTGGGGGGGGGGGGGGGGGGGGGCTAATTTTGTCCGTCATTGAAACGATCTGGAATCCTGAGTGAAATGATCCGCATGTCGAAATGCTCGTGTAAAAACTCCAACACAGTGTTTGCAGTATGTGGCCTTGCGCCATCTGGCATGAACCACTGCGTGTTGAAGGACAAGGCAGTAGCAAGGAGCTATTGAATGGAGCTATTGCAAAGCATGCTCAAATAACGCTCGCTGTTCACAGTTTCTTCAAAGAAAAAGGGTCCAATAAGTCAGTGACTGGAAATTGCTGCCCACGCTGTAATACTCGGACCATAATGTTATCGTTCATGAAGTACTTGTGGGATTTCAGTTGGCCAAAAGCGTACATTTTGTTTGTTAACCACACCGTCTAAATGAAAATGCGCCTCGTCTGAATACCTTACGTTGTTGACAGTTTCTTCCCTATCCTCCGCCCACTGAGCGAACAGTAGTCTCTACTGCTTGTGTTCTTCAGTGAGCTTCTGTGCACAGGTCATCTTGTATGGGTACATATGGAGGTCACTTTCAATAATGCGTTGAACGGAGAGTCTGGATATTCCCAGTTGCACTGCTGCATTTCTGCACGATTTCCCGGGACTTCTCTGTACAGCAACTCGTACCACTTCAATATTCTCCGGCGAACAAACAGGTTTAGGCCGAGGTCTCTTCGCTACCAATACTGTTCCTTCCTGTACAAATTTATCGTACAAGCTGTGGATGGTCTTTTTGCAAGGGACCCATCGTGTGTTAAACTGTTGTCGAAAACGCCTCTGAGTCACAACAAGGCTTTTCGTTTCATGAAAAAGTAACACACTTGCCGATCGTTGCTGTGTCGTCAGTCATCCATTGTCAGCCATTGCTCCTTACTAGTCTCCTAGCGGCAGTATCTTGAATTACAAGTCATTTCGTAACTCATTTATTTTTCCAAGCTCTGCTGGTACTGCTGTAGAGATCCTAGAGGGATATCTAACGTGCGTTGTAAACTGTGAAAGAAACAATTGGTAACACATTTCGTGCGCCACCCTGTACCTAGCCTTATAGCGGGCTGGATGCCAAACAACCCGTACTGCTGCGTTTGGATGGCCGTAGTTTCTGTAATAGCTTTACAGTTATTGACGGTATTTAAAATCAGTCGTATCAGAAGTAAAATTCCCTAAGTAGGAATTACAAATCACTATCTTTTGCAACGATGTTATCTTAGATGTGAAAAGCAAACAAAACTTGTAAATCCTTTTCATTGCAAATGACTGACGGTGTGTGACGTCAATAAACAATAATAAGTATCGGAATGTAAACATTTGTTATCTTATATTTTCACGGGAGTGTGTAAATATCTTGGATAAACAATATTTCTCACTGATACAAGAAATTAAAAGTGTAAATAAAACTTGTGCTTTCTACGTATATGCTGTAAGTGAGTTGCAATGGTGCTTCTTTATGTGTAGTGGTGTGGTGGAACACTAAAACAAAGTTAACTATTTTATGAACATGTTCATGCATCTGCTAGTTGGTGCTGTTACCGTGAGTATCCATCGTTTTATGAAATAGAAATTGTACACGTTGTTGGCTGGTGGTGTTAATTGGTAACTAAGTGACAACTCTGTTCCGAACCTTTAAGTCTCGTACTTGTTTATTTTCAGATTATACTGCTTACAAACCATCGGTAGCATCAGCAGCAGTAAGACTCGCCCTTTTTTACGTGGAACTTATTGGGGTTTTGACAATTTATTAGATGTTCCGAAGACTAATTACTATCGCTTCTGATGCCAACAGGTGGTGACGCTGGGTAAAACACGTTTAGCTTCCTACGTTCCGGGGACGATTGTCGGATGGGGCAAGCAATCGGGCTACGAAGACAGCCCAACGCAAATGAGGAAGACGACAATGCAAATGGTGGCCAGGGCGGAGTGCAAATATGCGGTCGACTTCGACTGGGAGACTAACATAGAGATATTCTACTGTGCGCGGCCTGCAGAAGAAGGGAATGACGCATGCGCAGGTGACAGCGGGGGACCGTTTCTAGTCGACGGAAGGCAGTACGGCATCGTGTCGCGTGGACAGTGCACTGGCACATTAGACGATCGACTTGCGTTCACTACTATATACCACTATCTAGACTGGATTGACACTATTGCAGGTAACCTCACAGTACCGGGAAGTTAATCACTCTTATCAAACTTTGCTTAGGAGCGATATTTCTTCTCAAACGCTCCTTACTCTGGAGAAGTTGCATACAAAAAACTAAGAGGTTAATAAAGTATGAGCAGTTTGAAATATGTTTTTCCACATTTTTACAATGGTAGTACATGAAGTTTCTTTCTGTGAAGGCGGAAGAGAAATTAGATAAAATGTTGGATCAATATACTACTTCTGCAATTACTCTTCAATTTTCACTTCGGAGTGTGTCTTGACTGCAAACTAAAATTATGTTTAAGAAACGAGCTTCAGTTTTCTTATCGCTTTGAGGTGTACCTTGAATATAGTAGCGAATGTTCCATACAATAACACATCAGCATCTAAAATAGTCATCAATGTAGCAGCAATTAGTAAAACATTTGTAAAGCATTTGTTTACAGAATGATCAGTTTTAATAACTTACTTGGTTCCACGACATCTGCAAACCCATATAAAAGCCAACTAATGGGACAATCCAGAAATACAATCATCTCCGTGAAATCGGTAACATTTTAAAGCAACATCATGAATTACTGTGTTAGTTTTTCAAATAATATGATAGACACTGTTTTGTCATATTGACCTCTTGACAGGTTACTCTCCAAAAATAGATTCAAAAACAGCAATTTCAATGATTTAATATAAATTCAAAGGAAAAAAGGTACGTCTCACCAGATGGATGTTGTGCGTATTGTCGTCTCCATTACATGCGAGAAGCTGAGAATGTAACATAACGGAAATTAACCACCACCTGAACTTTTAATTGTTATTAGGGCCTGCCTCCGCCTGGTGTAGGCTGCACAACGACATCACTGTTAGTAGACGAATGACTTAATAATTCTTTGGATCGATTGTGTGAAAATCTTGCAAGATACAAATAAAATGACCGGCCCAAGTACCTCAGGGACGTATAACGTATGATGCAATGAAAAGAAATGACAACACGAAATGTTCAAAATGTGTGTGACTTCCTAAGGGACCAAACTGCTTAAGTCATCAGTCTGTAGACTTTCAAACTGACTTATGCTAAGAACAACTGACACCCATGCCTGAGGGAGGATTCGAACCTTCAGCGGTAGGGGCCGCGCCGTGGCACCTCAAAGCGCTCGGCCACACGGCGCGGCCACGAAAAGTGTTCGATCATTAACGTCCACTAAAAATGTGACGTCGATGCCTCTGTTTCAGATGTAATCCTTTGAAAAGCCATCATACAATTAAAAAAAAAAAAAAAATGGAACATGTAAAGGTGACATGGTTTTTGTTAACAAGAGGAAATATGACTTTTACTTAATGCTATATTAAGAAAACGCAATTATAATTTTATGATAATCTGTATAATGAGCACAGCAGAATGGCCTCCGTACCTTACGAGAGCGAGAAAATGAAAGACAAAACTCATAACATATAATAAAATATCTGAAGTAAAATAATAGCAGACGAACGAAACTAGTTCAGCGACTACATACGAAGTTTTAGGAGTCGATACACCCACGTAAATGCGTAAATTTAATGTAAGAGCACAAGTGCATGGTTTACTCATATACTTCACAAACAGTTCATACAGACAAAATAGGATTACATTGAAAGTTATAATACATGGCCTTGAAGGCATACGGAACACCAAATACCTTCAGATCTTCGACCAACGTTAAGGTAAAAGCCTTCGTACATATTTTCACCCCTCAAAGTATTTCGGTACATAACATTAGTTGGTACACACGTTAAGTGTACATATGATAAGAAATACAGAGCGTGGTGAATTATATAACAACTTAAATTCTAGAGAGAATCATATAACTTTTTCGGAAAATGCCTTTCCGAGACTGATGTGAGAAATATTGCTCTGTGATACTGACCAGGGGGAAATGGAGTCAATAATTAAATCACTGAAGACTAAGGACTCTCATGGATATGATGGAGTACCTAGCAGAATATTAAAGTACTGTACTGTAGATGTTAACCCTGTACTTAGTCATATTTGTAATTCTTCGGTTAAGAATGGTCGGTTTACCGAACTATTAAAATACTCACTAGTAAAGCCAGTTTATAAAAAGGGAGAAAAGTATTATGGAGACAATCTTAGACCCATTTCTATGCCACCAGCGTTTGCCAAATTTATTGAAAACGCAATGTACGTAAAGATAACTGAACATTTTATTTTGCATAATTTGCTATCACATGTACAACACGGTTTTAGAAATGGTTTAACAACTGAAAATGCTATATTCTCTTTCCTCTGTGAGGTACTGGATGGATTAAACAAAAGGTTTCGGGAGCTGATCATACTGTTTTTTATTTGACTAAGGCATTTGATGTGTTGATCACAACATATTGCTTCAGTAGTTGGACTATTATGGAAAACAGTGAGTAGCTCATAATGCATCAGCTCTTACCTTAACAACATAAAGCAAAAGATCATTATCCATAGTGTTCAGAATGGCTATGATGTGTGGTCAGAGTGGGACACAGTAAAATGGGAGATGCCCCAAGGATCAGTGGTAGGGCCACTCCGGTTCGTTATTCACATAAATGATATACCCTCAAATTTTGCATGTGATTCTAAGATATTTCTGTTTCTTAATGGCACTAGCTTGGTAGCAAAGGACGTTGTGTGCAACATTGGAACTGTTTCAATTAGTACAGTTCTTAATATTAAGATCATGGCTTGTAGAAAACAAACTAACGCTCCATCACAGTAAGACTCAGTTCTTATATTTTCTAACAAATAATTCAACAAAACCCGTTGTTTCAATTTCACAGAATGGGCATATGATTAGTGAAGCTGAACAGTTCAAATTTCTTGTTTTTCAGGTAGGTAGTAAACTATTGTGGAGAGCCCACGTTCAGGATCTTGTTCACAGTCTTAAAGCTGCCATTGTTTCTATTCGAATGGTATCTGAAGTAAGTGATGGTTCTGCATGAAAAATAATCTACTTTGCTCATTTTAATTCGCTTATCGGGTATGTTATTATACTTCGCTGTAGCCCTTTCTATACTCAGTGAATATCTTTGGCACAGAAACTGGCGGTTCCAGCAATAAGTGGTAACGGTCGCGAACCTCTTGTCTACCCCTATTCAGTAGTCTGGGTATGCTGACATTGGTCCCTCAATATATATATATATTTTCTTTACTGTCGGTTACTGTTAACAATATCAGCTTCTTCCGGAGAATTAGCAGCTTTCACTCAGTTAATGCTAGGCAGAAATGGAATCTGCATTGGGACCGTACTTCATTGACTCTCGTGCAATAAGATGTGCAGTATGCAACTGCATTCATTTTCAATATGCTACCGCAAGAATTCAAAAATCTTAGCAGTAAACCCCGAGTTTTCAAATTGAAACTGAAGAGTTTCCTCATGGGTCACTCCTTCTACTCTGTCGAGGAGTTCGTTGAAATATTAAGCTGATTACTGTGTTATATTGTTGATTGCGTATGCATAAATTTATGGTTAATCTTTTTTTGGGTTCACAATCATTTCATTTCATCTGTTATTACCTTTACGTTGTAGTTTCATGTACTGACGCGTTCCATGACCTTGGAGGCTGGCTCCTCAATTTGGCCCTACAGAACAGAACGTGTAAAATAAATTAATAAATTACACACAGTAGAATCAGATAAAGATTTTTATTTTGTTAGTTGCATAAGATACAGTTATTTCGTAAATTATAGTTCAAATTCAGTTTTAAAGTATTTGTACCTGAATAAGTGACACACAGGTCCGTAGATTATAGATTTAAAAAATTTTTATGTTTCATACAGATACAATGTTTTACTAATCAAATGTCTCACATCAGCTTCGTAGTTAAAGATTTCACATAGTATAGCAGATTACAATGATTTCATGTTGTAAATTTGCGAAGGAAGAGTTTTGGAATGACCATGTTTCAGACCAATTCTATATTCTAGAAATTTGGCTTCATACAACGCTAGGTAGCCGCTACGTCTTCATACATCGACGGTCAGCAATGGTCCATGGAAAGGTTAGAGTTATACATACACAATCAAGGCTTGATGTCGTTTTTGAACGGATCAGGAAATCCGTTTTACGAAACGTGAATTTATATAAACAAAAAGTAGATGGCAGGCGTACAAAAGTTCGAAAGTAATTAATTTATAGAAAGCAAAGTAGGTTCGAAGTCTCCTGGCGATGGTTGTGGAGGAAAATGTGCTAACTGTAAGGAATCTGTACAAAGCAAACTAAAGTCCACGGCATCTTATGTCAAGAGACTGCGAAAATAGTACACAATAGTAAAATAGACACATTGTCATCTGGCAGGATGATTTATATAATTCTTTAAGTGATATAGACTTAATGTAGCCACGTTGTTGACATTTTCATTTTGTGTATCAACGGAATAGCACTCGGTGGAAGACGGGGAGAGAGCAGGCTGCCCTGTCGGGTTGATGACCACAGGCCACTCCTCTACCGACACAGTCAGTGTGATGGCAGCGTGCAGAAACCATTAGCCTCGAGAGCATAGGCATATGCTAAGAGGCTCCACAGTTTCGCCAACTGTTTGTTCAGTACTCAACAGGGTTTCTGAAAGAAAATCTAATCGTAGTATCAGCGCTTAAAATAGCCCTTTGGGGACTGATGACTCCATTGCTTTGGTCCCTTTACTCCCCAAACCAACCAAAGACTCGTTCTCGCATTGCTGCCAACGCTATATTCTGAACTGATGATCTGACGTGCTTTCTGGTTTCATGCAAAACTTTTGTCATGAAACTTTTGTCATGATACGCGTCACTGTGGATAGGGCAGATGATAAAATATCAACATATATACCGACGAGATCTTTTTCAACAATACATTGGTATCTAAATGTGAGTATCGGGTGCTGATATTTTTATTTCATAATATATTTTTCGCTATATTCGGTAAATATTTGATACCGTTCTTTTGAAATTTTAGTAGAACATTATTTTACCTTTACTGTGTGAAGGAGTGTTACTAGTTTTGAGCTTTTATCACGTCAAGTCTTTCTCTTTGACTCTCACTGCATGAAGCACGTGCGTTTGGCACAAAAGAAGTCCGATTGCGTTGGGGGAGTTTGTGTGTATGGTGGGAAGGTAGGGGGGGGGGGGGGGGGGTGGCGGGTTGACGGTGTGAATGGTGTAGCAAAATTTCCTATGTGAAGTAACATCACATTATTTGCGTTAAAAAAAAAAAAAAAAAAAAAAAACCTTAACTAGTGCTCCATTTCCTCACATTGGCATTCTTCTAAAACAGGTACCGAAAAGAATGGGAAAAAATCTAAATGACCAGATTGGCCTGTGTGATGGGCGGAGACGTGTGAGGGGGGGGGGGGGGGGGAATGCTGACATAATCTTCGCTCGGCTATGGCTACTGACAGTGCAACGTTTAACTTCACCGCGCAGCTTTGACACTACAGTTGCTAGGTCACTGGGAAGTCCACATAAAATTTTCCCGACTGAAGAATACTCAGTATCGTAGAACACTCAGTATAAGGTCGTTTATTGGAACTGAACTACACTTCTCGAACAATCACAATATACACACACAAACAAATAACTAATAGACGACCATTCATCAAGAGCGTCGGTGAGGTCCGTCGGCGCTGGTCCTAGCTCGGCGAGGAACTGGCTGTACTGCTGCTGCGCTGGCCTTATAAAGCCGGCGGAGGTCGGCGGAGTACTCCAACGTTCCCTGTATCTGTGCGGCGACCTCTGCAGAAAAAGGTTCGCATTAGTCTGTAGCAAGTTCTGTTTGTTTCGAACAATTGTTTTCCTCTTGGTTGCGCCTGCAAGTGCTTGTGTATGTTCTATGGTACACAGGGGTGTCTTAAGTGTAGTCTGCCTGACAAGGGCCGTCTATGGCAGACGTAACACGGACAAATCCGATATGTGACGAAACCGAACCACTGACCCATTGGACAGCTTTATTGTGCCACTTACATGCAGATACAAAGTGGTTGTCGCCAAGCGAGAACGTCCATTGTTTTCTTTTCAAGGGTGATGCACGCTGCTAGCTTGTTGTACAGCATATCTAATAATAAATCAATACTTTAATAGAAAGCTATAAAACTTGCGGTACATTTACAATGTGCAACCGACATTTTTATAGGCCAGTACATCGATTTACTTACAGCTATGTATCGATATACAGATATTTTCTCTATACATCGAGCGCCGATAACGATACGTTTCAGATATCGATCTTTCGGATTACCGATATTTTTAAAAATGTCGACACTCCTACTGGGGATTCGTTTCATATACGCTGTTCGTAAGCTGGTACTTCTCGCCAGATCTACTGGCTTAACGTTTAGTAAATAAAACAAAAATAGTAAACAGTATTCAAAACATTTAATCCTAAACAAGCAACGTTTCTTGAGGGAGGAGAAATATCTCTTAAGCTCAGGTTTATGTTGAAACGTCGCCACACGCACTGCTGGAGTGTCTATACATGGCGTACACATAAATTGTTGCTGCCATATCAGAAAGTTTTAAGGTTAAATAAAGCAAGGCAATGAAATTTTTTTTTAAAAAACCTATTTTGCTTTGTTATCTGATCTTTATAGATTTTTATAAGCTGAATCCAAATTTTGCCTTAGTTCTTTTGTGTCACCAATGGTTTTTGAGCAATATGCTTTTTGCTATATAGTATAAAAATACTATGTTATACGTTAAGCTGGGAAATTCAAGAAACGCTCTGTCACAACATGAGCATGGTTTGTATTTACAGTAATCTACTTAAAACAATGGTAAGTGTTAATAGAGGTTACACTTGTCAGCTAGAATTGGTTTGTATTTTCTTTCTCTTTCTTCTTTGAAGCTTGATGTGTAGTTTTTTCTACGATGTGTCGCTTGCTGAACTTCTTGGTGAAGTGACCAACAGTAGTGCCCCATCATCTTGGTGTTCCAGAGGCTCGTTAGCGTTTTTCCATCACTAGTTTTGGATGAATCAATAAACAGCCTCCAGTCTTCCTTTTTGTATTTAATACCAAACTCATTCACCACACTATGAATGTCTGAGCAATACACTAAATCACCTTCTTGTTGAAAAGACCTAGAAAATTGCTGCTCTCTCTTTCTATACATGTATATGCTGGTTCCAACTGTTAATGAGTTCTTTTCTTTTAATTCAGAGCCAAGAAATTCAGCTTTTATTTCGTGAAGCCTAGATCCCTAACCAAATCGTTAAGGTCGCTATGAATAAATAAATTTGGTTCTAGACTATCTGTATGACAGTGGAATTCATCATCATCTGGTTCATCTAAATCAGATTGTGTGTCAGAAAATACACCCCTCCAGCGACACCGTCATTGTGATGGCAGCGTGCAGAAACCATTAGTGTCGAGAGCATAGGCATATACTAAGAGGCTCCACAGTTTTGCCAACTGTTTTCTCAGCACTCAACAGGGTTTCTGAAACAAAATCTAATCGCAGCATCAGCGCTTAATATTGACACTTGGGGACTGATGACCCCATTGTTTTGGTGCCTTTACTCACCAAACCAACGAAAGACTGCTGCCAACACTTTGTTCTGAAGTGATGATATGAAGCCCTTTCTGGCTTTATGGAAAAGTTTGGTCATGATACGCTTCACTAGGGCTATGGCTGATGATATAATATCGCCGAGATCTTTCTTACCTGTACATTGGTATCTAAATGGGAGTATCGGGTGCACAATATATTTTTTGTAATTTCCGGTAGATATTTGATACTGTACTTTTGAAACTGTAGTAGATCATTATTTTACCTCTACTGTGTGAAGGAGTCTTACTAATTTTTGGACACTGCATGAAGCACGTATTTGTGGCACAAAAGAAGTCCGATTGCACTGGTGGAATGTTTGTATGCTTGGTGAGGGGGAGGGGTGGGGGAGGGTTTGACGGTGTCAATGGAGTAGCAAAATTTACGATGTGAAAAAACAGCACATCAACTGAGTTAAAAAAATTATTAACTAGTGCTCCATTTCTGCACATTGGCATTCTTCAAAAAAAGGTACCGAAAATAATGGAAACAAGAATCTAAATGACAAGATTAGTCTTTGCGATGGGCAGAGAGGTGCCAGGAGAAATGCTGACATAATCTTCACTCGGCTCTGGCAAGAGGTAATGCAACGTTTAACTTCACCACATATTTTTGACATTACAGTTGCTAGGTCACTGGGAAGTCGTCATGAAATGTTCCGGACAAATTCGGTATGTGATGAAACCGAACCGTGGAACCAGGACAGCTTTTATTGTGCCACTTACATGCTGATACCATTGGTAGCAAAGTGGTTGTCGCCAAGCGCGTACATCCATTGATTTCCTTTCACGTGGGATAAGCAAGCTGCTAGCTTGTTGTATATATCTAATAATAAATCAATACTTAAATATTCAGCTGGCAAACCGGCGGTACATTTACAGTGTGGAGCCAATGTAACTATACACCAGTAAATCGATATTTTTCGTCGAAGTATCGATGGACAGATACTTTAACGATATTTCGACCGCCGATAATGATACTTTTCAAATATCGATATATTGGATACGTGTAATTTTTAAAAATGACAACAGTTCCAAGGGAGATTCGTTTGATATACACTGTTTGTAAGCTGGTACTATTCGCTATATCAACTGGCTCAACATTTATTGCCGTGCGGGAGTAGCCGAGCGGTCTAAGGCGCTGCAGTCATGGACTGTGCGGCTCGTCCCGGCGGAGGTTCGAGTCCTCCCTCGGGCATGGGTGGGTGTGTTTGTCCTTAAGATACTTTAGGTTAAGTAGTATGTAAGCTTAGGGACTGATGACCTTAGCAGTTAAGCTCCATAAGATTTCACACACACAGTTTTTTTCAACATTTATTCACTAGTGTTCAAAACAATAAATCCTAATGAAACAACACAGCTTGAGAGAGCAGAAATTTCTCTTAAACTCACATTTATATTAAAACGATGCCACAAGCACTGCTGGAATGTCCATATATGGCGTTCTCGTAAATTATTGTTGCCATAGCAGAATGTTTTAAGCTTTAATAATGCACATAGCGCAAAAACAGATTTATAGCTGTGTCTATGTCCGTCGGCTACAGGGCACGGGCAGGTACCTCTTGAGGTCTCACGCTATTAAATCGTCACACCATGTTTATTCGGTTTAAGTGTTCGTGAAGAGTGGACTACCTGCGCTATCACAGGAATACAGTCTCCGAGGGATTCAAAATATGACAGTATGGTACCCAATAGATGTCGGCCACGGGTGAGTGAACACCGCTACTGTACACAATCTTCAGTTTCATGTTTGTTGGCCTCACACGCAGGTGAGAAAGTTCTGCGTCGCCAAGGCGTTTGCGAGTTTCATCACTTCAGAGAGTGTCCACGCATCATTACACGCCACACAATAGTCTATGAATTGCTTGTACACGTGAGCTGTGTGTCCCAGGATGGTGACAACAGTTTTTTAATATCCAATTTGAGAAGAGTGTTTTCTCGAATTAGTTTCAAATGGTTAATTAACAAGTACTTATTGTTACTCATGCACAATGCGTAAGTAAAAGTCGGCTGTGTTTTTCAAGTTTGGAAGTTATCAGTCAGACGGACACTTGCAAATTGCTCAAGGTCTAACTAATAAGACAATGTAGATAAAATGTTGGGACATCAAGCCTCCTAAACCGAAACATGAAAGAAAGCAAAGCAAAACGACCAAAGCCAGAAAATCAACAAGTCCCGCGAATGCCAACACGGCAGTACGACAGAAGCTATCCTCACTTGAAGAACTTTAGACATCTATTCAATCACCCACGTTCCGAATCACGTTGAGGACATAGACAAAATATACGTACATACCTTTCCTCGAAACATAAAGGCAAATACACTTCAGAAAAACGTGTAGTGTAATACGTTGTAAGAAACACAGACATGACAGAATTTAAAATTCGGCCACTAATTATGCACCTATAGGTCTTTGTCTCATACACAGTTATCGAATAGGGACTACCGCTAAGTCTATGTTTTCTACAATTCGTAGTTTATGTAATGACTGGTTATGAATGTTCTTATTAGAGGCACTTAAGTAACAAAAGTCATCATCATACAAGTACTTACACTGACGTTTCACTCACTAGTGCGGCGCTGGGGACAGGGTGCTCTGTGGCGCCTGTCACGGTTCGCGCGGCTCCCCTTGTCTGACATTCGAGTTCTCCCTCGGGCATGGGTGTGTGTGTGTTGCCCTTACCGTAAGTTAGTTTAAGTTACATTAAGTGCTGTGTAAGCCTAGGGACCAATGGCCTCAGCAGTTTGGTCCCATAGGAAATTTTCGAAGTTCAACTCACTAATGGCATGTTAAACAAGAGGATCCACTTCACCAATGACTAGTTTTCATATTTCTATTTACATTATTTAGATAAACACATTAGAAGATCGACAAGGTAAGGACTATTACTTTGAATTCACTTACATTACTAAAATTTGTAGTGCAGAAGGCGCTAAGTGGTGTGTAGATGGCACAGTCTTCAAAACATGAACCAACATTATAATAAGCATAGGTTATCACAAACCTGGCATCATTGCATGTAAATAATGTACTGCTTCTGCAAACCCCGTTCGTATTCAGTATTTTTTGTGACAAACTCTGTCATTCACGCATTATTTGACACACTGTGAAGTCCTTTTGCATATTTCACATTGACATATTTACATATATGACGTACAAGATACACCGAAGCGCCAAAGAAACTGGTATATACATGCGTATTCAAATACAGAGATAAGTGAACAGGCAGAATAAGGCCTGGTGGTTGGCAACCCTTACATATGAAAACATGTGAGTGCACAGTTGTTAGATACGTTACTGCTTCTACAATCGCAGGTTATCAAGATTTAAGTGCGTTTAAGCGTGGTGTTATAGTCGGTGCAAGAGCGGTGGGACACAACATCTCCGAGGTAGTGAAGAAGTGGAAATTTTCCCCTGAGATCATATCACGAATGTACCGTGAATATCAGGAATATGGTAAAACATCAAGTCTCCGACATCGCTGCGGCTGCGACTGAAGAGAATTATTCAACGTGACAGGAATGCAGACCATCCGCTAATTTCTGTAGATTTCAATGGTGCGCCATCAACTAGTATCAGAATGCGAACCATTCAACGAAAAATCATCGATATAGGCTTTTGGAGCAGAAGACCCGCTCGTGTACCCTTGACGATTGCAAGTGCTACGCCTCTCCTGGGCCCGTCACCACCGAGAGGATCCACATCTACATCTACATCTACATTGATACTCTGCAAGCCACCCAACGATGTGTGGCGGAGGGCACTTTACGTGCCACTGTCATTACCTCCCTTTCTTGTACCAGCCGCGTATGGTTTGCGGGAAGGACGCCTGCCGGAAAGCCTCCGTGCTAAGCATGGAGACAACCTCATAAATCCATGGACCGTGCATGTTAGTATGGGACTGTTCAGTCTGGTGAAGGTTCTGTAATGATATGGGGCGTATGCAGTTGAAGCGATTGGGACCCTTGATACGAGTAGATACGACTCTGACAGGTGACATGTACCTAAGCATCCTGTCTGATCACCTGCATCCATTCATGTCCATTGTGCATTCCGCAAGGGTTGGGGGAATCCAGCAGGACAACGGGACACCCAACACGTCCAGAATTGTTATAGTAGCTCTTCTGAGTTTAAACACGTCCCCTGGCCACCAATCTCCCCAGATATGAACATTATCCTGCATATCTCCGATACCTTGCAATGTGCTGCTCAGATGAGATTTCCGCTCTTTTGTACTCTTTCGGATTTATGGACGGCCCTGGAGGATTCATGATGTCAGTTCTTCACACTTTGGCCGAGTCCATGCAACGTCGTGTTGTGGCAATTCTCCGTGCTCGTGGGGGCCCTACACATTCTTCGGCAAGTGTACCAGTTTCCTTGGCTCCTCAGTGTAAAAATAGATCGCAAATAAAACAAGTAAGGAAATAGCTACATACCAGGTGTAGAAGTATGAAACCGGAATTAACCTATAGATGGTGCTAGCCGTCAGCGAAGGGCCCGTGAGACCATCCGTGCAGCGCCATCTGCTTTGTGTAACGGATGACGACGAATATCAACACAGAGTAACCCAAAGCTCCATACGTCGGTAAGTGTGTCGAGTTTGGCGCCTACGAATTACGATTTGCGGAAAGTTTTAGCTTTCTGTTATCATTTGAATAAGACTACTGCAGAAGTGCATCGAATGCTTGTCGAAGCTTTCGGTGTACATGCTCTTGGGAAAACGTAGTGTTAGAGTGGTTCAAAAAATCCTAAACTGGCGATTTTGACGTGAGAAACGACCGGCGCGAGAAACCACCGAAAAACTTCGAAGACAACGAATTGCAGGCCTTATTCGGTGAATATGATACCCAAAGTCAACAGGAACATGTGGAACAATTTAATGTGACGCAGAAAGCAGTTTCTCTTCGGTTGAAAGCGAAGGGAAAGGCGCAGAAAGCGGGAAAATGGGTTCCGCATGATCTGAATGAAAGATAGCTATCAGCTCGAAAGACGGTGTGTTAAGTGCTGCTCGCCAGATACAAAAGAAAGTGACTGGTAGTGAAAAATGGATCTTAAGCGTCGTAAATCATTGGTGGACCCAGACGGACCATCGTCATCCACGGCAAGACCAAATCACTTTGGAAGAAAGACAATGCTGTTTGGTGGGATCAGAACGGTGTCATCTATTATGAGCTGCTAAAACCTGGTGAAATCATTAACACTATCAACAGCAAATGATTCATTTAAATCGATCATTACGTGAAAAACGAGCGGAATATGGAAAACGACAGCTCAAAGTCATATTTCTACGTGACAACGCCCCATCAAACACAGCAAAACCCATCAGGGAAGCGATCGAGGCGTTCGTTTGGGATATACTGTGGCATGAAGCTTATTCTCCAGACTTGATTCTGTCCGAATATCACTGTTTTCATCACTCTCGCTTAACAACTCTTCAGTTGGTATGAAAATGTATAAAATGGCTCGCTGACTGGTTCGCTTCAATACAGCAACTGTTTGCTTTCTTTTTCTCTTTTTATTTTTGTCGTGGCATTCATAGTCCGCCGGAAAAGTAGGAGAAATGTGTAATTAACAATGGAGATTATTCTGAGTAACATAATTTTTATCAGTTTCAAACAACAGGTGTGTAATTATTGCAACCAAATTCTGGTTCCATTCTTCTACACATGGTACAATAATAAAAACAAAATTCTAATTTGTAATTTTCCTTATGTGCCGGTGGTGATAAAGCTGTTTGCCTTTACAGAAGTTCGGATATGCTAAGAGGAAGCATCCATCGTGTGGAATTTCCACAATTCAGTACTACCACTTCTTGCTCTTTTTCTTTACAAGGGATGCCTTTGGGTGATACCTAAGTAGCATCATCTCGTCTGGGTCACATGCTATCTTGTGTGTCACAAGAGCTTGGCGTGTTCTTTCTTCCCACGATATGCCAAGTCTCGGGGAGTGTGGAAGTGGAGCCACCCACTCATTTTTCTCATCTTAATTCAACACACTTTAATTTGGTGTGTCTCCTGAGCAAAGATGCGTAAGATCGTTCATTATCTCGTCAAAGAGGGTGATGAAATCAACGCTCTTTATCTGTTCAAATGGTTCAAATGGCTCTGAGCACTATGGGACTCAACTGCTGAGGTCATTAGTCCCCTAGAACTTAGAACTAGTTAAACCTAACTAACCTAAGGACATCACAAACATCCATGCCCGAGGCAGGATTCGAACCTGCGACCGTAGCGGTCTTGCGGTTCCAGACTGCAGCGCCTTTAACCGCACGGCCACTTCGGCCGGCCTGCTCTTTATCTGTCTATGTGTTGTATTGATGTGAGTTAAACAGTTCAATTCCTTGAAAATTCGTTCTGTACAATTACTTTCAGGACTGGAAATTGAAATCGCGATTTGTTTGATGTTATGCTCACTCAGATGTGAGTACGAAACTCGCCCAATAAAATCTGACTCATTATTAAATAATGTTGCAGCATGAATTCTGAAGCGAGGGTAATATTCATCCCTAAACCTCTTGACTATTGGTGTGGCATGAACAAACTTTGTAACATATAGACGGACATGATTTGAGAACAATTCGTGTATTGCAAACAGATATTATACACATCCCCTTCCTTGACAGTATAATCCAGCAATGTCAATGGACTTGAATTCTTCAGGTATCATTGTCAGCATCGGACGAAAGGGAATTTTACTTGGCAGATTCTAGTATTAAGTCTTCTGTCACACTGCGCACGCTTGCAACAAACGATGAACGCGTGTGTTCAGTAACATTGTATGGCAGGTCCCGTTCGCATTTCTCAATGACACACTGTCCGCAGGCCATATGAGTATACCATATGCGGTGACCCTTGTATGCACAGGATATATACACACACCACTGCGGTAACAGTCTGAATGATTGCCTGATCTGGCATTATAACATCAACCAAAACAGCCTAACTGTGGTGTTACCGTGAACGGTTGAAAGCAAGGGAAAATTACAGCCGTAATTTTTCCCGAAGCCGTGGAGCTCTACTGTGTTGATAAATGATGATGGCGTCCACTTGCGTAAAATATTCCGGAGGTAAAGTAGTCCTCCTTGTACATCTCCCGGCGGGGACTACTCAGGAGGAAGTAGTTATCAGGAGAAACAAAACTGGTATTCTACGGATTGGACTGTGGAATGTCAGATCCCTGAATCTGGCAGGTAGGTAAGAAAATTTAAAAAGCAAAATGGATGGGTTAAGGCTAGTTGTAGTGTGAATTAGTGGAATTCGGTGGAAGGAGGAACACGACTTCCGTTGAGGTAAATACAGGGTTATAAATAGAAAGTCAAATAGGGGTAGTGTAGTAGTGGGTTTAATAATGAATAACAAAACAGGAATGCTCTTAAGCTATTATGAACAGCATATTGAATGCATTACCGTAGCCAAGATAGACACGAAGCCCACGTCAATCGCAGTAGTACATGCCAACTAGCTATACAGATGAGAAAGGGATTGAAGAAACCAGCCTTTGTGGCCGAGCGGTTCTAGGCGCCACAGTCCCGAACCGCGCGACCGCTACGGTCGCAGGTTCGAATCCTGCCTCAGGCATGGCTGTGTGTGATGTTAGGTAGGTTTAAGTAGTTCTAAGTCTAGGGGACTGATGACCTCAGATGTTAAGTCCCATAGTGCGTAAAGCCATATGAACCATTTCGAAGAGATTGAAGAAATGTATGATAAGGTTAAAGAAATTATTCAGACAGTCAAATGAGACGCAAATTTAACTGTGAATGTTGATTGTGATCCGACTGCAGGAAAAGGTAGAAATGGATGGGTGAAATTGGGTATTGAGAGGGGGGGGGGGGGGGGGAAGGCGGAGGAACGAGAGAGAAAGCCGTCTGGTAGATTCAGCACAGAGCATAACTTATTCTTCGCTGACAATTAGTTTAAGAATCATATAAGAAGGTTGTACGCATGGAAGAGACCTGGAGACACCAAAAGATTTCAGTTTGATTACATAATTGTCAGATAAAGATTTAGGAACCAGATTCGAAATTGTAAGACATATCTAGAAGCAGACGTGGACTCTGACCACACTTTATTTGTTACGAACTGTAGATAAACACCGAAGATGCGATTTCTGTCTTTCCCGGCGTATTCCACTGATGAATTCTTCTCGGGTTATCAGTCGAGTGGTGGCGTCGTGACGTCGCAACGTCTCAATGACTTTCATACCCATCATCTTCTGGCGAAATGTCGATTCGGGATGCTATATTCTGCATATCTATATAGATGCTGGGCCGTCTTACGCTACTGAGGGCCGGGCAATCACGTTCCTTCGGAAGGGGCTTCCGCGTCGTTCCTGGTGGGGTGGTGGGGGGGGGGGGGATGGGGGGGGCGGGGGGGCTGCGCGACGTGGACCGGTGTCGAGACCCGGTGGCTATTCAATCTGTTGGCGGACGCCGCTGCCTTCAGATCGGAGCGTTCCTCTAGTATTTTGTCAATTGTGGGATTCCACGCCGCACTGAGCTGAAGACCGCTATCCCTGTTTACTAAATTGTTGTGCAGACGTATCTCCACTGCCTCTTTGAAGATCGAGTCCCAGAAACCGTTGGCGCTGCACAGCATCTTCGTTTTTTTCTAATTCGAAGGTGTGTCCCTCGATAATGCTATGTTCTGCTACAGCGGACTAGTTTGTCTGTCCTAGTCGTACGTTCCTGAAGTGATCAGTACAGCGCTGGGAGATACATCGTTGTGTCTGCCCGATATACAGGGTGCTGCCTTGATGGTGACCGGGCCAAATATCTCACGAAATAAGCGTCAAACTAAAGAACTACTAAGAACGAAACTTGTCTAGCTTGAAGGGGGAAACCAGATGCCGCTATTGTTGGCCCGCTAGATGGCACTGCCATAGGTCAAACGGAAATCAGGTGTGTTTTTTAAAATAGGAACCCCCATTTTTATTACATATTCGTGTAGCTCGTAAGGCAATATGAATGTTTTATTTGTATCACTTTTTTCGCTTTGTGATAGAAGGCGCTATAATAGTCACAAACATATGGCTCACAATTTTAGACGACAGTTGGTAACAGGTAGTTTTTTTAAATTAAAATATAGAACGTAGGTATGGGTGAACAGTTTATTTCATTTGTTCCAATGTGATACATGTAATTTTGTGAACTTATCTTTTCTAAGAACGGATGCTGTGACAGCGTGATTACCTGTAAATTCCACATTAATGCAATAAATTCTCAAAATGATGTCCGTCAACCTCAATGCCTTTGGCAATACGTGTAACGACATTCCTTATACAGCGAATAGTTTGCCTTCCGTAATATTCGCACATGCATTGACAATGCGCTGACGCATGTTGTCAGGCGATGTCGGTAGATCACGATAGCAAATATACTACAACTTTCCCCACAGAAAGAACTCCGGGGACGTCAGATCCGGTGAACGAGCAGGCCATGGTATGGTGCTTCGACGACAAGTCCACTTGTCTTGAAATATGCGATTCAATATCGCTTCACCCGCACGCGAGCTATGTGCTGGACATCCATCATGTTGGAAGTGCATGGCCATTCTCTCGTCCAGTGAAACATCTTGTAGTAACATCGGTAGAACATTTCGTAGGAAAGCAGCATACATGGCACCATTTTGATTGCCATCGATAAAATGGGGGCCAATTATCCTTCCTCCCACAGTACCGCAGCATACATTAACCCGCCAAGGTCGCTGATGTTCCACTTTTCGCAGCCATCGTGGATTTTCCGTTACCCAATACTGCATATTATGCTGGTTTACGTTACCGCTGTTGGTGAATGACGCTTCGTCGCTAAATAGAACGCGAGCAAAAAATCTGTCATCGTCCCTTAATTTCTCCTGTGCGCAGTGGCAGAAATGTACACGACGTTCAAAGTCGACGCCATGCAATTCCTGGTGCATAGAAATATGGTACTGGTGCAATCGATGTTGATGTAGCATTCTCAGCACCGACGTTTTTGAGATTCCCGATTCTCTAGCAATTTGTCTGCTACTGATGTGCGGATCAGGCGCGACAGCAGCTAAATCACCTACTTGGGCATCATCATTTGTTGCAGGTCGTGGTTGACGTTTCACATGTAGCTGAACATATCCTGTTTCGTTAAATAACGTAACCATCCGGTGAACGGTCCGGACACTTGGATGATGTCGTCCAGGATACCGAGCAGCGTAGATAGCAGACGCCCGTTGGGCATTTTGATCACAATAGCCAGACATCAACACGATATCGACCTTTTCCGCAATTGGTAAACGGTCCGTTTTAACACGGCTAATGTATCACGAAGAGAATACCGTTCGCAGTGGCGGAATGTTACGTGATATCACGTACTTATACGTCTGTGACTATTACAGCGCCATCAACACAAAGCGAAAAGAGTGGTACAACTAAAACATTCATATTTCTTTACGTACTACACGAATATATAATAAAAAATGGGGGTTCCTATTTAAGAAAACGCAGTTGATACCCGTCTGACCTATGGCAAAGCCATCTAGCGGGCCAACCATAGCGCCATGTGGTTTCCCCCATCAAGCGAGACGAGTTTTGTTCTTTGTTGTTTTTTCGTTTAGTGCTCATTTCGTGAGATATTTGGCCCCATCACTATCAATGGACCACCCTGTATTCCATCCCACATTCACACTCAATACCGCCTGCACGCCCCAGTTGGTGTTTGCTTTAGCCAAGTCCACATGAAGAAGACGCACGCTGACTTATATCTCAATGCTCGGAGCTGCCACCATCCAGCACAACGTAACTCAGTGCTCAACACCGTAGTACAAAGAGCTAGGGAGATCTGCCGTTTGCAGGACCGCCAACAGCCAATATCGCAAGAATATTGAAGAAGCACGAAATAACGACCATCTTTCGCTCACCGAAAAAAATCAAAGATATACTTGGCTCAACCAAAGACCAACTGGGACTGGAGAAGCCGGGCATTTACGGGATTGAGCGCGAATTTGGGGTGGAATAACCGGGCACACATAAAGACGTATCTCCCAGCGGTGTACCGAGCACATCAGGAACGTACGACCAGGACAGACAAACGAGTCCGCTGTAGCAAAACATAGCATTATCGATGGACACACCTTGTAATTCGAAAAAACGAAAAAGCTGTGCCGTGCCAACGGTTTCTGGGACTCGATCTTCAAGGAGGAACAATTTAGTAATCAGGGATAGCGGTTTTCAGCTCAGTGCAGCGTGGAATCCCACAACTGACAAATTACGTCAGGAACGCTCCTATCTGAAGGCAGCGGCGTCCGCCGATAGATTGGATAGCCACCGGGTCTCAACGCCGGTCTGCGCCCCCCCCCCCCCCCCCCCCCATAACTTGACCAATGCGGTACCCCCTTCCGGAAGAATGTGATTGGCCGGCCTGCAGAAGCGGACGACGGCCAAGCATTTATATTTTGTGGTCTTCAGTCCTGAGACTGGTTTGATGCAGCTCTCCATGCTACTCTGTCCTGTGCAAGCTTCTTCATCTCCCAGTACCTACTGCACCCTACATCCTTCTGAATCTGCTTGGTGTATTCATCTCTTGGTCTCCCTCTACGATTTTTACCCTCCACGCTGCCCTCCAATACTAAATTGGTGATCCCTTGATGCCTCAAAACATGTCCTACCAACCGATTCCTTCTTCTAGTCAAGTTCTGCCACAAACTTCTCTTCTCCCCAATCCCATTCAACACCTCTTCATTAGTTATGTGATCTACCCATCTAATCTTCAGCATTCTTTTGTAGCACCACATTTCGAAAGCTTCTATTCTCTTCTTGTCCAAACTATTTATCGTCCATGTTTCACTTCCATACATGGCTACACTCCATACAAATACTTTCAGAAACGACATTTAAATCTATACTAGATGTTAACAAATTTTCCTTCTTCAGAAACGCTTTCCTTGCTATTTCCAGTTTCCATTTTATGTACCGTCTACCTCGATCATCATCAGTTATTTTGCTCCCCAAATAGCAAAACTCCTTTAGGCCTACTACTTTAAGTGTCTCATTTCCTAATCTAATTCCCTCAGCATCACCCGACTTAATTCGACTACATTCCATTATCCTCGTTTTGCTTTTGTTGATTTTCATCTTATACCCTCCTTTCAAGACACTGTTCATTTCGTTTAACTGCTCTTCCAAGTCCTTTGCTGTCTCTGAGTGAATTACAATGTCATCGGCGAACCTCAAAGTTTTGATTTTTTCTCCATGGATTTTAATACCTACTCCGAACTTTTCTTTTGTTTCCTTTATTACTTGCACAATATACAGATTGAATAACATCGGGGATAGGCTACAACCCCGTCTCACTCCCTTCCCAACCACTGCTTCCCTTTCATACCCCTTGACTCTTATATCTGCCATCTGGTATCTGTACAAATAGTAAATAGCCTTTCGCTCTCTGTATTTTACCCTTGCCACCTTCAGAATTTGAAAGAGAGTATTGCAATCAATATTGTCAAAAGCTTTCTCTAAGTCTACAAATGCTAGAAACATACGTTTGCCTTTCCTTAATCTTTCTTCTAAGGTAAGTCGTAAGGTCAGTATTGCCTCACGTGTTCCAATACTTCTACGGATTCCAAACTGATCTTCCCCGAGGTCGGCTTCTATCAGTTTTTCCATTAGTCTGTAAAGAGTGCAGATATGCAGAACACAGCATCCCGAACCGACACTTCGCCGGAAGATGATGGGTACGAAACTCATTGAAACGTTGCGAGAAGACTCTGCTGATAACACGAGAAGAATTCATCAAACACCAAACAAATTGCAAAAAGGCAAGAAATTAAGGAGATGTGAACTGGATAAGTTGAGCGAACGAGAGGATGCTGAGTTTCAGAGGGAGCATTAGGCAACAGCTGAATAGAACAGGGGAGAGGAATACAGTAGAAGACGCATGTGTACCTTTAAGAGATGAAATAGTGAAGGCAGCACATGATAAACCAAGTAAAAAGACAAGGCCTAATAGAAATCCTTGGATAACATAGGAGATATTGAATTTATTTGATGAAAGAAGATAATGAAGCAAGCCATAGTGAAAACATACATTCAAAAACTGGGATTTACAGAAAGTGCAAAATGGCTAAACAGAAATGGCTAGAGCGCGGATGTCATGATATAGAATCACATTTCTCTAGACGAAAGACAGATACCACCTACTGGAAAATTAACGAGGAGTTTAGGGAAAAGGGAAGCAGTTGTTTGAATGTCAAGAGCTCTGAAGGAAAACCAGTCCTAATCAAATAAGAGGAATTTGAAAGATGCAAGGAGTCTGTAGAGACTCTATACAAGGAAGATAAAGGCAATATTACAGAAAGGGGACATAGTTGAAGATGAGATGGGAGACATGACACTGCGAGAGGAATTTGACAAAGTCTGGAAAGATGTAAGCCGAAACATGGCACTGGGGTTGGACGATGTTCCGTCAAGGCTACTGATAGCCATGGCAGAGCCACTCATGACAAAACTCTTCCGAGATGTGTGAGACAGTCGAAATACCGTCAGACTTCAAGCAAAATATAGTAATTGCAATTACAAAGAAAACAGTTTCTCACATGTGTGTGTTTCACCGAACTATCTGTTTCGTAAGGAATGGTTCCGAAATATTAACACGAATTCCTTACAGAAGAAGGGAAGAACTGATAGAAGCCGATATTGCGGAAGATCAGTAGCGATTCCGAAGAAATATAGGAACATGCGAGGCAATACTGAGTCTAGGTCTTGTCTTAGAACATAGGTTAAGGAAAGACCGATCTACGTTTATAGCATTCATAGACTTTGTGAAAGGTTTTGAAAATGATGATTGGTATACCTTCTTTGAAAATCTGAAGGCAGCAGAGGTAAGACACAGGGAGGCAATGGCTATTTACAACATTGTACAGAAACCCGCTGGTGGTTATAAGTCGAGGGGCATGAAAGTGAAACAGCGATTGAGAGGGGAGTGATACAGTGTTGTATCCTATCCTCGATTAGTAATTCAGCTGAAGGGGAAAGAAATTAAAACTATGAATTTGCTGATGACGTAATTCTCTCAGAGGCAGCAAAGAACGTGGGAGAGATGCTGAACGGAGGATACAGGGTGAACATCAACAAAAGCAAATCTAGGCTAATGGAATGTAAACGATTTAAATCATATGACAAGAAGGGAATTAAATTCGGAAACGAGGCATTTAAAGTAGTAGATGAATTTTGATATCTGGGCAGAGAAACGTCTTTAACAGCGCCAGTAGATCGTTGTTTAGGAGTTAATTCGAAATGAACCGCTTAAAGAGTGACGTCATGTCTAGAAACGGTTTCATTCGTTTTTGTGACGTTCGTGGTGGACATTTGTGTATAGCTTGTATCACGTCCGGGTTGGGTTCTATACCTGCCGGTGGTGTTATATGACCTGAACACATGATCTGTTGTGTAGCGAATTTCGATTTCTCCAAGTTCGTAATCACTCCTGACTTTGAAAACCTCTGCAAAACACGACCTAACAGCTTTAGGTTCTCCTCCCATGACGATGTGGCTATTAACAAAGGAACAACATAGACCCTAACACTGTCTAACAAACCCGTCCCGAGAACGTTTTCAAAGGCCGTAATGGAAATGTCAGAACCGACAACGTTAGCACCTTAAACAGACACGAGAGAACTGCGAACAAGACAAATGCAATATATTTCCTAGAATCCTCTGGCGACGGGTTCCACCTGTACGGTGACTGGAGATCGAGTGTCGCTAGAAAGTTCATTCCCAAAAGCTTCTACAATAACTCTGCGAGATCTGCTTGATTGCTTCGTATGGTCACTGTGATATTGTTCATGTCACGTGCGTCCTGACACGCCCTCTCCTGGTTTCAATATGGGTAAAAGCGAGCTGCAGTAGGTGGAGAACGAGGTCTCAGTGATGTCTCGCGCAAGCAGCTTGCGTAATTCTCGTTTCATTACCTCCCTTCTTGCCGACTAGATAGCGTAGGTTTGATTACAATAAGTGGTGTGGGGAACAGCATTCATGTGATAGAAGTTTCCTCTCACAGTACAAGGCTTATGTGTATACAAATCTGATTATAATATGAATAAATTGTCTTATAAATAAGGTTGCTGAAAAATAAATCAATTAAGACAAAATCAGGTTTGTAGTATAGGACTGGGCAAGGAAAAGGAAGAGTCATGGGTGAAGCCTACATTCGTGTTGAAGCGGTGTGCAATGTTGACAATAATATTAGGAAATACACATGAAACTCTTTTGGCTCATCAATGAAAACAATTACGAAAATCTAACATCTTTCCAAAATGTATGACCTGGAGTTGGAGGTGGTACTGATTGTGGTGAACTTCTAACAATAAGTTTTTTGCAAAATTGTATTGCAAGATTACAAGCTTCTCACTTTCAATTGTAACCAAGACTTTAATAAAAAGGCAAAAGTGTTGTTAATCAGAACACTGGGAGGGGTTGCGGTCTAAATAACAATAGATTTATTCATTCTTAACATTACAAGACAACAACTGGCTGAAGAAATGGCACCCAAGCATTTTTATTTGACAAGCGCCTTGACAAATATGCAGTCTATATTGAACAAAGCGATCGGCTTGAGATCATCACACGACACTAACCAGAACTAATCGCTTTACCTGACTTCATACTTGTGAATCTGTGCAATAGTCCACAAACTACGCTACAATCAAGCATCTATACAATTCCTTTAAAAAAGTATGAGTCCATAGAACAGGGTGCTGAGAAGCATGTGTGGGAGAGCTACGCCGTAGCAGCGAATACTTTACCCTCCTGTTGGTCAGGGCGGCACACCACAATGCGTTCGGCGACTGCAGTCGTGGACGGCAGCAACCTGTCATTAAAGGCGCCCGCCCGAAACAATGCTAGTACATGGTCTCGAGTTTGGCTAATTCGGAACACAGGTACTTGCCTATGAGCCTCTGAATCCCCAGTGAATTCCAGTGTGCAGGTGGACCCGTTTGCTGGTCTGCCCAACCAATGTGACTCTGTGCCACGACTATGCATGGCGGAATATGTCCAATGTATAGATTGCCGACTCAAAACAAATAACTACACCCACGCGTCACTCGTTGTGTGTGTGATGCTAGAAGCAAGTACCTCTGATGGATCAGATAGTGACTGGCACGGGCTCTAAGGGGCACACTGGCAAAGGACATAAGTCTCACAGTTTAGGTAAAGACCTGAGGTTCTTTACTAGCGAAACGCCAGTACAATAGAGACTTATTTCCATTCTCTCAGCTTTCCTTGCCAGCTCGGTAGCATAGCACATTTACATCTTACGCCACTCCCACTTTATCACAAGCCAGTAACGAGCTGGAGAGTGGCATTCGAAGCTGGGAGAGCGCCTCTTGCTCTGCATACACAGATCTGGCGAACCAGAGACTTTAAAAATTAATTGGGAGAAGGAAAAAAAGGGTGCAGCTTCCTGGCCTCTTTCCCACACTCTTACACCATGTCTTTTTTTGTGTTGGCAGAAGAGCCAACACCGTGTTACTAGTGGAGGCCGAAATAACGGCGTTTTAGCTCACGCAGGCTGGCTTGAGGAGGGGAGGACTATACTAACGTGAGGTCTGGAACATGACAAGAAACTAGAATTCAAAAAGCGGACGTAATTAGTTTGATACTTAGCGTTAATCCATTAATGATGAACGTCGTTCTTGACGGTATATGATTCACAATATTACCGGTTCAGAATAGTAACTGAATATGGCACCTTGCTAGCTCGTAGCGAATGACGTAGCTGAAGGCTATGCTAAACTGTCGTCTCTGCAAATCAGAGCGTATGTAGACAGTGAACCATCGCTAGCAAAGTCGGCTGTACAACTGGGGCGAGTGCTAGGGAGTCTCACTAGACTAGACCTGCCGTGTGGCGGCGCTCGGTCTGCAGTCACTGATAGTGGCACACGCGGGTCCGACGAATACTAACGGACCGCGGCCGATTTAAACGCTACCACCTAGCAAGTGTGGTGTCTGGCGGTGACACCACACTTTTACTAAAAGCATGACCTGGGTGGAACAACAGCCGTTCATAAAAGGATCATTACCTCCTCTGTGCGTTGATATTGAACTTTCCAGAGAACGGCCATAAACTCGGTAAAGGCCACGTGCCTTCAAAATCATGTTTTGTAGCAGAATCTGGATGTCTGGGCGCCACCACCTGTCCCACGGAGATTCATAGAAACACAGAGTCGTCTCATCGACTTCCTACGTAAATAAGGGCCAATCCTCTGCTTTATAATTGGCCTTCAGTGCTCTGTCACAGCAGCTGTGGCTCTTTGGTGCTACTCAACCTACCTGAGCGAGGCCTCTGACCGACCGGCGTCACCCAAGGTGTCTACACAATGAGACAGCTTAACTTGGCACTCCGCAAATGTTTTCACCCAGGTTTCGCAGAAAAAAACGCTCTCCTGGTCCCTCAGCCGCTGTACACTTTTACTCTAGTCGTTTAAATCGCCAACCTCTTCTTTTGAATGCAGGTAAGCCTTACTGCTATTCCTTCAGTAGAGCACACAAGCTAGAGCGTTAACTACTGCCAATCATTTCATCATATGAATGAAGTCAGATCGTAGCCAGGTATCGCATCCAAGTAATAAGGATCAACTTCCCTGAGAACATTACATAGCATAACACCGCATCAGAAGTGAGAGTGCCCTGCAATCTTAGAAGTTAAGTTTCGCTTTTCCAAAACATTTAACTTGTTTATGTATAAAACATTATCGGTATTCTTGCAGCGTCAGTTCTAGATAAAATCTCGAGCTTTCCACGATTACCTCCATCGTCATCGTCAGGAGCTGACTGTCTCCACTGCTGCTATGGTAGCCTCTATATAGCCCGAAGACGGCTTCTGATTGGTCGGCTTATGATTGGTCGGCGATTACGTGCTGCTGTCTCAGACGGTGTCACTGTGTCCGCCGGTGGCGCCACCGCTTCCGTTTGAAAGTAAACCTCGGAAGGAACGTCTCTGCTGCTTCTCTGCATCAAGCGCTCGTTTCCACGCACAGCAAAGATGGTATCCGCTATCGCGGTTAAAGTTCTTTTGGCTCATTCTTATTTCAACAGCTTCCTTAATAACAGAATCCCAGTACGTGGAGGCATGGGACAGAATTTTAGTTTCATCCAACAATATTTTATGTTTGTTCGTGAGGCTGTGCTCCGCAATTGCCGATTTCTCCAGTTCCTTATTTTTAATATGGCGTTGGTGTTCTGCACAGCGGTCGGAAACTGTACCAATCGTCTGACCTATGTAATTGCTTCGACACTCACAGGGTATATTACAAACTCTAGGGACCCTGAGGCCGAGATTGTCCTTAAGAGGACGAAAAATCGGGCTTCGGTGTTTCATCCTGTGAGGTTGCTGCATTTTCACGTTTCCTTCTTTTGCAGAACGCTGCCTTTATATCGCGTGCACCATAGCCATTTATCTAGAACTGACGCGGCAAGAATACCGAGAATGTTTTATACATAAGTGCCGCCGCGAAAAACTTCGTTCCCATTTGACTTGTTGATTCACAGACAATGAGATTTAAACAGCAAGTATTATTTACCTTCACTAAACCAACATAAATGCAAATCATCAAATTACGTATAACACATATTAGAAACATTACAAAAGTGAAATATCTAACTAGCTTTCTTTATGAGAACAGTTGACATATATTCGAGGGTTACTCAACAATTACAAATTATCAGCCGACTCATCCATACTAATGTGCAGGTAAGAACACAATCATAATTATTTAACGTCTTTACCTTGCTTGCATGAAGACTTCTCCTTCCAAGTTCAGCAATATTGACATACCTAAATTAATTTAACGCTTGGTGGCTTCACCCAGCACACCACAAAAACTGCCTACTCCATCGTCTTTCCCTCACAGAATGCTACCTACAACTGAGCGCCAAGCGCTCTCTTACCCCAACACTACAATAATCTCAAAAAATTGTTCAAATGGCTCTGAGCACTATGGGACTTAACTGCTGAGGTTATCAGTCCCCTAGAACTTAGAACTACTTATACCTAACTCATCTAAGGACATCACACACATCCATGCCCGAGGCAGGATTCGAACCTTCGACTGTAGCGGTCGCGCGGTTCCAGACTGTAGCGCCTAGAACCGCTCGGCTACTCCGGTCGGCTAATAGACCAGAAGCAATATCTCTGGGTCTGTGGTCTTACACAGTCAGCAATATAGAACCTATCAAAACAAACATCGTTTATAAAAACATATTGGGGTGCCACATGCAAACAACTTTTGCTTTATGCAGTGGTTCAGATTGTAGCCATTCTTGCACCAAGAAATGGGGCTGTAAATAATGTTAATAATACAGTGCTGTCTCTGTTAGTGGCTGAGTTTACTGAATGTACATCTGTTGATACTGCTGTGAATTTTGATGAGGCCGTGCAGTTCTGAACGGAATTTCTGAATTCATTTGATCCTAGTGGTTTGTCTTTGCACCACAACATGAAACATCACAAGGCAGTGCGACAAACGTTTCCGAGTTGGATGCACCAGCTTGTGAAGTTCTATGGTTAGCAATTGACTATGCACGTGTGCAGCTTTGTTGTGACGAAACCTAATACCCTTAAATATTTTCGAGGGTCGGCTGTAACTCAGGATGTCTGTAAGCCTCGTATGTCTATCAATATTTGGAGGATTGTTTTATATACGTTCATTGTTTTTAGCACTTGCAAATGGGATAATGTTGTCCTTTAACATGTTGTGGCAATAATCACGTGACTGACAACAGGGCCGAATATCCTCAACACTGCTTGAATAACGATTGTATGATGGCTTCTCTTCAGTTATTAACGAAATCTATAATATTTGGATATTGCACAGACTTTGAAGAAAGAACAAAAAATACTTAGGTGAAGGAACAAAAGATAAGAGAAGAGGAAACAGAAATAAAAATCTATTTTGCGCAACAAGAGATGGATTTTGGCAAATGGGAATTTATAAAATATATTATTTTGTGGCAGATGACAGAAACAAGTTTATATATTTCAGAATTTTGGCTGTACATAATGGAAATAAATCAGTATATATTGTTAAAGGTACCAGTGAGAATAAATATATAGAGACCAATAAAAATATATTCTTAAAAATGAAGGAGTTATTTGTATTCCATATGATAGTTATGAATAGCAATCAGAAATCTTTTATTATCTTGTGGAAGAGCCATTTATGGAAATTAAAACAGATGGTTTTATCATTTTTAGTGAACCTAGTTTCCCAAAATAATTTTTTTAAAAACGCAATTTATTTCCAAAAAACACGCCATATATTGTACAAAGAAGAAGGTGAAGAAATGGTCAAAGTAAAGAATAGGAGAAATACTAGGAAATATAAAAAACCATCAAACAACTAGAAACTTTACAAGATGGATTAAATCTAATTATTTCCAATACTGCCATTGAAAATTGTCGAAGAAAGGATAGATATATTTTTAAATTCGAAAACGTACACGATTGTTTCTGATCCAGTTAGTGGCTTGAGGTACAGGTTAAAATAAAAACATAATTCAAATTACCAGTTTAGGATCAAATTACATAAAATTAAAGTAACACCAAATAAGACCAAGTGAAGTCTTGTGTTTGCTCCCTTAATATCCATATCCTTTTCCATTCTTTTCAAGTTTTCTTGAATAACTCTTTAAAATAATTTGACAATATTTTTGGATGTTCTTTATTAATTACAACTAAACTTTCTATATGTTTCCGAATATAATAGCCTCTAAACATATTTCCACCCTCTGCACAATAAATGTGATAAACATTGTATCCTAAGAAACTAAGAAATAATAACAGAAACCACTCATTTTCTATAGCGCCTTGTTTCCATTAACACATTCTCCCAAGATGAAATATCTTTCGGAATAGCCATTGTTTTCTATTTTAATTAAAATTATTTTGTTTATAGTAAAATCTGTACCTACAAATGGAGGAAGCTACAAATGCCAAAATTATAGATAAATTTTACAAGAATGAAATGCATTACCTAGGTATGAGAGGAAAATTAGATAGTTTGGTTGATGAAACTGATCACTTTGTGATGTAATTTATTTAGTCACACATACACACATACACACACACACACACACAAACAAAATCATCATCAGTTTGCTGGATGCAGCAAGAACCAAATTAAATGAATATTATGCGTTACGTATGCGTTTAGTGCTGCTAAAGTAACTCTGAATACATTCATTGACAATTGTTCATGTCACAGAAGTTTAATTAATTCCTTACCAATAAATGGATTAGTAATGTCTCACCTGTATGTGTTATACTGGTGGTAATGCTAAATCTACATTAGCGAATTGAGATACAAATTACAATTAAAACTCTCTGCTCCCTGATTCGCTATGTATTACCGATTAGGGAGTGAGATAGAAATTGGTTACCATTATTCCCTCTACACTGGAGCAAATTTGTGCCTGTGTAAGGGAAAATCGAAGCTTTTCAAATTATAATTTAGGATGGTGTCCAAGATGACAAAGACCATTAACTCAGTTCCTTAGTATTAAGAAGGACACCAACAGCGTAACGATACTTTCCTGTGACGTAGTTGGAGGTTGCGGCCAGACAAGCAACGCCAACTTAACAAACATGGGAGATCTCTCAGAATTTGCTGGCCAGATACATAGGTAGAAATGGGATACTTGAGTGGCTATAGGAAAAAGAGCCTACATTGTCAATGTAGGCTCTTCATTGCTAGCATTTCTCTCTCTAACTTGTATCCACATTACAGAGGTTTCATTCAATATATTTTTGTAAATTGTTTTGTAACTCATGCTGGATCACATATGAACTTCACATAGAACAATATAGCACTATTTCCTGCCAATTTTAGTGCTTAACATTCGTTTTTCAGAATGCTAAATGTATTGCAATGCAGGATAGGAATTTGGGCTCTTCTCCTGCATGTGATTGTGGTACTGCCCACCCTGTCTGCCTACGTCCCCATGATTCTGTTCAAATAACCAGTGCTCAAAGTGACAGCCTGATTAATATCTGCATATGTCACAGAACTAAGTGCTTCTATGTCCACACTGTATGGTATTGCCTTCATAACATGTCACATTTTAGGGTTAGTGTGGGCAGGCACGGTGTAATTCCACATGGTGACACAAGATGTCATTTTTTATTTATTATGTTCATATAATGACCGAGAAGCAATTTGGCGATACGACGTGGAAAAAGGCATAGCATAGTGATATCTACATAACCAGATGGCGGTAGTATCGCGTACAGAATGTATAAAAGTTCAGTACATTGACGGAGCGGTCATTTGTACTCAAGTGCTCCATGTGGAAAACTTACCAACGTAATTGTGGCGACACGATGGGAATGAACGGGCCTTAAGCGGGGGGTGCTAGATGGAGATAGATGATGGGTCATTAAATTTTGGGAATCGTTAGGGAATTCAATATTCCGAGATCCACAGTGTCAAGAGTGTGTAGAGAATAGAAAATTTCGGCAATCATCACTCCCTATGGGCAACGCAAGTAGTAGAGCAACCTTCGTGTCACGACACTCTGCATTGTTGTCAAACTTATTCAAGTTGGTGTTGCTGACGTCGTAAAGATGGCGGGGTGTAGACTTGGCAGCAGTGCATGACGTCATCCAAGATGGCAACTTTTGGTGGGAAAATAGGTAAATTGTGCTATGTCCACTAACCTAACCCTACAGAAAAATGGCGGAAATTTGGAATTTTGTCGGGAAAATAGGTCAATTGGGCTATGTCCACTAACCTAAGCCTCCAGAAAGAGTGGTGGCAAATTAGAACTCCAACAGGATAATGGCGGGCTTCTCTTTATTATTATTTATATCAAGTACGTGTCCAACTATGTTATTTGATATATGCCTCACCTCCATTACGTTATTAAAGATGGGCAATTGGGCCACATCCACTAACCTAAGTCCACCAAGTTTGAATTTTAGTGGTTACTTATGCTTCCGCCGCTAAATTATTGAAATCTCTTCACCTGTACTACTCTGAGTCACAAGGTGGGAAAAGGACTCTTTATTTCAGGCAAAACAGTCATGCAGATGTGTCCCAACTCACTTAGTATACATCCACGTGATGCTCACACCATGAACTGCAGAGTGCAGCTGAAGTACGCGCTGCCGACTCAGGCGCTCCGCTTTCTCCTAGGCCCCGCGCGCCAGGTAGGCAGCGACCAGCCCCCCACGGCTACCGGTGTCGCAGAGTCCGTCACACCACCACAGAGTATCTTTGTCTGTGACACCACTCACCTTAAGTAAACATGTTTTGGCGAGCACATAACGCTGGACAAGATGGAACCTGTCCATGGCTACATCTCAACGGTCGGCCGTTCGATCCAGCACGCGGTGGGCAGAAAACGCACTCTCGCACTTTTGGCTGCAAAGTTGTTTTTCCTGGACAGATTAGAACAGGTCCATATTCACGTCAGACACCCGCCGATCGTTCCGCGTTCCACCACGTGTCTCAGTATCGGACAAAAGAACACTTTTCACGCCAAAGTTGTTTTTCGGGACACTGGATTCTTCCCTGACGTCACACAACGGTCCGAGATGTTTACTAAAGCTTCAAAGTTCTATCATGTGACCTGCTAAAAGTTATTCTTTATTATTATTCATTATCACTGATTATTATTATTCATTGAAAGTCATTATCATTTATTATCATTCATTATTTATTATTATTATGATTGTTATGCGATCGAGATCGCAGTGCTACACTTTTGGCGCCAACGTTTGCTCGATAGTGGAACCCTCAATTACTGTACAAGAGCACGTTTGGTCGTCATGAGACTCTCTCTCTCGAGCGCGTTATAACCATACGTGCGCCGCACCAAGGCCACACTCACGTCTGACCGCTTATGTCACACACCTTCGATTGCCCCCTCCATACACGCGACGGACATAGTCTTCTGTAAATATGCTAACACCCAGATCGCACATCAAACATGTCAATTACCTAAGTACTTAATTTCATTTCAATGTTAATCATATAAAATAATTCAATTTAAAATTTCATATACGTATGCAAAGGTGTTCAAATACCTACTTTCAACTCCTTTTAGAGGAGCAGACCGCCACCTCTTCCTACGAACCCTCACCGAGTTTGAATTCTGTCACTAAAGAAACGTCACTTCCGCTCTCGCTACCAACCTAAGAAAATTGCGGATATGGAAAGGGCATTTGTTATAACCTCATCCACCTGACCACGTCTTTCTCCTAGGATCAGACGCCAAGTGTGAAATCTGCCAGTATACAAACCTCACTTGCGTCTTCGCTACCAACGTATGAAAATTGCTGAAAACGTAGCGTACCACCACCGCCACTTCCTAGGAGTGGGTGGTAAAAGGACTCAGCACGCACTAGGCTGTTGGAAGGAGGAAGGAATGTATTTTACTAATTTGGGAGCAATTTACTTACGGATGGAGTATATGTATCACAGAACACACACTCTGACATGTCCCAAAGAAAACCTCTACACACACGCTTGCTAATTGTAGACCGTCAAGAAAGGCACTGCACAGCCTACAGGCATGTGAAGCACATCTAAATAGTTCAAAACACTCACGCCCATAGAACCGTACAACTCTTAATTTCTCTAAGTGATAATCCATTTAAAAGCCCCTACTTCCTAATCCTCAACTTTTCAAAATCATCCACCTATCTTTATTTAAACAACTGGAGATAGACAGCACCACCACCCTCTGTATTCGCCACTCAGTCCACAGTCCAGCTGGCTTAATACACAGAACCATCGACTTAGGACACCCCCCCCCCCCCTGACATCAGAATATGTGAATAGTTCCACATTTCTTTTTGAAACGTTTTCTTGTCATAGGTGTCGATATGTAAGGCTGACCTAAGGCAGGTTCTGAACTCCAGTATCGCATTACACGTGGCAACACAACCACACCCATAAAGATATTCATTCCAATCCAGGCCTGTAACTCCTCTACAGATAAATATCACCAGTTATTTGTTGACTCACTCACAGTCTGACCAGATTGCCGTTTTTGCGCAAAAACCGCTAATGATGTGCTGTGCTGCTCGGGGAAGTAAGGAAGGACTGCACTCTAATTATTTCGACTCCTTTTATTTAGTCATGGAGTATATTTGACACAAAACAGCCACACTGATATCACTGTGGTCATCGGACACAGGCCACAAACACCTAAACAATTCCTAATTTCACCACTCAATAGCAAACTGCTCTTAAATAATGCAGTACACAATATCCGCAGACGAGCTCTGACACTTAAACTCTCCAAATAACGGACAGCACAGGGCACAGTCATGCTCGCAAAATAGTGCAACAGTCGCACCCAAATATCCTCACCCAATACCCTGGCCCCCAGCTGCCAAACCGACCAAAAGTCTCTGCTCGGCCTCTCCCAAGCATGACCTCCTCACAGTCACATTCGCGCCTAACACCAGAGAAATTCATATCACCTGTGTGCCTTAGATTACGCTCCTAGGCAGGCCGTGTGTGCGTGCTGTCTCTAGGAGGGGGGACTCCAGAACTTCCAGCCAAGTGCAGGTTCCACGTGCTCGTGACAGCCGACCAGAAAGGGCATTCTCCTCCGACACATGTGAAAGCTGCATTGATCTTCTGGTGTATACCGCCGGCGTCTCAGGTCTGGACCAGTCTTCACGTCTGTTGTCAGAATAGTCCACAGCTCGTTGACTCACATGATTAACGTCACCGCAAAAACACTTACTACTCGCCTGCAACCAAAATGGTGACGGAAAACCAATTACTCTGATCTGCGCTGCAGGTGGGTGTAATAATTGACAACACTCTATTTATTTTTTCAAACAACTTATTTAACCATACAGTATATCTATCACACTATCACAAAACACCTACCCAGATGTGCCCTGGGCCATGTCACACAGCCCACAGCCACGCACCCAATCATAATTTCAGTACACACTATAGCAAACTGCTACCAAATAATTCTTCACACTGTTGTGTAGATACGCTGAGTACTCGTAAACTATACAAATAAAGCATAGCAGAGCCTGCAGATTTGATAGCAAAATGATTCAGCAGACGTGCGCAGGTACCGCCCCACCGCACCCTGTTCACAGGACCCTGAAGTCACACATCCGTCTGATTACAGACCGCCCACAGCCCCTGCTCGGCTTCCGCAAGCGTGAGTTGGCGCGGTCGACGCGCTCGTCTGCCATCAAAGCACACACAGACGTCCGTCCAGGACCGCGATCCATCACAACCCCGAGCCGCGACCACCGAACGCGGGTGAAAGTCAACTTTATATCAACGTAGCATAATTCCAAAGCGCAGCCTCCATACGCTAGACAAATCATAGCAGCACATGTCTTTACCTCCAATGACACAATAGCACACTGTCTATTGTTCCTCAAACGACAATTCACAGCCCTTTAACTAAATATAACTACACATACCTGCTCTCGCCTCGTCGCATGACCAGCCATCTAAGAACTTCCAAATATTATTCTTACTTTACAATTAAAATAAAAAGGTCTAATTTACTCCTTCCACAGCACCTAACCTCCCACCCCTCCCACCATCAACATACACAAACGTCCGCAATCCTATCTGGATGCTCATATATCACCCCACAAACCATGTCCATCAATCAATTTACCATTCTCATCCCATCTTTTTGAATTACAAACGTAGCCTCTATCTAAACACCGATCAACTCATCTTTCTCGCACTTTCAGCAGTAAAATTAATTTTACACACACTCCGAAATACCGAACTCAATTAAAGAGTCGAACTTTTATACAGACCATCAAGCACATACCAGGCTCACACCAACATTCAAAGCCTGGTCCATATTTACCACCTCCAACGTGAATTAAATATTATTACCATTGCTGCAACATTCTGCCAGCGCTCCATTTGGACCTACTTTTCCGCTCTTAACTGTTGTCACTAGCGATCGAATATCACTATCTATAGATTGTATAAATTTCCACATTAAAAAATCTAGTCCAATTATCTATGTCCTCAAGCTTCACCCTATCACGATAGCATACAAACTCATCTTCTCTAGTCATTATACAACTTTTATTAGCAACACGCCTCAGTTGCAATCCCCGATGATGAATACCCGACCAGTGTGCATAAGGCCTATGAAGACATCACCCACACGGGTTTGTGTACTGTAATCATCATCAGATTACATTGAACAACAAGGAGAGATGCGAATTCGCTCGTCCTCGATGTTCTAATGTGTCACTCCTTCCATCATGCATTACACTTCATACGTTCAACATACACATTCATTTGCGCCGCCATATAGAGACTCCTATTCAGAATACATAGCATCTTTCAACAACTATCTCTTGCTCTTATCTAATAACTCATCCATCAGGTCTGGGGGGCAAGGTAACTTCTATCTTTCTTTCAGCACGAGACAGCTATTTTTTACAGTGGTACATAAATTTCGCCATCAACTTAACATCACCAATCGTGAAACATATCTTCAAATATGTAAACACTCCTACTCAATTACACAGCGTTCCCACTGAGGACATGACCTTCAATGTTACAGTTCTTAATCCAATAACCACCAAAACACGTACCAAATTCTCAAACTAATCCCATTTCACCTTACAAAGCGAGCGTCCGAGTGCAGCCGGTGGCATGTCAATGCCACATATCTGTCCATCTAAACAACCATACACTCAGCCCCAGGACTTGCATGCTGAAGTGAGCTCTCTCTATACCTGCTCTCCAGCTATTGTCTAACGACATACAGTGCACAAATGGATTCGTGAATAGTGCAGATCTCTATACTCCCCTGAGTCTCCAACTGAAAATGTAAACACTGTCTCCCCCAGCCAGCGAACCCGACGTCATTAACGCTGCGCTGACAATTTCCACTTACAAATCTTAAAGACTCACATACATAAAAGCCTATTCACTCCTACCAAAACTCACTTAATAATAAAAAAGGATTCTCCCTTTCTAAGCGTAGATGAGTATGCATTTAGAACAAATAGACAAACATAATTCCAAGCAGAAGTCACACCTACCATTAAGAAAAAATGACCTCAAATTAGGTTATCCGACATTTATGTAGATGTCCTAATGATATAGTCGTAGATGAGTTGTATCATCCAGTAGCTCATTCCTTCAACACACGCTTTCTACTTATATTCCACCAACCCTGTTATAATAATTTTGTACAAGCATTTACGCCCCCACACACAACCCAGCTCAATAGAACGTAATAATTCCGTTTTCCACAGATAGTCATATTCGGTGAATAATTAAACATACTAAATTACACATGCATGCAGTCAAATAATCAAATACTTTTACCGACATACACACCCCTCTCACTGAGGATAGGGCATTTAATGTTATATACTTAGACCAATGAAGACAATATTCCGACATGCACCTTGTCGTTGTAGTAAAGATAGAATTCATTTTCCTATAGGGTACAAAATTACTATTTTACATCAGTGCACCCTCAGTCGACCCAAGTCGGTCTCAGAACAGTTCAGCTTATTTGGGGAGAGTCTTTTCCCGTTGGTAGAAACACGTTACGCTTTCTGATCAGAGTCTGCTCCCTTTTATACAGACATCTCCAGGCTCGCGTATTATAAGACCAAAAATATTTTTAATATAATACTATAAAATTCTTATCGTACTCGACGATATTAAGCAGAGTCCTAGTACTTTAGCGTGCCTCAGACCTCTGACTAACTAGAATTCCTGCCGTGCACAGACATTAACACGGACATGCATGGCCTCTCACAGGAAACTATACCTTGCACCTTGTAAATCATATTCTTACAGTCGATAGCATAACATTGAATGATTTTAAATGAAGAACAGCCACAACACAAGGAAACTAGAAGAGCCTGGTGGCGCTGTGGCGACCTTCTAAACTACCCCCCAAAGTGATTGACGGCCTCTACATTTAAACTCTTATGCCGCAATGACCCTATAGTTGATGACTCTGCGTTCCATTTCTAGTGATTGTTCATTTTGGACACAAGTACGGGATCACGTTTTTGGTGCTAGGAACCCTGGAAGTTGTGGTCCATCAACCATAATTAGCTCCCCAACTCAAACAAGCATTGTCACTCAATCATTATGTGGTACCCAATGCACGGATGGGTTGGATTAGACACCACTGATTTACTGTAAAATTACCCATCACACATTATATCGTGAAAAATTTTACAGTAAGTCTAAAACTGGCCAATCATGTCACAGCATGTTTTCCTAGTTTCATAGCTAAACCATACTTCCTCTACTTTGCAAGTATCATTGCGAGCATTGATAGATGACTGATCAGTACGTCCATTCACACTTAATTCTCGAACACATAAATACGATCAAAGTATACCAGACAACGCTAAACATATTTCTAAGACTTCGCGAATAGTACTCGATCAATCTCTCCCTGCGTATGGCGGTCACAGAGCAATCTCGCCCTCTTACCTTAAAAGACCATATATTTTTTCCCCTCAAAAGCTTCAGCCTTTTAGTTAAGTCAGCTATATTATACTCTTTTACCGGGCTATATAAACAGAAACTCTTGAAACTTTCACCTACATTACCATCGTTCTGTTTTCTTGTTTTACCAATAACGAGAAACCCATACTGTGAATGTTTCCAGAAACGGCCACATAGCTTTACAAAATCATTGAACGACATGTCAATTCTTACGAGGGCTTGATAAATGTAATTTAAATTCACATTGTCCTGTTTGAAGGCTCTAATGACGTATGTGGTACCACTAACCAACTGTTTCTGGATTCTGGTTCATGTTTGGCTTAGATAAAATTCATCAGCACCCATATGACGCCCGAAACAGAATTATTCTCTAATTTAGTCTTGGTTACCAACAGAAACATTCTCAAATATGAACACATAGTTTGACATTACTTTCTCAGGTGGGGGATATCACTGCTCTCATTGAATATCGTGTATGTAACGCACATCGCCCAATATCTGCAGTAATAGCTGATACTTCGGCTCAACAGCGTTTTTGAAAATAAACAAACATGTTCAAATCGGACTCCATATTTGTGTGTTAGCAGTGTCAACACAACAGTAGTATTGCCACAACTGGAGCAATAATTGCTCGTATATGCTCAGGAAGGGGTGTACCATTCTTCTTCTTCCTCAAGTCTTCTTTTGCATCTTCTCAGGGCTAGTCACCTACAACAAATTCCTTGTGCGAGTACGTTTCACCCACCCTTTCATGATACCGACTATGTCAGGTACCGACAAGTAGTTGTACGTGAGTGTGTATATATATATTTACACTCATGAAAAGTAGCTTCATCATTCACTTTGACAATGACCGGTGAGGAGGCGGCTGAGGCAGTTGTCTCCTGCTCCAAGATAATAGGAGCAACAATGAAAATAATGTTATTATTAAATGTATTACTTGGACTATACTGAGACAGGTGCAAAATAAAACACAAACATAGTTTAAGATTATGTATACATCTCATTTATATAAATTTAATGCATCGGATGTAGTATTTAAAACATATAATCAGACTTTACCTTCATTGTACCTGTACGCTACGTTCCAAATAAAGCTTTTTGATATGCAATAAATTCCATGCATATCTCCTTCATACCCACGGGTACCTGCAGTACTCTGGTTTATCACATGCACATTTAACCTGTGCGGAAATAAAGGAAGAGGGGGAGGGGTACGAGTAAGTTAGATTACAATCTGTGGTCGTCTGCTGATTGATATAGTGCTCTCCGTGACATATTTCGTCCCAGTCGAACTTACAAATAGATACTATAACATCTTTCGATGGCTTTTCAATTTCTGTCCTCACATGCAACCTCCAGTCGTGGCCCGCTTCTATACCCACGTTTCGTTCCACTAGGAGTTAAATCATATGTGAAACTGAAAAGTATGGACACACTTCATTCATTCTTATCCATATGATCTTCATTCCGTCCCTGCACCATCTCCACCCCCTCCCTTAACCATACCCCCCTGACCCCTCCCCACTCTCCTATCCCCACCGTTACCCTCCCCCACATGTTAATTGTTGGGAAAATTGCTGAGTCTATGTTAGAGACCAATCCTTTCCTCCATTTTTGTTTACTACCACCAGCAGCACTCGAGGCATTGGGAGCAGACCGTGCAACCTCATCACACTTATCAATAAGTGGGACAGACGTCAATAGCTCAATGAATGCTCCAGAAAGTGGACCATGAGTGGAACCTTCTTATCCACACCATCTGCACTCTGCCTCTGCAGCACCACAAGAATATTCTGATCGGATTGGTCATATGTTGGTGACCAGTAGGACGTCCATCTTGCTGTTGCTTAGGACCACCAGCAAAATTTGTAGCTTCAGGAACAGACTGGGAATCCTCATCACCAAAATCGATGAGTGCGACTGACAATAACAGCTTTTTGTCCTGCTCCAGCAAGTGGGCTAGGTACGCTGCAGGATCCCACGTGGTCGCTACAGGTTCAGACAAGCTTCATGTTGTTGTTTCTGCAGCTTTAGAGGTCGGGGCAGGTGTCGACAAGATGACGGCTGATGTTTCTGCGATTCCGGATGTAGCCGAGATCATGATAGTGCTCGCTCCTCAAGCCTCGACATTTCCAAGGATACTCCTGAACAAGGAGGAGGAATCATTATGCATAGACCAAGACACGAAAACAACCATAATAATGCTAACAACAGACAAAGACGTGATATGGAATAGTTATTTTGCCATTATTTTCATCATGACAGCGACAACAGCAACAGTTACGAAATTGTCTAGAATGAAAAACAGCCCAGAGTAGCAATAATTATGTTTATTTTAAACTTTGACCATGGTTTCTGCTATAATAACTTAGGCTTCTTCAGAAGTCACACACACTAATAAATGAAATAATTTTGTTGGTGTTAACACAGCCACTGGGCTAAGACATTTTTCATTTATTAGTGTGTTCGACTTCTGAAGAAGCCTATATAGAAGAAACCATGGTCAAGGCTTAAAACAAACATAATTAGTGCAACTGTGGGCTGTTTTTCATTGGAGACTTATTTTCCCACTTCTTCCTGTTCTGCAAGGCTGTGATGTATTTCGCTCTGCTGTTGCTGCTGATGTCTCATGGTACTTTTTCTTCTGCTGCCGCTGCTACTGCTGTAGCTGCTGGCTCACAGAGACTGGGGGTTCAGAGCTGCTGAGCCCACCCTATATCTCCTCCCATGATGTCAACAGATGCTGCCATCCTATTGGCTGAAGCATATCACGTGACAAGATTCAGAAATTCAATTGGTTCCCACCCTTTTTTTCTGCACTGTCATCATGCATCACATCATGGTAGGGGAGGGGGGCCAACACCACTCTCTGGGGTAGTGTTGTGAACTAGGTCAGTTGTTCTCCAAGCCTTAAGATGAACACCTATGGTTCCTTGCTGAATAGGGCAAAGTTGATGAGGACCGGCAGGAAAGTTCGGAAATTTAGGCAGTTCTAGCTCAAGCATCTGTCTGTGTGAGTTGTGAGATGTATCTTCACACCTTCCCGCTGCACTGCAATTCTTTCAATTTTTGTACTTTTCACTCATTGTGTAGAAGGCTATGGATACAGTCATCAGCTGCGTACTGTGCAATACACTTATTAAATTCATCCCTGCTCATCAACAGCATTTCCTCAATTGTAAACATGGATGCTTGCACTGGAGTATGTGAATGTGTGGCCTCCTCTGTTTTGGAAGACTTTTATCAAGTGATCTACAGTTACAGCATCACATTTATCAGACTGAGTTGCGAAGTGTAATGTAGCGATAACCTGCTGCATCTTCATTATCTGATGACGCATATTTGTCGTCTTCATACATTCAGCAGATATCATTGTTTTCCAAGCACAGTGCAGGTAGCTGTGGACACTGTCCTCAGTTGCATGGTTACAGCTAATGCACTCTCCTTCTCTAGCACAGATACCTTATCCATTGAACACATAGTATACAGTAACCAAATACATTCACCATCAACGTCCAGTAGCTAGACACAGACTGAGCAGATTTAGACACCATTTTTCCATGATACACTGTCATGGATTACATGGGGGGACGAGAAGGGGAGGACAGACAGCGATCTCTGGTGGTTGTTGTGTACTACATCAGTTAGACTCCGGACCTACAGATGAACACACTCTATGGAGGTACGTCTAGAGCTCGACCAATAACGACAAATATTGTTTAAATAAACAATACACTGCACTGCATACAAAATAAAGATGTCCATCCTAGCTGGCAGGCCAGCATAGACTGAGTCCTCCTCCCACCAATTTCCAGATGGGAGAGGGAAGCGAGTTGAAGGAAGAGGGGGAAGAGGGGTAGGAGAAGGGGAGGGGGTGGAGTTAGGTTAGCGGAGATAGCTTTATATACTCGCCAAAAAGTAGAACTTCCCGCCATGACGTCAGTGCGACCATGCCACATTTGTGGCCACTAATTTGGATCCGCCATCTTGAATATTTTTGCTAGAAATTCAGTGCGAGGTGACATGAACATTGTCCCACTACTCCTGGACGATGTGAACTGTGCTGTTAGTGGAGCTGTCGTGTCAGAATAAAGCATCTCAAATTGGGGGAAACAGATGTTGCGCTAAGGGATGGACATTGTCATTCAAAATGGACATACAAACGTCTGTAGTTATATGAGCTTACACAGTAACCTTGGGGATCATGTAGTACAACTACACAGCCATCCAAATCAGTTCCTAATTATCGCCATCTACATTTATATTCTAGCATGCACTTCTCGCTGTGTTTCCACAGGTGTGGACCTATGTCCACCATTTGCTTGTCCTTGGTTTCTCTTTTAACGTTTGATATCTTTAATACATAAATCCGTGCAAGTCCATGGAAGAGAACCATCACTGATTTTAGCAGGCTTTCTGGACGATTCAAGTATTAATTATAATTATATACATCTGCATGTTCAATTGAACTCCAAATTGCAACTGCTCTTCTGCCGCAACAGCTTGCAAATGGAGGTACTAAATTATTTCACAATTTCATGTTTATGTTCTGCAGCCGCAAGGGGAAGAATTTTCTCTTAAGCTATTTCACTATTCTGGTACCAAAAAATATGAGAACTGTGATTGTTTACACTTACATCTTCAGTCGAGTAGTTTTACCTATGTGTGTGCCGAAGAACTATATGAGGCAGCAGAAGCATCAGTGACTTGTTAATAGAGGCTGACTTGCTTTTAATATCCATCCTCCAGCTTATTCATCAAGGTGTTAGACGAGACGACACTTGTTAAAGCCGGCACATATGCATTTAAGGAATTGTTGACTAAATGTCCAGGAACATCATGTTTGGGAGAGTCGATGTAAGTGAATGTGCAAGATATATTTGCATTTCCAACTGTTGGCTGTGTAACTTCATGAAACAGTTTTGTTTCGTGCATTAGGAACAAAATTCCCGTTTTTTTGATATCCTCCAGTCCCATGTGATACTTTGAATAGATCTGAAATTTTCTATATTTCCCTTCTTTTATTTTTCTTTTATTTATACTGTTCCTTCGATACTTTTCTTTAATTTTGATACTTATCTTACTCTTTCAATTCCTACAATATTTTTCGATATTTTGTTAACTACGATAATTCTGAATACTTTTCGATACTTTCTAGAATGACTTATATCACTGACAAGTGACATTATAGTGTCATGTATGGCCTTTATAAGAATAAATATTGGCTTTGTGGGAATATCATGGGTGATACGTGTGACAAACTTTTTTTTGTGTGGATCAATGTGTGAAAGTTTTCTGAGATGCTTGTGTCCTAAAATTAACGGCAGCTTTAATCCCTTAAGGCTGGCTGCACTTCGGCGAAGTCGAAAGAAGAGACAGTAAGGTCTTCACATGAATGAAATCGAGCGTAGCATAGCGCCCCAGCGAAGCTATCGCTAAAGGAACGGTTTTGCTATTAATTTTCTGCACAAGGGAGAGGTTTGAAAATGATCATGACTTCCACATTATTGTACATCCAAACGGTACTCTTCAGGACGTGATTCTTTTATTAGCACTTTATCTAGTGAGTCCCCGCAGCCATTCTAGGACGCCTGTAATAGGAATCGTGAAACACTCTGAATTAAAATGCGTTAAACGAATGTGTACACGGAGAAGAAATCAATGGAGTTCAAAGACACGAATATCTGAGTCCCTTATTATCATTTTATTTTAATATCAAGAAATCTTAGCAGTACACCGTGATATATTTCCACGTCACTGAGTCTTCGTTGTCTCATTTCCGTCGATTTATTCCTTTCGTTTCAGTGTACGTAATAACTTTAGTAATAAAGATATAGATTTACACCGCATGTTGCTTACATCGTTAAACCTAGAATGGTTTTTCCAAAGTGATTAAGATAATAACGCTTTACGTTTAATATTACTAACATTGTACTTTATAAAAATGTTTTATAGTCAGAAACTGGTAATATAGGACTTCTTTTATAGGCAGCGTATGAAAGTAAATTTGACTTGTTCAAACACTGTGCACTTTTACGCTCAATAAAAATAACGTATCTTACGATAATTAACGTCAAAGGCACTAAAATTTTAATGTTTCTGAAATCACAGTAAACTGTCCATATTTGGTGTCCTACTGGCTTTATTAAGAAAGAAATTTCCTTGGGTAATGTCTACATCGTCTGCTATGATCACATAATGCTGCTGCCGTAAACCATCAGTACTCCAATCAACTTCCACGGCGCATTAGCTACTACTGGGGATTTACACTCGAGGTTTTTGGAACGACCACGAACGAGAGATCCCAAATGTTTGGAGCGAGTCAGGCTAAGTGTTTCTATGAAAGCGTCTACACACTTTAGCATGCTTCATGGAGGGGCGCTGTTATTGCTGTCCTACCATCTGTGTGTTACCATTTGCTTTGCCGGTTCGCGCATCATGTCCGGAGTAGAAACATCCATCACGGACCATCCTTACATGGCGGGCTTGGAGGTGTGGGGTACGTTTACCTGTGCAGCCACGGTCATCAAAAAGTCTTGGGCAATGACTGCTGCGCACTGTGTCAGGGGAAATGAAGGCTATGGTGAAATATGGCTTCGGGTTGGCACATCTGACCGCGAATATGCAGGATGGTTGGTTGCTGTGGATAAAGTTGTAAGACATGCTGAAAAGAGGCCGAACGACATAGCTCTCCTACACACGCAGACAGAATTTCCTATCGGGGATTTAGTCAAGGTACGGCACCGAAGCAGTAAGCTCACATTACTCAGGTATTTAATATTCTTTCGCTACTTTCTCTTATTTTGTATATGTATTTATTTTTGCTTCTGTGTCAACCTTTTTGGATCGGATTGAACCTTACACCCAACGCTCGCTTTTATTTCCTGGATTTATTTGTAGGCCTTCTTTCCCCCATATTTTAGAAGTGTAACGCTACCATGGAAGTCACCCGTGATTCCTTAACACATCTCATCACCATACAAATCAAGTAATAGGGGAAAAACTTGGCGGAATGAGATACTTATTATTTGGTAATTTTTGTGAAATAAAGGAACACAAGAAAACATTTATTAAGTGTACACAAAACCGTGTTGTGGTACAACCTAACGTAACTTACTTGGAAATCACATAAAACTGTATAGTATTTTTTTTTACATTTGTTTCAAAAATAGGCTTGCGTGCTTCTCGTTGTGCCCCACCCACAGGGCAGAATCAGGTAAATCAGTTTCGGTGGAACGTTGAAATTACTGGGACTATCATCTTCAAATAAAGACATGGAGTTGTTTAGCAAACAGTTTAGACTAAGGAGTATGGAATCGTAAAAAAAAAAAAAATCATGAACAGGAGGGGAATATTGTAATGTCATTTTTAAGAGACAGAATTATTTTTAATGCTTAACACCTACTTATTGTTACTCTATTTTATTCAATCACATTGCTAGTGCACCAGATGTGTTCTCCGGCTTGCGAACAGTAAAGGTGGATGCTTAGTAATAAATCCTATGGCCCTGTCCTGTCCAAGTAGATAAATTTCTTTGTTAAACCTGTGTGAAATAAAATATGTTCCTGCTAAATGCTAGGTTAATGATCCGAAAGTGAAATTAAATTTTCTTTCTGATTTGTCAACGCTCTAGTTGCTTATTCTTAGTTTTCCGAACGTATCTTTCCAACTTTGAATTGCCTACATTAAATTCCTTAACCGCTTATAAAACTCGGACTACATAAGATGGGAGCGGATGAAAGTGTGATTTCCATTCATTTAAAATCCCAGTGCTGTCTGTCACTCTTTATAATGTACAAGGGTTGGAACGTTAATAGTGGCAACTATTTATTTACAGCTCGTACAAAACAGATACGTATTTCAAAGTTTTTCTGACCTTCAAAGTAGTCACCAGCATTGTGTATAACCCGTTGCCAGCGATGTAGAAGTCTTAGGATACTCTTAGCAGTGCCAGTTGTGTTGACAGTTAGAGCGGCGCGGTCAACTGCTCGACGAATTTGTAGCAGTTCAGAAGCGAATGCAGTGAAGTGTTTCCTATAGTTTAGAAATGAACTTCCGAGGGCTTAAGTCAGGGGAGTGCAGTAGGTGGTATAGCACTTAGCAGCCCCGTCAGTCAAACAAATCAGTTACAGCTTGCACTGTACGTGCTTAAGCACAGTATTGCAAAATGATGGTCAGGTCCTAAGAAAGTGTCACCACTTCTGTCTGTATGGTGTTCATATTTGGAACGCAACCTACGACCAGCTTAGAAGTGATGACACTTTCTGCAGGACCTGACCATCATTTTGCAGGACAATGCTCAAGCACGCACAGTGCAAGCTGTTACTGATTTGTTTGAATGATGGGGCTGCTAAGTGCTATACTACCTACAGCACTCCCCTGACTTAAGCCTCGAGAGTTCTATTCCATTTCTAAACTGAAGGAAACACTCTACGGCATTCGCTTCAGAACTGCTACAATTTCGACGTGGAATAGACCGTGCTGAACGAACTGTCAACACTCCTGTTACTGCTAAGAGTATGCGAGGTGCTGGGGTGGAGAAATATTTGTACCTCTTTAATTCTGACGAATTTTCATGAGAGACATGCACCTGACCCCCTCCTTACCTATCACCTAATTAATTATGGGCACAACAGTAACGTAAGGAAATGATGGTGGGACCCTGCTAGTTGGTAAAATAAGGAGTGCTCACTCACAATAATTCAATGAAAATCGTAAAATAACTTCATCATAATAAACAAGAGGAAATGGGATTTGGTATATACCTACGAAATGATGTGCGGATTAGATATTACAATGAGATTTACTACACATCAGAACATAAAGGTACATGATCATCGACATAAACAGTATGTTAAATGATAGGGTATAGTGAACTATCGTGAGAATAAGAGTTAGCTCCAGAACAAGGGGCTCCCACTCTCTGTGATGCACTAGATTGAAGATAAGAAATGGAGGTCCTAATGAATCAAATATTACTATCCCGACTATATTGCAGTATCACGATTAGTAGCGATAACTAAAATGGGATCACATGGAGAAACAACCCAGGTGGATTTGTAGCAAAGAAAGCGCACGTGCTGCTGAGGGATTCAGTATAATAATGATAGGTCCAATAATGCCGAAGCCGCAAAATACTGTATCAGACCTAAAATCTGCATACGTCATCGGTACACAGCTTTGTAATGACGTAGGCGCCGACTTCTGCTGTGCAGTACTCTGTTTCAACCCCTGGCATCGAAGGCTGTCCGAGAATTCTCTGCCGAAAACGTCGACTAAGTCGCTAGACTGTCCAACTCCGACGAAAATTAGGTCAAGAATGCCTGCGCCCACACAACACAAGTGCGAAGTCAAGATTGCTCAGCTCCCTACTATCCTCGAAAACCGCCAACCAGCATTCAGTGCTGATTCCAAAATTCCCCCAAACTGTCTCAGAACATCATTCTCACCAATAGCGACTGTTCCCTTCAATTTCGAACAGGGCTTTGTCTAGTCTACTAGCCTCAGTGTATGTTGACTAATGATGCGACTGCTACTCATCTGAGAGCACTGAATTGGCCATTTGACTGGCTACGAAAACAACATGCCTAGACCACCGGCCATCTGGCGCCAGACAGTCGCAGCCAGCAGGACTGGGTCCACAAGTATTCTCAGAATCATGGGGACAATGCAGTCTGTCCGTGCCAGCAGTCTTCGTACCGGACTCGCCAGAACGGTAAACACATTAACTGCGGCAACACTCAGACGTCTCGCAGGTAGTTTCGCCCTGCATACAATAGGCGAAACTCGATTGACGTCAGTTGTTCCGCCAGGTGCTTAAGCTCATTGTACGAAACCCTCAGAATTAGGGGATGTGCCGCCCCCAACCGGAAATTCATTGTGCCGTGTCCTCCGATACTCGCCTTGCACAGGCCACCCTGGGAAGTAACCCAACATGCCTAGGAATCAAGTGAAACGCATTTGGAGCTCTCAGTACAAATAATCTCATTACAATAACCTTACTCAGCCTGTTACCACCGTACAATGACGTAAAACATTAATAAAATTTATGTAAATGAGAGGCGACACGCAAAGAGGGCATGAAACCTCTCATTACTCCCCAGTCACTTTAAACTATTTTTGGTATGGTTGACTCATTTCACAGAGGTAGTGTGAATCACTCAAAAGGGATCTGTCCAAACAGATTCCAAAATGTCACTACAAACCGGCAGATAAAATTTCAAATTGATGATACAACGAAAGGTGGAATTTTTCTTATGGCTTTACCAACATCTTACCCACATTGACGAATGTCACACTCAACATAGATTCACCCTCAGGGAACCCACTGTCATTCATGGACATTCTCGCACAGTCACACAAATGTTGAAAAACATGCCAGAAGGCCAAGTTCGAAGCTGTAATAAAATGTTGACCTACTGGATCTGAATGCTTCTCATTAAGGTAACATTTAAGAATTAGTTACTGGTGCCCAACTCAAACTCACACATGCTATTCCATGAAGCAAAAAAGACAAATATATTTATGTGCTTCGTGGTTCAAACATTTAGCCATACACACGCCGTTTCTCTGAACAGAAAGGATGGTAGTTTTTTACAGTGATTGATTGACTGATGGCCCATTCACCACTAACCAGAATTGTAACCACAGATATCCTACTCACATACACAAAACAAACAAAAATACTCTTCTGTATCTGTGGCATATTATTGTGTATAACATTTTGTAACTATTGGCACATACACAAGAAATTTGTACACATAGTGACGCTTCACAGGCGTCAACGTAAGTGAGATAGAGATACAGTGTACAAAAAAACAAAAATTTCTTAAGTACACCTATGTCATTGAACATTATGTAACATAGTCTGCATCACAAAAAAACTTGTTCTAATCTGACATGATGATATATTGTCTCCGAAATAAAGTCTGAGGGGAAAAAAAACCACACAATGTTTTCACTAAGGGCACGAATTTTACTGTGTTCATGCAGTTGTCTGAGCCAAAAAAAGAAAATCCTTCACATGCTAACATCACACAACGAATCACTCAACACACGGACATCGCCACACTCATACTCATTTGTGTGGTGGGGTGGTGGTTCCTGGTGTGGAGAAATGGGGTGCTTGTTGGGAGGAGTGCGACTAGTGGTGCGGGTCTCCAATCTAATGTTTCTCGGAACCAGGCATGGAAATGGCATCCGGAAGTAACATCAGTCATCCTCCCCTCTCTGTAGAGGCATTGTCAGTCAACAGGAAGCTCATAGGGTGCTAGGACAGCCTATTGTTGATTTGCAGTTCTGTGGGATATGAAGGCAAGCACATGTACAGGCTACGATTGTCGCTGAGTACTCCAAGATTCTGGACAGACCCATAGGGCAGGTAGTTGGCTGTCCAAAGACAGTAACGCTTGGACTTATTTAGACCGGTCATATGACAAATAAATAACCTTTTATTGTGACTGGTAGCGGATATTATTTTACAACCTATAAAGGAACAGACACGGAGGGAAAGCATCCATTACGGATAAAATTCACCAAAAATTTCAATACAGGATACTACTCTTAGAGTGACTCGGAACTACTCGGAACTGCTTTCTGTATTACCGGAGATAATCATGAGAAACTGCAGTGGAGCAATACCCAACACAGAACTGCTTTGGACATGCAGTCCAGCCTATCCCTTTCCATCCCGAACATTTTTTTTTTTTTGAAAATGGTGAATAAAGTTGAATTCTCTGTATAGTTGGGCATAGTAGACACTGCGAAAAATAATAAAAAAACTCTTCCATAAGAAATATAGCGGGAAAACAACTAGCACAATCGTGAGAGTCAGGTTTTATTTCACCAACCTGCTATTTGTTTGATATTATAATTTACCTGAGGAACAGTTATGAATAAAAAACTATTCTTTCATTACTTTTATTTATTAGTAACTATAAAAAATGTTACATAGATTGCAAATCATATTCTGTGCCAAAAAAATTAATATAAATTTTTTTTTATTTATTTTGTAACACAAAGTCATGGTTCAGACTGCTTCATTTTTCGTGAAATACATTGAAACAATCCTTTCCTTTCGCAAGACATAAGTACTGATTGCATTTTATGCACTTTGTTCTGGAACTGCAGCGCTCATACTGACATGTTTGTGGTGACAAAATATCATCCAGTGTCGGCCAGTGGTCATACGCATCATATCGCTTGTCCAAACCTGGTTTCGGATGGGGTTTGTAAACTTTTGCCTTTGTGGAGATACTTAACGTATCATCTAACAGTGTTTCAAACTCTTCAGATCTCTTTCTGTCTGGACATGACAGAAGAGCCTCAGCTAGAGACATTATAAATTTCAACACATCCATAATATTCTTCTTGGCAGTCTGGTTTTCATGACAGTGCTCTCTGTAGAGAAACCAGCAGTTGACCACTGAAAGGTCTATGAAATGCAGCAAGCACCTGAGTGTCCATTTTCTGGTTCTGAACCTCGTTCGGTAACACTTGGTTCCAGTTGTTGAAGGACTCTAGAATTAAAAAGAAGATATTTTAGTAAGAATATGGGAATGATGCACGAAATAGGTAACTCAGATCGCACCTCTTTCTCACTGACCTCAACAGCACTGTAATTAATGTTTGGTGGATGAAACTTCTGAACAAAATTTGATCTCAGAAGAAACAGTGGTCTGACACCTTCTGTGACACTGTGTTAACTCCCGCGCTCTCGAGGAACTTCAGGAACTTCTTCGGCCCTCAAATCATCATCAGACGAGTCGTCTGCCTGCTGAATATTTGAAGCAGAAGGAACAAACTCGTCGTCTTCATCTGACGAAATGCCAATCAAATCCGAATCGTTTAATAGAGAACGGATTTGACTGTCTGATAAACCTGCATACAATAACGGGAATGTGCATAAAAACTTTCCCATTCAAAACTGTATGAGAAGCAGTAATATAGGGAGGCCAATGACACAATCAACAACACCCACCCGAGGATGAAGTTACACAGTCAACACCTATCCGGCACAATCGTGCTACTACAAATTTAACGCACAATTACTGTGCAAAGATATGAAGTTACTAATAATTATCAATACCCCAACGTTGTACACACTATTACAGATAACCTGATCTAGCAAATCGCCGAAACAATTCAATTTAACTTAATTATGAGCTACTAACCAGACGCCGGAATAATGCTCACTTCTCGATTAACTTAAACAACATGTGCTGCAATCTGTTGGCGCCGAATGGCATCATAAAGATGTGAAACGCGTAGCGCACAACCTGCACGATCATTGCAGGTCGGTTGGAAGCAAGGCAAGAGATTCAGTTTATCGTAAAAAAAATAAAAACCAAACCCGCACGATCGTGTGGGTTCGGGTGGAAACGGCTATTATAGTGAGTTATACGAATTCGTGCAGCAACTGTAAACGGCGTCCGTCATAAGTGCGGCTCAGGAGATCCTCTCTCCGACATTTTGTCCCACCATTATTTGAGCTCGCCTCGTCGTCGGCTACCCCTTCTGCAGTGGAATCCCCATTTCCGCATCACTGCTGAGTCGAGCGGCGCTGTCTCCTCACCTAGCCGTTAATGGGTTCGCCCATCCCTGTGGGATTCCGAGGGATATGCCCGCGTCAGTTGACCCAGAGCTGTCTGCCAGGTGAGCCGCCACCTTACTTTCACCGCGCTGAACAGGTAGGTGGCACGCGCCTCTGAGCGCTTGGGTGGAGGAGGGGAAGTGACTGACAGCTGCCTCCCTCAGCTTTATCTCTGCCGCTCGAGCCCATTTACTCCATTCCTTCTAGTGTCAGTTCTCGTCCAGGAGTCACTCGCTTTTCCCACTGCCTGACCGTACTTAAATCCCATTATTAAGTGTGCCTCCCCAAAACGTTTTACAAATACAGCATTCAGAATTCCTTACAAATGTCTCAGATAGTATTTTGTACATTCAATAAAAAAAATGAATAGAAAAGAATATTTACTGAATAGCACTCTTACATTAATTCAGTATAAAATGTCTTATAGTCTGATGAAAATATTTAACGTAGTATTATTATTTACGATCTGTACAGAAACCAGATGGCAGTTATAAGAGTCGAGGGGCATGAAAGGGAAGCAGTGGTTGGGAAGGGAGTGAGTCAAGGTTGTGGCCTCTCCCCGATGTTATTGAGCAAGCAGTAAAGGAAACAAAAGAAATACTTGGAGTAGGAATTAAAATCCACAGAGGAGGAATAAAATATTTGAGGTTCGTCGATGACATTGTAATTCTGTGAGAGACAGCAAAGAACTTGGAAGAGCAGCTGAAAGGAATGGACGTGGTCTTGAAAGGAGGATATAAGATGAACATCAACAAAAGCAAAATGAGAATAATGGAAGGTAGTCGAATTAAATCGGGAGATGCTGCGGGAATTAGATTAGGAAATGAGACGCTTAAAGTAGAAAATAGGTATTGTTATTTGGGGAGCAAAATAACTGATGATGGTAGAAGTAGAGAGGACATAAAATGTAGACCGACAATGGCAATGAAAGCACTTCTGAAGAAGAGAAATTTGTTAACATCGAGTTTAGATTTAAGTGTCAGGAAGTCGTTTGTGAAAGTATTTGTATGGAGTGTAGCCATGTATGGAAGTGAAACATGGACGATAAATAGTTTACAGAAAAAGAGAATAGAAGTTTTCGAAACGTGGTCCTACTGAAGAATGCTGAAGATTAGATGGGTAGATCACATAACTTATGAGGAGGTATTGAATACAATTGGAGAGAAGAGAAATTTGTGGCACAACTTGACCAGAAGAAGGGATTGGTTGGTAGGGCATATTCTGAGTCATAAAGGGATCACCAATTTAGTACTGGAGGGCAGCGTGGAGGACAAAATTTGTAGAGGGAGACTTAGAGATGAAGACACTAAGCAGATTCAGAAGGATGTAGGTGGCAGTAGGTACTGGGAGATGAAGAACCTTGCACAGGATAGAGTAGACTGGAGAGCTGCATCAAACGAGTCTCTGGGCTCCAGACCACAACAACAAACATTACATATAAAGAGCAGTCACTAAACCTAAAGGCCCTTTGTTAATAGTAGAGTGTGTGTGTCATTATTGACACATTAAGATAAAGAAGAGCTGAAGTACGCTACCCATAACCCTAAACTACTATATGTAATCCCAACTATGGCCTACCCGTCACTGGAGCATGCTCACAACTTCGGATGACAATTTAAATTTGCTAAGTACGCTATCTATAGGCGCCAATGCTCGTCTCTCGCCGACTCTGACCCCAGACGCCTCGGTGGATCTTTAAAACTGCTCAAGACATGGCGGCCGCACACAAATACACAATGAACCCAAGTTACCCGAGATAAAATTAGCTGCAGTTGCCTTAGCAATGGAAATTAGTGAAAATACAGTATGTAACGTATTGACTACACCCGTTCACCTTACATACGCCCATGTCCTGCCCCACTGAGAGAACTGGATGGATGTTGCTGTCTCTGGCGTGGGCGATACGCTGAGTTGGTCGCTGCTCATCTGAGATGGAACTGGATATAATGAATCTTATAGTGGAAAATTTACACAAAAAAACAAGGAAGACGTCGTAAGTTACAATGCAAAGACTCTACCTCTGTAAACAAGTTCTTCCAAATATCATCCTTTTGGACTTCCCTTGTGTGCTAGTTCTGACACCAAGGCACCAATTACCGGACTTGTTGATGAATTCCATGCGTTCTGCATTACAGCTCTCGAACGATAAATCCGGACGACTTCACACGTACAGAAACGTGACGTACCATCGTATGAGAAACTCGCCACACTCCAGAAAGGTTACTCCCAGCAGCAGCGGCGTGGAAGGACACAATGGTCACCTTTGTACACCACTGGCCATTAAAATTACCACCCCACGAAGATGACGTGCTACAGACGTCAAATTTAACCGACAGGAAGAAGATGATGTGATATGCAAATGATTATCTCTTCAGAGCATTCACACAAGATTGGCGCCGGTGGCGACACCTACAAAGTGCGCCATGAGGAAAGTTTCCAACCGATTTCTCACACACAAACAGCAGTTGACCGGTGTTGCCTGGTGAAACGTTGTTGTGATGCCTCGTGTGAGGAGGAGAAATGCGTTCCATCAGGTTTCCGACTTTGATAAAGGTCGGACTGTAGCCTATCGCGATTGCGGTTTATCGTATCGCGACATTGCTCCTCGCGTTGGACGAGATCCAATGGCTGTTAGCAGAATATGGAATCGGTGGGTTCAGGAGGGTAATACGGAACGCCGTGCTGGATCCCAACCGCCTCGTATCACTAGCAGTCGAGATGACAGGCATCTTATCCGTATGGCTGTAACGGATAGTGCAGCCACGTCTGGATCCCTGATTCAAAAGATAGGGACGTTTGCAAGACAAAAACCATTAAGCTGCCCCAGCATGGACTATCAGCTCGGAGACAATGGCTGCGGTTACCCTTGACGCTGCATCGCCGACAGGAGCGCCTGCAATGGTGTACTCAACAACGAACCTGAGTGCATGAATAGCATCCGTGTTTGGCGACATCACGGTGAACGCACATTGGAAGCGTATATTCGTCATCACCATACTGGCGTATCACCCAGCGTGATGGTATGGGGTGCAATTGGTTACACGTCTCTGTCACCTCTTGTTCGCATGGACGGTACTTTGAACAGTGGACGTTACATTACAGATGTGTTACGACCCGTGGCTCTACCCTTCATTCGATCCCTGCGAAACCCTACATTTCAGCAGGATAATGCACGACCGCATGTTGCAGGTCCTGTACGGGCCTTTCTGGATAATGAAAATGTTCGACTTCTGCCCTGGCCAGCACATTCTCCAGATCTCTTACCAATTGAAAACGCCTGGTCAATGGTGGGCAGGCAACTGACTCGTCACAATACGCCAGTCACTACTCTTGACGAACTGTGGTGCCTTGTTGAAGCTGGATAGGTAGCTGTACGTGTACATGCCATCCAAGCTCTGTTTGACTCAATGCCCAGGCGTATCAAGGCCGTTATTGCGGCCAGAGGTGGTTGTTCTGGGTACTGATTTTTCAGGATTTATCCACCCAAATTGTGTGAAAATGTAATCACATGTCAGATCTAGTATAATATATTTGTCCAATGAATACCCGTTTATCATCTGCATTTCTTCTTCGTGTAGCAATTTTAATGGCCAGTAGTGTATATCCGCCTCCAAACCCAAAGAGGAAAAAAAAAGGCCCACAGAAAATAGGTGCAACACTGCAGTTGTGTGCCCATAACGCCGGTCACAAGTACCACGAAAACAAACAAATGGATCAATGCTGTAAGGCGTGCCCAGAACAGTGTCGATATGCATCCAATAGCACTTCGTCAACAAAGACACAGTAGTAGGTATGGTGTAAAGACATAACCCACATGAAGATCGAGTCTGTGTTACCATTTATTCGGAAGAGTGGTGGCTCTCCCATGTAACGGAAAGTCCAGAAAAGTGAGTTAGATCGATACTTCGCTTTCAGAGTTAACCAATTTCGCGCAAGATCAAATGTCGCTTCGTAGACCCTACAAGCTATACATGTACATGTTAAGGAATATAAATAACAACAAATTACCACACTTAATTTCTAATATGTACAGAACAGAGAGATGTTTTCTAACCAAGTTTATTTTACAAAATTTTCCCTTTTGTTTTAGACACAAGAATTATCCCACAAACGGCTTAACGTGGAGTATATGGTGAATACCAATGGATATCTTGCCCTTCAGTGACAGCAAATCGTGCGTGTTCTGGGGGGTGATTCTTTTAACCCTGTAGGGTCCATTGTACACTGAGAAAAACCTTTGGCATTTCTGTTTTCGTTTATTCGAAAGCCGAAAAGATTTCACCAACACTTTTTAACCTATACAAAAACAACGTTCTCGCTCTCCTTATAGTTCAACATATGTAAACGGCTCTGACCGATTGTTTGTGCGGATTACCCGTGGGCCGAATTCGCACGGTCCTGGCTTCAGTATCGCCCTCCTGTTTCGGAGACTGGAACTCGTGTTAGGACCACGTGTTTCGTTGACTCATCGCAGATTATCTGAATCTCTGTGCCTCCAGTTCGTGTCGTTCTGGCGGGTATCATTTTGCCTCTGCCAGTTACTCTGCCGTCCTGAATATTATCTCCCGTATTCCTGCCTCCCAGATGTTGTATCACGCTCATTCCTCCTGACATTGTTGCTCTTATTGCGCGGTGCTCCACAAAAGTCGCCATTGTAATGGTAATATTGCCCTTTCCTTCGATAATGGGCTGCTTCTTTTTCAAAAATTAACTCCAACTCTAGCAGAATTATTTCACCATCACTATGTGGTACATCAAGAAAATGATTTTTTTTAATTAAAACCTCGAAGAGCTTCGTAGGGCTCTTGTATCCTGTCGCCTCCAGATCTGGACAGAAATTGATTTCTAGTTTTAATCGGTCTTGCATTTCGCGCGAACAATACGTTCCGAGAATCACGTCGGTGAATTCTTGACACATCCGGCATGTACCAACAACACCGCGCATTTTCGCAGCTGCCGTGCCCTCGATGTGCCTGCAGATAAATTCTAAATTAGCTGTCAATGACCGTGATATTGGTAGCGTAGTAGAAAAATGTGACAGTCAAATATTTGGATGAAGTGAGCCTCCATTTTCCCGGAAATTTTGGAATTTGAGGACCGATAAAAAGTGTTATTAATCAAACTCTGGTCCCTCTTTATCATTTCTATTGGTTGTAGTATCAAACGCGCCCGTCTGTTCGACGCGAGGTGACATCCCCTGCGTGCTGTGACCACGTAGTCCTGTCTCATAATGATACTGAAACTGAGTGTTAGTTATTACGATCGGGCTGTAATTTTGCGTTCGTGTGCTCCCTGGGCTGCTGTTTGAGTTTGGTAGTCCACTACCTTACGCCGAACCGGTGCACGATGGGCAGATGTCTGGCGCCATACTTCTATGTCCGCCAGTCGTCGCTTCTGGACGCGACGTACCAATTTGTACTTGGCGTTCCAGGAGTGCTACACGTTCTTCTACGCTTTCGCACCTTTGAGTGGTACCCGCAGCTCCTTCTTCAACGCTTTCCATTCTTTGCGCTGTGCTCTGTAAGTGCTTCCTTCCCCTGGGCTCTTATTGCATCAGTTCCTACCGCATTGACGTGTCCAAATCGCCTAGCGATTCTTGCACGTTTATTTGCGACTTTTGCCATTTTTTTGGCGCCAGCTGCTTAAACCCTTGCTAATTCTGCTTCCTTCTTCGCTTCAACGGCCCTTTTCTTCGTCTCGGCACTAGCCTTACCGACCTCCGCTATTTCACTCTTCACTTCGTTCACAACCGCAGATACCTTATTCTCTGCTTCATCCATTCTCTTTTCTAGGCTCTGTTTTATGTCCTTTACCACCCCAAAAATCTCTAATAATAAATCCTTCGGCTGAGAAGGCCCATCTTCACCAGTTGGTGATGCTACTCTAGACAGTTTAGCACTGTTGAACAGTGGAGGCCCAATTTTCCTCATTGTGTTCTCATCAGTGGTCTTATTTATATGAACAAAATTCTCCACATGCCTATTCACTTCTACCACCCCTTCTTTCTGACTGATTTCATCGTTCAGATCCTCCTGTTCTCGGTCTGCCTCCGATTCGCGTCTAACGTCTGTGCTCCACGCCTCTCGCCCCGTAAGAAAACTTAATAATTCTTCATCTGGCTAAACCTTGTTAGTACCCTGATCCTGCTCCATCGCGTGCAGTTTATTTATTTGAGATGCGTTCGACAACAGTGGCGATCTGCTACGAGAGAACATTCATTCACAAAAAAAAGGGAAAACCCCATACCCCATATGATACAAAAATTACACTAATGTACTCCTACTTTAAAAAAAATTAAATGTCGATAAGTCAGTTTCAACGGACTGTGATGTGGTACAGAGCCCACACACATCAACCAACACACAAAACTAAACAAAATGAAATTACTAAATAAATCGACAAAATCAATGGCTATTACATGCGCGCTGCGAAATATTTCTACAGGGAAATATAATCACAGAAAAGAAAATTAATTATGGTGTTTCTTTTTAATCATGAAATGTTATCGATGAAGTCCTGACAGCATCTCAGCAGTCACAGGAAAGAATCGAGGCAAGGGTCGCCATATTAAGCGAGGTGTTGGGTTGGAGAAAAGTTTGTACCTCTTTCATTCAGACGAATTTTGCATGAGAACGAGACATGCACTCGATCCCCTCGTTATCTACCCCCAAATTAATTATGCGCACAACAGTAACGAAAGGATATAGTGGTGGACACTGCTGGTTGGTAAAATAAGGAGTGCACACTCACAAAAATTTAATAAAAATAGCAATCTACTCACAGAAAAAAAGAGAAATTTATCAAAATAAACCAGAGGAAATGGGTTATTGCATATATCTACGACATGACATGCGGATTAAATATCACAATGTGACTTATTACACATCAGAACGTAAAGGCACATGATTATGGACACAAACAGTTGGTTAATACTAAACTATTGCGAGAATAAGAGTTGGCTCCAGAACAAGGGGGTCCTACTCTCTGTGATGCAATAGATTGACGATAATGAGTGGAGGTCCTAATGAATCAAATATTGCTCTCCCGACTATATTGCAGTATTGCGATTAATAGTGGGACCTCAAATGGCCGGATGGTGTGGGCGAGCGGTTCTAGGCGCTTAAGTCCGGAACCACGCTGCTGCTACGGTCGCAGGTTGGAATCCTGCCTTGGACATGGATGTGTATGATGTCCTTAGGTTAGTTAGGTTTAAGTAGCTGTAAGTTTATGGGACTGATGACCCCAGATGTTAAGTCCCATCTGAACTATTTGAAGAGCTCAAATAGGATCACATGGAGAAACAAGCAAGGTGGACCTGTAGCAAAGCGAGCGCACGTGCTGCTGAGGGATTCAGTATAGTAATGATAGATCCTATAATGCCGAAGCCGCCAAATACTGTACCAGATCTGAAATCTGCAGCACGTCATCGGTACACAGCTTTGTAATGATGTAGGCGCCGACTTCTGCTGTGCAGCAACTCTGTTTCAAACCCTGGCCTCGAAGTCTGTCCTAGAATTCTAAGTTCTGCCAAAAACCGCAAGACCGTCCGAATCTGACGAAGATTAGATGCCGAATACCTGCACCCGTGCAACGCAAGGGCGAAGCCTAGATTGCTCAACTCCCTACTATCCTCGAAAACCGCGAATCAGCATTCAGTGCTGATTCCAAAACTTCTCTACAACATCATTCTCACCAATAGCGAGCGTTCCTTCCAATTTCGAGCAGGGCTTTATGCCTTGAACTCGCTTCAGTTTAAGTTGACCAATCATGCTTCAGCTATTCAGCTGAGGGCACTGAACTTCTCATTTGACCAGGTACGAGACCAACATGCGTAGACCACGGTCCATCCGGCGTCAGACAGTCGCGCCCTACAGGGCACGGTCCACGAGTATTCTCACAATCATGAAGACCATGCAGTCAGTCCGTGCCAGCAGTTTTCGTTCTGGACGCGTCATAACGGTAAACACATAAACTGCGGCGACTCTCAGACGTCTCGCAGGTAGTTTCGCCCTGCATACAGTAGTTGAAACTCGACCGACGTCAGTCGAACCGCCAGGTGCTTAAGCCCATTGATGTACGACCCTCTGAGTATTCGCACAAGTGCAATCCCCAACCGCAAACGCAGTGTGCCACGTCCACCGGTGCTCGCGTCGCACGGGCCATCCAGGGAAGTAATCCAACATGCATAGGAATCAAGTGAAAGTATTTGGAGCTCTCAGTGCAAATAATCTCACTGCAGTAACCTTATTCGGCCTCTTACCACCGTGCGATGACATAAAACATTAATAACACTGGTGAGAATGAGAGGCGACATGGAACCTCTCAGGTATCCTACAAGTTCGACATTCCTGGCAACAGGTCATACACAATGCTGGTGACTACTTTGAAGGTCAGTAAAACATTCAAACGCATATTGAAAGGTTCTGTTGGATTCCTTTCATGTTTGATTTCTTAAATCTGTTGTCATTTATGGAATAAATTCCTCTTCTAAATTTACCGTGGCGTTTCTGACTATCTGGGAGGAGACTGGGTAGTGGAACATGTTACCTTTACACGTAAACAAGAACGATCTGTCACACTACTACACTTTAAAACACAGTTTATATGTAATTCATGTCACACAGTCTCATACGGAACCTACATCCGCTTTCTGATATATACTGTATATGATAAGATATTGTCATCCCCCTTCCCTTCTGTGTGAGAGGATGAATGATCAAATGTGTTTGTAGTTGCATGCTTGAGGGTAGCAGACAAGGCTGTCTGCTAGAGAACAGTAGGACCAACGTCGGAACATGTAGCTACGCTTTCTTAAAGCAGAGAGGTTTCTATCCTTAGCATGGTTCTGTCCATCCGTTGTCATGTTGGTATAGGAAGCTACCCCTCTAGCCCCTTCCGTTTGTCTTTGTGGGCCACCCTCAGGAAGCACGCTCGGCAGGAGCGCGGTGGCAGTCTGGCGGTGGCGAGCATCTGAAGTGGTAAGATCTCCGGCTAAGCGCGTGTCTGCTAAGTCCATAGGACAATGGATTTGTTAAGTTCAGCCTAACTGAAAATTTAATCATCTTTATTTCGGGTTTAGCTCTAAAATATCTAAGGTTATCTTAAATTGCAGCGTAGTGTAATTCTCGTGTGAAGTTCATATTATTTTCCGGTTGTTGCTTTGTTACTACTTTGTGAGTAAAGTGGAACCACGTGTTGATCAGTAACTCTAACTAAGATCAATCTTAAATGCGAATGCTTGTGTGATTATAATGTCTCGTCTTGACAATATTTTCAATATAGCAACTTTTCTTTATGTTCAACCCACGTGGGGTGTATTTTGCGAGACCAGTACCACGTGCTTATATAACTGTTTGACCCGTCAGGTTAACAGTAAGACGTTAATAACCAGTTCGAGATTTTTCTTTTGTAATTTGCTTTTCGATCTAATTTATTTTAATTATCAAAATTATTGTGGAGTTATACGCTTTGTGTAAACCAAGTTGACCACGTGGTGTAATCATCAAAGTAGCCTTCAGCTATTCTTTTTGGGAAGATTTCACAAAGAGTTAATATGAATTTAGTATACCAGTGTGTGGTAATTACATGACGGACAGGATTGTGTTACGAACGTAATTTCTTTGGGTGGAAACTGAATCTGTTGGTTGTGGTTAATTTCTTCTTGCTTATGTTTCAACGTTCTTTGGGTGTTGTTTTGTGAATGGAGTGTTGTAGGCACTCTCCCAATCTTGGCTCCATATTTGATGTGTTCCGTAAGATTAAAATCTCACATTTTTACAATCCTTAAACAAGGCACCAGCTCAGTTATAACTCACGTATAATATGCTGAAATTTCAATGAACAATCTTAAAATAAATTTCCAAATATAAACTGATTTCTTTCTTTTTATTTAAATTCTCCTTTTTATATATAGATATATTACCGGTTGTTGTATGACTGTAAAAGATTATAATCAATGTTAGTCTGATTGGTAATGTGGTAAACCTAGACTAGTTACCTGGTGAAACAGTTGCGCAGTAATGCACGGTTAACTTCTCCCCAGACAGCTCACAGCTTTTAACCCGGTTTTATTGTCAGTCAGTACCGCTTTCATCATAGCAAAATTCTTGTAGCAATATTACACATGGCGACCCTGTTCTGTGATTCCGCTAGACTCTGGAATCTCTGAGACGTTAGATTGCAAGCGTTGTATAATCTTAATTTTTTTTCCCTACAGCGCTCAAACAACTTCTGCGTTGTTTCTGAGGAGACTTTCTAAAGATTCACTGCGTTGTTGAGCGGCGTTGTGTTGTTTGTCTTGTTGTTTTGTTTTCTATATTTGTGGGTTTTATATGTGTGTGTGGTTTTTTTTTTCTCGCTTGTACATTCCACTGTTTCGATCAAAGATAAAAATTTGTTTTGCGTGTGAAAAAGTGAGTACTATGTTGGGTACCTTTCGTGTAACTGTCGAAATTTTTGGGGGATACATTTACTGTGATTAGTGTGTTGCGTACTGGGTATAAATTGAACTAATGCAGACACGTAACCAAACTAAAAGTAAGCGGTCCGACAACTTAAGCAACATGGACCAAGGGGATAATTTGATTTCGAATGTTAACGCGTCGGGCGGTTCCGAAAATGCAATGGGAAATACTTCAGACGAAATGCAGAACAGCACGAACGGGCTCACATCAGAGCCACAAATTAATTTGCCTCCAACTAACCAAATTGATTTGGCAGAACTCATGAAAGCCTTACTGCAACAAAATAAGGAATCATCCGAAAAATCGATCCGCGAGCTAGGCGAACAAATGACGCAGAAATCTGAAAAATCGATCCGCGAGCTAGGCGAACAAATAGACGAAAAACTAATCCAGCAGACAAGTAAAGTCGACAAGTCGATGCAGAGAGTGTCCGATGATATCTCACAAAGAATAAACAATCTGGCAAGTGAAATAAAAAGTGATATTATGAAAGAATTAGGCCGTACATTTGAACAAATCAATGACCGTCTGCAAGCGTTAGAACAGGGTAAGCGGAGTGGCGATGCCGAATTTAAAGAGAGCGAAGAACAGCTACTTAGGAATTTCCAAGTGCTGAGAGAAGAATGCCAAAGGGAACACCAGCAGGTACTCTTGAGGGTCCAAGAGGCGGAAACGCATTGTCCCACGTCTGTTAGCAACACAATAGCGGGCAACAGTTTAGCGATCCACGCGTTGGAACAGCAAATAGAACAACTGAAGCAGACTGGGGCGGAGGACAAGAGACAAGTAGATGATAAGATTGCGGCATTAGCGGACATTGTAGGCACGATGAAGCTGACGGAAAGCGAGAACAATACTACACCGGTAGCGGCCGCAGAGACCGAAGAAGTGCGTTCGCTTCTGAGATTTCAGAAGGGACAATTCGAAGTGAACAGGCAACACAAGGCTGTAACAGGCGAATTACAAGAACGCGTGGCGCATCTGGAAAACCGCATGGCGTGTGATTCCGAACTCGCCAATAGCACTAAAAATAGCCGTACGAACAGTGCAGAGAGGGACTCCGGCCACGAGGGAGATTTTGACGACAGGGAAGAATGTAATTTGAGGGGCAGACATGAGAAAAATAGAAACATTCAAGAGCCTCGACAGGAGGAAATGCGGGGATTTGATTTCAAACATTTCCTTACGGTAAGAAAGTTTGAGATATTCCGAAATTCGCAAAAAGGAATACATCCACGAGCATGGCTCGAGCAATTTGAGTTCTGTCTTCCTCCCGACTGGGCAAGTTCACATAAGATAGAATATGTGTGTGGCTATTTGGAAGGCGAACCGGCGATCCGCATGAGGTCGGCAGCGCGTCACTGCAACTCCACTCGGGAGTTTCGACAAGCCTTTCTCTCCGCCTATTGGTCGGAAGCGGCACAAGATAGGGTCAAACATGGCATAATTATGCTGCCAAATTTGAACCAGTCTGGTTTCGGCAGCCCTGCACGCCTATTCGACCACATGCTGCTGGCAAATCAATTTTTATACGATCCATATGGACCTGCGGAACTAATTAGGATATGCATCACCAAATTGCCGATGCACTTGCGCCACGTCATTCTTGCGGGACGATGCAAAGAGGACGTGGAAACGTTTAAGACGCTTCTCCAAGAGCTGGAATACAATACAGGAGAATGCCCGCCTAATCAGGCACAAAGTTATTACGGGGCAAAGCAGCGCGATCGCAGTCGTGGCCGTAGTACTAATCAACGGCGTGACTGGTCGTCGCGACGCGAACGGAACAATAATCGGGACCGGCCGTATAGAAACTGGGGTAACAGTCGCGAACACAGATGGAACAACGGAAATGATCGAGGACGTGGACAAGATCGTGAACACAACAGTTATACAGGAGACTGCCCGACTAATCATGCACAAAGTTACTACGGGGAACAGCAGCGCGACCAAAGTTGTGGCCGTAGTACTAATCAACGGCGTAACTGGTCGTCGCGACGCGAACGGAACAGTAATCGGGACAGGCCGTATAGAAACTGGGGTAACAGTCGCGAACACAGGTGGAACAACGGAAATGATCGAGGACGTGGACAGAATCGTGAACGGAACAGTTACGGCAACCACAATCGATACTACGGTGAACGCAGTGGGAATAGGACTATAGGCGGAGCACCTCATGATGTTGAAATTCGGCCGGCTAACCCTAGACATAATCCAGCAAATGGAAATGGACAAAACCGGCAATGACAAACGATCAGCGCAGAAGGCGCCCAATCGGAACAAATGAGCGACATGGCAAATGAGTAGAAAGGACAGTGAGGAGTAGAGAGGACGGTGAAGAGGAACAATTGATTAGTTTACATTTGTGATAAATGCATTTTGAATAATATGTTGGTAAAAATAGTGATAAAGATGTTTCTATGTGATTGATTGAAATGATGTTTGTAGTTTTTTTTTTCCTTGTGCAATTAGGATTTAGGTTGATTAAAATGTGAAGATGAAAGGTTTCTTTGTGAACGAGTGAAATGCTGTTTATGTTTTTTTTTGTGTAAATTGAAAAGAGTCGCTCCTGAGAGAAGCAAGATCTGTGTTGAATTAATGCAAAACTCAGGGGAATATCCGATCTGTGGGTATTATGGGTCTGGAAAACCCAGGTCCCCAGCTGTTAGTAGCTTTGTTTCCGATTTTCTGCTTTCAGTGCTACTATCTATCTATTACTATTCTATATCTGTCAGTACAAATGAGGATCTCTTACTATAATATGCGTGCTGTATGAATATTTTAAGATAGGAGAACTCTGAGAAAGGAATGAGTAAGTTCAGAATCTTGAAAACAGGATGCGATAATACGATTGTTTAACCATTGGCTTCCCAATATGCGATGATATGTTAATATTGATGATATATGTATTTTTTGTTCTTTATAGCTGAGTACGTAAAGTGCTGTCTGTGGATTTCGTAAGTATATTGATTCCCTTCAGGGTGAAAGAAGAATTGTGGTTTGTGTAATTTACGTGGCTCTGAAATATTATAATGGCAGTCAATACGAGCAGTTTTTCAGCAAATGGAGAATGGTACAGAAATATGGATCCTTTCTGTAGTCATGATTGATGTTGAGCCAAAGCCTGGAAAACTTATTCTGCGTTAATACTTGTCCCAGAAAAGCGACGTTTATGTGTTTTGCTGATGCTGTGAGCATTACAGCTTACTGTTTTTGCTGGTGCGGGATGCACTGCAGCCTATATGATTTGTACTGAGGAAATTTCCCACTTGAATGTAGAGGAAGAGTAAATAATTTTGATTATGGGACCGAAGGAAAGCTTGGTTTAAGGTAATAAGGATGAAGCAAAACATTTGTCATTTAAACTACAGGAGGATTCGGATCTTTTGTGTCTGTTGTGAGTTCAACATGTTAAGATGAAACTGTTTTACAGAATAGAGGTGACCACAATTTTGCCATTTATGAGAAATGAGTCCAGAATAACCACCACAGGCGAAATAACTGATTTGGAAGCGAAAGGTAACTTAAAGAAGGGACGAAATGGGTAAGAAAATGTAGTATAACCTGTATAATTAAAATATTTGTACCCTTCTCAGAGCCATCTGGTCGATTAATTCTTGTGATAACGTAATTTTAGATGAAATTTTCTTACTGTTTTATGTGTGAATATATGAGTATGATAAATGTATAATTGCGAGTCTCTTTTCAGATGTGCGAACTGGTATAAATGTTTTGGTGTGTAAATAACCATTGTTCTTTTTACTGTGTATGTTTAAGGAAAGTTTCTCCATATTTATCATGTGACAAGACGTATGCCGCGAGCGTCAAGAAGAGGACGAATTAGAACAATGTTGTAGTGGTATATACACGGTGTTGAAATAGCATTGAAGTAGCTTATTGGCTTAACTAGTAGTGGATAGAAGTAGAATATTGAGTAATGCATGTTTATGGGTAGTTAGTTTGTAGAATAGACAACAGGTGTGCATGTATGTGTGTGTAAATAACATGTGAACCCTATGCTGTCCTGACCTATACTTGCACAAGGCATAATCCTATTCATTTTAGTGAATTAATAAGTAGCATTGGATTTATTAAAATGTAAGTGAACCACATTAGTGATGTGGATTTAAATATTATATTGTCAGTTCATTTAATTTTTTATTTTTTTTACATTGTAAAGTCATTTCACTTTTTTTTTTTACATTGTCAAGTCATTTAAATTTTATTTTATATTGTCGATTCATCTAATTATTTTTATAAAAAAAAATTAAGTCTCACTTTGTTCTTAAAAGTTGTGAAAGACAATACTAAGTGGTATTATGTATGACATTGTGTAATCACATAAGGATGATGAAAAATTTCTGTGAATGCAGTTGAGAACGTGAAAGCGAACCGGCAAAACTCTTAAGAGACAGCGGGAGCAGCCGGACTAGTTGTAAACTGGCGGGTTTCCCAGCAGGACACGCTGTCAGCCAGGCCACTTCGGGAGCGCGGCCGTCAACAAAAGAAGGTATGCGGCAAACACTTTCCCTTGTACCTGGAGCTAATGGAAGGCCGCCCCGGGGGACCCTTCCTCGAGGCGATGACCTGAGATGGGCGAGCGGTCCACCGCGCGGAAATCCATCTGCTGGCAACACACCACACGCACGCGACCGTGACGAGACGGCCGCGGAGAAACAACACAAGGGGCGTGGAGCCTTTTGACAGGTACTGTCCAGAGAAACTTGCAGACGTCAACGACGCCTATCGACATTTCCTGACGGATGCCTACTGTCAAGCGACAGTAAATCATGGTTCGATGTTCTCTGGTCGCTAAGGGTGGCACAAAAGAAGAGCCATTAAGTGTCATCCTTGCCCAGGAATATCAAACCGGCGAGTCAATTGAGGATAACTCAAGAATGTAACAACACAAAGGGCGTGGAGCCTTTTGACACATACTGTCCAGAGAAACTGGCAGACTTCAACGACGCCTATCAACATCTCCTGACGGATACCCACTGTCAAGCGACAGTAAATCATGGTTCGATGTTCTCTGGTCGCTAAGGGTGGCACAAAAGAAGAGCCATTAAGTGTCATCCTTGCCCAGGAATATCAACCTGGCGTGTCAATCGAGGATACCGCACGAATTTGACAACACAAACATGGAACCAAATCGAGATGTACGTGACACAGACCACCAAGAGAAACTTCATGAGAGGGCAGAGACGGCGGGATTGCACGCAACAGATGGACAAAAATCCCTACTGACAGCTGTGGCGACGAACCCCCTCCCCCACCCCTTATACTGTGCCTCGGAACAGTGGAACTAGTGAGTGTATCAGTGAACAGTGATTATACGTTTCTTAGTTCAATGCATATACGTGTGTTTCTGTCACAGAAACTTTGACTCGTGTGTTTTGCAGGGATTCGATTTATTGGTGTTTATTAGACTGACTCTTGTATTTTGCAGGTGTTCTATTTTTGTTTTTTTTTAAACTTTGACTCTTGTATTTTGCAGGTGTTCTATTTATTATTTTTTTTAGACTTTGACTCTCGTATTTTGCAGGTGTTCTATTTATTGTTCTTTTTAGACTTTGACTCTTGTATTTTGCAAGGTGTTTTATTTATTGGTGTTTTTTTTATTAGATATTGACTATTGTACTGTTTTATTGATCAATGTTTGTTCTTGTGTGATGTATTAGATTTGTGTTATTTTGTTTCGTAAATTCATTCATGTGGCATTGGTTCGTTTATCAGTCAGATTGCTATTCATTCTCATTGGACTGTGATCGATTAGCCTTTGCATGGGGCATATTTATAGTGAGGAACCCCTTAAGGGTAACAATCACATAATTAATTGTATTTTCAGTATAATGACACAGTGCTCATTGTTTGCCAACTAACTGAAATATAGTAGAGTGATTAAATTAATGCCACATAGTTATGTTAATTCTACAAATTATTAGTTTTATAAGATATAGAATTTTTTTTGCGATAACCACTTTGTAAAATATGTTTTTTTTTTCTTATCAATTTTTGCTTTTGCGGATTGTGCATTGTAATGTTCTGCTTTATAATGCTGATGTTATTTCATGTTCTTTTTTAATTGCTGTGGTACCTTTGCTATTTTCATAAATTTTGCTTGTTAATAAACAGTCATAAATTTGCCTGTGATCAGTCGGCTCTTGCAATGAGCAAATACTGGTGAACTCCATAAGGGTAACAACCAGAAATTGTTTTCATATTAATGACACAGGAACCATTGTTTTTACTTGCTGACCGAATTAGGTCTACACTATCTTTTAAATACGTGTCACAGATTGTGTTTTTTTTTTGTTTGAAATTAGTAGATTTTAAAGATTTGTTGAAATTATTGTGTTTTAGCAAGTAGCTGGTGACCTTTTGCCTTTTCTTTACACTTTTGGTTTAAGTAGGGTGTGAGAAGCCTGCTTGGGAATGTCCTAGCATGGCCAGAAAATTCCCTGCACAGTCTTTTCCCGGAGCGTTGAGGTTATGAAAGGTCTCTGTTGGATACCTTTCATGTTTGATTTCTTAAATCTGTTGTTATTTATGGAATAAATTCCTCTTCTAAATTTACTGTGGCGTTTCTGACTATCTGGGAGGAGACTGAGTAGTGGAACGTGTTATCTTTACACGTAAACAAGAACGATCTGTCACACTACTACACTTTAAAACACAGTTTATATGTAATTCATGTCACACAGTCTCATACGGAACCGACATCCGCTTTCTGTTATATACTGTATTTGATAAGATACTGTCATCCCCCTTCCCTTCTGTGTGAGAGGATGAATGATCAAATGTGTTTGTAGTTGCATGCTTGAGGGTAGCAGACAAGGCTGTCTGCTAGAGAACAGTAGGACCAACGTCGGAACAGGTAGCTACGCTTTCTTAAAGCAGAGAGGCTTCTATCCTTAGTATGGTTCTGTCCGTCCGTTGTCATGTTGGTGTAGGAAGCTGCCCCTCTAGCCCCTTCCGTTTGTCTTTGTGAGCCACCCTCAGGAAGCACGCTCGGCAGTAGCGCGGTGGCAGTCTGGCGGTGGCGAGCGTCTGAAGTGGTAAGATCTCCGGCTAAGCGCGTGTCTGCTAAGTCCATAGGACAATGGATTTGTTAAGTTCAGCCTAACTGAAAATTTAATCATCTTTATTTCGGGTTTAGCTCTAAAATATCTAAGGTTATCTTAAATTGCAGCGTAGTGTAATTCTCGTGTGAAGTTCATATTATTTTCCGGTTGTTGCTTTGTTACTACTTTGTGAGTAAAGTGGAACCACGTGTTGATCAGTAACTCTAACTAAGATCAATCTTAAATGCGAATGCTTGTGTGATTATAACGTCTCGTCTTGACAATATTTTCAATATAGCAACTTTTCTTTATGTTCAACCCACGTGGGGTGTATTTTGCGAGACCAGTACCACGTGCTTATATAACTGTTTGACCCGTCAGGTTAACAGTAAGACGTTAATAACCAGTTCGAGATTTTTCTTTTGTAATTTGCTTTTCGATCTAATTTATTTTAATTATCAAAATTATTGTGGAGTTATACGCTTTGTGTAAACCAAGTTGACCACGTGGTGTAATCATCAAAGTAGCCTTCAGCTATTCTTTTTGGGAAGATTTCACAAAGAGTTAATATGAATTTAGTATACCAGTGTGTGGTAATTACATGACGGACAGGATTGTGTTACGAACGTAATTTCTTTGGGTGGAAACTGAATCTGTTGGTTGTGGTTAATTTCTTCTTGCTTATGTTTCAACGTTCTTTGGGTGTTGTTTTGTGAATGCAGTGTTGTAGGCACTCTCCCAATCTTGGCTCCATATTTGATGTGTTCCGTAAGATTAAAATCTCACATTTTTACAATCCTTAAACAAGGCACCAGCTCAGTTATAACTCACGTATAATATGCTGAAATTTCAATGAACAATCTTAAAATAAATTTCCAAACATAAACTGATTTCTTTCTTTTTATTTAAATTCTCCTTTTTATATATAGATATATTATCGGTTGTTGTATGACTGTAAAAGATTATAATCAATGTTAGTTTGATTGGTAATGTGATAAACCTTTACTAGTTACCTGGTGAAACAGTTGCTCAGTAATGCACGGTTAACTTCTCCCCAGACAGCTCACAGCTTTTAACCCGGTTTTATTGTCAGTCAGCACCGCTTTCATCATAGCAAAATTAGTGTAGCAATATTACAATATCTACTTTGTACGAGGTGAAAATAAATAGTTGCCACTATTAAGCTTCCAACGCTCGTAAGTTCACACCATCTGGAAACGCAAGGAGGAGAAAAAAGAAATATCTAATGTGAAATATACTTTCACCAAAGAATGACTAAGCAGAAGATGACTTATCCCATTCTTCCCCATCCTAATCTACCCCAGCAACACACGTCAGCTAGTAAATTCTTTCGAGCATAATGTCTAACGTAGTCGAATGTATTATATAGTTAATACACAGGATGAATTCTAATAAAACCAGGTGAATTCTTGACTCGAAATGTACGAAAGAAGGTCCTATGAACATGTGTCCGGAAACGCATAGCCGGCCACGGTGGCCGAGCGGTTCTAGGCGCTTCAGTCCGGAACCGCGTGACTGCTACGGTCGCAGGTTCAAATCCTGCCTCGGGCATGGATGTGTGTGATGTCCTTAGGTTAGTTACGTTTAAGTAGTTCTAAGTTCTAGGGGACTTATGACCTCAGCTGTTGAGTCCCATAGTGCTCAGAGCCATTTGAACCATCTGAAACGCATCGCTGGCACGGTAGATGGCGATAACGAATGAAAGTCCCTTTGACCACGTTTCTTGTGTTCCTTGTGTGTTGCGGACTGTGTGATCGACGCAGCATACTGTAAGCAGCTGAATGGTACGTTATTCATGTAGGGAATAAGCCAAGATGATGTTTGTGTATGGCCAAGTAGATGGAAACGGTCGAGAGGCACCACGTTTATACCAAAACCAGTACTCTCACGACACCTACCACATGACACAAAATGTCAATCGATTTTTTGGAGTGTTATGTGATCATGTGTCCTTTCAGACCGATGAAAGTGCAGGGAAGTGGTTGATTACACGTACAACAGATATGGATGACCGCGTTCTATAGTAAATTGAGACGAACCCTTGTACAAGATCCAGGTAAGTGGCACTCCCATATGGTGTAAGCAAAAATATGATTATGTGTACAACCGCTATTATCCTTATCACCTGCAACGAGTGCAAAGATTATCAGAAGTGGATTTCCCTCCACGGGAAGTTATTTGTCGATGATTTTGGCACCATCCATCACAATTGCGAGATTTCTGTCGTCATTTCTCTTTACTGCAGAAGCAACCTTCACCGGAACTAGCATAATCAATCTGTCTAATCCTCATCTATGGGCTACAGACGTGGCCCTTAGAAGGCATTCCGTTCGTCAGAGCCATCCACTGTGGCAACGATGCACTTCCGGCTAAATGGTCGAAAGACATTTTGCCCTTCATTTCTAGTCAGAAATCCGACCCTGCACTTTGTCGATTTTATTAATGTTCATCCTGTATAACGAATGGAACGCATAATAAGACTGAATGTCGGTTAAGGCTGCACAATCTTCAGTCAACGGCTTATCTCGCCTTGAATTCACCAAAAGTTGTGAAAACCCAGCTGGAAACATGAAGGACAAAAGTCTACTTTTTGGTTATGAACTATAGATTAAAAGTGAAGAAACTGCTAAAAGACTGAAATTCAAGGATTTGGGGCTTGGATAAACTGAAAGAAACAGAGGGTGTAGAGAGTTTCAGATAGAGAATTAGAGATCGACTGGCAATAACATGAATACAGTAGAAGAAGAATGGGTAGCTTTGAGTGACGAAATAGTTAAGGCAGCAGAGGATCAAGTAGGTAGAAAGACGACCTATAGTAGAAATTCTTGGGAGATACAAAAGATCCTGAATTTAATCGATGAAAGGAGAAAATATCAAAGTGCAGTAAATGAAGCGTGCGAAAAGATATACAGATGTCTTTAAAATGAGATCGGCAGAAAGTGCATAACGGCTAAGCAGGAATGGCTAGAGGACAAATTTAAGGATGTAGAAACATGTATCACCAGAGGTAAGTTAGATGCCTTCTACAGGAAAATGAAAGAGATCTTTGGAGAAACGAGACCACCTGTATGAACATCAAAAGCTGAGATGGACAGCCACTCATAAGCAAAGAAGGGGAAGCAGAAAGGTGGAAGGAGTATATAGAGGGTCTATACAAGGGCGATGTATTTGAAGGCAATATTGTGGAAATGTAAAATGACATAAATGAAGATGTGATGGGAGATACGACACTGCGTGAAAAATTTGTCGGAGCACTGAAAGATCTAGTGTCGAAATAAGGTACCGGGAGTAGACAACATTTCGCTAGAACTAATGATAGTCTTGGAAGAGCCAGCCATGACAAAACTTCCATCTGTTGAGCAAGATGTATGAGGCAGGCGAAATATCCTCAGACTTCAAGAAGAATACAATAAGTCCAATTCCACACAGAGCATGTGCTGACAGGTGTGAATATTACCGAAGTATGAGGTTAATTAGTCACGGTTGCCAATACTAAAACGAATTCTTTAGAGACGAATGGAAAAACTGGTAGAAGCCGACATCGCGGAAAATCAGTTTGGATTCCGTAGAAATGTAGGGACATGCGAGGCAGTACTACTACGACTAATCTTAGAGGATAGATTAAGGAAAAGCAAATCTACGTTTCTAGAATTTGTAGACTTGGAGAAAGCTTTTGACAATGTTGGCTGGAATTATCTCTTTCTAATTCTGAAGGTGGCAGGAGTAAAATATAGGAAGCGAGAGGCTATTTACAATTTGTACAGAAAGGAAAGGAAGCAGTGGTTGAGAAAGGAGTGAGACAGGATAATAGCCTATCCCCGATGTTATTATATATGTATATTGATCAAGCAGTAAAAGACAAAAAAGAAAAATTTGGAGTAGGAATTGAAATCCGTGAAGAAGGAATAAAATCTTGATTATAAGAAGAGATCGGTTGGTAGGTAGGACACATTGTGAGGCATCAATGGATCAGCAATGTAGTAGTGGAGGGAAGCGTGGGGGATAAAAATCGTAGACTGAGACCAAGAAATTAATACACTAAGCAGATTCAGGAGGATGTAGGGTGTAGTAGCTACCTGGAGAGGAAGAGACTTGCACAGAATAGAATGGCATGGAGAGCTGCATCAAACCAGTCTTTCGACTGAAGACCACAACAGCAGTGCTAACTGTTGTTTACACTCGTCTTCCTCTGCTTTACTCTCTTTCTACACTCTTTACTAATTACAGTGTTAATTGTAATCAGCAGGTAGTTTGATTCGGTCTTACTTCCACTGGTGACGGCAATGTCATCAGTGAATCTTACCACTGTTATCATGTCGCCCTGAATTTTAACCACATCTCAGAATTTTACTTCCGACACCGCTTCTCCGACGCACATGTTGAATGGCAGCGGAACAGGAAACATCCATTTCGCGCCAACTCTACAACCAGGGCACTATTTCCTTGGGCTTCCATTCGTACTGCACTCCCAAGATTTTCGTACATAATGTGTGTTTTCCATATTCCTTTTATTAATAAATACAAGCAGAACGACATCTCGGTTCCGCACCCCACACAATGTCCGTCCTACCGAGCCCCAATGATCTGGCTGTCAATTAAAAGGACTTGGTATTTTATGGTTGTCGCTCTGACAGTAGTACCGTTTGGCAAATAATTTGAAAAATATAGTACACAAAAATATTGTTATGTTTTACTTTTAATCGTTTCACTGTTTATTAAGATACAACGAACACTGGCAGGAGAAAGTAGATGTGTATTCAATACGAGGGAAGGAAAGTGATATTAGATTTAGTACTACAATGAATGGAACGAAGTCGATGAACTCTATGTCTTAACTCACTGAAGAAAACGATACCAAAAGTAGACAAATGGCGTATGCTGTAGCGACCTATACCGAAATGAATAACAAATTGTTTTACGTAAAATACGTGGATTTGATTATATTTTCATAAGATGGCATACATGACAACTAAATCGAGCAGACTTTTGACTCCCGCACTGTGTTTCCAGAAACAGAAGAGATTTGGACAGCTGACGTACGGGTTTACATTTACGTTGTAAATGAAATGTAGAATCAAATATATCAGTTCTTAACTGCAAAAACTGCCAGACTTAGTATTTCTCTGAAACACCGGGCCCTACTACAAATTGGAAACGATGATTTTGGTAAATCCTAGGTTTTTGTTTAGATACAATCCAAAAGTGCAATAAAATGTGTGGGTCCCTTTTGAAAATACAAACTTTACCGTGTCGAGGTGGTGGTGTGTTGTAACATAGAAAGACGTCCCCGTTTAAGCTTGAACATTTATTTCATGTGATGCGGGCTTTTCGAGGTATTTAGTTACCTCGAGCTAAAGCCAACACTCTGTATAACGCACATGCTTAGTGATCGGACACAAAAATCTGCATCTATTCCTTGCAATTTATCTTATGATGTGTGAGGAATGGTACTTAGTAAATATCTTCTTTCTGTTCTCGTCGGAAAAGGCCAGAGCGAGGAACGATACTTGGAAACATACGATTAGCTCAGATCTCTTTACCTTCATGAAATTTCTCTAGATAGTCAGGTGCACCCACAACGGAAGGTATCTGTGGAAAAACCAGTCTATCGGCTAATTCCCGAAGAGGGAGAAAGCTTTTTCAGTAATTGCATGGGGAACCGTCTGCATGACTGAGTGATCTGTCTTAGTAACATAGCCAACATGAGCTAAATGTGCTGCTACGGCGCAATGTTGAAAGCATAGTCAATTTACTGAGGTTACTTTTCCCGGGGAACCTGCTCTACGCTGTGGTTAAATTATGATGGCACCCTTTCGGATAAAATATTCCAGAGGTAAGAATAGCCCATTTTCATGTCCAGAGGAGGACTAATCAGCAGGATGTCATTCTCAGGATAAACGAAACCGGTGTTCTACTGTTCGGAACGTGGAGTGTTAGATCTTCTAATCTGATAAGTAGGCTAGAGAATGTATAAACCACAATTGGTATGTTAAAGATAGATATAGTGGTGATTAGTGAAGTGTGATGGCAGGAACAATAGGACTCCTGGTAAGGACACCACAGGTTTATCAATAAATCAAACAGAAGTAAAAGAAGTGTTTGTCTAATCAGTAATATGAAAACGGGAATGCTAGGAAGCTAGTGTGCACTACACGGCTAACGCATCGTCATAGTCGCGATAGACACGAAGCAACCATCCATCAGTAAAGTGCAACGTCATAAGAAACAATCACCACAAATGATGAAGAGACTGAAAGAATGTGTGATGAGATGATATAAGATAATCAGGTAGTTATGAGAGACAAAAATTTAATTTTTGCTGTGTAGCCGGAAAACTGCGGACGGAAAATGAAGAGAAGGAAGCGTAATAGGAGAAAACGGAAGGGGCGAAAGAAATTACAGGGGAAGCCGCCTGTTAGAATTTTACTGAGAGCATAATTAGGGGAGAGAGAAACTACAGTGAAAACGCCTAGAAGAATGTTACAGAGAGTATAATTAAATCATCCGTAATTCTTCGTTTTAGAATTATGAAGAAAGACTGTATACGTGGAAGAGACCCTGGAAGGTTTCAATTTCATTATATGATTGCAAGACAGAGATTTTAAAAACAGATTTCAAACTGTAGGTCGTTTCTAGATGCAGATGTGGCCCTGACCGTAATTTATTGGTTACGATCTTGAGATACTTCTACTTGGTATGAAATTACGGATATGAAATCTGGATAAAATAAACTAACCTGAAGTCTTTCAGAGTTTCAAAGGGAGCATTAGGCGCAACCAACTGAAGCTGAGCATTCGAAAACAATAAACGACATTGAATTTCATTGACGAATAGGAGAAAATGTAAAAAAAAAAAAAAAAAAAACACAGCAACTGAAGCATGAGAAAGGGGAAAACGGGGATGGATCGCTTGAACGGAGTGATGCCTCTTCCACGGAGCCTGTTGCTACTCTTCCGCTACCAAGCATTCCACAGTACAAGCACATGTCCAGGCGAAGGGTGAATGAATATATGTGGTCGTATGTCACTCTCCAGCAGTTTCACTGCAACGTGTTAGTATCCTGTTTCCATTGACACGTACTTTAATACTAACCACCTCTCAAGAGGAATGATGCGATCATTCTCCAGAAAAGGCTTGGCCTTTGACATAGTTCTTCATTAGTAAATACACTATGCGATCAAACGTTTCGCGGCACCTGGCTGAAAATGAGTTACAAACTCGTGATGCCCTCAATTGGCAATGCCGGAATTCAGTATGGTGTTGGCCCATCCCTTAGCCTTCATGACAGCTTCCAAGGCATACGTTCAGTCAGATGCTGGAAAGTTTCTTGGGGAATGGTAGCCAATTCTTCACCGAGTGATGCACTGAGGAGAGGTATCGGTGTTGTTCGGTGAGGCCTGGCACGAAGTCTGCGCTCCAAAACATCCCAAAGATGTTCTGTAGGGTTCAGCTCAGGACTCTGTGCAGGCCACTTCATTACAGGGATGTTATTGTTGTGTGACCACTCCGCCACAGGCCGTGCATTAAGAACCGGTGCTCGATCGCGTTGAAAGATGCAATCGCCATCTCCGAATTGCTCTTCAACAGTAGGAAGCAAGAAGGTGCCTAAGACATCAATGAAGGGATGTGCTACGATTGTCCCAACGCAAAACAACAAGGGGTGAGAGTCGCCTCCATCAAAAACACGGCCACACCATAACACCACGTCACCGAATTTTACTATTGATACTACAAACGCTGGCAGATGACGTTCACCGGGCATTCGCCATACCCACACCTTGCCATCGACTAGCCACGTTGTGTACCGTGATTCGCCCCTGCACACAACGTTATTCCACTAATCAATCGTCCAATGTTTACGCTCATTAAATCAAGCGAGGCGTCGTTTGACATTTACAGGCGTCATGTGTGGCTTATTAGCAGCCGCTCGACCATGAAATCCCTCTCGCCTAACTGTCATAGTACTTACTGTGGATCCTTATGCAGTTTACAATTCCTGTGTGATGGCCTCGATAGATGTCTGCCTACTACACATTACGACCCTCATCAACTGTCGGCGGTCTCTGTCAGTCATCAGACGAGGTTGGTCTGTACGGTTTTGTGCTGTGCGTGTGCCTTCATGTTTCCACTTCACTATCACATCGGAAACAATGGACCGAGGGATGTTTAGGGGTATGGAAATCTCGCGTACAGACGTATGACACAAGTGACCACGTTCGAGGTCCGTGACTTACGCGGAACGCCCCATTCTGCTGGCTCACGATGTCTAATGCCTACTGAGATCACTGATGTGTTGTACCTGGCAGTAGGTGAATGCACAATGCACCTAATATGAAAAGCGTATATTTCTTAGGGTGTCCAGATACTTCCGATCATATAGTGTATTTTATAAACTGCAACAGACATTTAGCCATCTATGTTTCCCAAGGAAAAGCATGACTAGGTAAACTCGTTTCGTACGCCATTTAACTTCTTACTTTACAAGATTTCCAATGAATCACTATTCAATATTTACATAAATTAGAATGGTAGCAATATTTGTGTGGACGCCACAAAATTCAGAAATTATTTTGAGTGGCGGTCAATAGGAATCTTTTTAATGGTGTTGAGAGTCTTAACTTCAGTTTTATTTCTTATTTTTCCCATCGAAATTTAAAATTATTTGGTCAAACTGATGGACGTGATGGTGCTTATCTTCTCGAAAAAAAATTTCTAGTGAGTAAACGTTTTGGTGAAAATTTTATATGAATGCATTTATCCTTCGGTTCCGTTCTTCAGAGACGTCGTTAGTAACAAATTTTTCTTCAGTTAGTTTCATGTTTCGTGGATTATTAACGCGATAAATCGTAATAATGTGGATCTAGTAACTTTACATCTTAATCGAAAATTAATTTGCAAACAGGGCACCATGCTGATAAATTATAAGTTTGTTTTTACGACTGCAACATCCCCTGCAGTTCTATACATCTCTTGCAGTATGTGCTCTATGGAACCGTCGGTTCAAAAACAGTTGTAAGAGTCCCGAAGCTTTTGGCTGTAAGACGTGCCCAAATGAACAGGGAATCAACCATCATCCAGCTGTTCGAGGGGAAGATACGTGAGAACTGAACACATGATAACGTAACAGTGCATTTATTTTATTTCCTTATAGACAGGAACAAAACAATAATCTGCACGAACATTGATTAAAGTGAAAATTACAACCCAGAAACTCTGTTTCAGGAAGCTAGATGGTTCAAATGGCTCTGAGCAATAAGGAACTTAACATCTGAGGTCATCAGTCCCCTAGAACGTAGAACTACTTAAACCTAACTAACCTAAGGACATCATACACATCCATGCCCGAGGCAGGATTCGAACAAGGAAGCTAGCTGGTACCTTGTTTAATGTTAGTACTTTCGAAGTCCCTCATGAGAGGGGCAGGTATATATTGAAACACGTGTGTTTTAATAGTTTTCTCTCTCATTGTTCAGTATTACAACGTAGCTGGAACACTATTTCCTGATAAGGCTTGTAAGATGGGCCTGAAGTATACAAAATTGACCACACCTTTGTTCGACCTCTTGAACGTTCCTTTCGCTCAGATTTACTCACAGCTTTGTAAACATGAGTGACCCTTTTTGCTGGCAGGCACCGCTATTCTCTCATTCGTTTCCCTGTCGTTACCTGCAAGTAAAAATTTGGCTCCATCACTCATCAGCTATATTTTTCGAAAGAATACTGATCCAAAATGGGTCGCCTCACGTAGAGGTTCTATGTATTTTCTCATAGTGCAATGCAGCTTCTATTTCGAACTTCCGTGTGATGATAACGATGTTACTAAATCGTAGCCTCGGTTGAAGAACTGCGCTGCTTCTTCGGCGTCAACTGACGAAACTGCAGTGCATGTTCTTAAAGCATGCTTTTTTGCTCTAACAAAATGTTTGCTCACTCCAATTCATCATGAATACAAACTTGGCTGCCGCCAACCAAAACAGTATTATTTTTGTGGATTGTCTTCTATTAAATTTATATCTTGTAGCATTTATCGAACGTCAGGAAGATGCCGTAGTTCACTGTAAATTACAGCTTGTCGTAAAGCAATAAAGGCTTTCCTTTGGTTGTTTCGGTGAACTCCACCTTCACAACACTTGAGCACTTGTTCCCAGTCAGAGATTACCTGCAGTACTGGACTCTGGGAGAAAGCTTTCTCTGAATGACCCCGTCTGCAAGGAGGGTTCTTAGAGCAGGAGGTGACCTTTCCCAGCACCACGTCAGATGTAGCAACGGAGAAGCCCTTGTATCCTGCTTCTGGAACTCTCTTTTCCGAGTTCCACTACCTGAAGTGTCGTGGGCTCCATACAAGTGTCAACATATTCCACCTTTGCACAAGTGTAACTCCGTATAAGTGTTGAAAACTAGGAGAAAACAGACACGTAACAAGTGAGAATGATAGCGAAAAACAGCAAAGCTGAAATGGTTATGTGACAAATGCAAGGTTGTTTATAGATGGATAAATGAGGGAACGACAAATATCTCCTAAGAAATATTAAACAGACATATGGAGAATAGAGAAGCGGCTCACATGGTAGACGTGTACTGAGCAAAGGAGGAAAGCTAAAAGGTAGAAGGCGTTTGTAGAATGTCAATACAAGAGATAATAACCTGAAGGTTCTGTTAGGATTTGGGAGGAAGTAAATGAAGATTAGATTGGATAAATTATGCTACAAGTATAATTTGAGTAGTTTTGATTTGAAGTTTCAACAAGGCCCACGGATCTACAATATTCTCTCAGAATTACTTAAATCTTTGGAAAAGCCAGACATGGGAAAGCTGCTCCACCTGATGAGAAGGCTTACAGAGAACTTTTGACAGTGTTGGTAGGGCTGCACACATGTCAGTTCTGAAGGTAACAGGGAAAAAATATAGGAAGGCGATAGGTTGTGCAGAGTTTCAGGACACGAAAGGAAAGCAGTAGTTGTGAAGGGGGTGAGACGGGGCTGTAAGATATCCCTGATATTACTCAATCTGTTCACCGATAAGGTTTTGAAGGAAACCAGTTAGCAGTTTGGGAATGTGATTAATATTCATGAAGGCGAAATAAAGATTTGAGGTTTGCCGACAACCCGGTGATTCTGTTGGAGACAGAAGAGCAGCTATATTTAATAGACAGCATTTTGAAAAGTCGTTATAAGATAAACATCAGCAAAGTAAAACAGCGCTAATGCAATGTAGTCGTATTTAATGCGGCAACGCTGAAGGAAAAAGATTAAAAAATGAGAAACTAAAAGTGTTTACGTAGAAAAATAAGTGATGATGGCTTAGGGAATACAGAATGGTTATAATATGAAAAACATGTGTGAAGAAGAGAAATTTATTAACGTATAAGGTAAATTGAAGTGTTAGAAAATATTTTGTGAAGGTATTTGCCTTGACTGTAGCCTTAAAAGGTAAGGGAAACGTTGACGATAAACAGTCCAGACCAGAAGAGAATACATAAAGCGTGGTGCTGAACAAGAATTCTGTTGTTTGGTAGGGTACATCAGTATCTGACGATCGAATTGGGGAACTGAAAACTGATGACGGAACTTCACCAAATGAAGGGATCAATTAATGAGATCATCACGAGGCCTCAAAGAATCACCAGACTCCTAGTGGAGGAATGTGTGACTCTGAAAACAGAAATGGTATATATGCTGACATCCGGGAGTGATAAACGACTGAGCCCGCAGAAACTTTTTGCAATTTATGTCGCTATAACGAGCTACATAATGCATAACCTGCTAATCTGAAACACTTATATATTATGTGATACACTCTAAGATAATTATTTAATTGCTTAAAAGCGCCAATGAATAAATCAGACAATGTAAACCAGAAGAGGGTTTTAAAGGAAGTAAAACAGACAAAATAAACATTGAAAAAATCCAGAATGATATTTTCACTCTGCAGCGAGTGTGCGCTGATATTAAACTTCCTGGCAGATTAAAACTGTGTGCCCAACCGAGACTCGAACTCGGGACCTTTGCCTTTCGCGGGCAAGTGCTGTTCGCAGAAGAGCTTCTGTAAAGTTTGGAAGGTAGGAGACGAGATACTGGCAGAAGTAAAGCTATGAGTACCGGGAGTGAGTCGTGCTTCGGTAGCTCAGTTGGTAGAGCACTTGTCCGCGAAAGGCAAAGGTCCCGAGTTCGAGTCTCGGTTGGGCACACAGTTTTAATCTTCCAGGAAGTTTCATTCAAAAAATCATTTAAAAGCGTCCAAAATCGAATCAGACACTATGAACCTAAAGGCAATAATAAGTAAAAAATTATAAACATCCAAAGAATTGTTCATTAAAACTATCTCTGTGCCCTAAACTTAGCAGCTGTCAGAATTCCAAGAAAGTGAAGTAAATTATAACCCACAATTTATTTACAATTCTAATAGGCGGACCAATAACCTGTGAAGGACGTCAGGGAATTATCTTCAAAAACTTTTTTCAGAAGCAGTTGTAGACATATTTACATTTCAAAAAAGACAATCCCATCAAATATAATTACAATAAAAGAGTTAGGTTTACAGATCTAAAACACAAAAAAACAATATTACTCCACATGACGATATATCGTACAACTTCATATAAATTAAGTAAGTGATTCGCAGCGTTTCTAAGACGATTACTGCTGACTGCAGTGGGATATTATCAATTACCCTTCAGCCCCCTCCTCCCCACACTATGAACATTAGCATGTATCTAAAATTTAAAATGAAAAGAGTTTTCCTTGCAAACTTTCATCTTTAGATGACTAAGTCATGTTTTGTTTTCGAAGATGTTGCATTATATCATGTGTAGTGACTCGGTAAGACAATTTCTACTGTTTATTTCTAACAATAATTTTTATAGCATGATGAAACAATTTTATATACAAGTGCTACCTGCAATTCCTTGTCAGAGAAGAAACCTAACTATGCACATTGAGGGTGCACACTTGTTACGAAATATATTTCCGCTTCATGACTATACTCCCTGGTGGCAGTTGCTTCGACCTCACCCTGCATCCCTATCTAAAACTAACTAGATTAAATTGTGTGCTCCGTACTCAGAACTACTGCTTGTAAATCATTTGACTGCTCGACTCTTTATTTCTGAAATGCCAGGAGTTTGCAGACTTCACGCTACCAGTGCTTTGTGCCTGACCGCTGCTAGTAATGATATTATTAATAATAATAATAATAATAGTTATTACAATACAGCGTAGGTCCAACAGCAGCGCCGTAACCGCTATGAAGATGCTGTTGCATTGTGCAGCCAGTAGGTTCGCTTCTTTCTCGGAAATGAATTGTCAAATATTTTCTAGTGTATTTCACGAACTACCTAAAAGGTGTTTTGATGTTATATTTAAGCATATGTGATGTATATGTCTTAATTTTACTGATATACATGCAAGTTACGAGGTGCAAAGTATGTGTGTAGTGGGTGGTGTATTGTGGGAGAAGAATGATATTACTTACGATCTTTTACAAAAAAGTTAGCTTCCTGATGAAACAAAACTGCATCCTTTTGTTGTTACCACTCAGATAATTATATTTTACCCCTCAGGGAGTAATTGCCCCCACGTTTGAAACCACAGAGTTAAGAGAAGTTACCAGAGTAGCGAGATTTCAATAACTCAACAGTGTACATCGAACTGGCAAAACAAGGTGAAGTTTACGGATGACTCCACCCAGCGGTAAATTAACTTATAGGAGTACACAAAATGCTATTAGCATTCCCATCTCGACCGTAAATTAAAGAAACACATAATGCTAACATATTGTGCCACAATGTTTGGCACTTGATTTCTCAACATGAATTACGTAATTTATAGGACATCCGTCTATGCTAGTGTGTGTTTACTCACATAGACCACTAACCACCGTTACGATGTGAGTCGGTCGATGCAAGTTTAATATTATCTTCCGCCAAGTGCTTTTAATGACTGTAGCAATGATGCCACAGCTGGTACACCTCAGTGAACTACCTTCATGGCTGGATCAGAACCTAGACCCACGACATGAAAATATTCCAAAACAGGTACAGAAAGCCATGATTTTTGTTTCGCATTATAGTTATTTTATCCCTCTTCTCTGTATGGACGAGGGGTGAGCTGTCAGTTGCACAATATTCCGTTCTTCAGGCAAGCGAATTAAAAATATATAATGAGAAAACAAAAGAAATGTGGCTGTTATACTTTAAACTAAAAATCAAAGATAGAAAAAATTTCACACCCTCTTGCGACGCTACAAGAAAACTCAAGTCACCACAGGTCGTGGCGCCAACGCTAACTTACCAGATATCGAAAACAACATATCGAAAAAATATAGAATTAGTTCAAACGATGAGTACAGTAAGCAGGATCAAACGATTGTTAGTTCTGATTTTGTGCATTATATATGGTTTTGTGAAACCCTGCGACTTCGAAAACAAAGGGTTTGTTTATAAGTAACGTTTCCGTTACTGGTCACGATTTTGTTTTATTCGTACTGTACACGAAGCGTTTCGGGAAATGATTCCCATTTTCTATGTTTTTTATTTTTGTGATACGACACTTTAACGTAATGTTTTTGATGTCTGACTTCCTTCTCTGTTTCGTTGACTGCACTGCAATCTATGAGAACGCGCAGTTTTTCGTTGGTTATCGAATTTTATATGTAGTCAGTGGTGTAACTAGGAAGGTCATTTTTTGCTCTTTTCTTATGCTCCATTTGTGTAAGATCTAAGATCTCACAAATGTTGACCATCACACACACTTTTCAATGCACAGTATACATTGAGAATAACTTACATAAACTAACAGTTACAAAGACATTTAAGATGCACAGTTGACAGAGATAATGTTACAGCTCTTACACAGAGTACTATATGCTTTTGTGTGGAGGGTATTTATCTCAACAGTTTGAAACACAATTTGCTGATATCTGTTTCACAATGGTGCTTATTTCTGTGTGTTACTATTTATGTTTACGTATATTGTCAGAACATCTAATTCACTTAGTTGTAATAGTTACTCAGAGACGAAGAGGCTTGCACAGAATAGATTGTCTTGCAGAGTTACATCAGACCATTTTTCCGAATGAAGACAAAAAAAAAAAATTATAATGGCTCTCAGCACTATGGGACTTAACATCTTAGGTCATCAGTCCCCTAGAACTTAGAACTACTTAAACCTAACTAACCTAAGGACATCACACACATCCATGCCCGAGGCAGGATTCGAACCTGCGACCGTAGCGGTCACGTGGTTCCGGACTGCAGCGCCTAGAACCGCACGGCCACCGCGGCCGGCAGTGAAGACCATAACAATAACAACAACACATAGATGGAAGTAATTTATTGTTTATTCTTCTAGGAATATAAACCTTCGAAATTTTAACAGTAAACCGCACTGGTCTTGTTGTGTGGGCTACTTTGTGAGTCATCACTGACACGAAAATGGAAGGAGAGAAGTTGCGACGGTTAGTTACAGGAATCCAAAATGATCTGTACACAATACTCTGTTTCTAAGAAGAAAAGAAACAACGTTTATCTTCTCGTTACGGGCAGCCTGATATGCTGCTGGGCGTCCTGCAAGTAATTACTTCACCCACTATTACTACTCGCAGAGCACAGGCTAAGGGTTGTCTTTCTATTACTCAGTACTGGTACTCTCGAAGTCTCCAGCCTAAGTGGGGCTGAACAGTGACGGCCAGCTGGTTAAATGGTTTAGTCAGCGTAGACAGGTGCAGCTGAGCTCTGTCCTCGTGATGGTGTAGCGCTGCCCGCTCTTTCTGGTGGTGCTTTGGTCAGCTCGTCCTTGATTCCGTTTCACAGTGGTGCTCTGGTCAATGTGCAGTCGGTGCTTTATGGCTGCACATTCGTCTTCTCCTCCCCCTGCGCAGAACAGTGTAGTTGTTCACTAGGGAACCATCTTATGATAACCGTGTGGGGGGGGGGGGGGGGGGGGGGGGGGAAAGCAGGTAGTTGAGTAGTGTGAGGAGCTGGGAGCCGCAACTGGGACCATCACCGACCAACATCGAGCTCCCCTCAGGCCATGATATCCGTCCTGCGTCAAGGGGGAAACGTTAGTCGAATAGCGTCAGAAGAGGTGCCTACCCTCTTCCTGAACCGGCATGGCCACCGCGGCCGCGAGATTCTGGTAGGACGCGATTCTCGGGACAGAAAATCTGCAGAAGAATCCGTTAGTCGACAAGTACATACCTAAATCTACATAGATACTCTGTGAGCCACTGTATGGTTCGTGATGGAGGGTATCCAGTAACACAATTTGTCATTTCTGGTGATGGTACAGCAAACCAACAGGGTGTAACCTCCCAATATATAAGTGACTAACCTACCAATAAAAATGTGTCTCATACATAACCTTTCAAAAGAAATCTCGTAATGTAACCTGTCAATAATTAACTGAGTGTGACTCTAAATTGGTAAATCTGGACGTCAGCAGTGCTGCGTCATGGCCCTGAAAAATCATTCTGAATAAACTGAAAATTCTTACCTCAATGATGTCGCCGGATAACGCGTATATATCTGCTCCTTTAAGAAATTTTTCTGGCACAGCCCATTGCAATGTTGGCCACTAGAGTTTGTTATGTATGAAAAAACAACTGGTTTTCTTTGCGATAATCGGCATGACTACGAATAGGATAAATTAGTAAAGACTTTAAATTCAGATGAATTACTGTCAGAAGATATCTTTATAAGAAAGGTTATTATTGAAAGGTTTTTGAAAACATTGAAATGGAACTTTGATGTAACAATAGAACAAAAATCAGTTGTAGCAATTAACAAATGCGCGCGGTAATAAAGAATAATAATTTTTACTTTTACTTTATACTACATCGCTCAGGCACCGCCATCGTTCTCCACGACCGGCCTTGGTAATTCCATAACTCTACTGCTCTTCTCGAGCTACAAAACACCACTGCTGGACTGTATCGTCCGAACTCCAGGACACAAGTGCTCTCTGTGAGCTATAGAACTCGACAACTGCTCTCTACGAACGACCTGACCCAACAGCCCGACTGGGAGCTACTACCACTACCGCTGCTGACACTGCTCTCTGGTCTGCGATTCAAATGTAGCTTGCATATCGCAGGCAGCACGTGAGCAATCCATCGAAGTTTCATCTGATCGAGTGCACTAGCAATAAATTCCTACAAGGGCCTTCAATGAAATGCATGCAATCGCCAAAATTCACAAATAGTTTGACTGTCATTGCACTGCACTTGAGCGAAGTGAAGGCACATCGTGAATAGGATCACTACTAGTACTTGTACCCGGAGTGGAAAAAGGTATATTCTCTGAGTGGCAAGGTTGTCCGCACTTACAAGAGCGAATGTGGCACAGGTCTTTTTCTGATGCAAACACACAGACTGTATATGACATTGCTTTTCATAAGCAAGGCAAGTAGCTTTCTGCGAATGGAAGTTTTGTTTTTTAAGCATGGAAAACGAACGAGGACACGTTTCACAGTAGAGATACACGTTGACACTTGTTTGCTCTGTCCATAGTGTGGTGGCCTGCTTATTTAAGGCAATCCGGCTAAAGGATGTACCTGTTTGTCACTTTGTGTCACCCTGCAAACGGGAGCTACCTCAAGTTTTTCCATGGCACTATCACACGAGTTCTGATGTTCAATAATTTGTATCACCTGTTTCTAAGTAGGATCAGAACGTTTGAGAATTTATTCACGAATCCTATTGTCCGGCACGTCATACGTAATTGCTTCACAAACAATTGCGTCACTGTAGTGCTGTCCACAGCTACACTGAAAACGGCAGTGTCGTGTCAAACGCTGAAGTTAACTGACCCACTGGCTGTGTGTCTCTTCTGGCTTTTCTCAATCGAAAGATCTTGTTACGAGCGGCTGCAACCTGTATCTGATCCTCTTGATACTTTGTCAGGGTGGAAAGAAAATTCTGAACAAGGTGCCATACACCTGCGCTGCCCACTGACAAGAAAGAAGGAATTTTATGTATAATCAACTGTTCAAAAAGATTGCCATCACCCTTCCCAGACGATGAGTGTACTTAAAACCCTAGTGCTCAGGGCACATACGGTGTCGGATGCAGAGAATTTGCCCAAGGAACTTGTACATTTGAGGACGGTGTTCAGAGACAATGGGTACTCGACCCCCCCCAAATTAACAGGGCCTTCTCAAATAGAGCGAGGATCCGGGAAGTCGATAAAGAGGAGAAAGCGCCAGCCAAGTCCCTAGCTTTTCTTCCCTTCGTTGGAAATATCTCCTTCAAGATAGCGAGGAATCTTAATTCATGTGAAAGTGGTTTTTCGTCCGCTTTCTAAGAGTTCGAATTAGCTGGGATCGGTGAAGGACCATTTGTTACTGCGGAAGGCGGGAATTTACAAAATACCGTGTCAATGTGGTATGGCCTATATAGGACAGACAACGCGTACAGTGGAAAAGCGTTGTACGGAACATCAACGTTGCACTCGCATACTGAAACCCAGTAAGTCTGCAGTTACGGAACATTGTAATTCTAACGGACATTCAATGGAGTACGACAAAACTTCGATTTTGGCCACTGCAGCAACTTTTTGGGACTCCATTATCAAAGAATCCGTTGAAATACGCATTGCAGGAAATGTAATGAACCGTGACAGTGGTTACCAATTGAATAACGCGTGGAATCTCGTCACCTCCGAAAGACGTCAGAAGACTTCCATAGCTGCGGCCAGCGACAATACCGACGGCACCTGACTATTGCAGTTCCACCAGCGAGGGTACTGCCGCTGGGCGGTGTGGCCCTTCTGTCTCCGCGACTGCAACGCAAGCACGGCGGTACCATCAGCGCACTATATAAGATGGAGAGGAGAACGTCTTCGTCAGTCCTCGTTCGACTCAATTCATTGTTGTACCTGCGATTACAAAACCGTACGTGGTAGACAGTTTTATAGCATACCTTAAATGAGATTTAGAACGTGCGAAAGGACCGAAGAGTGTTCAAACGCGACTAGCCTGCGATTCCTGTAGATTCTTGGAAAACGAACCATCAGTCGCTCAATCAAAACCTTACATATATAGAACAGTAGAGATCATTAACGGTAAACTTCAGAAATAGCACGTTAATTAAAAAAGCCGATAAGGGAAACTCATTACTCATAGCGTCCAAAGCGGAACACATAGAGATAACAGAGGCATTTTTCGATCAAAATGGTATAGCTTATATGGCTTCAGACCCTACTCAAGCATACAGAAGGAGATAAGAACAAATTGCTCTGAGCGCCACGAGACTTAACTTCTGAGGTCATCAGTCCCCTAAACTTAGAACTACTTAAACATAACTAACCTAAGGACATCACACACATCCATGCCCGAGGCAGGATTCGAACCTGCGACCGTAGTGGTCGCGCGGTTCCAGACTGAAGCGCCTAGAACCGCTCGGCCGCACCGGCCGGCAGATAAGAACAGGTTTAAAGAAAACCATTACATTGATAGGAACGTTTCAAAAGAAATGGCTCCGGAATATGAACCCAAAACCGCCCGTACTAAGGAGCCAGTTTAAGGTTCATAGAGACTTCCACCCAATCCATCCAATTGTGGACAGTACGAATAGTGCGTACCATAAACTGGCCCGGTGTTGACATTATAAAACAAAGGCAATTACGTCTTCGAGAAAAATTATTCGATCAAAAATTCGGCAGAGTTGGTTAACAAATTAAATAATTTAATATGCCTTGCCACATCAAAGCTGGCTTCCTTAGACATCATTAGCCTCTATACGAATATACCTGTAGATCAGTCTTTAAAAAATTTACAGCGCAAGTTACGTTTTCATAAGAAGTTACCAGATGTTGAAATAGACGAGCTCTTGAATCTCCTGCACAAATATAACTATTTTTCTTTCAATGATAATTTATATTGCCAGCCATACGGGTTAGCAGTGGGTAGCCCGCTAGCAGGCATTCTTTCCGTCGTTTTTATGAACGCGATGGAATCTCAATTTTTGCAAGTAATGTGGAAATAGCCAAGAAAATGCAGTTCTATGCAAAATACGGTGATGATATTCTTTCCGAAGAAGACATAGGTCATATATCTTTAACCTTTAACGATCTCCACGAGAAAATTTATGTTATTCTTGAGATGGAGTCACCCTGTAGGACATTGAACTACTTAGATCTGACGGTATCTATAGTAGATAATCACATAGAATGAGACATCTTTAGGAAATGTACGTTTTCGCATAATATTATACCTGTTGATTCGGCGCACTCGCTATCGCATAAAATGGCATTCTTTCATTCTAGCTTACATAGAGCGATAACGGTTCCTTTATCCGCGGAAGGCATGGAACATAAACTGGTAACTCTTGAAGCAATAGCCCGGAATAACGGATATGAGCCAGAAATTGTGAGACGGCTCTATAACAAGAAAGGAAACAATAACAGAACGATGACAGCTTGTACGTTAGGCACCGCGCCAGATGTTACTCCATTTGCCGTAGTACCTGTTCCTTTTATAGCCAAAGTTTCGTAAACAATTTTTTCCAGTATTAATTGTCTTCAGAAGAATCTAATTCATAGTTTAAAAAAGTCTAAAGATAAATTGTCTTTCTGCATTATACAAGATCGCGTGTGGCGACAGTTCTAAATCTTATATTGGGCAAACAGGAAGAGCCTTATTAACAAGGTTCAAGGAACATATTCCCACTAAAACTGGATATTGCACACATGGTTCGACATTTGCCAAAATTTAGTGCAATTGGCTCATGCACCCAACCCCCACTTCCCCCCCCCCCCCCCCCCCCCACTTCACAATACTCAGCTCTTGCATTGTGAAGTAAAAGAGTAAAAGGTGCAAGGTTAGACATTTTGGAGGATATGCAAATTTTTAAACATTGACTACATGACGGAAACAACCTTCTTAACGACCACCTGCAGCTGCGAAATAGGAGCTTCTTTAAAGTTAAAAACCAGTATTACATCCACCGTAATGTTATTGCGGGGTGTACTTTACCCTTGCCAACATATATCTGTACTCCATTAGGTTGAATAACTAGGTATACTGTGTTCACACCGTAAAATTTTTTTGGATCTCTCTATGAAGCTGTCCATTACTTATATAGGAATATTCAGTTACCTAATAAATATTTCATAATTGTATAGGGTGGCAACGTAAATGTTTAATATATTGTGTATTGAACACGTTGAACATGCACACAGATGGTCAGCCGATATTCGGTATGCGAGTTCTAGAGTTAAGAATGTTTTCAATACTTGATATAATTAGTGGATAATAACTTCGTCGGTCAATAGCATGTGCGTGTAGTAACCGGAATGACGATCACCAAGTCACTACCCCATTATAGAATATAGGTGCTACCACATAATCCTTTAATATGACCGATTGTGGTCCATGTCGTGTGTGTGTATGATAGCAGTGATGCCATCACCTAGTCATACACAACTTTTTATTAACATAATTAATGGCAGTCATATCAATGTAAGTATCACGGGAGGGTAACGTCACCTACCCACAATCTACTGGATACGAAGTTTTGGTTCAGACTAGCCGGATCAGTTTGAATTGATCTTACTCAATGACGTACAAATGTGTCCTTTGGAGCGTTGTTCGCCAAATCACATCATAATTAAACCATTTTCCGATAGTTTAGACTAGCTCTTTAAGTGCATATTGACCTTTGCCGGTGAATTATTTTAAGTGTGTTGACGAGATCGATGTTCACCAAGTCACACTTTCGCTTTGAGCATAATCGACCTCTGTCGGTCAATAATTTTAAGTGTATTGACTGGAGCGATGTTCGCGAAGTCACACTTTAGCTTTCAATATAATTCCGTTGTCATTCCCTAAGTTCAATGGCAGTGTTCCACACACAGTTTTACAGTAGGTGTGTGGATCACCTCTATGAAGACAAATTGAATAACCCATTGCTGCCACATTATCCCCTACTTTAGTGTTTTCTGTAACTCTTAACCATAACTTCGTCATGGGGCTCAATCAGGCACGTGCATTAGTTTATTTTCACTTGATTCTAGACCATTTCATGTCAAATATACTAATCTTGAATAATGACCTTCTATATTATATGTCCCGTATTGCCGGATCTAACAGATTAGACGTAGATTTGTTCATAAGTTCGTTCATGACAATTTGTGTGGTAAGTCAATGGGATGTTAATGCTTTGTAACCATAGCTAAGCAAATGCTTAACATTTATGTCTCAAAAAATTTTTGACCTAATCATAATAATGACGATGTTGGCTTTATATTATCCTTCCCACTCCTAAGTTCTTTAAGGTGAATAAACTTGGTGCTTAGGCACCAAAATTTCCTAGACAGGCCAAACGTAAGCATGTGATGTCTTCCTCATATCATGACCAACGAATACTTCATAAAAGTTAAGACAGTCGATCTAGTGCGTTCTGCACAGGATAACATATAAGCCCTTTTTCTCAGCTGTATCTTTCTTTTATTTCACTTAGTAAATTCAAGGTCATGAGTTAGGTTCGCGTCTTGTCCCAACAAGTACCTATGACACAGTTGACGCACAGCCGAAAGGTAGTGTCTCCGCCTAGGCGAGCCTCATGACGTTACGGTCAGTTCCAGTACTGCACTCGTGGCTGCCGCATCGCGGTCACGAAGTGGGGCCGAGGCAGTTTGAGATTAGTTTTCACAATCGGACGATAATTTATGGATTTTTAGTTTTAGCTTGACGATGTCCACTATGGACAAACTGTAGTTACTTTCATTCTGAAGAAGGTTGGGGTATCCCGACTGAAACCTACGTAAATCTAGGTAATCCTTGCAACTGATGCTGTTGCTTCAAAATTAAAATTAATATTTATACAGTTGGTGACAGGGCCGTGAAATGTTGAAAGTATTTACTGATGCTTCTGTTGCATTGCTTAATCGTGCCAGTTATGAACAATTGGGCTCGCCACAATTGACAAAATCTTGCACGCAACTTATTTTGTACTTCAGTCACGACATTCCAGTGCTTGGTACATTTAATTCGCCAACCACATCCCATTCTCACACCAGAGCAGAGACATTTTAAATTTTGCCTTACAAGACTGTACATATATTTTTGTGTTAGATTCATTTGATTTGTTTGATCTTGGTATCCAAGACGATGTACTTTCTGTTTCTCCTTTTAACCCAAAGGACAGTGTCACACATTCAACTGAGTGTACTGACTTCTTTCGTGAAGAACCTTGCAGAGCAAATAATTTTGAGGTGGACGTGACAATGAACGACACTGAGCAACGTAACTTTTTTCAGAAGCGTCCCATCCCTCTTTCACAAAGTTACAAGTTTAATTTAAAGAATGGCAATACAATGTTGTTATTGCTCCTACCCAGCCTAGTCAATGGGATTGCTGTTTGTGTGTGTGTGGCACGTTACTAATTTACTTGCTCAACTGGAGTATCTTTTGGTTATTCCGCTGAGTGGGTCGTTGGCCACCCGGTCTGCTCAGCGTTACCTTTGGTGGTGCCTGTTTGTTCCTTTTTCAAGGAATTCACGTAGGTGGTTCCTGTTACCTGCCCGTGGTTGCGTTCATGTGTGGAATATTTGGCATTTGATGTGTTAGGTAAAGTCTGAGTAAGAAAGGTGGTTTTGGACTGTATATGCATAGTGAATTAATGCTGCTTGGTATATTTGGTCTTCTGGGACCTGAACAACACGATCTCGTCAATTTGGTTGGTGTAACTTCATTTAGTTGTATGTTCTGTATTTTTATCTCACTGTGTTATTGTTAACTTGGTGGAACAGTCGCGTTGGTGTCGTTAAGGCACTTCTAAGACTGTGGTTTGACTATTCATGTGCGCTTGGCCTTTATTGTTTTGTTTTAGGAAGCGATCATTGTTTATAAAGATTTTTTGTGTGTTGGCTTCCGGCACTTGTTAAGAGCGCCCGAGTTATCATGTGATGGCGGGATGTTACATTGCTATTTGATTTTTGAATTTTATCTTGTGTTGATCTTATCTGTCGTGTGTTACAGAACACAACCAAGGTCCGTAAGCGATGGGCAGTTGTGGGAGGCATGTCGGGGAGCCCTCAGCGGTTTATTTCAGGGACCGTTTCTAGTGGGAAGGTCCCGAAGCGTTGAGAGCTCGCTCGTCTGTGATTGCATTGGGAGTTGCCCTTGCCCTTTGGTTGTGTCAGATTATTATTTTGTTATTATATTTATTGGTTGTGTGTTGCGCTTCTTTGATTTTATGGTGCTAAGTGCCATTATCTTTCTCAAAGTTTTTTTATATAAATGATTTTAATTGTAATGCCAAATTAACTTATTATTGGATCTTGGTCTGTGGAGTAAATTCTTTTAAAGTACCATTGTAATTTGTTCTTGCAGAAGAAATTTCTCTTATTTGATGGTGCTAAGTTTCCATTATTATTTTTTTTGTTTATTACTGCACTTAATGTTTTCCGGTTCTATCATTCTTAAAGGTTTTCGTAAATGATCTTAAGTTGTATTGCCAAGTTAACTTATTACTGGATTTTGTCTCTTGGGTGAACTCTAAAAGCACTATTGTAAAAGGTTCTTTGATTTTATGGTGGCAAGCCACCGTTATTGTCTTTAAAGCTCATTCTTTGAACCATTTGTTAAGTGGTGTAAGATATATGAATTTGTTGTTATTTAAAAGAGTTTAGTTTTGGCTATTTAATAAATTGTGTACAGTGTGCTGTTTGGATATTATTGGGTGGAAATCTTTGGATAGTTGTCCTGTAGGAACACACATTCCACTAGGCAATCCTTGCAACGGGGGCTGTTGGTTTGAAATTAAAATTGAGAAGCGTCAATGTCCAACTGAGGTCACACACGATTCACAAACAGTTTGTTTGATTGTCATTGCACAGCACTTGACTGATGTGAAGGCACATCCTAAATTTGGTCACTAGTAGTACCAGTATCCGGATTGACAAAAACCGTATTCACTGATTGACAAAATTCTCCGCACTTACGAGTGCGAACGTGGGTAGAGGTCTCTTTCTATTGCCAACACACGGACTATACATGACCTGGCTTTCTATAAGCAAAGCCAGTAGTTCGATTACGTTTCGGGTGTGCAGCCGCAAGAATTCTCCTTCTTCTTCTTGTATTTCGCAACTGCGCATGCGGCCACGGATGCGCCAGAGACGCTGGTCGGCCGCAGAGATGTCCACAATGCGCGAATTACATCTATGACACCGCAGTCGATCTTTGTTGGCACGTCGATATATCATTGTGACAAGCACTGTGACGACGTCTTTGTGAGTTTATTGCACCAAGTGACGGATTCCATGACTTATCAAGGTTGAAACCACTATCTCTATTAATTAAATTCGTCACACAGAGAATCTCAATTGCCTCCTTCACTATCGAGTCCCAAAAATATGATGTAGTTGACAAAATTTCGACGTTGCCATACAACATACTGCGACCAGTGTCAATACAGGGCTCTGCCACTGCCGTCTTGTTAGGTTGTAAAAGTCGTGTGTACCTCCGGTGTACTGTTCATCTTTCTTGGACAGTACGAGTTGTTTGTCCAATATAAGATAGGCCACATTCACATGGAAGTTTGTAAACCCCATATTTTAGGAGCAGCAAATCATCTTTGACGGAGCCCACGAGTGGAGCTGGCTTGGGTGGAGGACGAAAAATCACTTTTACTCTGTGTATGCTGAGAATCAGTTCTATTTTAGATGAGGGGATACCCACATACGGCAGGAAGGCCATCGATTTAAAGGTTTCTCGTCTTCTTCTGCGTTCTTTGTGACCTCTTGCGGTTTACATTTTCAGTGCCTTCTATATTTGCTGTGGGGAGTATCCATTATCTTCAAACACTCTTTGTAAGTGGGAAAGTTCATCTTGCAGACTGCTTCCGTCAGATATAGTATACGCTCTATGGACCAAAGTTCGGATAACACTCGTCGTCTGGGCAGGATGGTGGCAGCTATTTGCACGCAAATACAAATGCGTGTGCATCGGCTTCCGATACAGTTCATGTCCCAAAGCGCCATCCTCTCTGCGCCGAACCAGAACATCCAAGAATGGAAGGCATCCCTCCTTTTCAATTTATGTTGTGAACTTTATTTAATAGTGGAGGGAGATCAGATCTCTTAAGAAGTCTTGCAAGTTATCTTCACTATGGGGCTAAACTACAAAGATATCATCAACATATCTCCAGAATACCGTGAATTTCAAGTCAGAAGATTCAAGCACCTTCTCCTCGAAGTGTTCCATAAATAAATTGGCCACCAGAAGGGATAAGGGACTACCAATGGCGACTCCATCCGTCCGTTCAAAAAATTCGCTGTTTAATATGAAGTATGTAGAGGTCAGAACGTGTCTGAATAAAGCTGAAATCCCTTTGTCAATACTTCTTTCAATAAATTGTAGAGATTCTGGATGGGTATCCTTCGTGAATAAAGACACCACATCGAAACCACACTACTGACCATTAAAATTGCTATACCACGAAGATGAAGTGCTACAGACGCGAAATGTAACCGACAGGAAGAAGATGCTGTGATATGCAAATGATTAGCTTTTCAGAGCAATTCACACAAGGTTGGCGCCGGTGGCGACACCTACAACGTGCTGACATGAGGAAAGTTTCCCACCGATTTCTCATACACAAACAGCAGTTGACCGGCGCTGCCTGTTGAAACTTTGTTGTGATGCATCGTGTAAGGAGGAGAAATGCGTACCATCACGATTCCGACTTTGATAAAGGTCGGATTGTAGCCTATCGCGATTGCGGTTTATCGTATCGCGACATTGCTGCTCGCGTTGGTCGAGATCCAATGACTGTTACCAGAATATGGAATCGATGGGTTCAGAAGGGTAATACGGAACGCCGTCCTTGATCCCAACGCCCTCGTATCACTAGCAGTCGAGATGACAGGCATCTTATCCGCATGGCTGTAACGGATCGTGCAGCCACGTCTCCATCCCTGAGTCAACAGGTGGGGACGTTTGCAAGACAACAACCATCTGCACGAACAGTTCGACGACGTTTGCAGCAGCATTGACTATCAGCTAGGAGACCATGGCTGTGGTTACCTTGATGCTGCATCACAGCCTCTGGGATGGTGTACTCAACGACGAACCTGGGTGCACGAATGGCAAAACGTCACTTTTTCGGATGAATCCAGGTTCTGTTTACAGCATCATGATGGTCGCATCCGCGTTTGGTGACATCGCGGTGAACGCACATTGGGATCGTGTATTCGTCATCGCCATACTGGCGTATCACCCAGCCTGATGGTATGGGTTGCCATTGGTTACACGTCTCGTTCACCTCTTGTTCGCATTGACGGCACTTTGAACAGTGGACATTACATTTACGACCCGTGGCTCTCCCCTTCATTCGATCCCTGCGAAACCCTACATTTCAGCTGGATTATGAACGACCGCATGTTGCAGGTCCTGTGCGGGCCTTTCTGGATACAGGAAATGTTCGACGGCTGCCCTGGTCAGCGTATTCTCTAGACCTCTCACCAATTGAAAACGTCTGGTCAATGGTTGCCTAGCAACTGGCTAGTCTCAATACGCCAGTCACTACTCTTGATGAACTGTGGTAACGTGTTGAAGCTACATGGGCAGCTGTACCTTTACATGCCATCCAAGCTCTGTTTGACTCAATGTTTAGGCGCAACAAGGCCGTTATTACGGCCAGAGGTGGTTGTCCTGCGTACTGATTTCTCAGTATCTAGGCAACCCAATTACGTGAAAATGTAATCACATGTCAGTTCTAGTGTAATATACTTGTCCAATGAGTACCCGTTTATCATCTGCATTTCTTCTTGGTGTAGCAATTTAAATAGCCAGTAGTGTAACTAATATTTCAGAAGGGTTCATTTTCGATGATTTCAGTTTACTAATGAAATCAGCAGAGCGTCCTGTGTGGTGAGCACATTTTCCCACAAGAGGCATCAACAACGACGCCACGTGTTTGGCAACGTCATGGGGCGGAGAGCCTATGTTACTCACTATGGGGTGGACAGGAACAACTTTCTTGTGGACCTTTGGTAGTTCATAAAATCTAGGGGACACCGCACCACTTGGTTTCAATCTCCGAACAACTTCTGGTGGGAAGGGAGAATCATTCAGAAGCGAAGCAATTTTCTTCGCCACTCTATTAGTTGAATCCCTGCTGATCTTCCGGTACATGCTGTCACTCAATAAATTGTACATTTTATCATGGTATTCGTCCCAAGACAATAAAACAGTAGCTTTTCCTTTATCCGCTAGGAGTAGCACCGCGAAACTTACGTAGTGCTGCCCTCTCTGCCACAGATAAATTGCTGCTTTGTGGGCAAGGCTTCATAATTGCACGGCATGTTTCACGTCTTATTTCCTCTGCTGAATCAGAGGGAAGTGGTTGACCCGCTTCTTCAGTGGCGCTGATACACGAAGGTAATGGCAGAACCTGTAGCATGGGTGCAAAATTCAGTCCCTTACGTGCGCATTGTGCACGTCTCTGCCGCCGTCCAACGTCCCTGGTGCGTTTGCATCTGTGGCCACATGCGCAATTGCGCGGTACACGCGTATAAAGGGACGAAGCGAGTACTGGAGAGGCACATCAGAGGGTTGGATCCCCTCATTCGAAGGCGCCTGATTGCAAAGCCTGGGCTACTCTCAGGTTGGAATCTCCGCTTTCGAAGATTCTGTCTGTCTGTCTGTCTGTCCGTCTGCCTGCTGTGGCTGTTCGTTCGTCCGTCCGTCTGTCCGCCTGCCTGCTCGCTGTCCGTCTGCGCCGCTGCCGCTGCTACCTGCTGTCCGTCCGTCTGTTCGCCGCCGCCGCCGCCGCCGCCGCCGCCGTCGCCGTCCGGTTCTCGCCGCCACCGCCTGGTCGCCTCCGCCGCCTGGTCGCCGCCGCCGGCCGGTTCTCGCCGCCGCCGTCGCGGGCCGGTTCTCGCCGCCGCCGCCTGGTCGCCGCCGCCGCCGCCTGGTCGCCGCCGCCGCCGCCGTCGACGTCGCAGTCCGACCCCGGTCGTCCAACCCTGGTCTTCGTCCGTCTGCGTCTTCGTCTGTTCCCAGTTTGTGTCCTTTCCTTTTCGTGCTGTGCGTTTTTCTCCCTGTCGTCATGTCCGCCCCCACCACCACCGCCACCACTACCACCACCGCCATCGTCTATACATCCCCTTCCGCCGCCTCCACCACTATCACTTGGTGTGCCCAGTCACACCCCCCTCCTACCATCCCACCTCTCCTCACTCTCCCTTCACCCTCTATCTTTGTCGCCCCCTCTCCCGCTTCTTCCTCTCGCTCCTCTCGTTCTGATCCATTCCCCCCACTCCCCCAGCCTATCACTGCAGCCTATAACTGCAGCCCGTCGGGCCACTGTCCACGCCCAGCTCTCCCCGTCGCCATCGCCATCGCCATCGCCGCCACCGCCACCACCGTCATCATCGTCGCCATCGCCTTCGCCTTCGCCTTTGCCGTCACCGTCACCTTCTCCGGCGCCCACTGTTGCGTCCACACCGGGACCTGTCCCTTCCCACCACCTCCCCATTGCTCCCGTCCCTCCTGTCACCACCCGCCCTTCTGCCGCCATCAAACGCCCTAGTGGCATCCCCACCTCCTCCGCTCCCAAAAAGGCCCCGCCCCAACCTCCATCCCCCCCCCCCCAGGGTGCCATGGATGTCTCCCCGCCTGGCCCTGCTCCCTCCTCCTCCTCTTCCTCCTCCTCCTCCTCCCCACCCCCCCTGTTTATACAAATATCTCCTGTCCCATCCCGATCCTTCCTTTCTCGAGGCCCGGAATCTCTCCCTCCTCCTCCGTCAACATTTTCCTTGTGCCCCCATCTCTCTCCTTACTCCCAGACGGGATTCTGTTCTCATCTCCTCCCCCAGCCCAACTCTCCATACTGACATCCTCTCCCGCCTTCCCATCACCCGTTTTGGTCCCAATGCCTCCCTTACCCCTGCTCCTTCTCCGTCTCCTACCCGCCAACCCGAACCCCCGCGTTGCCCGCTGACCCTCACCGCCGTGATCACTCGGCTCAGTCCGTCGATCACGGAGGAGGAGGTGTTGGCGGAGCTCAAGGCCCATCCAACGCTGGAGGTGCGGGCGGTCCGCCGCATTTTCAACTCGGCCGGCCCCACCCGCCTTATGCGGGTTTTCTCTGAGGACGCCCCCTCCATTGATCGTCTCCTGAAGGAGGGTGCCCTCCTCTTCAACCAGCAGTACAAGATCGACCCCTCCCGTTCCCCTCCTCAATCCCTGCGCTGCCAGAGGTGTCTGCGCTATAATGCACACCCAACAGCTGAGTGCCGCAAGGCCCCCACCTGCCCGCATTGTCGGCAAGCGCACTTCCTCCGGCAGTGCCCTAACCTCCAGTCCCCTCCCTCCTGTAATACCTGCAATCTCCCCCATCCCACCTACTCCCAAAAGTGTAAAGCCCGACCCCCTCCAACCACTCCTGAACTCACCGTACCTGTCCATCCTCTGGACGCCCCCACCCCTCCTGGCAATTCCCTTTGTCCCCCCCCCCCCCACCGCTGAGGACATCATCAGGTTCCTCACAATCGTCCTTCAAAATGTTCATCCCTTTCAGCGCCCCCACACCCTCCAGCAGATCTCCCTCGCCGCCCGTTCCATATTCCAACTCAAGATGTACGCCACCTACTACAACAACCAGGCCCATTTCACCTTCTCCCGCCTTGACACCCTCGTCTAAATCCCTGTCATGGCGTGACAGCACTGTATCCTTATCAACAACATCCGCTCCCTTAACGCCAACAAGAACCTCTTCCTGCACACCCTTGCCACCCACCGCGTGGATGCCTTCCTCCTTAATGAAAACTTCCTCCAACCCCACCACACCATCCACACTTCGCCCTATCTCCTCCACCGCTCTGATAATCCCCTCCCAATTGCGCGTGGCGGAGTTGCTATTGGTCAGCGCTGCCAGATCCCCGTTCAGCTCCAACCTCTCCTTCCCGACCCCACCGAACACCTGATCCTTCGTCTCTTCTTCCCCGGCCTTACTGTTTTCTGCGCCACCATCTATGTCCTCCCCAATGCTCCTCTTCCCTTCGACTTCCTCTCCCACGTCGACCGTACCTTCTCCTCCTACGTGATCGCCACCGACCTCAACATCCATAGTCGTTCCGCTGCCCAGTTACGGTGGTGGCATCGGTTCCTCTCCACCCTTCAAGGTGATCTCATCCCCATCCCCCAGCACACCCGTCCCGAATCCAACTCCGCTCCCGATGTTATTCTCTCCTCCCCCAACCTCCTTGGTCGCATAACGGTGGCTGTCCTGGAGCCTATTGGTAGTGACCATCTACATCGCCCCCGACCCGACCCTCGTACTGACCCTCCCCCTAAGTATGTCCATGACTATTCCCGTGCCGACTGGAATGCCTACCGGGATACCCTCTCCACCCAGGTCGATAGCCACCGCTTCCCCTACCGCCACCCTGACGATGTCACCCATGCCGCCTCCTTTCTCCAGCAGACCTTGTCGGAGGCTGTGGAGGCCCATGTCCCTACTGTCGCCATCCACCTCCACCGTCCTACCTTACCCCCGCAGGCCGTTCTCCTCCTCCGTGAATCCCGTCGTCTCTACCGTGCCTTCCTCTGCACGCGTGACCCGGACACACTACGACATCACCGGCAACTCCAGCGACACATTCGTAATTTGCTCGCGGCTAAGAAACGCCGGGACTGGCAACAGACATGCACCCGTTTAAATGCTACCCTACCAATCAACTCGTCCAAGTTCTGGTCAGCCTTCCGTCGCCTTTCCGGAACTAAACCCTCCCCCTATTATCCTCTTCTCCATGATGATCACCCTTTCCCTGACACCCGTAATAAGGCCAATCACTTTGCCTCCTACCTCTCCGATGTATTTTCCATCCCCGATGATCCCCAGTTCGATTACTCCCTCTTCCCGGATATCCGCGATCGAACTGACACCTCCATCCCTCCCCTCGCTCCTGGTTTCCAGTACTTGGGCAACATTGCACACATGGAACTCAATGCCCCTATCACTACACAGGATCTCATTGCTACACTCCGCACCAAACGCAACACCGCTCCTGGTCCCGATCGTGTCACCTACCGTCACCTTCGTGAAGCTCCTGTCTCTTTCCTCTCCGCCCTGGCCGGGCTCTACAATGTAGTCCTGTCCACCGGTTACTACCCCGACCTGTGGAAAACCTCCCGTATCCTCCTGTTCCTTAAACCTGGCAAACCGCCGTCCGCCGTCTCCTCCTACCGTCCCATCAGCCTTACCTCGGTCTTCAGCAAGGTCCTGGAATCTCTCCTCACCCACCGCATCCACCAGCATCTCCGCCAGCACCACCTCCTTCCCGTTACCCAGTGTGGCTTTCGGCCGTCCTTCTCTTCCGACGACCTTCTCCTTCACCTCACTCATCTCCTTTCCGAACAGCTTAATTCCCGTCGCTCCGCAATCTTCCTCTCCCTGGACCTCGAACGTGCCTATGACCGCATATGGCATTCCGGTCTCCTCTTCAAGCTCCAAACCTTCGCCCTTCCCATTAACTACGTCCGTCTGATCGGCTCCTTTCTCTCCCGCCGTCCTTCCTATGTCACCATCCATCACACAGATTCCTACACCTTATTCCCCTCTGCCGGTTTGCCCCAAGGCTCCGTCCTCTCCCCCCTTCTGTACCTTTTGTACACGGTGGACATGCCGCCGCCGTCACCACCCGTCCACCTTCTCCAGTTCGCCAATGACACCGCCTTCCTTGCCCTTGCCCCCACCCTACAGCGCTCCCAACACCTTCTCCAATCCCATCTTGACCGGTTCACCGCTTGTTGCAACCAGTGGTTGCTCAAGGTCAATCCCTCCAAAACCCAGGCAATCATTGTAAGCAAAATCATCCCTTCCTTCCGCCTCCTTGATTTCTACATCACCATCTATGGCCGTCCTATCGCCCTCACTCCCAACCTTAAGTACCTTGGCGTCACCCTCGACCGTCGCCTCTCCTGGACTCCCCACCTCCGGACAATCCAAGCCAAGGCATGCTCCCGACTCAGTCTCCTCAAGCTCCTCTCCGGCCATACGTGGGGTCTGGACCCCTCCACCATCCTCCACACCTATAAATCCCTCATCCGCCCTATCCTTTGTTATGCCCATCCGGCTTGGATCTCCTTCCCCCCTCCCTTTTATAAATCCCTCCAAATCCTTGAATGCCATGCTCTCCGCCTCGCCTATCGCATTCGTCTCCCCTCCCCCACGCGGATCCTGTATGATCTAATCCCCTTCCCCCACGTCCTCCCTTTCCTTGAAAGGATACGGATCCTGTACAGCTCCCGTAAACTCGATCCTCCTCACCCGCTTGTCTCCCCGATCCTCACCCACCTCCGCCCGCTGCTGCGCCTGTATTCCCATGTCCCACCCGGTCTCCATCTCTCCACCCTCCTTTCCCTCTCCCAAGGTGGCTTCCGCCAGTTCCCCCTCCCTAATGATGTCCTCCTCCCCTCCATCTACCCCTCCTATCAACTTTGACCCTGCCCCACCCCCCACTTCCGGTGTCCTTTCCTTTAGGCACCCTCCCTCCGTTCTCTTCCCTTCCCTTCCCTTCCCTTCTCTTTCCTTTTCCCCTGTCCCCTCCCTCCACCCCTCTTCCCCCGGGCTTCCCCTCCCCCTTCCTCCCTCCACCCTTTCTCCCCTGCCCGTGGCATCTCTGCTCTCCCCTCTCCCACTCCCCTTCCTCCTCCTCCTCTCTTGGCAGGTCCCCGGACTCGCACACACTCAGTGAACATTCGCGCTCCGGAGATCATCGCCATCAGTGTCTAGTGTATGTGCTTCGTTTTGTGTTTCGTGCAGTTACAACTCAACTGTTCACATGTGCCGTCGCCGTTCTCCGTGTTATGTGCGCCGTGTCAACAAGTGTTAGTGTTTTTATCGTCCAACGTGAACGGCTTCATGTTTATTGTTTTTTGTATCTCCATTTTTTGACCGCCGTTTTTTGTATTGACTGTATCACCTCTATGTCATGTTATTTTTCCACTTTTAAGGCTGAAGAGCAGCGTACTATGCTGCTGACAGCCCACCTGTATAGGTGATAAAAATTACAATAAAGGAAAAAAAAGAAACTGGAGCGGCAGTCTTGCGGCTCAACCTTAAGATGGCTCAACGTTATAAAGCCGGAATATTAGAAAAAGAAGGAGAATTCTTGCGGCTCTTAACAATCCTACCACAACAAAGGTCAAAATTTAATTATGAGTATAGTGTTGCTCACGCTGCTTAGTATCGCATTTTCGGTCAACAGCGAAGTTATATTATGTGGCAGGTGTCATTAGAGCACAGTTAATAAAGTCATATCTTGGAATAATGGATAAACTAGGCACTCATCTTTTCGTGTTTCCCACGCTGCTCTCGCTGTGAACTCATGGCTCAATCGCCGAAAATCTAGGTAGTGATGATTCCAAGCTCGGATGCAAAGAGGCCTAGGTGCTATTCTGCGATATTCAAAAGTATTATAGATGTGTTTCATAAACCATTCTTGAAGATTAAACTTTTGCAACTTAGGGCAATGGTGATGTAAAAAAGTAATCAGCACTCCGAATTTAAGTTACACTTCTTTTTTATAACTTTTGTTGCAATATCACGTAAGTCGTTCCAAGATATCACGTCACAATATAGAGACGGAGCGCAAGCTTGGGTTTGGGAAGGATTGGGAAGGAAATCGGCCGTGCCCTTTCAAAGGAACCATCTCGGCATTTGCCTGAAACGATTTAGGGAAATCACGGAAAACCTAAATCAGGATGGCCGGAGACGGTATTGAACCGTAGTCCTCCCGAATGCGAGTCCAGTGTGCTAACCACTGCGCCACCTCGCTCGGTGGTCTCATGTGCTGCGCCTGTTCGTCACCTTGTGTTACGCTGCGAAGGCATCTCAAATAATTCCATGGCACTATCACATAAGTTCTGATGTTCCATAATTTTTAACACCTGTTCCAAAGTAGGATCAGAGTGTTTGAGAATTTGTTTACGAATCCTATTATCGGGCACGTTATACGTAATTGCATCACAAATAATTGTGTCACTATAGTGCTCACCGCAGCTACTTTGTAAAACCCTAAATTTCAATTACCCTCTGATAATATGTCTGTTACGGCATTTTCCTCAATCGAAAGACCTTGTAACGAGCTGCAGAAACCTGTACCTGATCCTCATAATACTTAGTGTGATTGAAAACTAAATCTTCAGACACAAGCAACTAGTCGAGAAAAATTACTGACCAAGGTGCTAAACTACTGTGCCGGCGACTGACAAGATATAAGGAAGTTCCACAGTACCTTGCACTTAATATGTAGCACAATGAACGTCGAACTGAGCGTAGTATTCTTTCCATTCCTCCTGTTGTTGTCCGCAGCTCGTGGTCGTGCGGTAGCCTTCTCGCTTCCCGCGCCCGGGTTCCCGAGTTCGATTCCCGGCGGGGTCAGGGATTTTCTCTGCCTCTTGATGACTGGGTATTGTATGATGTCCTTAGGTTAGTTACGTTTAAGTAGTTCTAAGTTCTAGGGGCTGATGACCATAGCTGTTAAATCCCATAGTGCTCAGAGCCGTTTGAGCCATTTTGAGCCTCCTGTTGTTCACTGAAAGCTTGGAATGGTGGAATTCACGGAGACCCTACCGCGGATGTGGTTGGCTATTGTGGCGGAGTATATGCAGCTGCAACATGCGCATTAACGAACTGCTGGACTACCATCATCAGCTGCGACGTTTCGTGGTTCCGAAACTGAATAAAGCGCGTTAGGTCAAAGCCAGCAGCAAGCAGAGGCACAGGAGATGTAGGAGGCTGATTAGAGGGCATAATAATGAGAGGAATACAGCAACAAATTTCAAGCAATGCAAATATACAAATAGCTAGTAGTAGTGCTCCTGAATATATTCTGAGACAGAACATAGATGGTAAAGAGCATCCTCTTGCATACTCATCACAACAGCTACAAAAATTGGTAAACAAATACTCAACCACAGAGAAAGAAATGTCAGCACTGATTCGTGGGATCACCTACCTGTATGGGCAGATTCACAGTTGTAACAGACCACGCTTCACGGAAATGTCTGTTGGGGACGAAGGATTCCTCTAGCAGGCTTCCTAGCTAAGGTCTTCATTTGAGTGAATTCGACTATGAAGTCATTCATAAACATGATAAAAATCACACAAATACATGTACTCTGAGCCGCAAGGTCGGAGCAGTGGAAGCACTTGGAAAAACTGTGAGTGACTGGATGAGAACGGAAGCAGATGATGCTGACTCTCAGAAATTTGAGTGACAAACACAATTCATAATGTACCAGGAGTTAAAATGTATATCAGAAAAATGATATGCATGACGCTGGGGAACGAAGAATTGCAATAAGCAGATGAACATGTGTTGTCAGGTCATGGTTACTAAAGAGGGGCAGATAAGAGCGTAGCCAAAACATTTTTGGTGATGAAAAAGGAATCATATTGTGCCTCTACGTATTTAACTATGTACTACGTGTGCAACGGGCTGATGGAAGCCATAGAAATATTCCTCTTCAAAGATTGCCTGTGTCGTCCAAACTTCGTCAAGTAATAGGGCTTCATAATTTGTAGCCTTTTAATAGGAATCCAGTTTATAATAATTATATATTGATAATCATTGATCATTTGCCGTGGTTTATAAGGATTACAGAAATTCGTGACCATCAGGCTGCTGCAGCTGCTTTACCATTAGTGAATAACTGTTTTCTTAAGTTTATAAACAAGAACCTTTCTCGACTGATCAGAGTATGATCATCTGGACTGATTTAATGGAAAACTTGTGCCATTTACTTTTGGTTCAGAAGAAGATACATTAATATGTTAAGAGTGAACATACAGATATGGACACATATCTATATCTCCAATTACTGGTGGGCCAATACAACTCCACAGACCATACTGTTACTAGTCTCTAACTGTAACAGGTGGTCCACAAAGGAAAAAATGCGATTGGACTTAAGTGGTCATCAAAGAAGAGTAGTAGGCTACGCAGTCCTGAAGCAGCTATTGAACTCTGCAGTATTTTTTTTTTTTTCAAGTAGCCAGACGTCCTGTTGATGGATCGCCATTGGACACGGGGACTATGTTTCGAAGTTGGGAAAGATAAGAACGAAATTCGCAAGCCTCAAGACAGGTCCTACGAGCTACATGGGGAGACACTAAGAGAGTCCATTCTCTCAAAAACATTTGGATGGGTGCCTAGAACTGGAATTATCTTATGAGGAACTAAAGGAACAGTTGCTGCAAACAACAGATGTAATGCGGCAATGAATGATATGGACGGAAAGGGGATGGATCAGAGCAGAAGGGAGCATGTTAAAAGCCTCATTTGTGGCAGCAAACGAAGAAGTTCTGTGGGACCTGAACACATCGGTAGAGCGTTACAACACACAACTCACGAACCTGGAGATGAATGTGTTGAACAATACTAGAATAATACGGGAGATAGCTGGGCAACTCATGAAGTGCTTTGGTATTACGGTAGCAACAACAAATGAGAACGTACCCATAATTAAGGAACGATTAAGGGCATTGCATTAAAAGACGACTGTCGATAGACTGTTATGGATGCAGGCGTACATCATTAATGACGCCAGAGTTCGAAGCGTCAGGTATGCAAGGAGCAGTCCATCATGCAGCACACGGACAGTTAAGTTCGGGATTAACGCCACCGAAACGTCTTTTGGAAATATTAAACCGAACACAGAAGGAACTCTCAGCAGAGTAACTGACTTAATACAAGAGAATCTAACATATTCTATGACGCAGCAACTTAGAAGTAAAGGCGGATTGATCGACACTGCTTATATTTATCCGATTCCCAGTAGTACGTAGAAACAACCATTATCGGTGTGAAAGTGTCCATCCATGTCCAATGAAATGGAAAATCAGGAATTAGTGGGTGCAGCTTCAGACTGAGGTTATGTACATGCTGTATGATATTGGATAAGTCGCGAGGCTGTAGAACAAGAATCGTTACCATATGTCTCATTCCAGTAATCGGCACAGATGCGCAGTCGTTTGAAGTTTACTTGCTAAGGAGTGAATGTGTTTGATGCAATGCCCCATGTAAGTGCTAGAACATCAATGACACTTTCAGAAAGTCGAAAACCACTGCTTTTACTTAGTCTTTACACTACAGGCCATAACCATTAACTCTAACGAAGATGGGAGACCTACACGCATGGAAAGAATGGAACTTCTGAATAATGGTATCCTGGTCAATCGCACAACTTGTGATATAGGTGGGATAACTATTATTCGACTCAAAAACGTTACCGGTACAACTACGATCAGTTTATCACTACCAATGTAGCACTACGTAGAAAAATGTTTGAATATCCTACCTAGTCAAAATCCAACATTTCTTAACGACGCTTGAATCCGAAACTCGTACATTCAGTAGATAACTATAGCAACTTGTATACTCTATTTACGCTTGAGGCACAAAGCTGCCAGACATCCGGACCTAACATTCCACCACATCCCCATACAGTGACTTGACGCTATAACTAAGAAACAGGAACTAGATTGTACAGTACCTGTCATTGAACTGTAGCAAGTAGAGTGAGTAGAATATCGACCCTGTTAACAGAGTAAGAAATTGAATTAAATGACAAAAAGTAACATGATTCACTCACGTAGGATTTTAACGAGTATTGCACATGATATAAAGTAGTTTCAGTGTAATCTACCTAATCTGCAGTTGTTCTGGGTACACCAAAATAAGATCCTGCGCGAATTTCGTGGTAGGGGAAGCAACGTTGCGCGGCAAAAATCGATTCCCAGATGCACAAATGCATTTTAAAGCTATGACTTTACGCAGACGTCAAGCATTCTGACCCGGATGACACTATGTATCTATGGCACATCATTAGTGCTACGTTACAAAGACGAAGTCCAGAAACGCAGACCACGCAGTATTACAGCAACGAATGCTCCATTTTCTTTGCACCATGGAGCCATGACAAGAAATACCGTGTTCAGGCACTCCACGGCATACTACTATGGACAGAAAATGCGATGGCAAGTGAAACATGGAATTAAAAACTAATTACACAATTTCAGAGACCTTACTGTCTCATACAGACATGATTTTTTTTATAGACCGAAGTGAAAATTTGTACCAAGGCTGGGGTTCGAAAATGAGTCTTTTGTTTACTGGGTAGGTGCGTTAGCCACTAAGCCACCTTGGTACAGCGACTCACACACCGCACGGATTATCCTGGCACGCCTCTCTCTGCATATGAAATTGTGCAGTAATGGAGGCATCAAAATAGGGCAGTTTTGCTGATGCCACCAGATAATGAACGCAAATCACGGCTTCCCGTCTTCGACTTACCTTATTTCTGGCTTTACACCGTCTTAGAATCTTCGCTTTGAGTGCCTGGTCATCCATTTGTGTCTCTGATTCCGACAGACTGACAGACTCGCTAGTTGTAATACGCTACCGGCCATTAAAACTGCTACACCAAGAAGAAATGCATACGATAAACGGGTATTCATTGCACAAATATATTATACTAGGAATGACATGTGATTACATTTTCACGCAATTTGGGTGCATAGATCCTGTGAAATCAGTACCCAGAACAACCACCTCTGGCCGTAATAGCGGCCTTGATACGCCTGGGCATTGAGTCAAGCAGAGCTTGGGCATGTACAGGTACAGCTGCCTATGAAGCTTCAACACGATACCACAGTTCATCACGAATAGTGACTGGCGTATTGTGACGAGCCAGTTGCTCGGCCACAATTGACCAGACGTTTTCAGTTTGTGAGAGATCTGGAGAATGTGCTGGCCAGGGCAGCAGTCGAACATTTTCTGTATCCAGAAAGGCCCGTACAGCACCTGCAACATGCAGTCGTGCATTATCCTGCTGAAATGTAATGTTTCGTAGGGATCTAATGAAGGTTATAGCCACAGGTCGTAACACATCTGAAATGTAACGTCCACTGTTCAAAGTGCCGTTAATCCAAACAACTGGTGACCGAGACGTGTAACCAATGGCACCCCATACAATCACACCGGGTGATACGCCTGTATGGCGATGACTAATACACGCTTCCAATGTGCGTTCGCCGCGATATCGCCAAACACGGATGCGACCATCACGATGCTGTAAACAGCACCTAGGTCAAAAATGGTTCAAATGGCTCTGAGCAGTATGCGACTTAACTTCTGACGTCATCAGTCGCCTATAACGCAGAACTAATTAAACCTACCTAACCTAAGGACATCACACACGTCCATGACCGAGGCAGGATTAGAACCTGCGATCGTAGCGGTCGCTCGCTTCCAGACTGCAGCGCCTAGAACCGCACGGCCACTCTGGCCGGCACAGAACCTGGATTCATCCGAAAAAATGACGTTTTGCCATTCGTGCACTCACGTTCGTCGTTGAGTACACCATCGGAGGCGCTCCTGTCTGTGATGCAGCGTCAAGGGTAACCGCAGCCATGGTCTCCGAGCTGATAGTCCATGCTGATGCAAACGTCGTCGAACTGTTCGTGCATATGGTTGTTGTCTTGGAAACATCCCCATCTGTTGACTCAGGGATCGAGACGTGGCTGCACGATCCATTGCAGCCATGCGGGTAAGATGCCCATCATCTCGACTGCTAGTGATACGAGGCTGTTGGGATCCAGCACGGCGTTCCGTATTATCCTCCTGAACCCACCGATTCCGTATTCTGCTAATACTCATTGGATCTCGACCAACGCGAGCAGCAACGTCGCGATACGTTAAACCGCAATCGTGATAGACTACAATCCGACCTTTATCAAAGTCGGAAACGTGATGGTACGCATTTCTCCTCCTTACACGAGTCATCTCAACAATGTTTCACTAGGCAGCGCCGATCAACTGCTGTTTGTGTATGAGAAATCGGTGGAGAACTTTCCTCCTGTGAGCATGTTGTAGGTGACGCCACCGCAGCCAGCCTTGTGTGAATGCTCTGAAAAGCTAATCATTTGCATATCACGGCATCCTCTTCCTTTCGGTTAAATTTCGCTTCTGCAGCACGTCATCTTCATGGTGTAGCAATTTTAATGGCCAGTAGTGTATATCCAGACTGGCTAATCGTGATATGCTGTCTCCTGCGCCTCTGGCACAACAGCGCACCACCTGTAGTGAAACTTAGCCGCTGCAAGAAGCCGCTTCTGCCTTGCCACTACGGATGACGATGATGCTGGAGATCCAGGGCCTTCCCTTGTCGAACGGCCAAACCGAGTTACTGCAGACTTCCACCTACCACCTGTTGGGCGTGACATCTAGTACTGACTTCCACGCTGGATGTAGTATCGTCTGCATAGCTTTACGCTTTGATGACGACCTTTGCGAGCTTCGTCTGCATGATACCAACCGTTTGCAATATGCAGTCGACATTCGCCTAACGACGACTTCCTCTTCGAGAGTCCCAGAGTGTTAACCTCACTGCGTCGTCGTGGATCATTTGGTTTATCAGCCTTTCCTCGCCCGCCGTTTCCACCAATACAGCGCCCTCCATGGCACATACTCGTTGCAGCTACAAGGCGACTTGCTGATATTTCATCAGCCCTTCTGTGCGGAGTGTGGGCTTCTGTACCTGGCTGCCGCCTGTAGCTCTGAAGACACAAATAACTCTTTTCACTTTACGGATTAATCAAATGTTGTTCCAGATATTTATGTTTCACTGACTCTGTAGGGCATATGATACCCACCCACACTATCTCTTGAACTTTGCTTGCTAAACCTGTGGCATCACCACTTCACTTGCACAACTTCCACGCCCACCAAAAATCTTGAGCGGAGGGGCAACTACTACAGTACTTTGGAGCTGATGATAGCCTCTGTCGCTCGCCAAAGATTTTCAACAGTTCAGGTCTGGTGGTACATATGCATTCCACACTCCATTAAGAAACTCATTTTGTGTGACAACATACAATTAATTACAGATGAGGCTTAAACTGTGGGCTACCAAGTTTTATTGGTCCTCATTAATTTGGTGTTATTACTAGATAAAAACACATACAAATTACTGTTCTCCTTTTACTACTCTTAAACATCATCGTCTATGCCTTATTTCTACATAACCGTGCTTCTTGCCTAAGGATGCTGCCACACTCTACGGAGCACCAGAATGGAGTGGGTCATTACGACCAAGACAGCTTCAAGGCTACAACTTACCACAATACACAAAGTAGACGTGCGTAATAGTTCTTCATATTTTGAATTGAGAGGCAAAAGTGTATAAAGGATCAAAAGAAGTTATTCAGTTCGTATGAAGAGGACAAATCTTTAACGATAGTAGAGGCAGTGTATGTACTACATTAATAGCAGATACTGATATCCTAGAGAATAGTAGTTCTTGTGACCATTCAGTCACATCGACTAAGTGGACGTTTACAGGTTCTCCCCTCTACACGCCTGATAGAATCACTATAATGGAATATTTACGAGTTATCACTACAATTATTGCCGATTTTATTGACTCATAGTGTTCAACACATAGCTAGCCACCATTGCACAACAACACTACGTCAAGGAAAGAGCTATACTAATCAAATGGTTTATACAACTGTATTTACATTAGTACAGATAATTTTTATTTAAGTCAACAGTTTCACATACCAAAACGTTTATCTTGTTAATTGTTTTGCCATTAAAATAAGTGATCTGACTTTAACGATGCAATTAACAATGCCTCAGCTATAGTTAGTATAAAATATGAAGCAAGGATAATACATCAAACACGTTAATCTTGTACATGTTTTAATATGTACCAAAAGTAACCTTCATCCCGTAGACGTGGTAGTAATGTAACCGTGCAAAATAAAACGTTAATTTGAAGACCCACTTCTCTCTGGCCTTCATTGTCCTGCTCTCCGACGTCAGTTCTTTGCTGTCTCTCATCTAAACTTCGTATTCACCTTTCTGGTCCCTCATGTTCTAAAAAAGGCTGTGAATAATAAATTCATACTGAGAACAATCCATTGCCACTTCCTAAATAGAATCTGCTACTTTGCTGATATTTACTCAAACCGCGGAATCCTCGATAACCTGCCGTTTGCAAATCTTTAGAGAGGTGACTTGAATTACAAGTGAAATCTAATACATTGTTTAATGGAATTTATATAAAGAAAGGAAGGCCTCATTTTTGAAATGGAGTTTGATGTTTTGATATATGTGTACTTACACTACTTTAAAGAATAAGTAATAACTGACAACTTTATCTGTCATATTCTTTTAAAAATTCCACTAGACACATATTTCAAATTTGAGCATTGCTGTAAAGACTGGTTTACTGAATCTACAACTACATCACTGGTAATGTTCTGTTGTTGCTTTTGGTGTATTTTTGCAGAAATGCAGACAGTATATTATAACTGTCGGTTGTTAGAGTTAAACAAACTTCCAAAGAAATTATAGTACATTTTTTTATTTTTATAAATTTTAAAAGTAACTTGGTGTGTTCAGTGTTCAAATACCTACCTAAGTAAATGAATTTACTTCATATACACGTCTTAGAGGTGGCTGATGCAGTATTAGTTAAAAATCATTTGTCAACTAAAGCTGCCACTGACCAATGTGGTAAGTGAACACCTGAGTCTTTATTTTTGTTACGAGTGATGACAAATTGTTCATTGGTGGCGGTCTTATGTATTCTAATGAAGAATAAAAGGTCCTGGAACAAGATCAGGTCAGTTGGAGTCACTCATTCAAATGAGATCACTGCTGTTGATACAGATGTTGTTTCCTGTCTGTAGGATGCGGTGTAGTAGTAAATGCTGCTAATTGTCATGTCCAGGTTGTTAGACGACAGGCAGTCTTTGAGTAAGAAGAATTTTAAGAATATCCACTGTGTGAATCACGATATATTGCATGTGGAAGATGAACCGCTGTCTCCGACTTCTGTTCTATTGTTGGAACAATTGTGCAGACTAAGTAGGGGTGTAAGTGGCACTCTATGAAGGAAGAAAGTCGGTAAAGCTATGAAATGAGCAACGTAAGAGCAGTTCCAGTAATCTAAGAGAGGACAGAGGTTGCGATGTGTCTCCATCGGCTTTCACTGATCCGGTGGAGCGACAATGCGGTTATCAAGGTGTCCTCTGTTTGTGACGGAAAATGTAGCAAAGAACAGGCTTAACGGTTCCGTAGAGCCTAAAGGAAAAGCACAAATGTTTAAATGCACAGTACAGATCATTTATGATAAGATTTGACCTGCACGATTTTTACAGCTCAGTTTCGGAGACAACCTACGATAAAAATGTGTTGATGGAGTATTCTTGCTTAAGTGTTTATTGCATGCGGCGTCCGAAGTTTGATAGTATAGAGAGCCGTGACACGTTATTATCAATCTTCGTTTCAGAAAAGAAGTGTAACTGCGGATTCTGTGAGTCAATGGTGCCTGATAACAGAGATCTGGTTCACAGTCCTCACCTTTATGGAGACAACTGAATGGATAGAACAAGAAACAACAAATGAACAGATAGGAAAAGGAGAAACGAAGATGGGTAACAACAAGGAATGCAGTAACAACACAGTTTCCTCTAGTGGAAATTTGAGAATTTTCGGTTGATCGGGATAGGTTTTTCACTGTTTACCTATTCTGAAAAACTGCGTGTGATTTTTACATTTCCACACTTTCTCACGTATTAGATGAAATAAAATAACAAGCTGCTGCCATAAAAATACTTGCAATCTTCTTTCTTGTCGTTACATAAAGCACTGTTTACAGTATTCAGTGGTGACTAAAGTTGTCATCAACTCTGCAGGAACTTTTTCATTTTTTAAGCGTATTTTATGATCAAGACTAAACGTTTAGAACAATTATCTAAGCAAATTTCAAATAAAATATAATGTAAATAGCTCTGAGCACCAGTAAGGTTGTAATGGTTAGTAGTGTGGATATTTCAACTTTGTAACAGAAGTATACTGACTTGCTGGTATACCGGACACAACCAGAATGCTTTTGCTTCGGGTGAATAAAATTAAGTGAACTTAAGAAGAAACTTCCTGGCGGATTAAAACTGTGTGCCGGACCGAGACTCGAACTCGGGACCTTTGCCTTTCGCGGGCAAGTGCTCTACCAACTGAGCTACCCAAGCACGACTCATTCGGTTGGTAGAGCACTTGCTCGCGAAATGCAAAGGTCCCGAGTTCAAGTCTCGGTCCACAACACAGTTTTAATCCGCCAGGATGTTTCGTATCAGCGCACGCTCCACTGCAGAGTAAAAATCTCATTCTGGAAATGGAAGAAAATTTTGAAAACTCAAGCCATTCTTCCACAAAGAACATTAAAAAGGAGTAGTTTGTACATATTACTAGTCACAGAAAGGTATGGATTAACTAAAACACGTATACATGTAAATGAAGATATGGAAGATCACAAATTAAAACTTTTCAGGCTGGAGATATTGTTCCGCACTTCTCAAATACGAACGCTTTTTCCGTAATATAGAATCTTAATGGATCTGATTTACGAATGCAATAGATCTCTGTTGCTTCCAAATACCATGTACTAAACTGTATGACAGTTCTAAAGCTAACCTTCCTTAAGTATTAATAAGGAGCACGTGCATGTACATACATGCACTTATTCCCACAGAAATCAATGTTATCTTACTCTCACTAGAGAGAACCGTTGGAAGCATTAGATATGAAACTGTTATTCTAATGCAGTATGTTTAGGGGCACATACAACACACACTGAGTGAAAACATTTTCCACTAATTTGTGCCCTTATGAACGAATAATAGAAGGAAATTCCTTTTATTCCTTTCCCACTCCTTTCACAAACTGAGCTCCTCACAACTGACCAGTCACCAACCGTCATAGGTGATCTGATAAATTAAGGTACTAACATTCTTCAGCTATATTGTTTATCCGTGTAATGTCTCTCTTTCCCTTACACGTTTGCAGTATCATCTGTCACATTAATTCAAATCTTCAAATCACAGTGCGATCCATTCTCGCCTACTCCCAGTTTGCTCGAATTTGGAGTAAGAGAATATAGCTTTAATGTACACTGGATATCAAACTGATTACAACGCCTACTGAGGAAAGAAAAGAAGATGTTTTTATATATAAACGTCTGAATAATTTCAACATAACTATCTATACTATTAATCAGTCCATGCGCCCATGTATGCATTCTCAGTAAGGCTCAACACAGTTCAGTATGGAATTGCAAAAGTTTATAATCGACTTTTGGAATGTTTTGTATTTTTATGACCATATAAGTGGTTTTTTCTTGATATCTCCGTTGATAAATCTTTAGTTGGAACAGCGACTCATATAATCATGTACTTGCTTGACCAAGATGTGGGGCGACTCTCTTCGCAACAGTTTATTAATTTACTTACTTTACAGTCATCATCTTCTTCATCATTATCATCATCACAAGTCCTTGCAGAGTGTCTTTGGTGTGACGTCATAAGCGCGTGACTGCGTGTGAGATCGCTCTCTAAGTTTTCATCTATTTTTAGGTTTCAGATATATATTTTAACTGTTTTTGTGATAATATTTACTATATAAGTGACTTATTAGTGGTTTCTTCATTCACCTCTGCATTTCTTGTGTTGTGGCCTGATATTTGTGAGTGTTTCGTATCGAGCAACTTAACCTCTTACCCGTGTTTACATTCCGCGCTGACCAGTTGCAGCTGTAGCGGCGCATCGAAAGCTAAGTACTAATTAATTGTTTGTGTATAGTAGTTTATTTAGGAACTTTAGTAGTCTTCAACCGGTGTTCTTGGTGTTTTCCGGTGAAATAACTTCAGAAGAAATTTTTGCGAACTGCTTTCAGTTTCGTTACTGTCATTAGACGTTTGATTTTCTTTCTGTGTTAGTATTTTGTTATATTCTCATTTGTTGTTGATTAATACTGTCAATAATAGTAGTTACTTCCCTTGTAGAGCAAGTTTGTGATAATTGTAGTCAGTTTTTAACATCTTCTTATTGTAGTAGCGGAACTTAGATAAAGTTGTTTTCTTGTTTCAATAATTGTAAAATTTTACCATGAGTGAGAAGTGTGGGCTTTGCCGTAGGTTCGTGAGTAGTGGATTGCGGTGTGAGACTTGTTCGAAGTATTTTCACTGGGGGGAATGCAGTGGGGAAGCCAGTGGGCATTCTGGTGAGATCCTCTCCTGGAACTGCAGGTTATGTAGCAAGAGTAAGTTGATAGAGGAGCAGGAGCGTAAGATCTGTGCCCTTCAGGTGCAGTTGAAAAACGCACAGGAGGAGCTAGATAGGATGAGGAGGGAGAAGGGGGTTGGGGAATGGGAGCTGGCTGTTGGCAAGAGATCTGCTAGGAGAAGGAGATTTTCAGATAGTTTTACTATTGGTGTTTGTAATAGATATGACCAACTGTCAGAGTCTAGTGGAGAGGAATCTCTAGTAGCTGTAGATGTAGGAAGTATGCAGCAGACCTCAGCAGTTACGGTGGCTAGGACAGTTGCAAAGTCTAAGAGAAAGAAGAAGGTTCTGCTGTTAGGTACTTCGCATGGTAGAGGTGTAGGCCAGCAGTTGCAGGAAGTTTTGGGGAGTGAGTACCAGGTCCCCAGCATTGTGAAGCCTAATGCAGGATTGGCTCAGATGACTTTTAACATAGGGGGGTTATGTAGGGATTTTACTAAAGAGGATCAGGTAGTGATTGTGGGTGGGGCTGGTAATAGTATTGATAGGGATGGTGAGTATGACATAGATGGTGACCTGGAAAAGATAGCCACTCAGACTGGCAACACGAATGTGCATTTCGTGGAACTGTTTCAGTCTCACGATCGGCCTCATCTTAATACAGCCGTCAGGCGTAATAACATGAGACTTGGGGGTGCGCTGATGACAGAAGGCATGAGTCACATTTCAGTGGTGTCGGTGGAGTCTATCAGTAGGACGGGTTTCACTAGACATGGCCTGCACCTCAACAGGTATGGGAAGGGGAGGTTGGCAAAACTTATAGGTGACAGCATAGGTGGGGGTTTTGAGATCACTCATGGGAAAATTCCGGTAGTTGTGGGTGTTAGAGCTGTACCTTTTTTAGATTGAAGTCACCTGATAGGTATTCCTGCTTAAGGGAAGTCTCTCTAACAAAGAAACCACTTTCTACAAAGCTTGGGTATCCGATTAATGAGGGAATTAGTATATTTCATCAAAATATACAAGGTATTAGAGATAAATTTAGTGAACTGCTTATAGATGTTGACTCTGAAATTATTGGTATATCTGAACACTTCTTAAATAAGGAGATAATTCAGAGGCTTCCTTTACCAGGATACAGGTTGCCTGCAGATTTTCTAGGAGCTCTTTGCGGTGTGGGGGAGTAGCCATGTATGTGAAAAACGGTATCCCATTTGAGTCAATTGATGTTTCAAAGTACTGCACTGAAAAGGTGTTTGAATGTTGTGCAGGTGTGGTTAAATTTAGTGGAGCTAAACTTCTTACTGTTGTTATTTATAGATCCCCAGACTCCGATTTCACAACATTTTTGCTAAAGCTAGACACTTTATAGGAAATACAAAAAGTTAGTTATATGTGGTGACTTCAATATTAATTGTATAAGTGATTGTGCAAGGAAAAGGATGCTGGTAGACCTCCTTAATTCATATAATCTTATGCAATCCGTATTCTTTCCAACGAGAGTGCAAGGGAACAGTAGAACAACCATAGACAATATTTTTGTTCATTCGTCATTATTAGAAGGGCATTCTGTTAGCAAAAAGGTGAATGGCCTTTCAGATCATGATGCACAAATTTTAAGTCTAAAAGATTTTTGTGCTGCAACACATGTTAAATATAGTTACCAACTTTTTAGGAAAGCTGATCCAGTTGCTGTACAGACTTTTGTAAACCTTATCAAGGAACAAGAGTGGCAAGATGTTTATAGTGCTGATACAGTAGACGATAAATATAACGCTTTCCTCAAGACTTTTCTCGTGCTCTTTGAAAGTTGCTTTCCGTTAGAACGTTCAAAACAGGGTACTAGCACAAACAGGCAGCCTGGGTGGCTGACTAAAGGGATAAGAATATCTTGTAGAACAAAGTGGCAATTATATCCAAACGTTAGAAACAGTCAAAACATAAATGCAGCAGCCCATTACAAACAGTATTGTAAGGTGCTTAAAAATGTTATTAGGAAGGCAAAAAGTATGTGGTATGCAGATTGAATAGCTAAGTCTCAGGATAAAATTAAAACCATATGGTCAGTCGTAAAGGAAGTGGCTGGTCTGCAGAGACAGGTCGAGAATACAGAATCAGTGCGTAGTGGGGATGTCCGTGTTACTGATAAGTCGCAAATATGTACAGTACTTAATAATCACTTTCTGAATATAGCAGGTGAACTAAATAGAAACCTAGTCCCAACAAGGAATCATATAGCGCTCGTAGAAAAAAGTGTTCCGAGACTGTTACCTGAAATGCTCCTCCATGATACTGACAAGAGGGAGATTGAGTTAATAATTAAATCACTAAAGACCAAGAACTCTCATGGATATGACGGGGTATCTAGCAGAATACTGAAGTATTGTTCCACGTATGTTAGCTCAGTACTTAGCCATATCTGTAACTTTTCCTTTAGGAGTGGTCAGTTTCCTGACCGATTAAAGTACTTGGTAGTGAAGCCACTTTATAAAAAGGGAGACAGGGATAATGTTGACAATTATAGACCTATTTCTATGCCATCGGTGTTTGCTAAAGTTATCGAGAGGGTTGTATATACAAGGTTACTGCAGCATTTAAATTCACAAAATTTGCTGTCAAATGTACAGTTTGGTTTTATAAATGGCTTAACAACTGAAAATGCTATAGTCTCTTTTCTCTGTGAGGTTTTGGACGGATTAAATGAAAGGTTGCGAACGTTAGGTGTTTTCTTTGATTTAACGAAGGCTTTTGACTGTGTTGACCACAAAATATTACTGCAGAAGTTGGAACATTATGGAGTAAGGGGAGTAGCTTACAATTGGTTCGCCTCCTACTTTAAGAACAGAAAGCAGAAGGTAATCCTCCGCAATATTGAGAGTGGTAATGATGTTCAGTCCCAATGGGGCACTGTTAAATGGGGCGTTCTCCAAGGGTCGGTGCTGGGGCCACTGCTGTTTCTTATTTATGTAAATGATATGCCTTCTAGTATTACAGGTGATTCAAAAATATTTCTGTTTGCTGATGACACCACCTTGGTAGTGAAGGATCTTGTGTGTAATATTGAAACATTATCAAATAATGTAGTTCATGATATAAGTTCATGGCTTGTGGAAAATAATTTGATGCTAAATCACAGTAAGACTCAGTTTTTACAGTTTCTAACCCATAATTCAACAAGAACTGACATTTTAATCAGACAGAATGGGCATGTTATAAGCGAGACGGAACAGTTCAAGTTCCTAGGCGTACGGAGAGATAGTAAGCTGTTGTGGAAAGCCCATGTTCAGGATCTTGTTCAGAAACTAAATGCCGCTTTATTTACCATTAGAACAGTATCTGAAATAAGTGACATTTCAACACGAAAAGTAGTATACTTGGCATATTTTCATACGCTTATGTCATATGGTATTATTTTTTGGGGTAATTCTTCTGATTCAAAAAGGGTATTTTTGGCTCAAAAACGGGCTGTTCGAGCTATGTATGGTGTAAGTTCGAAAACCTCTTGTCGACCCCTATTCAATAGTCTGGGAATTTTGACATTGCCCTCACAGTATGTATTTTCTTTAATGTCGTTTGTTGTTAGCAATATTAGCTTATTCCCAAGAGTTAGCAGCTTTCACTCAGTTAATACTAGACAGAAATCAAATCTGCATGTGGAATGCACTTCCTTGACTCTTGTGCAGAAAGGAGTGCAGTATTCTGCTGCATCCATTTTCAATAAGCTACCACAAGAACTCAAAAATCTTAGCAGTAGCCCAAACACTTTTAAGCCTAAACTGAAGAGTTTTCTCATGGCTCACTCCTTCTATTCTGTCGAGGAGCTCCTGGAAGAGCTAAAAAATTAAGCAAATTCCAGTGTTACATTCTTGATTTTCTTTATTTAAACTAACGACTTGTCGCCTGAATATGTTTCTTATATTTCATTTTATCTGTTTCCACAATCGTGTTATAATTTCATGTATTGACTCGTTCCATGACCATGGAGACTTCTCCTAAATGTGATCCCACGGAACAATAAATAAAAAAAAAAAATGCTGAGTGTCGTGACCCCACGAACCAAACGTCTCCATCCGAGATGGTTACCAGCGTCTCTTATAGTCTTCAAAGAGGTAGACCAGAGGGCCTCTTCAGTTGCTCAGTCCACCTGTTCCCTGTTCTTCCCCTCGGTCTCTTGTCCTATATGTTCTTTTCCATTATTATTTTCTATAGGTAATTTCACCTCTTCTCCATACGGCCCAGGAACTACACAATTTTATTTCACACGAGAAGAATAGCGCATGAAGATACTGAGTTGCTCAATAATGGATACGTTTCTTTTTCTCTTAGTCCATTTTATACGTAGAATCGTGTGTCAGCACCAAAGCTCAATGACATCGATCCTCTGTCTCTGCCTCTGGCATGAAAAGCCCGTGTCTCGCAACCATAAAAGAAGACGGAAAATACGAGTGTTTCAACATGCCGCTCCTTTGTGGTGTTCATTATCGCTCTGTTCTGCCAGCTCTTGGTGAGCTTCTTCATAGCCACTCGCAATAGCGTGAACCAGGTTCTTATCTCATCTTAACAGTTTCGTGTGTCAGGAAGGTTGACTGAAGATAGACGAAAGAATGCACTACTTCCTGTTCCCTTAATCTATCTTGAGGTAAACCTGTACTCCTTGCTCAATTATCATAGCTTTGGACTTGTTGAGTTTGAGGTCCAGTCCATATGAAAGACTACTGTCTTGTACCTCCATTAATAGCTCAGCAAACTCTTATCCGGTGTTGGCTAAAAGGGCGTGCCACAAGCAAATCGCAGGTTGTTAATAGTTCTACCACCAACTGAAATGTCTTTAGTCCAACCATCAGGAGCACTCCTAATGCCATGTTGTGCATAGATGTTGTACGGTGGGGAAGACAGAACACTGTCTAACACCACTCTATACACTTCCGTGTATAGAGTGGTGTTAGACAGACTTCTGATCAGTGCTATTAAGTGTAGTTGAACACCGATTTGTGCAAACATCTGCCACAACTTTTTCCAGGTAACCCATAGTTAACGAAGCATACGAAGACGGGAATACTGAAGTATCGCAATTTCTCGATTTTTTGTCATATGCTGGGATTCTATTCAGTAGTTTAGTAAGTAAGTTATTCACTTATTTATTTTTAATTCAGTGGTGGCGCTTCGTGTGTCGACAGGTGGTGACGCTACCGCTATCCAGTAATAAAGTGGAGAACGGCACTGTGGGGACCATTTTAGGATGGGGCAAGGCAGGTCCAGATGAAAACAGCCCGCCGAAGTTGAGGAAGATGGAAATGATTGTAGACAACTATACGTGGTGCGTGCCAGGAGCCGGCTTTGACGTCACCGAGCCGGAAGCCATTATTTGTGCACGCCCAAAGACTGCAGGCACGGACGTGTGCAATGGCGATAGCGGGGGACCGCTGACCTACGGTGACCGGCAGATAGGCATCATCAGCCGTGCCAGTTGTACTGGTGCTTTGCAGGCTGTAGTTCTGTTCACTAATGTCGCATACTTTCGTGACTGGATCGATGACGAGACAAAGTAGTGACAGAAGAGCAAGTTATTTCCCTTCTTCTATTAGAAGAAGTCTCTTCAGGAATCCATAAAACTTTGTGGATGAACATTGCATGTTCTCAATTTCCTCGATGACCTGCGGTACGTCAAGAACAAAAATTTTAAGTTTATTAAAAAAGTGTTGTTTAAAATTGTTCTTTATCCTACATTGGTAGGAGCAAATGTTGTATTCTGTTAAGTTGAAAGAGAAGTAATATGGAATTTGAAGCAAAATATACGATCCAGAAACAGTTCAAATTTCTTTTCACTCTGCCTTAACTATGAGAGTCTACTATACGTACTTCGACATATTCCGCTGTGAACAAACCTGTATGTAACACTACGAAACAGAAACAAACTGGGATAAATATATGTGATGACATTAACGGAAACATTACATTTTATTCGAGGGACAGTAGAAGTAATACATGTCAAATATGACGTTCGGTATACTGCATTTCTCTCTCTACAGGGTGAAAAGAAGTGTAAAATTTGCGAAGGTGCAAAGATACTGAGATGTGGTGACCGTATCATCGGGAAAAGCTCAGTACAGTGTCGCTTTGAAACTCCCAAAATACATTCAGTAAAACAAATCGAGGTGGACATGGACCAACTCCTCACTGGTAATCCTGTGTCTAACTTTCATCATACAAGTAGCCACCCGGAAATTAAACCCATTTCTAACTTTAGGGCGAGCACTATGGCGAAAACTACTTTTGTCAACATACAGCCTCGCGAGGGAATGAATGAAATGTACTTTAAAACGCGACGCACAGCTCATGCCGTCGACGTCTTTACGCACAGACGCTTTCAGTGCAATAAATATATCAAAATTAGTAGCAATAAGAAAGCAAACGAAATGAAAATGCGCTGTAATAGCAAACTGTAGACCATGATAACCCTTACGAGAAAATCTGCTGACAATACGTGTCAAATGCTTGTGAAATTTGGTAAACGGGCTGCTAGTTCACCGTGTATAAAGATTTTCATCATCTACGTTACCATCTGTTCCTCACCTTACATTTTTTCCGGTTGTCGATTAAAAAAGTATCGAACATTGAAGTTGAACAAAAATGTTAATCCAACCAGACTTCTGATACTTACAGTATACCAATAAACAATTTAATTTCAATAACTAATATTTCCTTAGTTTTTAACTGTTAGTGATGAGTGTTCCTCAAGCCCGGAAAGCAATATTTCTCTTCCTGTTAAAGAATTTTGTAATATAAAAAAATAAGAATTCTGGGATTTATCCCTGCATCTATAGGACTAAAAGTTACATGCCTTTGGTCACTGACCTCTGAATCTTTTTACAAAATCTGGCACTATTAAAATGGTACAAGAACGAGAAATTCACTCTCTACATGATATCACAAGAAATTATTTCCCAATTCCAACTCATTCTTATATATAATTTTCGTTCTTTTTAGGAAATGTACTAACACCTGAGCTTCTAACCTGAGCAAAATTGCAGCTTCATTTCTGTTTTCATTTGTGAATGTTATTATCATTAATAAATAAGTAGGTGCACTAGTTACTACGCTGAAACGTATTCAATTACATGATATGCAAACGGGGAAAACGTGGCGCTGCGGTTGGCAACACCTGTATAAGAAAATGTCTGGCGCAGTTATCAGATCACTTACTGCTGCTACAATGGTAGGTTATCAAGGTTTAGGGGGGTTTGAACCTGGTGGTATAGTGAGCGCGCGAGTGATGGCACACACCATCTCCGAGGTAGAGATGAAGTGGGGATTTTCCCGTACGACCATTTCGCGAGTGTATCAGGAATCCGGAAAAACATATATCTGACATCGCTGAGGCTGGATAATGATCCTGCAAGAAGGGGACCAACGAAGACTGATGAGAATCGTCAACCTTGACAGACGTCCACAGATTGCTGTAGATTCCAGTACTGGGCCCTCAACAAGTGTCATACTGCGAAACATTCAACGAGTCATCATCGATAAGGGCTTTCGAAGCCGAAGGGCCACTTGTGTACCCTTGATGACAGCACGGCAGAAAGTCTTACTCCCATCAACATCGACATTGGCCTGTTAATGACGGAAACAGGTTGCCCAGTCGGACAAGTCTCGATTCAATTTGTATCGAGCGGATGGACGTGTTTGGGTATGGAGGGAAACTATGATCCAGTGGACTCGGCATGTCAGCTGTGGACTGTTCAAGCTGGTAGAGGCACTGGAATGGTGTGGAGCACTGCAGTTGCAGTGATGTGGGACCCCTGATACGTCTTGATACGACTCTCACAAGTGACACGCACTTAAGAATCCTGTCTGATCAACTGCATCCATTCATGTCCATTGTGAGCAATTCCAGCAGGACAACGCGACACGTCCAGAATGGCTCCAGGAACACTCTCTGAGTTTAAACACTTCCGCAGGCCACTCAACTCTCCAGACATGAACGTAATTGAACATATCTAGGATGCCTGGCAACGTGCTGTTCAGAAGAGATCTTTACCCTCTCATACTCTTACGATCTATGGACAACCCTGCAGGGGCCATGGTGCTAGTTCCCTCCAGCACTATTTCAGATATTAGTCGATCCAAGCCACATCGTGTTGCAGCATTCTGCGTCCTCTTGGGGGGCCCTACACGATGTTGGGCACGTGTACCAGTTTCTCTGGCTCTTCAGTGTAGTTGCTGTACATCAACAGGACTGCACGTGCTAATGTGAGTGAAGAAAAGTAATACAACCGCTGTAATATTAAACTGGGTGCCTTAAGGGGAATCGTCGATTGGCACTGCCTTAATGGACATTAGAAGCTATTTGGTCAGGATGGTGGAATGTAGGAAGAGACGAATGTATCGAACTTCCGCCAGGTATGATATTTACATGATGGATAAATGAACATTTATATAAGAATTTTTGTGCATAAGAGAAGGATAATATGTATACTGTCTCAAGTCGAAGCAGGTAATTTGTTCACAATGTAAGTATTATCAAGGTACTGCCTAGGTAAATAATGTTATGGCAAACGTTAGTGGAAGGATAAGCTTAAGTGTGCTAAATAGAGAGAAATGTACTTTTACTTTGGCCTGACGCCTTGGGAGCAGGGTTTCAGGTATTGTTCATTCATAGCCATAATATGAAACTATTCTTCTTAAACAGTGTAGGTTCTTCTTATGTCATAATTACAACAGCAATGGACCACATAAATTGGAAATTATCTAAAGAATTAACTAAAATTCGATAAACCATTTGTTGAAATCTTTTTCATATGGAGCTGAGAATATCATGTAATGAGATGTACGCTATGGAGATATTTATAATAATCACTGAATACTATTATATCTTGTTATTTACGCTGTACTACTATAAATTAACTGCTCTGACAGCACATAAAATTAATAGGCAAAGTTATGTAATCAAAACGGGAAAGGATATTAATCACTGTGATCGATGACAATGATCTATCCTCCACTCACTTGAAGGAAACTATGTGGAAGTACTAGAAATCTGGAATGACAATGTGTCAATGAAAATCATATCTCTATAACGATCTGATGGAGCAATATTCACACTGTTTGACTGATATAGCTAATAAGTATTTTATTCTTTATTATTAATTAGTAAATGATAACACTATTCTAGATATATTAAGGCCATTCCACTAACTGGGATTTTGGAAACATACATAAACTGATTTAATAATTTTACAAAAACGTAAAACTAGTGCAGCACGATTCCTGTAAATTTGTAAATAACTACGAATATTTGTGGATAGTAAGTGAATAATATTGCATTTGAATAGTTACTGATATATAACCTGCTCTTTTAGCGAGTAAAAGGTTGTTTCTAAGAACTACTGGATGGTATTTGCCAAATAAAGTTGTTTAATTAGTAGTTTCTACCTGTTTTATGTGAACAAGTAACCAAATCAGAGAAAATGTAGACTATCATGTAGATGTGTGAAATGAATTGATATTTCCTGCTAATTTCGGGATCAAGACATTATTCTGACTCCATTAGTTAAGAACAGTGTCTGCACGTACTGGTGCTTGTAATATGTTATTTGACATTTTGAAAGATATTTTACAGAACATCAGGAAGTGAATGAATATAATTTCAGTGCCACATGTGGTTAACGACGATATCAAGTATGATGATAAGTGCTCCCATCTTGGTATTGCTGGGAAAGAAGTTTCAGTTCCCGAATAATTGAACGTCTTTACAGGACAAGGGAAAGAATTATATAAAGTACTGTAACATTAAATGAAAATCTAAATGGATAAACGATTAGCTTGTGATTAAAACATCCATAAGAGAGGCCAAAGCCTATACATAGCGCTTCATAAATACGACAAGGAGAATAATAACCCACAAAAAGTCGCAAACAATAAAATATTTGAATCTATAACTTCGAATCCGCAAACGAAATAGGCCATGCGCTGTCTCACACACAGGAAATTCAAGAAGTAGGACTTTGTTTGTAAGTAAACTAGCGAATAGCGTGCATTTTTTATTTCACTGATACTGTGACAGCTTCTACACTGGCATACGGGAGAAGAATGTTGCAACGGCATCTCATCTCGGTGAAAACTCCCAAAATTGTGGAAGAACAAGAACACACGTCTTTTGCTTGGAGCAGCGAACAGTGCCAAAATATGAACAATATGAATAGCAGTACATCTATTCCGAACAACACTCTCTATTTTTTATTCGGACACCAACATCTTCCCAAATGTGATTCACATTCACCTGTACTAGCACTAAGTTGATGTACCTAGGTAACATAATTCGTCCACTTGCTAGAGCTGAGTAAACTACTGAAAACACAATGAATATCAGTCATTCATTCACCTGTGTTCAACTGTAGGTTTACTGGAATACAATGTTCAGAATATTCTTTGCTACTGCCATTAATATTTGTTGAATATGTTGGCTCTTTGCACTAATTTGAGTCAGACGTTTTCGTTAATAAGCTTAAATGCAAATTATTACTTTCGGCTAGTTGCGCTGTTTAGAGGTTGCCACCAAAGATGCTCAATATGAATTACTAGGCATCCGATTCACGTTTCAGAATGAACTGATATATTTGATTAGCGTAGCGTATACACACCGAAGTAATTCCTTCAATAGTAACAGGGTCCATTTTACACAGCACGATGTTTTGTCTGTTGAAAATTAGTCCTTTTAATATAAATATGTAATAAACTGTTATTTTTATTATTGACAAGAGATAATCCAATACACGGTTCATTTCTCGTAATACTTTGTCCGAAATCGTAGGACACTATAATTTTTATTAACGCAGTTTCTTTGATATGATTCACTAATATGAATGGGCACACCTTAGCCTGGCAATAAATGTCCGAAAAAGGTGTGTAATCTAAAGTCAAGTCGCGACGTGAAGATGCTACTCCAGGCGGGTGTAAAAATAAATGTGCGCAACGGAAAATAACAAACGCTAAAATGAAGATTTTTGCCCTGTCTGTTTACACCAGGAAGCACATCTCAGGATCTCTTAATGGACTTTAACATATAAATAACAACCTACGCATAAATGATTGATTAAGGCAACTAATATTATCAAATGATAAACGTTGTTCCTGCTTATATATGTATTGTAGATTGAAAAAAACTTTATATTACAAAGTTTACATTTCATAAGTAAAACTACTAATCAATTGCCAAACTCTGCCCCTTACTATGAATGCGAGATCTAATTTCAACAACGCGAAACGACTGATGTCAGCTACGTACCAAACACAAGAAGACAATAGTTTCAAAGATGATCTACGGTGGTGTCGAATCTCAGTACAAATAAACTAACGTGATCACAGCTGTTTAGTTTCTATAGCCCTAATAAGCCAAAGGAATTTGTGATATCACCATATGTACTGTGTCCGGTGCGTCGTAGTGATGTTTCTCGTACTCGTCTGCAACGATGGAAGAACTCAAGCCACAAATAAACTCTTCCATACACTAAGATGGCAGAGGCGGTCCTCTGACTAATATACTCTAATACTCTCTTCTCCTCTCTGTGTTCTACAGACTGAGAAACGCGAACTCCCAGATTTAAGGACGGAGTTCAGATAACGTCTCAGCGTAAGTATAGGCAGAGGAAGTGCTCTCAATTACTGAACGCTGCCTACTCAACGACTGCTCACCTGGAGTTGAAGTCCAGAATCGTATATGTTCGCAACAGTACAATGCCTAACTGTTCTCACTATTAACTCTCCTGTGAGCAAAGACAGCAAGTCCATCTGTAGCTACAAAGCTGATATCGAGCGACCATCACATACGGGCGCTCACAACGGAAGACTTCGTCTCTCCACCGCTGGCCTCCCAGCAAGGCTCCACTCCTTACCATCGTAATTCAGAAAACGAATCATATTCCCGAAACCATGGAATATTCTCCCTCTCTACAGATTCTTCCGAAAGTCGACCAACCATATTTTAGTCTTTTGTCGTCCAATGCGGAAAGTTTACTAGTAAAAACCTATACTCGTACAATGGTACGCTTCTGAGTAAAAATCCTTGGAAATAAACCAGTCTGCGTGGTTTTCGAGCTGCCGCTTCTTCGTTCCTCTCACCTGCGTCCAAGATTTGCAGAGTTCGGAAGTATTATCTGGTTAATCTTCCAGCCCTATTATAATAGCGGCCGGCCGTCTCCCTATTGTGCTCCAGAGCTGAGGTGCCACGACGTCCGTCCGCCTACTTTCTGTGTTTAAGCAGGACAAACACCTATGAGGGCCTTCCAGCCAGAGCTTGAGTTATGCCTGCCGTTTCAATTCCATTATCTCTCCAATCTCGTATGATAACAAAGACATTCCATCACCTTTCATGCAATAAATGTTAACAATTATTTACAAGGTGTACGTGACAATGTCAGTCTCCTTTATATATTCATATATACGATGTACAAACTGTCACATGATACCTAATTATGTTTGTTGATCATGGATAAGTATGTGAATGAATGCTTGTAAGGTGCAAAATTATAGCCACCTTAAAATACCCCCACCTAACGAACTATTTTGTACTAGGATGGGATAATTCTTATAGTGTTATCTCATCCAGTACAAAACCATCAACTGTCTGTACAATCAAACTAAAAAGAATACGAGAGCGAGGAACACTTGAATCATGATATGTTCTTCTGCATTCATTCATGGGTTTACTGCCATAAATTTACTTGTTACATGTTTATTATAATCTGTTATAATGTTCTGAGAAAAGACAATTGGAGTATATAATATCAAATAAATGTAACTAAAATTACAAAAATTTTTAAGCTCTTTCAATAATGGTAGTTTCCATCTTCCTTTACATTTAAGGCCCACAATGTCTGTCATTCATCCATCCCTAAGACATAGGTTGAGGCTAGAAATATTAAAGTAAAGTATCCAAATCTTCTCCAAGTGGTCATCCAATAAATTACATATGCTTTATTTATCCATTGACATGAAAAGCAAGCAGTTACATCAATTATTCAAGAGGTTATCTATTGTTCAATATACAAATTTATGAAATTCTATGAAACATTGTGCCGAATTTTACTTGGTCATATTTATGCTCTATGCTTACATCACAAAAAAGTATCATTTCACAAACTGATTGACCAAATCTAGTGTTTCCCTAATGTTTATACTCTTTCAACATTTCCAAAATCTTATCGTCTAGCGCGTTCTTTGACAAATTGCATTTACATTTACTGTGACAATTAATATTTCTAATAAGAGTTACAATCGACCACCATCTTTAACTAATGTGTTTCTTCACAGTGTGTTAAATGTAATACAAAAAACATTAAAAAACCCATAACATCATAATTTTACATAATTTAATAAAATTTTGGAAATACACTAATATACAAAAACAGTGAAATACATTGCATTATCAAAGAGAATGTGAGACATAGTTTTCGTGAATACATACAAATAGATTTTAAGACTACCCAGAAAAATAACTACAAAATGTTTACACAATGATAGATATCGGAAACTGTTAGTCTGTAGGTGCAACTGTTCAGTGTTCACTACATTATGCACCTTTTTTTTTATCAAGAGTCACACACTGATTCAGATTTCACAACACTCTTTCGTCTTCATTTGTGTACTGGGATGAAAGCTTCAGTTTTTTTTTTTTAAGTTTAGGACACGAAAATTATTTGAGATGGGACATTTCGGCGTTACAACTCAGTGTTTGGACCCTGAGCTGATTGTTGATCCCGTCAGGTAATCAGTCTCTCACGATATTGATGATGTGAAAGAATCCTCGGATTATATCGCCAGGTAAGTGGATGTATGTTTTGAAACAGCCAAATTTTCATCGAATTTGCACACAGTGTGAGGGAGGTACAGTCGGGTAGGATCGTATAGGTCACACAGAATTCTTCTGCATCAGCTAAGAGAAGTGTAATTGTATCTAGTTTGTCATGTTTCTTCTGTTACTATGTTTGTGTTCCTACTCTTCTGTTCTTCATGTTTCTTCGGTTACTATGTTTGTGTTCCCACTCTTCTGTTCTTCATACCGCTTCTTTCTCTTGATATAACTGTTGTATTTTGGATAAGGATATCGGTAACTGAGGACAGGTAGGTTCTCTGTTTGGTGACACTATAGAATTGAACTTGAGTCGCTGTGTGTGACTCATATTTCTCAGAAATCAGTGCCAGTTGACTGACTGCTATATGTTATGTTGTTATCAGCCTCTGTCTGGCGAAGGACCACAGAAGTAAAGCATAGTTGAAAGTTCCATACAGCTATTAGCAGTTGCACTGCAGGCTTAACTGACTGTATTATGTGTGCAGTTGGTTTGTCTCTACTCGATCGTGTAGTACAACAGTGGAGACAAGTTATTAGTGATGTTTTAACAACTGTCTTGACCTGAACGAGCAGGGCTGCTGTGGCTGCACCATGTTGGCTGTGCCGTCATTGTCTGCCGCCCGAGATCTTCAGGTAGCCGCATGAATGGGTCAGCAGTTTGTGTCCTGGTCGACAGTGTCCCTCGTTTCCTGTCCGTTCCAACCGCACACTGCATTGTGGCTTCCAGTGTGTCCGAGCAAGATTTTTATTTGTGCATCCAGTGCCCACTAATGTCCATAATTAGTTTCCGGTTTACAACAAATACTGTACAATACATAACACAATTTACTGACATTTATGAAATATAAAATTTTAAGATGCATTCACTAGTGAGGTCATTTGCCCTTACATTATTTTTCTGTTAGCATGATTAGCCAAGACACTCACGTTTTACCATTATTATCTTGATAAGTTTCATTTACCAAGTTAATGTTACTTATGAAGGCATACAACTCTAGCTATTTCAGTGAATTATTAAACATCTGTCGGCACCTGTAACCTATAAAAATAAATGTTTAATAGTTGTTCGTACAATAATACAATTAAACATCACCAAATCCAAATGTTAATAATTGCAAATACTAATTGTTAAACTATTTGTTATACTATTTGTTAAACTACTTGTTAACAACTTGTTAAACTACTGGTCAGAAGGATGTTTATACAAGTCTAACTACTACACTGTAGTGGGTATCACACGATCGTCCGATATGATGGCTCTTGGTTCCGTCGTGGCTGCCGTCATGAATATCTTTGAACGATAAAGTACATGTCAGCACACACAAGCATACACATATAAATGATTAGGTGGGCCTCTTCTTCATTTCATGCTCCTGGCGTCCTTCCTGTGGAGAATCATACTACATAGCAATTTAAGTGCAATTACTGATCTTTTATTTTAATCACACTTTCACGTACCTTTTCTCATGGTTTTACTCAGTAATATCTTCCCTTCTCTGTCCCCCTTTTCGGATCTGCTGCTGTTAACGTTCTCTGGTGGTATCTTCTTTTCTTCTTAATAAAGTTATACTGTAATTTGTTAGTGGTACCTGGAAATATAAAGATTTCATGCATTATATAAAATCACTGCTCATCAACACGACGGCAATGTCCTTACGTATTGCCCTTTGTGTCACGTGCTTTGAACGTACAGTTTCGTACTGTTCCTTTATTACATTTTACATGTCTATATCCCCTCATTACACTTCCATTTCATGTCCCTCTAATACTCAAATAATATTTCGGTGTGCTCATACGGAATTCCGCAGAAATGGCCGCCATGCACACAACTATTCCGTCTCTTTGGACAGCATAAACACAATTTTACCATACAAATAACGGTGCGCTCTCCCTTAGAAACGTGGAGCTAGCCACCTATTGAAGTCCTGTTTCTCTTAATGGAGACAAATCATACTTGATCGACAACCTGTGTGTCACCGCAAACCCTATTAGCAAGTCACTCATTTGTGATCCTATTGCTAAACATGTAAAATAGATCCACATTTCAAATTATTTTTTTTTCTGACCTTCTCTCCTGAACTGTTCCACATCAATTGGTTAAAAATTTTTATCTGTCACACATCTTTATAGCACTTTGCAGTACCACAAGTGTCTCATTTTCACTTTATTCCTTCATGGAGAGATAGCACATCTGAAACTCTCTTCTTCTAAAACTGTACGCTCAGCTGTTGAGCACATAGTTATGACCTACCAAGAAACATACCCTAATTTTCTTACCCACGACTTCCTGCCCTTTTATGTACTGTAGTACCTCTTTTAACATGATAGTATTATAGAAAATTTGATAAATCTACAGATCCCTTCAGTGTCTTACTGAATTGCTAACTATATAAGATACTATGCTTTTGCCATACAAGCTCCCTTCAATTCTCCCTGCTTAGTCCATAAACGGCTAGAGATGGCTCACATGATGGAGTGCCAAAGATTTTCCTGTTTTCACAGACTGAATTTGAACCTCATTTGCATGAGCTAGTCTTCTTATATGTACAGGGTCGCTGTATCTCTTGAAGAACTTTGGACACAGCTTCATTAGTTTCTTGGACAACCCATAAGATTTAACTAAGACTTTTTGTCCAACTGCAAGTACCCTTACTTACGCCATTTGGCCTGCTCGCACCTTGCGCTTCGCTCCAGCTATCCGAATATTGCGCAAAACCTCCTCCACTATGACTGTATGTTGTCGGCGCGTCCTTTGTGGAAAATCGATCAGTCCTCGAATTTTATCTGGAGGGTCCCTATTCAACAGAACCATCATAGGTAGCATTAGCGTAGTACTGTGGGGAAGCTCGTTTATCACATCCTGAAAATCTTTAAGAAATACATCCCAGCTAGCATGATCCTTTCCACAGTATAATCTACATAAATTACCCAAATCTTTCATCGTTCTCGCTGCGGGGTTCGGACTCAGGTGTAACTTACTGATAAATATGGGGTTTCCCTTATACCTCCTTAGTGTTCTTTTCCATACCTCAGATTTTTATTGAGCTCCATAATCTGAGATAATACCGTCTTCAGTTCCCACTTGGTTTATGAAGTCTCTGTACAAGGCTCTACTTATGGTTGCACAAGTCGCCCTTTTTAGTGGTGTCAACGTCACAAATTTGGATGTGAACTCCAGTATATATATTGATGGCCCCTTGGTGTCTTGGGTAATGGTCCCATTAAATCCGTCGCTGAGATATGCCTCAGCTTCTCAGGAATAAATGGATGTAAAGGACGCTGGGTTCGTACGGTTATGTATTTCGCCTTTTCGAAGTTTTTACAGATGACTAGTACTTTCCGTATGCGTGCCTCTATGTTTCATATAACATTTTCGTGGTCAGGAATGTGCGTAACGTAGGTGTGTATACCATACAAGCATGTTTATTAACTCATTTGGTATGCACACCACCCACAACGAATCATTAACGTTTGCCCTATAAAAAAGAATCCCTTTTCTGAAGAGGTAGTGCTGTCTTATGCAGGCCTACGTTCGATCCTTCCATTTTTCTTTTATTTTGACTAACTCTGTTTCCTTGTCCTGCTCATTCTGGGTATTCCGCATCGATAACTATGTTTTCAAATACCACGCCTTTAAGGTAGAAAAACGAAAAGTGCTCTTGCTTTAATGCTTCTGCCTTCTCTTCTGTTATACCAAGAGGTGAGCGGGACAGGGCGTCAGCGATGACGTTTGTCGGACCAGGTAAATAGACCGTAGAAAACGTATTCCTGAAGCACAGCTACCCATCTCGCTAGTCTTCCTTGCGGAAGTTTGGCGGTTAGGAGAAACTCTAGCGCCCTGAAAGTTATACAGCCGAAATATTAGAAGAAGAAGCAGAATTTATGCGGCTGCATTCCCGAAACTTAATGGAGCAGTCTGTGCGCCGCGAAAACCTGAAGATTCACACATCTTCTAAGAGTTTGTTATGTCTCTCCCACGTCTTTTCTGCTATCAATATATTGCCTACATAACACGTGAGCTTCTCTTTCAACTCTTCACTCAATATTTTGCTGAATCCCCTGATAAATGCAACTGAAGATAAGTTCCATCCAAAAGAGAGCCTTTTGAATTTAAAACACCTACCGAAGGCAATAAAGGCCGTGTATTTTCGGCATTCAGGATCGATCTCTGTCTGCCAAAAGCTCGAGCGTAAATCAAGTGAGGAAACCACTGAAACCCCGTGAAATCTTTGAAGGAGCTCCTCATGTCTTTCAGGGCGATCCGATTGCTATTTATTTGTCGTGTGTCTAACACCATTCTAATTCTACCGTCCTCTTTGTCTACTAAGAGTAGTGGACTATTATACTCAGATCTCGCGTCCTCAATTGCACCTTCGTCCTCCATTCTTCATAGTTCACTTAGAAACCTTTCCCGGTATGACCATGGGATGGTATAAGGGGGTACCCGAAATGGTATATGTTTCTTTACCTCAAACTTATATTGATACCCCTTAATGAATCCGGTTTTGGGTACGAAGAACTCTGTGCTACTTTTGAGGGAAAGATCCAACCCTTTTCTATCCTTATTGTCTACTCCAGATTCTCGAGTTTCACATCATTGCTACAGTTAATTTCATTAATATGCTCACGTTCTGACTTTAACTCTGCTCTATTCTCATTATCTTTTTTACACTCTTCCCTCTGAACTGCATGTTGACCCGTGAATTGCAGGTCTAAACAGCTGGACGGAATTTGACCTTTTATTGCCTTCTCATCAAATCTGATTTTTATTTCATTCCCTCTCCCCAGTGTTAACTCCCCTCTTCGTATATCGATGATAGCTTTCTACGCTGAAAGAAAATCTACACAGATTGTTATATCAGCTGTTAGTTTCGGTATTATAAACAGTTTTGCAGTCATATGGTGTCCTTGGCAAACAATCTAGACGTGGTTGTGGTGGTATTTCCATACCCTTTCCAGCTAACACACCTCGTACCTTTGTGTTTCGTGCTGCGAGCACCGGTGTATAAACTGACTCTTTGCATTTTGCGAACAGCCTATCTGAAATATCTGAGAGTTCACTTCCACTATCTATTACAGCAGTACTCCTAATTTCTCCAATTTTAATTTTTACCACCTTATAGATGTCCTGTTTAAGTAACGTTTCCCTTTCGTCAAGTAATATCTCATTCATGTCTTCATATTATATAATGTTTATGTTATTATTTCCGAGACGGTTTGCAGGCGCATTTTATCTAGTGCCCGTCGTCTGGTCTAGTCATTGTTCATTTTCTATGTTATTTTGGCCTGCTCTCCAAGGTTTAGGTGGTCTAATTCCAATTTATTGTTCCCGATTCCTGTTGCTATTCATTCCATCCCATCCTTCATCAGACCGTTAACGAGTTTCTCTATTGTCGCCCCATGATGCGCAATTATTTTATGGCTCCCATCTCCGGTCATTTTGTTGCCTTTATTCTCTGCCATAGTTCCTCCATTGTCCATTATTCCCGCTACGATCTCTCTGGTCCATATTTTGGTGAGGTGGACGATTTACATTGTCCTGCCAATTATGGCCTCTACTATTACTTCCGTTGTTCTCCCTTCTTTCAACTTGCACGTCTCTGTGCCTACGTTCTTCTCGCGCCTGATGCTCGTTGAAAGCCAACTCTAACTATAATAGGATACCCTTGAATCCTTCTGCATCACCTTCACATCGGCGATGAGCGTTTGCTGGTAGCACATTGGCAAGTTAATGTAACACAATCTTTCGATCTCAGCCGGTATGCATGGGTAGTCCTAATACTGATTCTTCTTGGTCAAGTTTTCAAAAACTTCACCGGTCTACCTAACCATCACCTCTCCAAATCTCTGCTCATCATTATTTCCTGTTTGATCCTGTCCTGTGTCACCTTGGACCAGTATTTGTTTAAAAACGCGTCACGAAACTCTTCGTATGACGTGCACGTTTTGGCAATGTTCCGCATGCTTTCGGCCGTTGTTCCCTCGATATGTGAGCATACGGAGTCCCGTTTGTGCATCAAAGGCCAGTGAGGAGGTAATGATAAATCAAATTGTCCAATGAAAGTTTTCGGGTGTAAAACATTACCCTCGTCTTTGTAGTGCTGAAAATTTCGTACAGAGATGAAATGCTTAAAATGGAAAATTTCATTAGAGTTTCTTCCCGCTCAGCCTATCACATTCTCATTTGGCGCTAACGTTTCCGGTTCACCATTACTTTGGGCATCCTCTCTTCTACTCCCTGTTACGTTCTCATCAGTGGAAAAATGTTTCGTGGCGCTCATTATTGGGTAATAATTATACATACGAAATATTTCATTGCTGTGCTCCGTATTCGCAATTTGCGACCCAGTTGTGCCTGTGTAGATGCGGGGACCATATCTCTAGCGAAATTTCGTTTCTCTGCAGATACACTTTCAGTCTGTAGCTGACGAGCAACTCTTACATTCGAGCACATTATAATATCGTCTGGACTTGGACTTGATCGTGTAGAGTTTGAACTCGTCCTTTCGGTTTCTGTTGTATCCAAATCGCCCACTACTTCTTATCTGAGAGGTTATTTTTGCCTTGGTTGCGACCTGGTTTCCTGAGATAATTGCTTACTTTCGCTCTCTATGTTCTGTTTAAATTGGGAGAGCTCCTTGGTTAATGCCTTATTTGGTGGAATTTCCGTCTTTTGCAGCTGCGTTATTTCTACTTGTGTCACGCACCTCTGCAACTTCGTTAATGTACATCTACCTATCTTTGTCGTATTTCATATTTTCTCTAATGTTTCAGTAGCAATCCGCTTTGCCCCCTCGCTAGTAATCGCACCTCGCTCGCGGTTCTTCTGGCCTCCGTAATCTCTCGTTCTAGTTTTCTATTGAGCGTCACTACCTCATTTTTCACTTCCCTCGTTTCATGTTTTATTGATTGAGTTTCGGCACTAAGGCTCTGAATTTTACTTCCCATTTGAGTACTAACGTTCTGGATTTTACTTGCCACTTCAGCACTGACGTTTAGAATTTCAGTTCCAATTTCTGCACAAACGTTTTGAATTTTACTTCCCATTTCTGAGCTGACCATCTGAATATTACTCCCCAGTTCATTTAGGTATGCAAGCATGTCCGACACACCTGTGTTATCTACATCTTCTCTTCCTACACTCTTGGGTGATCTTCTCGCCTTTTCCCTTTCCATTTCATGGTATTGAAGAAAGTCGTCACCACGTGCCCCTGATATGCTGCCTTGTGATGCTACCATTGACGGCGATCTACTACTATTCTTAGTTGTTCCGCGTTCACGTGTACTCCCTACATTATAATCCCGTATCCTTACGATTGCATCAGTGTTTCGCTGTTCCTCAGCTTCGCTATCAAACTGCCCACCATGGGCTTGACTGTGTCATGCTCAGAAAATTCCCTTGGATCGGTATTCTCCTCACCAGTGACTTGTGCTGCTAACATACCTAACTCTTTCTCATCCCATAGGCTTTCTTGACTACCCCGTGTATCTGCCATTTATATATTGTTACAACTAGTGATCTGTTGTGCTACTAAGTGTGCTTTCGCCATAGTTAACATGGACTGACCCCTGATAAAAATTTCTCTTAAAATACACTCAGTTTACAATATCCGCATTTAGTATGTAATGGCACATAAGATAAATATCTACAACAAAAAAGCTAAGCTAAGACAACATGATGAATGAGCAGTTTTGCTACAATACAAGTCAAAAACGACAATAAGTACATCATCTACATGTAAGTGATTACTCTGCTATTCACAATAAAGTGCCTGGCAAAGGGTTCAATGAACCACCTTCAAGCTCGCTCTCTACCGTTCCACTCTTGAACGGTACGCGGGAAAAACGAGCACTAAAATTTTTCTGTGCGAGCCCTGATTTCTCTTATTTCATCGTGATGATCATTTCTCCCTATGTAGGTGGGTGGTAAGAGAATGTTTTCGCAATGGGAGGAGAAAATTGGTGATTGAAATTTCATGACTAGATCCCGTCGCAAGGTATAACGCCTTTGTTTTAATGATTGCCACTCCAATTCACGTGTCATGTCTGTGCCACTATCTCCCCTATTTCACGATAATACAAAACGATCTGCCCTTCTTTGTACTTTTCGATGTCTTCCGTCAGTCACACCTGATGCGGATCCCACACAGCTCAGCAATACTCCAGAATCTGGCGGACAAGTGTGGTGTAAGCAGTCCCTTTAGTAGACCTGTGGCACCTTCTAAGAGTTCTGCCAATGAATCGCAGTCTTTGGTTTGCTCTCCCCACAGCAATATCTATGTGATCGTTCCAATTTGGGTAATTTGTAACTGTAATCCCTTAGTATTTAGCTCAATTTATTGCCTGCACATTTGTGTGACTTATCGTGTAATCGAAATATAGCTGATATCTTTTTGTACTCATGTGAATAACTTCACACTTTTCTTTATTCAGGGTCAATTACCACTTTTCGCACCATACAGATATCTTATCTAAATAATTTTGCAAGTCGTTTTGATCATCTGATGACTTTACAAGAAGGTAAATGGCAGCATCATCTGCAAGCAATCTAAGACGGCTACTCAGTTTGTCACCTATGTCGTTAATGTAGATCAGGAAGACTAGATGGCATATAACACTTCCCTGGGGAACGCCAGATATTACTTCTGTTTTACTCTATGACTTTCCGTCTATTACTACGAACTGTGACATTTCTGACAGGAAATTACAAATCCAGTGGCACAACTGAGGCAATACTCCGTAGGCACGCTGTCTGGTTAGAAGACGCTTGTGAGGAACGGTGTCGAAAGCCTTCTGGAAATCTAAAAATAAGGAATCAATTTGACATATCCTGTCGATAGCACTCATTACTTCATGAGTATAAAGAGCTAGTTGTGTTTCACAAGAGCGATATTTTGTGAATCAATGCTGACTATGTGTCAATAAATCGTTTTCTTCGAGGTACATCACAATGTTCGAATACAGTATATGTTCCAAAACCCTACTCCAAATCGACGTTAGTGATATACGCCTGTAATTCAGCATATTACTCCTACTTCCCTTTTTGGGTATTGGTGTGACCTGAGCAATTTTCCAGACTTTAGGTACGGATCTTTCTGTGGGCGAGTGGTTGTGTATAATTGCTAAATATGAAGCTATTTTATCAGCATACTGTGAGAGGAACCTGACTGGTATGCAATCTGGAACGCAGGCCTTACCTTTATTAAATGATTTAAGGTGCTTTGTTACAACGAGGATATCTACTTCTATGTTTCTCATCTTGGCAGATCTTGATTGGAATTCAGGAATATTTACTTCGTCTTCTTTGGTGAAGGAGTTTCGGAAAACCGTGTTTAATAACTCTGCTTTAGTGGCACTGTCATCAGTGACTTCACCGTTGTCATTGCGCAGTGAATGTATTGATTGCGTCTTGCCACTGGTGTGCTTTACGTATGACCAGAATCTCTTTTGGTTTTCTGCCAGATTTCGAGACAGAATTTGATTGTGGAAATTATTAAAAGCATCTCGCATTGAAGTACGAGCAATATTTCGAACTTCTGTACGACTTTGCCAATCTTGAGTATTTACATACCTTTAAATTTGGTATGCTTTTTTCGTTGCTTCTGCAACAACGATCTGACCCGTTTTGTGTACCATGGGGCTCAGTACCATCACTTATTAATTTATGTGGTATATATCTCTCAACTGCTGTCGATACTATCTCTTTGAAGACATTCCACAACTTTTCTACACTTACATGATCAGATCGGAAGGAGTCAAGACTGTCTCTTAAAAAGGCGTTAAGAGCATTTGTATCAGCTGTTTTTAAAATAGATATACTTTGCATTTCTTTTTTATGGTTGTAGGTGTTTCAGTATTCAGCCTAGCAGCAACTGCCTTGTGGTCGCCATTCCCTGCAGTCTCAATACTCATTATTTGTCCAGGATTATTTGTTGCTAAAAGGTCATGTATGCTGTCACAACCATTTACGCTTCGAGTGGGCTCATGAACTAATTGTTCTCAACAATTTTCTGAGATAGCACTCAGTACAATTTCGGATGACGTTTTGTGCCTGCCGCCGGCTTTAAACTTAAAATTTTTCCAGCATATCGAGGGTAGATTGCACTCACCACCGATAACTATATGTGCGATGTACTTATTTGAAATGAGACCCAAGTTTTCTTTGAACTGTTCAGCAACTACATCTTCTGAATCGGGAGGTCGGTAAAATGCTCCAATTAATAGTTTAGTCAGATTGTCAGGTATAATCTCTACCCATATTGTTGTTGTTGTTGTTGTGGTCTTCAGTCCTGAGATTGGTTTGATGCAGCACTCCATGTTACTCTATCCTGTGCAAGCTGCTTCATCTCCCAGTACGTACTGCAGCCTACGTCCTTTTGAATCTCCTTAGTGTACCCATCTCTTTTTCACCCTCTACGACTTTTACCCTCTACGCTGCCCTCCAATACTAAATTGGTGACCTCTTGATGCCTCAGAATATGCCCTACCAACAGATCCCTCCTTCTAGTCAATTTGTGCCACAAACTCCTCTTCTCCCCAATTATATTCAATACCTGCTCATTAGTTTCTACCCATCTAATCTTCAGCATTCTTCTGTAGCACCACATTTCCAAAGCTTCTATTCTCTTCTTGTCCAAACTATTTATCGTCCGTGTTTCACTCCCCTACATGGCTACACTCCATAGGAATACTTCCAGAAATGACTTCCTGCACTTAAATCTATACTCGATGTTAACAAATTTCTCTTCTTCAGAAAGGCTTTCCCTGCTATTGCCAGTGAACATTTTATATCATCTCTACTTCGACCATCATCAGATATTAATCTCCCCTAATAACAAAACTCCTTTACTACTTTAAGTGTCTCATTTCCTAATCTAATTCCCTCAGCATCATCCGAGTTCACTGGACTACATTCATTTCACACGAACTATCTATCTCAATTTCGCTAGAAGACAAACTACCACTTGACAGCAATAAATACTCCACCAGCAACTGTACTTAACCTATCCTTTCAGAACACTGTTAGATCACTTGAAAAAATTTCCGCTGAACTTATTTCCGGCTTTAGCCAGATCTCTGTACCTAAAGCTATGTGAGCTTCAGTGCTTTATATTAGGGCTTTTAGACGGACGCCTCTTCTCTGGTTCCCTGAGACCCTCTAACCTAAACAACCGCCCAGTCCCTTCCAAACAGCCACTGCCTTCCACACAGCCTCCTGAGTGTGGTGGACTCCTGACCTATTAAGCAGGACCTGGAAACCCACCACCCAATGGCGCAAGTCAAGGAATCTGCAGCCTACACGGTCACAGAACCACCTGAGCCTCTGATTCAAACCCTTCACTCGGCTCTGCACCAAAAGACCACAGTCACTTCTATCGACAATGCTGAAGATGGTGAGCTCTGCCTTAACCTCGGAAGCAAGATTGGCAGTCTTTACCATTTCCGCTAGCCGCCCGAAACCAGACAAAATCTGCTCCAATCCAAAGCTACAGGTCTCATTGGTACTGACATGAGCCAGCACTTGCAACTGGCTGCACGCTGTACTCTTCATAGCCTCCGGAAGCACACTTTCCACATCCAGAATGAGTCCCTCTTGGAATGCACATGGAGTTCACACTGGCTTCCTTCCCTCCTTGGCAGCCATGTTCCTAAGGGGCCCCATTATGCGCCAACCGTTGGAGCTCCCAACTACCAGTAAACACACCCTCTGTGAATGCCCAAACCTTGTGGGCCGGGAAGCTTCCTCTGGAACAGAGTGATCAATTGCATCTGGCTCAGAGACGTCGTCAGCCACAGTTAACACCTGAAAGCTGTTCGTCAAACGAACTTTGGAGGCCCTACGATTGGCCCCTCAGAAAGTTTTTCGCTGCCTGCCAGACATTGGAATGATATCCCACTCGACCACAGGTGAGGGGTCAACCTCAGTGAAGGCAGTACCCAGGGCAGTCACAGCAGTGGACCGATCGGGGTCACGTGGGACATGCTTGACGTCCCTTGCATCCCCGCACTTGAACCCCCACAATGATTCCCCTTGCCAGGAGCCTCAAGCTGCGTGGTGGATGTCAACGCAGCCTTGAGGTGTGAGTGAAGGATCGTCAACTCAGCTCGTATCTGTGCACAACAATCACAGTTTCAGTGCATCACTGCAGCCGCTCCTGTTTTAAGCTCGTAAAAATGTGCAACAAACGAATGGTGTACTTGCTTTATTAGCAGCAGGAGGTCGAAGCACTCTTTCAATGCTGGTCTAACTGAGCTGTTCTAACCAAAGAAACAAAAGCCTGTACGATACGAGGGTTGATGCAACGGTCGATAGCAAAGGCGGTACTGTACACTACACTGTTATTGGGCCTAGAAAGTACTCAAACACGCAGGAAATTACAAAAATAAACTTCTAACTACATAGATAACTGAAAATAAGTCGCTCCTGTTTGAAGCTCATAAAAATGTGTAACAAGCGAACGGTGTACTCGCCTTATTAGTAGCATTAACACACAGTGTGTGTTGCTGATGGTCTAACAGGCACTCATTACATGAATATCACTGAATTACAGCCATTGGGCAGGAGCACGTGGCCCCTCAAAAGAATTACGTTAAAATACACAAATAATATTTTTAATGTTCTTGGGTAACTTTACCACTACAAACTATACATCCTTAGCTGATGACCACTATCAATAACATCTAAACATGAAATGGGAAAAAAATTTTTTTTTTAAATTTCTGAGGTTTCAAAACCACCTTATGACTACTATCAGTAGAGTCTAAGTAGGATCCTAGCAGGGTCGCCATATCCAAGATGCTACTCCTGGTGGGTGTAAAAATAAATATGCACAATGGAAAATAATAAATGCTAAAATGAAGATTTGGCCCTGTCTGACTACTCCCTGAAGCAGATCTTAGGATATCTTAATGGACTTTAATATATAAACTATAACATAAATGAATGATTAAGGCAACTAATACTAGTAAATGATAAACGTTGTTCCTGCTTATATATTTATTGTACAAAGTTTATATTTCCTAAGTAAAATTACTAATCAATTTAACAACTCTGCCCCTTATTATGGCTGTGCACTCTAATTTCAATAATGTGAAATAAATGTCATCATCTATGTACCAAACACAAGGAGACACTACTTTCAAAGAAGATCTATGGTCGTGTGGAACATCAGTAGAAATAAACTAACGTGATCACAGCTGTTTAGCTTTTATAGCCCTAATAAGCCGAATCAGTTTGCGATATCACCATATATACTGCTCCAGTCTATCGAAGTGATGGTTCTCATACTAGTCTGGAACGATGGAAGAACTCCAGCCACCAATAAACTTTTCCAAACACTAGGATAGCAGAAGGCGGTCCTCTGACTAAAATACTCTAATACTGTCTTCACCTCTCTGTGTTCTACAGATGAGAAACGCGAAATCCCAGCCATAAGGACAGATATCAGATAATGTCTCAACAGGCAGACGAAGAGCTCTCAAGTACTGAATGCTGGACTGAAATCAACGACGACTTACAACCTGGAGGTTTGCAACAGCACAATGCCTAACTTTTCTAACTATAAACTCTCCTGAGAGCTAAAACAGCAAGTCTGTCTCTATCAACAAAGCTGATATCGAGCGACCATCACACACGGGCGCTCACAACGGAAGACCTCATCTCTCCACTGTGGCTTCCCAGCAAGACACTGCTCCCCACCCTCGTAATTCCCCAGACGAATCATATTCCCAAAACCACGCAATATTCTCCCTCTCTCTAGATTCTTCCGAATGCCAACCGACCATATTTTAGTCTTTTGTCGTCCAGCGCGTAAAGTTTGTGAAGAAAAACCTATACTCATACAATGGTACGCTTCTGAGTAAAAATCCTTGGAAATAACCCAGCCTGCATGGTTTCCGAGGCGCTGCTTCTTCATTCCTCTCGCCTGCCTCCAATATTTACAGAGTTCTAAAGTATTATGCGATTATCCTTCAAGCCCTACTACAATAGCGGCTGGCCGTCACCCACTAGTGCTCCAGAGCTCAGGTGCCATGACTTCCACCTAGCTACTTCCTGTGTTTAAGCAGGACCTATACCTGTGCAGGCCTTCCACAAAGAGCTTGAATTCTGCCTGCCACTTAATTTCCACTGTCGTTCCAACCTCTACTAGTATGATACTAAAAACACTCTGCCACCTTTCATTCAATAAACGTTAACAATTATTTACAAGGCGTATGTGACAATGACAGTCAATTTTATATATTCATATATACGATGTACGAACTATCACATGATACCTAATTGTGTTTGTAGATCACGGCAAAGTATGTGGATGAGTGTATGTAAGGGGCGAAATTGAGGGCACCTTACAGAGAGACACAAATACTGAGGACTGAAACACTAAAAGCCTGAACTCTAAAATTTACAACACTAAGGCTCTCAAGAGCTAAGGAAGCTAGCAATACATGTTTTGGGTTTGTGAAACAAAGGGGACGGTGGTTAGAAACGCTTTGAATAAAGCATCCTTCCTACTTTGCATATTCTACTCTATTCTACTGGCCCTTATTAGTGTTATTATTTTATTTAATTTTCTCGGCTTTAAAACAGGAATTCTTGATTTTATGTGAAATATGGGTATTATTCATGGCCACCTCGAGTAAACTTTAGTGGCAAAAAAGACCAGATATGTAACGAGGGGTTACATAACCACCCCAATGCTAACTTCTTTATTTTAATCAAGTTGTCAGAATTCCAGGTAACTTCGAGATATGCTAACATTACACCTTTGGAATTTTTCTCTTAGATGGTTGGAGTACTTCGTTAAATGTGTTTCACTTTGACTTAGAATACTAGCTCCTTTTCTATGGATCAGGGTTTTGGGTCTTTTCTGTGGACCTTATTTTTTTTCCCTTCTTTCCTTTCTATGACTGAGTGAGAATATTACACACACACACGTATATATATATATATATATATATATATATATATATATATATATATATATATGTGTGTGTGTGTGTGTGTGAGTGATATGACAAGATTACAAAAATTCCACAATACTTTGTTTACAAGTGCTTTATACAGGTTGGTCCATTGATAGTGACTGGGCCAAATATCTCAAGAAATAAACATGAAAAGAAACATGTCTAGCTTGAAGAGGAAACCCAGATGGCGCTATGGTTGACCAGCTAGGTGGCGCTACCATAGGTCAAACGGATATGAACTGCGTTTTCTTTAAAATGAACCCCCATTCTTATTACATATGTAGTAAGTAAAGAAATATGAATGTTTTATTTGGGCCATTTTTTCGCTTTGTGATAGATGGCGCTGTAATTGTCGCACCGCAAAAATCTAATATACAAATAAATTCAAAAGCTCATTCTATTTGATCTCAGTCTAACTCCTCTGTTTACCAACAATTACATGTGAGGCACTCAAAAAATGATGGAACCAATTAATAGAAAAATTGCATTAACTACTATACTATTAAACAAAGAATACATTTTTATGCACTAAGATCAGAACATTATTATAACTGTAAATAGTAATACAACTTAAGCATTAAAACTACTTAAATAAAGATTCTCATTCTGTGTTCCATCAACTGTCACTAGAGGTTTCGTCCATAAAATTTCTTCAAATCTTTGTGAGGAAAGAACCCCTTGGTTTGCCCCTCATTATGTTCATTAGCTAACAAATACGTAGCAACACATTTCGTCCCAGTCGAACTTACATATAGGTACTTTAACATCCTTCGATGCATTTTCAATCGCTATCCTCACAAGCAACCCCCAGTCATGATGTGCTTCTACACCCTCAATTACACGTTTTGTTCCACTGGGAGTCACACTGTATGTAGAACTGAAAAGTATGGGCACACTTGATACTTTCTTATCCATAGAATCTTCATTCTGTCCCTGCACTAACTCCACAACCCTCCCCTACCCATATCGCTCTGTCCCCTCCCCACTGTCCCCTCCCATCTCTTTCCCACCCTCACATTGGAAATTGGTGGGAAACGAAAAGGGATGAGTCTGTGTCAGTGAGCAGCACTACCCTCCATCTTATTTTTTTAGGATCACCAGCAGCATTCAAGGCACTGGGAGCAGATTGTACATCTTCATCAAACAAATTGTTGAGTGGGACAGACAACAACAGCTCCTTGTCGTGCTCCATCAAGTGGACAATGAGTGGAACCTTATCCACAGCAATTGCACTTTGCCCTTGCACCACCACAGGAATGTTCTGTTGACCATTACTGATCTTGCTGTAGTTTAGAGCCACCAACAGCATTCAAAGCTTGAGGAATAGAATGGGAGTCCGCATAACTCAAACTGATGAGCGAGACAGACAATAACAGCTTCTTGTCCTGCTCCAGCAAGTGGGTTAAGTGAGTTACCGGATCACACGTAGTCGCTACAGGTTCAGACACGCTTGATATTGTTGTTTTAGAGGTCGGAGCAGGTCCTGGTAAGTTGGCAGCTGAGGTTGCTGTGAGTCCGGATGCAGCAGAGATCGACATGTTGGTGCTCGCTCCTCCAGGCCTCGACATTTTATAGACTATATCTGAACAAGGAGAACGAAGCATTACACACAGACCAAGACAAGAAAATAAACAATAATAATGTTAACTACAGACAAAGACATGATATGGAATACTTATTTTTCCACCCCTTCCTGTTCTACATGGCTGTGCTGGATTTCTCTACAGTGCAGCTGCTGATGTTTCATGGTTCTACTTCTTCTTCTTCTTCTGCTGCTGCTGCTGCTACTGCTGTCAACAGCTAACTGAGACTGAGGCTGCAGAGCTGCTGAGCCCACGCTATATGTCCTCGGATGATGTCGCCAAATACTGTCGTCCTATTGGCTGAAGCCTATCACGTGACCAAATTCAGCATTTCAATTGGTTCCCACCCTTCTCTTTCAGCACTACAATCGTGGAATACACAATAGTAGGGGAGGAGGGCCAACACCACCCTCTGGTGGTGGTGTTTGAACTAGGCCAGTTCTTCTCTTAACCTTAAGGTGAACAACTATGGTTCATTGGTGAATAGGGCAAAGTTGATGTGGACTGTTAGGCAGTTTCGGAAACGTAGGCAGTTCCAGCCAAGCATCTCTGTGTGTGTGTTCTGAAATGCATCCTCACGTCATCCCACTTCATTGACATTATCTGTCAAAAAGCATTTGTCCATTATCTGTACCTTCTACTCATTGTGTAGAACGCTATGTATACAGTCCTCATCTGTATGCATACATGCAATGCACTTATTAAATTCAACCCGGCATTTGCTCAATTGTATACATGGATGGTTTCAGTGGAGTTGCTGAATGTCTGGCCTCTTCTGTTTTGGAAGTCTGACTGGCCTTTTACCAACAGATCTACAGTTACAGCACCTCATTTAACAGCCAGAGTTGCAAGGTGTAACTTCGCCACAACCTGCTGCATCTTCATTATTTAATGAAGCATATTTGACTTCTTTGCACATTCAGCAAATGTCATTGGTTTCCAAGCATCGTGCAAGTGACTCTGGACACAGTATGGTTACAGCTAGTACACCCTCCTTCTCTAGCACAGATATCTTATCCATTTAACACATAGTACACAGTAAACAATTACATTAATCCTCCCAGTTTAGCTAGATACCGAGTGAGCAAATTTTGACTCCATTTTACCGTGATCCGCCATCCTGGATTAATTCACGATAGGTGGGAGGATAGTGGGGGGGCCGACAAATGTTCCAATGTGTGTGAGTTCCTAAGGGACCACACTGCTGAGGCTAAGAGCAACACTCACACCCATGCCCAAGGGAGTACTCGAACCCTCTTCGAGAGGGGCCGCACGATTAGTGACGTGGCACCTCTAACCTCGTGGCCACTCCGCAGGGCGGGGGCCAACAGCAACTGCTGGTGGTCATGTTGTGAACTATATCAGTTAGACTTCGGACCTCAAAGTGAATACTCTGGATGGAGCTACTGTCCAGTGGTCGATCAATAATAACTCAAATTATTTAAATAAACAGTATACCAAACTGCAAACAAAATAAAGATGCCCATCCTGCCTCGCAGGCCAGCATAGACTGGGGCCTTCTCCCACAAATTTTCAGATGGGAGAGGGGAAGGGAGTTTAGGGGAGAGGGGGAAGAGGGTAGGGGAAGGGGAGGGGGCGGAGTTTGGCTAGTAGAGATAGCCTAGTAGCATTATTATCCCGCCAAAAATTTGAACTTTCCATCCTGACGTCAGTGCGACCTTGCCACATTTGTGGCCACCATTTTGGATCCGCCATCTTGAATAATTTTGCGAGAAATTCAGTGCGAAATGACATGAAACTTGTCGTGTCGCACTACTCCTGGACGATTTTAACTGTGCTGTTACGGGAGCTGTTGTGTCAGACTACAGCATCTCTATTTGGGGGAGGCAAATATTATTCTAAGGGATGGGCATTGTTATTCGAAATGGACATAGAAACGTTGGTAGTTATATGAGCTTACACAGTAACCTTGGGGATCATGTAGAACAACTACACAGCCACCCAAAACAGTTCCTATTCCACGCCATCTACATTTATGTTCTTGCATGCATTTCTCGCTGTGTTTCCATTTGCTTGTCCTTGGTTGTCCCTTTAACGTTTTCAACTTTTAATACGTAAATCCATGTAAGTCCACGCAAGATTACCATCATTGATATTAGCACTCTTTCTGGACGATTCAAGTATTAATTTCATTATACACATCTACATGTTAAATTGAACTCCATGTTGCAGCTGGTCTTCTACAGCAAAAGTTTGCAAATGAGTGTACTAAATTATTGCACAATTTGGTGTTTATGTTCTGTAGCCGCAAGGGGAAGAATATCCTCTTAAGCTACTTCACCACTTCTGTACAACAATATGTGAACTGAGACTGTTGGTAGTAGCGTCCTTTATACTTACATTTTCAGTCAGATACTGTTACCTACGCGTGTGCAGAGGATCTCACGATGACACACGAACTAAGGACATTTAGCTACGGCTGCGACAGCATCAATGACTTACTAATGGTGGCTGCCTTGCTTTTAACATCTATCTTCCTACTTATTCAGTAAGGGGTTAGACAAGTCGACACTTGTCAACGTCTGCACATGCGCAATTAAGAAATAGTTGACTAAATGTATCATATTTGGCTGAGTCGATGTAAATAAAATGTGCAAGACTTATTTGCAGTTCCACCCGTTGGCTGTGTAACTTCAGCAAACAGTTTTATTTCCTGTATTAGTAACAAAAGTCCCATTCTTTTGGTAACTTCCAGTCCCTTGTGGTACTTTGAATAATTCAGAAATTTTCTGTAGTTTTCTTTCTTTACTTTTTCTTTATTTATATCGTTTCTTCGATACTTTTCTTTAACTTGGGTACTTGTCTTCTCCTTCAATTCGTACAAAATTTTTCAATATTATGGTAACTACGATATTTCTTAATGCTTTTCGATGTATTTCGATACTTTCTAGAATTACGTATATCACTGTATCTATTATATAACCATGCGATATTTCTGAATACTTTCCGATTCTTTCTAGAGTGACTTATATCACTGACAAGTGACATTATTGTGTCATCAACTGCCTTTATAAGAACAAATATTGACTCCATAGAAACATCATGGGTGGTATGTGTGACAAAATTTTGGTGTGTGTATCAACGTGTGAAAGTTTTCTGAGGTGATTGTGTCGGCAGCTTTAATCTCACTTGGGGCGATGTCTGAAGAAGAGATAGAAAAGTGTTCACACAAACATAATCAAGCGCAGCATAGCGCCCCAGCAAAGCTAACGCTAAGGGAACGGTGTTGCTATTAATTTTCTGCACTTGTGAAAAATTTGAAAATGATCATATTTTCCAAGTTATTATACATCTGAAATAGTACTCTTCCGGACGCGGTTTTTTTGTCACTACTTTATCTAGTGAGTCACCTCAGTCATTCTGACATGCCTGTAAAAGGTATCGTGAAACACTCTGAATTGAAATACGCTAAACCATGTGTCCACGGAGGGGAAATCAATGGACTTCAAAGACACGAAAATCTGTGTCACCATATTATCGTTTATTTTACTTTTAAAAAAATCTTAGCAGTATACTGTGATATTTTTCCACGTCACTGAGTCTTCATTGTCATTCCCGTCGATTTATTCCTTTCGTTTCAGTGTAAGTAATAGCTTTAGTGATAAAGATCTAGATTTACACCGCATGTTGCTTACATCGTTAAACCTAGAATCTTTTTTCCAAACTGATCAAGATAATAATGCCTAATGTTAACATCACTTACGTTGTACTTTAAAAAATGTTTTATAGTCAGATACTGGTAACGTGGGTCTCCTTTTAAAGGCAGCGTATGGAAGTAAATTTGACTTGTTCAATCACTGCGCGTTTTTATGCTCAATAAAAATGTCTAATTTTATGATATCTAATGTCAAAGGCACCACAATTTTAAGGTTTCTGAAATCACAGTAAACTGTCGATGTTTGGTGTCCTCCCGATATCATTAAGAAAGAAATTTCCTTCAGTAATATCTACATCGTTTGCTACGATTATATAATGCTGCTGCCGTAATCCATCAGTATTCCCATCAACTTACCTGGCGCATTTGCTACTACTGGGGCCTGTACATTCGAGGTTACTTTGGAACGACCACGAACGAGAGATCCTAAAAATTCGGAGCGAGTCAGGCGGTTTCTATCTAAGCTTGTACACACTTTAGCATGCTTCGTGCAGGGACGTTGTTATTGCTGTCGAACTATCTGTGTGTTACCGTTTGCTTCACAGCGTCGCGCCCAATCTCCGAAATAGAAGCATCCATCGAGGACCATCCTTACATGGCGGCCTTGGAGGTGTCGGGAAAGTATCAGTGTGCAGCCACCATCATTAAGAAGTCGTGGGCCATGACTGCTGCATTGTGTTTCAGGGGAGATGAGGACTATGGTGCAATATGGCTTCGGGTTGGCACATTTAAGTTTGAACATGGAGGATGGCTGGTTCCAGTGGATAAAATTGAATACCATACTGAGAGGGAGAATAACATAGCTCTCCTACACACGCAAAAAGAATTTCCTATCGGGGAAAAAGTCAAGGTATGGCACCGAGGCAGTATGTTTACATTACTCAGGTATTTATTTTTTTCATTGCTTTCTGTTATTTTGTATATTTATTTATTTTTACTTCCGTGTCAACCTGTTTGGCACAGATTGATGCATACGCCCAACTCCCTCTTTAGAGTCTTGGATGTATTTCTAGATCTCCCTTCCCACATATTTTAGCAGTCTACCACTACCAAGGATGTCACCCCTTGATGCCTTAACACATCTCATCACCATAATAATCTAGTAATAGGGGAAAAACCTGGCGGAACGAGATACTTATTGTTTAATAATTTTTGTGAAATGAAGTAACAAAAGAAAACACATATTAGGGGTATAAAAAACTGCATTGTGGTACAACCTAACGTAACTTTCTCGAAAATCACATGAAAGTGCATAATATTTATTTTTTAAGTTTGTTTCAAAGTTAAGCTTGCGTGCTTCGCGTTCTGCCCCATCCACGGGGCAGAACCAGATCAGGCAATTTTTGTGAAACTTTTGCATAAACGTTGAAATTTCTTGGACTATCATCTTCAGACAAAGACGTGAAGCTGCTTAGCGAACAATTTAGACTAAGGAGTACGGAATCGTCAAAAAAATCATGAAGAATAAGGATGCATTGTAATGTCATTTTTAATATATACAATTATTTTTAATGCTTAGTATCGAATTACTGTTACTATATTTTATTGAATTACATTGATAGTGCACCATATGTGTTTTCGGGCATGCGAAAAGTAACTTAGGATGCTTAGTAATAAATCTTACAACCCAGTCCTGCCCAACGAGACATGTTTCTTTGTAAAAACTGTGTGAAATACGATTTACTCCTGCAGCATGATAGGCTAATGATCGGACAATTAATTTTTTTTTCCTGATTTATCAACGCTGTAGTTGCATTATTCCTAGCTTTCCGAAAGTATCTTTCCTACTTTGATTTGGCTACATTAAATTCCTTAATCGCTTATAAAACTCCAGCTCCAAAAGATGAACCAGCTGAAAGTGCCATTATCATTAATACATTGTCCCAGTGGTGTCTCTCACTCTTTATAATGTTGCATCCACCTAGAAACGCAAGGAGAAAAAAAAAAGAATGATCTAGTGTAAATTATACTTTTAGCAAAAAATGACTGAGCAGAACATGATTTAGCTCATTATTCTCCATCTTGCTCCACCCCTTTACCACATGTCAGCTACTAACGTCTAGCGAGCATAATGTGTGACGCACTGAAATACCCTCATGCTCATAAATTAAGGCTAATGCTGATACATGGTGAAACAACACTCTATTGGGCGGTTTGCGGGTTTAAATCACATCGGGGTATGACCATGCGGTGCATTTGACCTGCGGTTGTCGCACGGTGGCGCTGGCAGCAGTCCACATACGCAGAGGTGTGTTGGTGCATGTCAGAATACGGTGCAGCGGGTAAGTATGCAGACGTTTTCAGACTTGCTAATGGTGACTGTGTGTTGACAATGGCTCAAAGAACCCATATTGATGACGTTATGAGAGGTAGAATACTAGGGCGACTGGAGACTGGTCAAACATAGCAGGTCGTAGAAAGGGGCCTCCGTGTGCCACAAAGTGTGATCTCAACGTTATGGCAACGATTCCAGCAGACAGGAAACGTGTCCTGGCGCTACAGTACGTGGTGTCCACAGTGTACAACACCACAAGAAGACCGATATCTCACAATAAGTGCCCGCAGACGGCCACGGAGTGCTGCAGGTAGCCTTGCTCGAGACCTTACCGCAGCCGCTGGAACAGTTGTCTCGAGACACATAGTCTACAGACGACTGAGACCTGCAAGGTACATTCCACTAAACCCTGGTCACAGGAGTGCCCACAGTACATGGTCATTGGAACAGTGGTCCCAGGTTATGTTCACCAACTAGTCCAGGTACAGTCTGAACAGTGATCCTCGCTGGGTTTTCAACTGGCATGAACCAGGAACCACATACCGACCCCTTAATGTCCTTGAAAGGGACCTGTATGGAGGTCGTGGTTTGATGGTGCGGGGTGGGATTATGATTGGTGCAGTACACCCCAGCATGTCTTTGGCAGAGGTATCGGGAAGTCATTTTGCACCAGTACGTCTGCCTTTTCAGGGGTGCAGTGGGTCCCACCTTCCTCCAAGTGGATGATAACGGACGGCCCCACCGAGCTGCCATCATGGAGCACTACCTTGAAAGAGAAGATATCAGGGGATTGGAGTGGCCTGCCTGTTCTCCAGACCTAAACCCGATCGATCGAGCACGTCTGAGATGCTCTCGGTCGACGTATCGCTGCACGTCTTCAAACCCCTTCGACACTTCAGGAGCTCCGACAGGTACTGGTCCTAGAATGGAAGGCTATATCGCAGCAGGTGCTCGACTATTTGATCCAGAGAATGCCAACCTGTTGTGCGGCCTGTGTAAGTGTGCATGGTGATTATATCCCATACTGATGTCGGGGTAAATGCGCAGGAAGCAGTGGTGTTTTCTGGCACATTTGTTTCTGGACGGTTTTCTTAACTTATCATCAATACCGTAGACTTACAGATCTGTGTCGTGTGTATTCCCTAAGTGATTACGGTATTAGCGCCAATTTTGTGTAGTGCCACGTTGTGTGGCACCACATTCTGCAATTAAATTTATGAGCATGAGTGTATATTATGTAAATATACAGGACGAATTCTAATAAAACCAGATGTACTCCTGACTGGAAATGAAGGACAAGAGGTGCTATGAACATGTGTCCAGAAACGCATCGCTGCCACTGTAAATGGCGCTAATGAATGAAAGTCCCTTTGACCACGTGAATTGTGTTCCGTGTGTGTTGCGGGCAGTGTAATCGACGGAGCGCACTATACGAAGCAGAATGGTCCGGTATTCTTGTAGGGAACACGCCCAGATGGTGTTTGTGTACGGCCAAGTAAATGGAAACTGTTGAGAAGCAACACTTCTATACCAAAACAAATATCCTCACGGACACCTACCACATGACACAGAATTTCAATCCATTTTTGGAAATGTTGTGTGATCATGTGTCCTTTCAGACAGATGAACGTGCAGGGGAGTAATGGACTATGCGTACACCAGATTTGGAGGACCGATTTCTATAGGATATTGAGACTAACCCTTTTACAAGATCCAGGCAAGTGGAGCGCCACTTCCAACATTGTGTATGTGTATCCTGAGTGACAATCGTTATAATCCCTATCACCTGCCCCGAGTGCAAAGATCATCAAAAGTGAATTTCCCTCCACGGGAAGTATTTTGCCGAAGCGTTTTGCACCAGAAAATTTCAGTTTCGAGATTTCTGTCGTTAGTTCTTTTTATTGACGAAGCAATGTTAACTAGCATAATCAGTCTGCATAATCCTCATCTGTGGGCGACAGACATGGAACGTCGTCAGCGGATCTTCCACTCGTCAGCGCTCTAAACCGTGGCAACGACACACTTCCGGGCACATGATCATTGGAAATTTTTTCCTCCATTTCTACTCAGTAATCCGTCTCTGCACTTTGCTGATTTAACCAATGTTCACAATGTATAGTGAGTGGAATATATTTTAAGACTGAATGTCGGTTAAGGCTGCACAGTTAACAATTGACGGCTTATCTCGCCACGAAATTCACTAACAGTTGCAAAAATCCTGCTGGAATCATTAAGTACCAAAGTTTACTTACATGTCGGACTCACTTGGTGCAGACGACAAGGACTCAGCCCAGATGACACTGAGTGTCCCAACGGGTATCCAGAGCACGGTAGGAGTGCTGTGTTGCAGAAGGCAGAGCGTCGCTCGCAATACATTGCCGCATCAGTCCGAGACGAATCAAGAAACACAGACCGCGCAGTATTACAGCATCGAATATTTGTGCTATGTTTTGCACTATGGAGCCACAACAAGTAAAATCGTTCACAGGCCCACCACGGCGTACGACTATGAATGGAAAACGCGACGGCAAGTGAACCATCAATTCGAACGAAATTGCACAATTTCAGTGACTTTACTGGTCTAGTACAGATATGATATCTTGTGAAGCGGCGAGTGGAACCTTGTTCCAAAACAGCGGATCGAACTCAGCTCTTCTACTTCCTAGGCAGGGGTGCTAGCCATTAAGCCACAATGGCACAGCGACTTGCACAGTGCACGGATTACCCTGGCACGCCTCTCTCTACACATATAAAAAATCGTGCAATACTTGAGACACCAAGTTGGGTAAATTCCGCTGACGCCGCCAGATAACGGGGGCAAATCACCGCTATCCCGTCTGTGACTAACTTTATTTTTGGCTTTAAATATGACCGTTTCTATTTCATCACTCTGAGTGTCTGGTCATCGGGTTGTGTCTCTGATTCCGACAGAATAACAGTCCCGCTAGTTACAAATATCCAGACTGGCGAACCGTGATGTGCTGTCTGCTGCGCCTCTGACAGAACAGCGCACCAGCTGTGGTGAGATTTAGCCGCTGCAACACGCCGCTACTGCCGGTTTGCCACTATGGACGAAGAAGGCGCTGGCGACTCAGGGCCTTCCCTTGGCGAACGGCCAGACCACGTTACAGCAGGTTCCCACCTGTTGGCGTGACACTGGGTACTGATTTCCAGGCTGGATGTAGTACCGTCGCCTTAGCTTTACGTTTTGACGACCTTTGCACCTTTCGCCTGCATGATATCAACCGTTTACAATATGCAGTCGACATTCGCCCTCTTCCAGAGTCCCAGGGTGGAAACCTCTCTGCTTCTTCGAGGAACACTTGGTTTGGCAGCCTTTCCTCACCCGCTATTGCCACAAATACAGCGCCCTCCATGGCACATACCCGTTGCAGCTACACGGCGACTCGCTGACATTTCATCAGCCCTTCTGTGCGAAATGTGTGCTTCCGTACCTGGCTTACTTTACGGATTAGTCTAATGTTATTCCAGATATTCGTGTTTCACTGACGCTGTATGGCACATGAGAGCCACCCACACTAGCTCTTGAACTATGCCTCCTAAACCTGTCGCGTCACCACTTCACTTCCACCCCCACTAAAAATCTTGAGTGGACGGGTGACTACTACAGTACTTTTGAACTGATGAGAGACAGGTCCTGTGGCTTCTGTGGCTCGTCAAAGATTTTCAATAGTTCAGGTGTGGTGGTACATATGAAATCCACACTCCATTAAGACACTCATTTTGTGTGACAGTATGCAATTAATTACAGATGAGGCATAAAATGTGGGCTACCAGGTTTTAAAGTTCATCTTTAATTTGGTGTCATTACCAGATATGCACACATGCAAATTGCTGTTCTCCTTTTATTTCTCTTAAACATGATATTCATTGCCTTATTCCTACACAAGCGTGCTTCTGGCCTAAGCAGGCTGAGCAAACTCTAGCGTGTACCAGAACGGTGTGGGTCATTACGACCAAGATAGATTCAAGGCTACAACATACCACAATAGACAAAGTAGACATGCATAATAGTTTTTCAGATGTTGCGGTGAGTGACAGAAATGTATAAAGGGGCAAAAGAAATTATTCAGTACGTATGTAGAGGTCAAACCTTTAACAATAATAGAGCAGTGTGCGTACTACATCAAGAGCAGATACTGATACATTAGTAGTCACATGGACTAAGCGGACGTTTACAGGTTCTCCTCTCTAGAAGCACGATAGAACCACTAAGGTGGAAGATTTACGCATTATCATTACAATTATTGCCGATTTTGTAAACTCATAATGTTCAACATACAGCAAGACATCATTGTACAACAACACTACGTAAAGAAAAAAAACCTATACTAATTACATTACCTGTACAACTGTATTTACATTTGTACAGATAATTTTTATTGAAGTCAGCAGTTCCACATACCAAGACGTTTATCTTCATACTTGTTTTGCAAATAAAATAAGTGATTTCACTTTAACGATGAAATTCACAATGCCTCAACTATATTTAGTATAAAATTTGGAGCAATCATAATACACCAGTAACGTTAATGTTGAACTGTCTTTACACTTACCAATAGTTACCTTCATCCCGTAGACGCAGTAGTGTTGTAACAGTGGAAAATAAAACATTAAGTTTAAGACTCGCTTCTTTCAGGTTCTTCATTGGCCTGCTATGCCACCTCCATACTCCGCTGTCTCGCATCTGAACGTCGTAGGCTCCTTTCTGCTCCCTCATGCTAGGCAACATGCTGTGAATAATGAATTACATATTGAAAACAATTAATGGCCACTTTCTAAAGAGTATCTACTCCTAAGCTGATATTTACACAAACCACGAAAGCCTCGATAGCATGCCGTTTGCTAAACTTTACATAGGTGACTTGAATTAGAAGTGAAATCTAATACTTACACTGAGTACAGAAGCTCTTGGAGTTACGCTATCACTTGATTTGTAATGGAATTGATAAAAAAAGTAAGTTACAGTCCTCATTTCTAAAACTGAGATCGATATTTTGATAAAGGTGGACTTACACTAATTTAATCAAAAATTGATAACTGACAACATCTGTCAAATTCTTTTAAAAATGCCACTAGACACATATATCAGATTTGAGCGTTGCCGTAACAACTGGTTTACACAATCTACAATTATATCACTGGTAATGTTCTGATGTTCCTTTGGTTGTATTGTTGCAGGAATGCTGACAGTATCTAGTTATAGTCGGTTGTTAAACAAACTTCCAAAGAAATTTTGGTGAACTTTATAAAGTTTATAAACCTTAAAAGTAACTTTGTGTCTTCAGTTTCCTAATACCCACTTACGTGAATGGATTTACTTCATATACACATCTTAGTGGTGGCTGATGCAGTATTAGTTAAAAATCATTTGTCAACTAAAGCTGTCACTGACCAATGTGGTAAGTAACCTCCTGAGTCTTTATTTTTTTACGCGTGATGACAAATTGTTCATTGGTGACGGTCTTATCTGTTCTAATGAAGATTAAGAGGGCCTGGAATAAGATCAGGTCAGTAGGAGTCATTCCTTCAAATGAGGTCACCGCTGTTGATATGATGTTTCCTGTCTGTCAGATGCGGTGTAGTAGTAAATGCTGCTAATCTTCGTGTCCAAGTTGTTAAACGATAAGCAGTATTTGAGTATGAACGATTTTAAGAATTTCCGCTATGTGAATCGTGATAAATTGCATGTCGGAGGTGAACAGCTGTCTTCGACTTCTGTTCTATTGTTGGAACAATTGTGCAGACTAAATAGGGGCGTGAGTGGCACTATATGAGGGAAGAAAGTCGGTAAAGTTATGAAATTAGCAACGTAAGAGCAATTCCAGTAATCTAAAAGAGGAAAGAGGTTGCGGTGTGTCTCGATCGGCTTACATTTATCTTGTGGAACGACAGTATGGTTATCAAAGCGTCCTCTTTATGCGACGGAAAATGTAGCAAAGAACAGGCATAACGGTTCCGTAGAGCCTAAAGGAAAAGCATATGTGTTTAAATGCCGAATGCGATTGCACAGCACAAATGTTTTGTGGGATGGCTTTACCTGCACGATTTTTACAGCTCAGTTTCAGACTAAACTTTCAATAAAAAGGTGTAGGTGGAGTAATCTTTCTTAAGGTTTTATTCAATGCTACTTCCAAAATTGGATATTTTAGAGAGCTGTAATTACAAATCTTCGTTTCAGAAGAGAAGTGTAGTTGCGGATTCTGTGAGTCAGTGGCTCCTGATAGATGAGATCTCGTTCACGCCTTTATAGAGACAACTGAATGGATAAGAGAAGACGAAACAAATGAACGGATAGGGAAAGGAGAATCGAAGTCCGGTAGGAACAAGGTGTGCAGTAACAACCCAGTTTCCACAAGTGAAAATTGAGAACTTTTGGATGATCCGGATCGATTTTTCACTGTTTACCGATTCTATTTAACCGCATGTGATTTTTACATTTCCGTAGTTTCTCACGTATCAGATGAAATACAATAACTAGCTACTGTCACAAATATCCCTGGAATCTTTTTTCGTGTCATTACATACAGCAATATCCCCAGCACTCAGTGGTGATTAAACTTGTCATCAAATGTGAAGCAACTGTGCTGTGTCCAGAACTTTTTAAACGTATTTTATGTACAGTACTGGACTTTTAGATCGATTATCGACACAAATTTCATATAAAATACAGTATAATGTTAACGGCTGTGATGTGATGATTGTATAGACTCTTGATCAAATTATTAAGTGTGGTTGAACACCGAATTCTGCAAGCACCTCCCTCAACTTTTTCCAAATAACTCAGGCAAAGGCTTCCCTGTCGTTAACGAAGCAAATGAAGACGGGAATACAGAACTATCGCGATCTCTCGATTATTTGTCATATGTTGGGAATCTGTTCACCAGTTTGGTAAGTAAGTAATATACTTATCCATTTTTAAGTCAATGGTGGCCCTTCGTGTGTCGACAGGTGATGGCGTTGGCGCTACCCAGTGATAAGGTGACGAACGGCACTGTGGGGACCGTTGTAGGATGGGGCTTGCACCCTCAAATTTATATCCCTGGTATAACCACCGTGGTGATGTTGAGGAGGCTGGAAATGATTATAGACCACTGTAAGCCAGTTACAGACTTTCCCTTCACCGTGCCGCAAGCAATTATTTGTGGACGCCCAAAGATTGATGGCACGCGCGTGTGCCAGATGGATTCAGGGGGACCGCTCACATACGCTGGCATGCAGATAGGCATCATCAGCCGTGCAGATTGCTCTGGTTTTGTGAAGGATGTGATTTTCAGTAGTGTCGCCTACTTTCGTGACTGGATCGATGACGTGACGAAGTAGTGATAGAAGAGCAAGTTATTTTTCTTCTTCTATTGGAAGGAGTCTCTTCAGGAAACCATAAACCTTTGCGGAAGAACATTGCATGTTCTCAATTACTCTTCCTCGAAGACCTGCGGTATGTCAACAACAAAAATTTTAAGCTTATTAAAAAAGTGTCGTTTAAAATTGTTCCTCATCCTACATTGGTAGGAGCAAATGCTGTATTCTGTGAAGTTGAAAGAGATGTAATAAGGATTTTGAAGCAAAATATACGATCCAGAAACAGTTCAAATTTCTTTTTACTCTGCCTTAACTATGAGAGTCTACTACACGTACTTCGACATATTACGGCTTTCCGTTGTGAATAAACTTGTATGTAACAGCTACGAAACAGAAACAAACTGTGATAAATATATGTGATGACATTAACTGAAACATTACATTTTATTCGAGGGATAGTAGAAGTAATACACGTCAAATATGACGTCCGGTATACTGTATTTCTCTCTCTTCAGGGTGAAAAGAAGTCTAAAATTTGCGAAGGTGCAAAGATATTGAGGTGTGGTGACCGTATCATCCGGAAAAGCTCAGTATAGTGTCGCTTTGAAACTCTCAAAATACATTCCGTAAAACAAATCGCGGTGGACATCGACCAACTCCTCAATGGTAATCCAGTGTTTCTCTTTTAGCATACAAGTAGCCACCTGGAAATTAAACCCGTAGAGAACTGAGCATTCCTCATTTCTAACTTGAGGGCGAGCAGTATGGCGAAAACTACTTTTGTCAACGGACAGCATCGCGAGGGAATGGATGAAATGTACTTTAAACCACGTCACACAGCGCATGCCGTCGACGTTTTTACGCACAGGCACTTTCAGTGCAATACAGATATCAAAATTAGTAGTAATAAGAAAGGAAACGGAATGCAAATGCCCTACACTGATCAACTAGATACCATGGTATCCGTTACAACGAAATCTACTGAAAATATCTGTCAATTGCTTGTGGAATTTGCTAACTGGGCTCCTGGTTCCCCATGTATAAAGATTTTCATCATCTACGATACCAGTTGTCCCACACCTTGCATTTATTTCAATTGTTAACTGCGAAAGTATGGAATATCGGAGCTGAACAAAAATGTTAATCCAACCAAACACCTCATATACATGAAGTAATACAAGTAAACAATTTAATTTCATTCACTATAATTTCCTAAGTTTTCAACTGTTAGTGATATGTATTCGTCAAGGACGAAAAGCAATCTTCTCTCCCTTTTAAACAATTTTTAATATAAAAAATAAGAATTTTGATATTTATCTCTTTTTCTATCAGACTATAAGATACATGACTTTGATCATTCACCTCCAAATCCCTTTTCCAAATTTGGCGACATTAAAAAGGTACGAAATCGAGAAATTCGCTCTATACATGATTATTTCCCGCTTCAAACTCATTCTTAGATATTATTTTCTGTCTTTTTTAGGAAATGTATTAACACTTGACCTTCTAAACTAAGCAAAATTGCAGCTTCTTTTCTGTTTTCATCTGTGAATTTTATTATCATTAATGAGTAACTAGGTACTCTATTAACTACGCTGAAGCGCCAAAGAAACTGGTATAGGCAGACATATTCAAATACACAGATATGTAAACGGGCAGAATACGGCGCTGCGGTCCGCAACGTCTATATAAGACCGCAAGCGTCTGGCGCTGTGGTCAGATCGCTTACTGCTGCTACAATGGCAGGTCATAAAGACTTAGGGTTGTTTGAATCTGGTGTTATATTCGGAGCCCGAGCGGTGGGACACTTCATCTCCGAGGTAGAGATGAAATGAGGATTTTCCCGTACGACCTTTTCACGAGTGTATTGTGAATATTAGGAATCCGGTATAACATCAAATCTCCGACATCGCTGAGGACGGATAAAGATCCTGCAAGAAGGGGACCAACGATGAATGAAGAGAACCGTTCAGCTTGACGGAATGCCGCAGACTGTTTCAGATTTCAATGCCTGGCCATCAACAAGTGTCAGCGAACGGAACATTCAACAAAACATCATCGATATGAGCTTTCGGAGCCGAAGGCCCACCCGTGTACACTCGTTGAGTGCCCTACATAAATCTTTACACGTCTCCTGGGCTTGTCAACACCGACATTGGCTTGTTGATGGTTGGAAACATGTTGCCCAGTCGGACGAGTCTGGATTCAAATTATGTACAGCGGACCTTAGGAACCAGTGGACGCTGCATGTCAGCAGGGGACTGTTCAAGCTGGTGGAGGCACAGTAATGGCGTAGAGCGCTGCAGTTCCATTGATGTGGGACCACTGATACTTCTAGATTGCCACTGGAAAAACCACAGATAGCATTGTCTCTTTTCCTTGGACTGTATCCAGTATGATTTCTAGTTTCGTTAAAATTATTAAGGCCCATGCCACTGTTCCTTGTCTCACTTCATTTTGCATCCTCCCGTATGAGATCGAGTGAGCCAACAGTGGCCGTAAACTCTTCCAGGTCCGTTTCACGGAAATGGAGAAGTATTTCCCTAATGGCAAACTAGTAGTCTGCTATTCACTGTTCGCAGTAAATCTCTTGGAGACAATGGCTCATCCCAATTCCGAGTCTTTTTAAGTAGTTTTCTAAGTGGCTCGCCATCACAGGTTTCTTTATTTTAAATATCCTTGTGACTAATGCCCTTTTGGCATATTTATTATTTTATAAATATAAATACTGCCAGTCTTTCCGTACTTATACTCTATCATACAGTTTTAGTCATAATTCTGTGACCATGTTATAGAATGTACACCATTTTTTGTTTTAAATTCTGAGGGAGACACTCCTAGCAGTGTCGAAACCAGGTAAATTTGTTAAAAATAGTGACCGAGGACTGAATTTCTTTCTATTGTAATTTTTCTAAGTATTTACGCAGGTTTCCCTGTCAAGGATATACAGAATGGTTCATTGATAATGACCGGGCCAAACGAAATAACTACAAAGAAAGAAACTCACCTAGCTTGAAGGGAGAAACCTAATCGCGCTATGGTTGGCCCGCTAGATCGCGTTGCCATAGGTCAAACGGATATCAACTGCGTTTTTTAAAATAGGAATCCTCATTTTTATTACATATTCGTGTAGTACGTAAAGAAATATGAATGTTTTGGTTGGACCACTGTTTTCACTTTGTGATAGATGGCGCTGTAATAGTCGCAAATGCATAAGTACGTCGTATTACGCAACATTCCGCCAGTGCGGACGGTATTTGCTTCGTGATACATTACCCACGTTAAAATGGACCGTTTTTCAATCGCGGAAAAGGTCGATATCGTGTTGATGCATGGCAATTGTGATCAAAATGCCCAACGGACGTGTGCTATGTATGCTCCTCGGTATCCTGGACGACATCATCCACGTGTCCGGACCGTTCGCCGGATAGTTACGTTATTTAACGAAACAGGAAGTGTTCAGCCACATGTGAAACGTCAACCACGACCTGCAACAAATGATGATGCCCAGGTAGGTGTTTTAGATGGTGTCACTGCTGATACGCTATTCAGTAGCAGAAAATTTGCGCGAGAATCGGGAATCTCAAAAACGTCGGTGTTGAGAATGCTACATCAACATCGATTTCACCCGTACCATATTTCTATGCACCAGGAATTGCATGGCGACTACTTCGAACGTCGCGTACGGTTCTGCCACTGGGCACAAGAGAAATTACGGGACGATGACAGATTTTCCGCACGCGTTCTATTTAGAGACGAAGCGTCATTCACCAACAGCGGTAACGTAAACCGGCATAATATGTACTATTGGGCAACGGAAAATCCACGATGGCTGCGACAATTGGAGCATCAGCGACCTTGGCGTGTTAATGTATGGTGCTGCATTATGGGAGGAAGGATAATTGGCCCCCATTTTATGGATGACAGTCTAAATGGTGCAATGTATGCTGATTTTCTACGTAATGTTCTACCGATGTTACTACAAGATGTTTCACTGCATGACAGAATGGCGATGTACTTCCAACATGATGGATGTCCGGCACATAGCTCGCGTGCGGTTGAAGCGTTATTGAATAGCATATTTCATGACAGGAGGATTGGTCATCGAAGCACCATTCCATGTCCCGCACGTTCACCGGATATGACGTCCCCGGATTTCTTTCTGTGGGGAAAGTTGAAGGATATTTGTTATCGTGATCCACCTACAACGCGTGACAACATGGGTCACCGCATTGTCAATGCATGTGCGAGCATTACGGAAGACGAGCTACTCGCTGTTGAGAGGAATGTCGTTACACGTATTGCCAAATGCATTGATGTTGACAGACATGATTTTGAGCATTTCTTACATTACTGCGGTATTTACAGATAATCACGCTGTAACCACATGCGTTCTCAGAAATTATAAGTTGACGAAGATACATGTATCACATTGGAACATCCGAAATAAAATATTCAAACGTACCTACGTTCTGTACTTTAATTTAAAAAACCTACCTACTATCAACCGTTCGTCTAAAATTGTGGGCCATATGTTTGTGACTATTACAGTACCATCTATCACAAAGCGAAAATAGTGGTCCAGCTAACACATTCGTGTTTCTTTACGTACTACACGAATACGAGATAAAAAATGGGTGTTCCTATTTACAAAAAACGCAGTTAATATCCGTTTGACCTAGGGCAGCACAATCTAGCGGGCCAACCATAGCGCCATCTGGTTTCCCCCTTCAAGCTAGAGAAGTTTCGTTCTTTGCAGTTTTTTAGTTTGACGATATTTGGTGCTGTCGCGATCAATGGGTCACCCTGTATGTACACGCATCAAAAAAAGTTTTCCAGTACCCCAGTTCATAGAACTCCTGAACATCGGCTTTGACTGTGGATACTGTTCACATACATAGTCCTTTCGACTGTTCAGAGATGTCACTAAACGCGCCCGAAGTTGTAAACAATCATGCATGAGCAGCGTCTATTAGACGGAGGCGGTCTGACAGACGATCAATTCTAGTCATTCCACCAGGAAGCAGGTACACGGCTCGTGTTGTCTGTAGCTCAGCCATGCGTAGACGGTCAGTACCGCGGATCGATCGCTTCCGCCTTGTTACTTTGAGCCAGGAAGGACTCTCAACAAGGGAAGTGTCCAGGCTTCTTGGAGTGAACCAAAACGATATGGTTTGGACACGGAGATACAGAGAGACAGGAACTGTAGATGACATGCCTCGCTCAGGCCACCCAAGAGCTGCTACTGCTGTGGGTGATCGTTACCTACGGATTGTGGCTCGGAGGAACCCTGACAGCAAAGCCACCGCGTTGAATAATGCGTTTCGTGCAGCCACAGGACGTCGTGTTACGACTCACACTGTGCGCGAAAAGACTGCATGATGCGCAACTTCACTCCCGACGTCCAAGGCGAGGTCCATCTTTGCAACCGCGACACCGTGCAGCGCGGTACAGATGGGCCCAACACCATGCTGAGATGATCGCTCTGGATTGGCATCAAGTTTTCTTCACCCATAAGTGTCTCTTATGCCTTCAACCAGACAATCGTAAGAGACGTTTTTGGAGGCAATCCGGTCAGGCTCAACCTCTTACACTCACTGTCCAGCATTTGCAGCAAGGTGGTGGTTCCATGCTGTTTTGGGAAGGCGTTATATGGGGCTTACATACGCCGCTGGTGGTCATGGAAGACGCCGTAATGGCTGTACGATATGTAAATGCCCTCCTCCGACCGATAATGCAACTATATGGGCAGCATATTGGTGAAGCATTCGTCTTCATGGACGACAATGCACGCCTCCATGGTGCACTACTTGTGAATGACTTCCTTCAGGATAACTATAACGCTCGACTAGAGTGGATAGCATGTACTCCGGACATGAACCCTAACTGATATGCATGGGATAGATGGAAAAGGGCTGTTTATGGACGACGTAACCCACCAACCACTCTGAGGGATCCTCGCCGAATCGCCGTTGAGGAGTGGGACAATCTGGAACAACAGTGCCTTGATGAATTTGTGGGTAGTATGCCATGGCGAATGCCGGCATGGGCGAATGCCAGGGCACGTGCTACTGGGTATTAGACTTACCGGTGTGTGCAGCAATCTGGACCACGACCTCTGAAGGTCTCGCTGTATGGTGGTACAACATGCAATGTGTGGTTTTCATGAGCAATAGAAAGGGCGGAAATTATGTTTATGTTGAATATTGCTATTTTCTGTACTTTTTTTATGTGTGTATATACCACACCCTCTGCGCGTCCCCAGGTGGCACACAGGGGAATGCCGGGCAGATATGTAGAGTAGGTGGGAAATAAAATAGCACCGGCGGACGGAAATGACAACCAAAATCGATGCTGCGTCTGACTTGGAGCAAGCGGCAGTATGGTTAGCGTCTGTTCACCAAGAGCTGCAGATGCAACATGTGCTCCAGGAACTGACAATCGCTGGTTCTAACTACCGTAGTGGACAATCACTGGTCACCATTGTTACAAGTAACCTGCAATAGCGCAGGTGGTAACCAATCCATCCACCAATTGACGGCAACCGGGCATTCGGATTCTGGGGGCCCGGACTCCTGGGCTTCCACAAACCCAGTAAAAATCGGGGTTCTCTGGCAAACTCCCATTCAAAACAACAACACGGTTACGGACTATCAACATTAATATACTCATATAGCCCGGAAAGCTGCTCAATCTAGTGACAGAACTAGGTAGACACAAGTTTCTAATCTTTGCGCTCCAGGGGACACGTTTCACAGACGAAGACACCACGGACTACGGCAAATACCGCATCTTCAAAAGCAAAACTGGCAGGTGCGTTGCCAAAGGCACTCCACTACTGCAGATGGCCTTCATGGTTCACAAGACCGCAGTCGAATCCGTAACAGAAGCTACACCACTAAATAACCTACTGATGACTATGAGAGGTCTGTAGGCCAAAAAAAAGTACACACTGATCAATGCACACGAGCCCACTAAACAGAGTAACAAGAAAGACTCAAAGGGGGCAGAAAAATTCTGGTCGTCCCTCGAGAAAGTGATGTCCATAGCCCCCAGGAATGATGTAAAACTACATCAGGGAGGCTTTAATGCACAAATCGGCAGAAAAAAACAACGAAGGAAAACGGAATTTATCCACAGCATAAATCTACTAACAAAAATGGCACACGGCTCATAGAACTCTACCAACAGAACAACATCAAGCTCATGTCGACTCTCCTCAGAGAAGACCATAGAAAACAGAAGTTCCAAATCGACCATGTGGCAATCACGTACGCAGTACAGAAAGAGACCCGCAATGTGCAGACACGCAGGGGAGCCAATATCGATTCGGATCATTACCTCAAACGTGTTAAAATCAAATTCACCCAAAAGAGAAATCTCAGTAAGAAAACCCCCTTACAAAAATTAACACAAAGAAGGTCGCAGAAGCTCGAGTGAAAGAAGCCTGGAAAGAAAAAAACACGTAAATGACTCGCAAAATTTCAATCTAAAAATCACAAAAAAAGTACAAGACCTCATTCCTCTGAAAAAGAACACTAATCACCCCTGGTGGGACACCAACTGCGGAAATGCACTCGTGACCAGGCAAGTTGCATACCAGAAATACAACAGCAAAAACTCTCCAGAAAATTTTTGGCTTTCAACGAAACACGAAAATCAAACTCAAGAATTATCAGGCAAGCCAAGATAAAATTCATGAAAGAACTGTTGGACTCCGTGGAGAACAACTTCCGTAACTACAACACAAGACATCTCTGCAGGACGTTTGTAGGGCAAATACGAAGATACACACCACCGAATATCTGCTTCAGGAAACGTGATGAAAAATTGGCACTCACAAATAAGAATAATTGCAAGGTGTTGGCACAGTATTTCTCAAAACTTCTGAATTACCAAGAACCCATAGCGAAATTCCCAGAGGAAGAACCGACAGAGAAGCACACAGACGTTTTGGAGGAGGGCATCTGGGTGTTGTTTGTGCTGGTTTTTCACTTGTGCCTGAGCACTCGATGTCGATTTTAAATCTCCATATAGCCAGAGAATTGTGGTAGCCACTATGTATTTTCACCACTACCGGGGCAGCAAACCAAGTCTTGGTTTTTAACAGGTTCAGTTACCTCAACCTCATCACGGTGGTAGAGTTCTTGCTTAACGACCACTCATTTCAAGACTGGAATAGGTCACGTCTGGCAGAAATAGGAAGCATGGCTATATGAGCCTGGAAATCTCTGTCGCATCCCACAACACGTTCGAAGACAGGCACGAATACGTTACGTGGGTCGTTGTCGAGTCCCTGGAAGGAAACCATCTCAGAGATGACCATAATCTCGTCGTTGATAGTGAATACAAGCAACAAGAACGTAATCATACCAAAGATGTTTCTGCTCAAGTGACTGTTGGCAAAATACAGCCTAATTGGCAATGTGATCTTTGTAGGTGGCAGTAATTACACAGGTCTGCAAGAAAATAATTTTTAATGCTGTTTGAAATTTGAGAACTGAATTTTTTGTACTTTTCAACACTGATTTCAAAAATGCAATCCATTTTTTTCTAGCACGTTAGGTTTTCTCTCAAAAAAGGTATTATTTTTGGATATAATAACAAAATTTAAGTAATTTACCACTTTTTTCCACTGTTATAAAATTTTATTTTATTTATAAACCATGTTCTAAACAACATTTCCAGTACACTTCTATTTCTCTTTAAGCTCGTAAGTCCTTATAATAATGCTTTCGCTTTCTATCGAACCTTCTTTTATTGCTTTTATAGCTTTGTCCTCGTTGAGGATCACCTCTTTTTATCATCCAGCAGTAGTCTGCTATCATGTTGACGTTCCATCTTCCTTGATGACTTCTTTCCATTTCTTTGATGTCTTGCTGGAATCTTTCGCCCTGCTCTTCACTTACATCACCAGTGTTTGCAGGAAAGTAGTCAAGATGTGAGTGGAGAAAATGAACTTTAATGCTCAAGTTACAGCGCAGTGAAACCTGTTATTCAAGGGAAGACAATATTCGGTTACGAATGTGGACAGGGCCGTAATCAGTTACTATTGGTTGCCTTTTACAGTTACACATTTATTTTTAAAACAATAATTCCAGACTCAACAATAAAGAAAATACCACACAATTGTGTAAATAATAGTGTTTTCTGTGCGTTACAATTTAGAAAATCACCATAAAATACAGATAGTGTTTAAATAGAAACAAGCCACTGTGATCACGGCTGAAGGCCTTACACGCCAAGAATGGTAATAAATTAATAATATTTAAGAACTCGCTGCACATCCAACTTACAGGTATTGAAATATTAAGAAGTAAGTGGCCATTTACGCAGCAGAAGGTATGAGACGCCAGGAATGGCAGTAAATAACGTTTTAGGGCTTACTGCCAAACTACAAATATCGAATTATTTTTTCAAAGCAAGTGACCACAATCATAGCTGAAGACCTTACGCGTCAGGAAACAGTGCCCTTGTTATCTCAGAGTGTCATGGACGGGGCCGCAATTAGCACAGCTGGTGTTACAACTTCAGGGCATATAGCGATAGCTGCTGAGGCGACAACTGCTGCCGCCGCAGGTGCTGCTTACGGCGTTAAAAAAGTAGTTGAACGTGTACAGAACAAAGGATATACTTTACCTGGTAGTGATTACGTAGGACCGGGAAATCCTATAAATATAGACGCACCGCGTAGTGGAGCAGATGTCATTGCTAAAGAGCACGACGTAGGATACGATAATCTGCTAAAGAAAGCAAGAAAACGACCATTTACAGAAGAAGAGTTTAGACAACGAGTTCAACAGTTGGACGCAAAAGCTATAATTGATTTCGCAAATGACTGTAGTCATACACGAAATTGGCATTCACTTGTGGGAAAATACGGCCTGAAATTGAAGACAGCTGTTGAACAACGTATTGGAAAAACTTTGTACCCGAAACAACCGAATGCCGAAAAAACAGGTACGTAAATATAATTTTGTTGTGTATAATATATTTTTGGTTTCCATTGTTTGATTTTAACGCTTCTTGCCTTCAGAATTATGATATTCCACCGTGGGAGCGGTCTAATTGGGAGTTTATGCATGAATGCCAGAAACGGTATCCCTGTGAACAAATTCAGAAACCTGCTGTAAAACAGCAATTACAAGCAAGGGTTAATTAAAATAAACAAGCAACTGACCAGCAAACGGGTGAAATCAGATGATGGTAACCTTGTTACACAGCCCTTACACTTCAAGATTTATTCCAAATGCGACAGGAACTATTAACTAGACATGATGTTGTTGTGGTCTTCAGTCCTGAGACTGGTTTGATGCAGCTCTCCATGCTACTCTACCCTGTGCAAGCTTCTTCATCTCCCAGTACCTAATGCAACCTACATCCTTCTGAATCTGTTTAGTGTATTCATCTCTTGGTCTCCCTCGACGCTGCCCTCCAATACTACATTGGTGATCCCTTGATGCCTCAGAACATGTCCTACCAACCGATACATTCTTCTAGTCAAGTTGTGCCACAAACTTCTCTTCTCCCCAATCCTGTTCAATACGTCTTCATTAGTTATGTGATCTACCCATCTAATCTTCAGCATTCTTCTGTAGCACCACATTTCTAAAGCTTCTATTCTCTTCTTGTCAAAACTAGTTATCGTCCATGTATCACTTGCATACATGGCTACGCTCCATACAAATACTTTCAGAATCGACTTCGTGACACTTAAAACAATACTCGATGTTAACAAATTTCTCTTCTTCAGAAACGCTTTCCTTGCCATTGCCAGTCTACATTTTATATCCTGTCAACTTCGACCATCATCAGTTATTTTGCTCCCCAAATAGCAAAACTCCTTTACTACTTTAAGTGTCTCATTTCCTAATCTAATTCCCTCAGCATCACCCGACTTAATTCGACTACATTCCATTATCCTCGTTTTGCTTTTGTTGATGGTCATCTTATACCCTCCTTTCATGACACTGTCCATTCCGTTCAACTGCTCTTCCAAGTCCTTTGCTGTCTCTGACAGAATTACAATGTCATAGGCGAAACTCAAAGTTTTTATTTCTTCTCCAAGGATTTTAATACCTCCTCCGAATTTTTCTTTTGTTTCCTTCAGTGCTTGCTCATTATACAGATTGACTAATATTGGGGAGAGGCTACAACCCTGTCTCACTCCCATCCCAACCACTGCTTCCACTCATGCCCCTCGTCTCTTATAACTGCCATCTGGTTTCTGTACAAATTGTAAATAGCCTTTCCCTTCCTGTATTTTACCCCCGCCTCCTTCAGAATTTGAAAGAGAGTATTCCAGTCAACATTATCAAATGCTTTCTCTAAGTCTACAAATGCTAGAAACATAAGTTTGCCTTTCCTTAATCTAGCTTCTAAGGTAAGTCGTAGGGTCAGTATTGCCTCACGTGTTCCAACATTTCTAAGGAATCCAAACTGATCTTCCCCGAGGTCGGCTTCTACCAGTTTTTCCATTCGTCTGTTAACAATTCGCGTTAATATTTTGCATCCGTGACTTATTAAACTGAAAGTTCTGTAATTTTCACATCTGTCAGCACCTGCTTTCTTTGGGATTGGAATTATTATATTTTTCTTGTAGTCTGAGAGTATTTCGCCTGTCTCATACATCTTGCTCATGGTAGAGTTTAATCAGGACTGGCTTTCCCAAGGCAGTCAGTAGTTCTAATGGAATATTGTCTACCCCCGGGGCCTTCTTTCGACTCTGGTCTTTCAGTGCTCTGTCAAACTCTTCACGTAGTATCGTATCTCCCATTTCATTTTCATCTACATCCTCTTCCATTTCTATAATGTTGTCCTCACGTACAGTGCCCTTGTATAGATCCTCTATATACTCCCTCCACCTTTCTGCTTTCCCTTCTTTGCTTAGAACTGAGTTTCCATCTGAGCTCTTGATATTCATAGTGGTTCTCTTTTCTCCAAAGGTCTGTTTAATTTTCCTGTAGGCAGTATCTATCTTACCCCTAGTGAGATAAGCCTCAACATCCTTACATTTGTCCTCTAGGCATCCCTGCTTAGCCATTTTGAACTTCCTGTCGAACTCATTTTTGAGACGTTTGTATTTCTTTTTGCCTGCTTCATTTACTGCATTTTTATATTTTCTCCTTTCATCAGTTAAACTCAATATTTCTTCTGTTACCCAAGGATTTTTACTAGCCCTAGTATTTTTACCTACTAGATCCTCTGTTGCTTCACTACTTTATCTCTCAAAGCTACCCACTCTTCTTCTACTGGATTTCCTTCCCCCATTCCTGTCAATTGTTCCCTTATGCTCTCCCTGAAACTCTGAACAACATCTGGTTTAGTCAGTTTATCCAGGTCCCATCTCCTTAATTCCCACCTTTTTGCAGTTTCTTCAGTTTTAATCTCCAGTTCTTAACCAATAGATTGTGGTCAGAGTTCACATCTGCCTCTGGAAATGTCTTACAATTTAAAACCTGGTTCCTAAATCTCTGTCTTACCACTATATAATCAATCTGTAACCTGTCAGTATATTCAGGCTTCTTCCATGTATACAACCTTCTTTTACGATTCTTAAACCAAGTGTTAGCTGTGATTAAGTTGTGCTCTGTGCAAAATTCTATCAGGCGGCTTCCTCTTTCATTTTTTACCCCCAATCCATATTCACCTACTACGTTTCCTTCTCTCCCTTTTCCTACTACCGAATTCCAGTCACCCATGACTATTAAATTTTCATCTTCCTTCACTGGCTGAATAATTTCTTCTATTTCATCATACATTTCTTCAATTTCTTCATCTGCGGAGCTAGTTGGCACATAAACTTGTACTACTGTAGAAGGTGTGGGCTTCGTCTCTATCTTGGCCACAATAATGCTTTCACTATGCGTTTGTAGTATCTTACCCGCACTCCTATTTTTTTTATTCATTATTAAACCGACTCCTGCATTACCCCTATTTGATTTTGTATTTATAACTCAGTATTCACCTGACCAAAAGTATTGTTCCTGTTTCCAGCGAACTTCACTAATTCCTACTATATCTAACTTTAACCTATCCATTTTCCTTTTTCAATTTTGTAACCTACCTGCTCGATTAAGGGATCTGACATTCCACGCTCCGATCCGTGAAACGCGTTTTCTTTCTCCTGATAACGACGTCCTCTCCAGTAGTCCCCGCCCGGAGATCGGAATGGGGCACTATTTCACCTCTGGAATATTTTACCCAAGAGGACGCCATTATCATTTAACCATACAGGAAAGCTGCATGCCCTCGGAAAAAATTACGGCTGTAGTTTCCCCTTGCTTTCAGCCGTTCGCGGTACCAGCACAGCAAGGCTGTTTTGGTTAGTGTTACAAGGCCAGATGAGTCAATCATCCAGACTGTTGCCCCTGCAACTACTGATAAGGCTGCTGCACCTCTTCAGGAACCACACGTTTATCTGGCCTCTCAAGAGATACCTCTCCGTTGTGGTTGCACCTACGGTACGGTTATCTGTATCACTGAGGCACGCAAGCCTCCCCACCAACGGCAAGGTCCATGGTACGTAACCTTTAATTTAGGCATTACAAGGTATCTGTTAAATAATACAATAATAAAACACAAATAACAGTCACAGACAATGATCCAGGAATCGACCTCTGAGAACGTCCAGCAACAAACACTTTCGCGAGCGATGAGATAGGCAGCCAACAGTTTCATTCACTTCACAAGAATGTAACCCAGACTAACGAATGACTAATGAATGACTAATGAAAATCTTGCTGAAGCTACTTGACGTCCAATAAACCAAATGCTAGAAGGTAACATCACGTCAAAGCCGGAACCAGATGACTGCACTACGCCCCCGCCGGCTTGGGTGGCCGAGCGGTTTTAGGAGCTACAGTCAGGAACCGCGTGACCGCTACGGTCGCTGGTTCGAATCCTTCCTCGGGCATGGATATGTGTGATGTCCTTAGTTAGGTTTAAGTACTTCCAAGTTATAGGGGACTGATGACCTCAGAAGTTAAGTCCCATAGTGCTCAGAGCCATTTTGAACTACGCCCCCAGAATACGGTGCTTACAGCGCCTGGAACGGGAAAGGAATCACTATCACCAGAGTAGAAGAATCACAAACGGTCTACAATCAAGAAAGCTGTCAAAACTACACGCCTTACCGGATAGCAGTGGCAAAACGATGAAAACATACACCGCCATTACATACACTAACCCCCAGGGCAGGTAACTGGGGCGTTAGGGGCCACCAGCCAGTAAAAATACCGCTGGTTGAACTTAACAACTTGTACCAAGCTGAACGGAGTAAATTGTAATAAGAAGTCGATGAAAGCTAATGTGATCCGATTACCCAAAGCACTCCACTCGCTTCTCTTAGCCTAGACGACACTACGAGCAGCAACACGAATCCAAGTCACTGGAGAATTACGAGATGTCAGAGTGGTGGAGGTATATCTACTTGAATTGAAATGCACTCATCCTAAAGCCTGCAGTATCTGGTTTACGAAGAGGTCGTGCACCCTCGCTACCACAGCTATTCCATCCAGCAGTCCATGAGCGCCGTCATCGGTCCCGGCGTGTTTTCACATTGCAAGGACCTGGTTCCTCTTCTGTCCCCAATCAAACTGCCACACTGACATGACATGTCACGGAAAAACAACGACGCCGCTCAAAAGACAGGGCAACAGTTACTACATGTCGATAACAACTGCTGCTGCCACTAGCGGACAGGCAAAGCTTGGGAAACGAGTGGCGCCAGTCAAGACGAGAAGAAGACAAACAACTGCAACCATGCCAACTAAAGGATATGGTCTGGCCCCCATCAGAGGGCGGAAACGTACAAACAGCAACAACGCGAGCCGCAGCATGGCTCACCCAGCTTCTTAAAGTTGTCGAGTATATCTGTGACCATTGCCTTGTAGTATGGATGTCTTTTTTTTTCCTAGGAAACTGGTAACAACTAATTTCAAATATGTCTATGCTGCCCTATCTTCTGTTTCCACTATGTTCACAGAGTTGGGGATAGTCACTAGTTTTTTAATGTCCCATCCCCCTTTAGTTTTACCTGTCATAAACAAGGAGCCAGCCGCGGTGGTCTAGCGGTTCTAGGCGCGCAGTCCGGAACCACGCGACTGCTACGGTCGCAGGTTCGAATCCTGCCTCGGGCATGGATGTGTGTGATGTCCTTAGGTTAGTTAGGTTTAAATAGTTCTAAGTTCTAGGGGACTGTTGACCACAGATGTTAAGTCCCATAGTGCTCAGAGCCATTTGAACCATAAACAAGGATGACTGAATCATTCCTCTTCTTTTCGCAATGCCGTAACAAATTGTTTCATCAGCCCTACTTAATGTGAAATGGTGGAAGTAATACCGTTTTGGGATCCACAAGGCTTTTCCTCTCAACATTTTCAACCCCTACCTGTAAGAATTTCCTCAACTTTCAAATGGCTCTCTGAGAACTATGGGACATAATATCTGAGGTCATCGGTCCCCTAGAGCTTAGAACAACTTAAACCTAACTAACCAAAGGAATTCACATACATCCATGCCCGAGGCACGATTCGAACCTGCGACCGTAGCGGTCGCGCGGTTCCTCACTGAAGCGCCTAGAACCGCTCGGCCACAGCGGCCGGCTGACAGTGAAGAATCTGTATAACATGTAGCAAGGAAGATGTAGCAAGGAAGTGTCTGGCTATTTAAAGGCCTGTTCGGGAATTTCAGAGTGAGCTACATTGTGCTTGATGGTATCATGAATCGTCACATCACTGCAGTATTTGCCACAGTGACATTTGAATCTGTGTTGTCTAGTAAGGCCTTGCAAGTGAGGCAGATACTGTTCAAAAAGATTTTGGGCCTGCAGCCAACATCGTAAATTTCATTGCACGATATTTCGGTTGGACAACTGCCAGTCATCTTCAGGTGAGCCGAACGAGGACTGACGAAGACACTTTTCATTCCCCTGCTCCATATGGGCAGGGGGGGCTGTCAGCAGCACAGTCCGCCGCTCTTCAGCCGAGTGACATGACATCTAATACAAGAATAAAATGTTACATATAAGGCAATAAAAAAGGGGAACATAACACAGAGTCAGGGGAGATAATGGAGGTTAAAATACACTGACATGGAGATGTTAATGGGGGGACAATTAAAAAAGTCGACATGAAGTTAAAAAACACAGTTGGTGATTCTTAAAACACAAAGAAGACTCTGAAGGCACACACACAGGTTAAAAGTCGGCAACAGTATTAAAAAACACTCCAGAACAACACACTTAAAGCCCACTTGGAGCACACATGGTGTAGAATAAAACTGCCAGGTCGAAGCTGCCGAGGGAGAGTCTGGAGAGGATGGAAAAGGAGTGGAGAGCAAGGTGCAGCAGGGCAGGCGGCGTGATGAAAAGAGTAGGGGCGTCAGCAGGTACACCAAGAGGCAGGAGACTATGAAGAGGGAAGACAAGGGAGGAGGGAGTGCAGAGACACTGAAGGGGATCACAAGAGAGGGAGCGGGAGTAGGAGGGGAAAACCGCTCAGGAGAAGGGAGGGGGAGGAGAGGGAGCCCTGACAAGGAGGCAGGAGGAAGATGGGGTTAGGGCTGGTAGTAAGCGTACTTGTCAGACCAGAAACTCATCATCTGGTAGGGGTAGATGGTGGAAGTTGCGTTCGGAAGGGAGGAGGAGGGTGTGGAGATGGATAGAGGGTGGGAACGAGGACATTCTCTGCTCAAGCTTACGTAGTGCGCTGATGGTACTGCTGCGCATGCTTTGCAGTCACAGAGACAGAAGGGCCACACTGCCCAGCGACAGCGCCCTCGCAGCTGGAACTGCAATACTCAGCTGCAACACTCTACCATGAAATCACAACATTGGCTGCTAATGGCAACAGGGGAAGGGACTAAAGGTATCAAGTGGTGATCATAGCATGAGACTACGGAGTGTAGTTGAGCTGCTCAGTTGATGAGTAACTCACAACAGTGCTACAATGATGCGTTGATACAGAACAGGGCAAAGGCAACGATAAACAAAGCAAATATTTCATTACGTCTAATTGCTGCCGAAGTTGACATCTCATCAGAAAGGAACCCAACGTATTTCGCAGAGAGAGAAAGAAGTGTCAGATGAAATATTAACATTTATGAAAGTTGAGACATTGGGATGTGCGGTGTCGTATACGCTCGACTGTGTGGGCAATGCACATGAGCAGTACAATCATGATGATGAACCGTGCGTAACAAGTGAAAATGATGTAGAATCAGATGTCGAGCCATGTAGTTCATCATCCTTGTCGGACAGGGAGCCATAAATCTCGTCTCCAGTGAAACATGGTACACACAATCGTTGTTCAAGAAACGGGCACTACACATAATTTCGTACGTGGAAGATCATCTGCATTGCATCACCTCGGTTCCGAGAGTTCCTGAATCTGTACAGAAAACTGGCATATAGAACAACATAAACATCTTTTCCGCCCTTTCTATTGCTCATGAAAATCGACACATTGCATGTTATACCACCATACAGCGAGACCTTCAGAGGTGGTGGTCCAGATTGCTGTAAACACTGGTGACTCTAATATCCATTAACACCTCCTCTTTCATTGATGCATGTCTGTATTCGTCGTTGCATAGTATCTACAAGTTCATCAACACACTGTTGGCCCCGATTGTCCCACTCCTCGACGGCGATTTCGTGTAGATCCCTCAGAGTTGTTGTTGGTTCACGTCGTCCGTACACAGCACTTTTCAACCTATCCCAGGCATGTTCGATAGGGTTCCAGGTCGAGCGATTTCGTTATCCTGAAGCAATCGTTCACAAGATGTGCACAATGGGGGCACGAATTGTCATTCATGAAGACGAATTCAATATGCTGCTGATATGCTTGCACTATCTGTCAGAGGACGGCATTCACTTATAGTACAGCCGTTACGGTTCCCTCGATGACCACCAGCGGTGTAATTCGGCCCCACATACTGCGACCTCAATACAGCAGGGAACCTCCACCCTGCTGCATTCGCTGTACAGTTAGTGTAAGGCGTTCAGTCTGAGCGGGCTGCCTCCAAACACGTCTTCGACGACTGTCTGGTTGAAAGAATATGAGACACTCATCGGTGAAACGAACGTGATGCCAACCCTGAGTGGTCCATTCGGCATATTGTTGGGCTCACATGTACCGCGCTGCATGGTGTCGTGGTATCAAACAAGATGCGCATCATGCAGCCCGTTGCGCACAGTTCGAATCGTAGCACGACGTCATGTGACTGCACGAAAGGCATTATTCAACATAGCGGTGTTGCTGTCAGGGCTTCTCCGAGCCATAATCCGTAAGTAGCAGCTATCCACAGCAATAGTAGCCCTTGGGCGGCCTGAGTGAGGCACGTCATCGGCAGTTCCTGTCTCTCTGTATCTCCTCCATGTCCGAACAACATCGCTTTAGTTCACTGCGAGACGGCCGGACACTTGTTGGGAGTCCTTCCTGGCTCAAAGTAACAATGCGGACACGATCGAACCGCCGTATTGACCTTCTAGGCATGACTGAACTACAGACAACACGAGCCGTGTACCTCTTGCCACGTGGAATGACTGGAACTGATCGGCTGTCGAACACCCTCCGTCTAATAAGCGCTGCTCTTGCAAGGTTGTTTACATCTTTGGTCGGGTATAGTGACATTTCGGAACAGTCAAAGGGACTTGTCTGTGATACAATATCCTGGGAACCGGCGTGATGCAAAACTTATTTTGATATATATATTGTGAGCGGCAGTAGAGTTGCTATCGATTTATGATACCATGGAATCATCTCTTTTTCCCTCTCACAGTTTTCAATTTATTTGTGTGCATTTCAGTAAGAAAATAATTAACAAAGGCCAAGTAATAAAATAAGTGTTCTTTATTAAGCACGTACTTTCTGAAATAGACTCGTTTTTCAAGAAAAGATCGATCTGATTAAGCTAATGATAACTATTTCATCTGAACGGAATTAAACTCGGAAGAAATAGCTGGTCAGTTCTAAGACTAGGATTCAGCACTCCCAACATTACTTAGGCCAACCATTCGAACGCAACTTCTCAACTCCGAACTGTAGTTTTTAATGACTGAATTAAATTTCCGCCATTTGACTGTACAACTTCTCTAATGTCCATTTGACTGTACAAATTCTCTAATATGTTTTTAATATACGATGACTTGTTTCGGGATTCTTACCCAATTAGAAACAGTGTGTAGTGAGAACGACACGAAAGTTCATCCCTTATAAAACTGAAGGCACAGCTAATACACGGCTAGGTTTACAATGCGGCCACAAACGCTTATTGGCCGCAAAGGTAGATGTGCCTCTGCAGCACCAAGTGGCTGGGCTTTGTAGGTCATGCGAGCGCATACAGATATAACACTGCCATCTAGCGGCCATAATCGTGTCCCATGCCTTCTAGCAGGTTTTGAAATTCACATGGCCAGGATACCAGATTTTCATATTGGCATAATGTGAGGATCATTTGCGTATTGGACCTTAAGCGTTAAGTTGCTGGTGGATGGTTTCAAAAATGGTTCAAATGGCTCTGAGCACTATGGGACTTAACATCTATGGTCATCAGTCCCCTAGAACTTAGAACTACCTAAACCTAACTAACCTAAGGACATTACACACATCCATGCCCGAGGCAGGATTCGAACCTGCGATCGTAGCAGTCGCGCGGCTCCGGACTGAGCGCCTAGAACCGCTAGGCCACCGCGGCCGGCTGTGGATGGTTTTCCGGCTATGAATTGTTTCTTGCTGCCTGTTGTAATGATACTTGAATTACGTAACCATTACAGCACCTCACCTCAACCTCTCGATACCGGCAATATTCTACAGTGTTCCTGTAAAATAGTTAACATATTTCTGTGACAACATTCTGATTTGATTTCATTAATGTAGAGGTACTATGATACATCGATATGTTTATGTTGCAATGATATTATTCTTCTGAGCGTTCTTTCTTTTGTCACTATGATCTTTGACGTAGGTGTAACTCTGATTTTTGGGCGCGTAAGCGGTTATTGGAGAGTCAAGTCTTGGTCGTCATGTTGAAAAGACGCAAATTGTAGTCAGTTTATGAAATGTGAACTTTAACAGTGACGAAGATATTTTCAAGTATGTTTTATATTGGGAAGTGATGGTGCAACAAAAGTAATAAAAAAGAATAAGCTAAATTCGGAGTGCTGATTACTTTTTTTACATCACCATTGCCGTAACTTGCAAAAGTTTAATCTTCAAGAATGGTTTATGAAACACATCTATACAACTTTTGAATACCGCAGAATAACACCTAGGACTCTTTGCGTCCGAGCTTGGAATCATCACCATTCAGATATTCGACGATTGAGCCATGAGTTCACAACGAGACCAGCGTGGGAAACACGAAAAGATGAGTGCCTAGTTTATACATTATTTCATGAAATGACTTAATTAACTGTGCTATAATGACATCTGCCACATAATATAACTTTGTTGTTGCCCGAAAATGCAATATTTAGCAGCGTGAGCAACACTACAATCATAATTAATTTCTGACCTTTGTTGTGGTAGGGTTGTTAGACTGTGCACCGATTTCAACGTCTGTCTGATAAGGAAACCTTAAACGCGATGTCAATTCAGTCTTGGGGAAGTCTCGTTTGAAAGTGTAACGTTAACAAATACGACAGGAAAAATATTAGGTGTTAATGAATCACCGTGTACTTCATGGAGGGTGAAGGAAAATGAGTGGGTAGGAGGCGCTGAGATCAACCTTCTGTGGGTTGTGTGTATTACACTTTACAAAAAGGACAAGTTTGTTCGAAGCAAACCATTAAGCGGCACCATGAAAAACGACTGAAAAATGGCACACCACAGTCATCACAAATGTTGACGCTATTAAGATCGAAGGCGAAGTCGTTGTCTGTTACTAGTCGTACAGGGCGTTCACCTGGGTATGCAGTCTTAAACCAAATATATTGAATCATATTGGTGCAATGAGGTGACGATAACTGATGGCATGCAACTAAAATAGAGATGGGGCCCCTCCACGCCCGCACCAACGTGGTGACCAAACCAAAAGTTCTACTGTCACCTCCGTCAACATGTTAGTTATCTAGTAAGTGGATCACAGGATACTGGGCTGTGATGTTATCCGTGCGTCTGGGTAAGACTACGAATTAACACGGTCCATCAGGTGATAGATAGTGGACGAAACGCGAGTGAGGGTAGCGATTTAAAGAGCAGAGGGAAAAAAGTGCCAAGGCTCGTGCCGTGGGATAAAAACCTCTGCGACAGTGGGATGGGTAATAAGAGCAGTAGTGGCTTACTAGCTGCGATAGTTCACGCAAGGTGGGATTTTTTAGTATGGGTATCATGCATCATTACCGTGGCAAGCGATGGTGATGCATCCCAGTTGTTGCAGCCGCTAGATTCGTGGAACAATCAAGATCGTTATACAGTAGTGGGAGATCGGCCATGGATCATCTCACTGTGTGGGGGATGTGTGGAGCTTGTCTGCATGCATTGTACGGTACGGCTTCCCTGCGTGGTGCCAGTTATTCGGCACTGTATTCCAGCTGGTTATCCAGTAATGGCGTCTGATTAACAGCGGCTCACTTGTACCATTGTGTTTGCGTGTGCTTGGCCATAGATGTTAGGTCGTTACAAGTATGTCTTTTGGTATTTTATGTTTCCATCTATGGTTGTGGTCGTAGTTCCCCACATTCAGAATAAACGGGTTCTGCGAATGTTTGGAGGTTTTGTATAGCCTTGTGGCGAGTTTGTTGACTGCGAAACAGTCTATCATGGAGCTTACAGTGAAACTGACTATCCTTTAAGGTGTAGCTGCGGATAGTGTAATAATGTTGTACAGGCCAGGAAAAAGACAAACATCCAGAGGTTGAATTTGTCCGGTAGCCTGAGGTGGTATGCCCTTCAATGCCACACACATTTCAGGAGGGATGCTTTGCTCCAAAGGAGTGTGTTTTTTTATAAGCAGACCAGGCATCAGGCACAAACAAGCTATTTTGACCAGATATGGCCAAAAGCAGTGCACATACGTTGTAGTTCCCTTACGCCCGTATTACCAGTTTGGCTTGCTATGAAGTATATACTCACTACTGCCCTTTCAAGATGAAGCGCAAGAGGAAGAATCGTAGGGGACGGAGCACCTCTATTATCTAGCAGCACAATAAATAACATTCCAACCAATTTACCATCCAGATTAACAACCAGAATAATTTTATACGAATGTGTCCAGGCATTGATGTTAATTGAGCTCGATATGACTCTCTTGGTACCACTAATTTATGGGGTTCCTTTCCTGTACATTCCCTCTTTAAATTCCTGTGGTTGGTGTTGGAAACGAATTCCTTGCTGCACGATGGGATAGGTTTCTTTATTTCATTTACAAGTTTTCGGGTCGATTCCGCGGTCTTCTGTACATCATCACTTTGACGCTTTGATTGAAATTTCTGTATCATATGTGCTTCAGTTCTTCAGCACTAAGTTACACAACCATCCACTGCACTGCTTCCGCTGAAATCACTGTGACCCATGTAGCGCGAAATTTATTGTTCACATACTGTAAATTGTACCGAGCATGCAAACACCGTTTTTTTTCCATGTGAACCTTATTCTCCCTTGCAAAACCATGCATTCGCTCGGGTTTAGTACCGCTCTTTGGACAACGATTGGGCATGTATCGTCATCATTGTTCTTCTCATGTAGACTGTCCGCACGGTAGAGCGTATATCACACCTCACATGCAACTCACTCGTCTTGGACAAACACAAATATATTATCTGCCACTTCTTTCTCACTGTGAGAAATTTCTTGGGTTCCTTTCTGACGAAATGTAAACTTCAGTAACTGTTGCTTTAGATATAATGCAATGTTTGCATTGTTTATTATTGCCATTTCTCTGCTTTACATCAACACCACTATCACTGTAGCACTGTGGTGAGCTAATCGCCGATTAAGTCACTCAGTTACTTCCATAGGCTCATGCTGAGCACACCATTGAATACCTCAAATCACGCCCCCTGTTACCATTTGCAACCAATACTTTGGTTGCATGGTAGACAATATATAGGGTGTTACAAAAAGGTACAGCCAAACTTTCAGGAAACATTCGTCACACACAAATAAAGAAAAGATGTTATGTGGACATGTGTCCCGAAACGCTTAATTTCCGTGTTAGAGCTCATTTTAGTTTCGTCAGTATTTACTGTACTTTCGTCAGTATGTACAGTACACAGTCAGTGTAATGTTCACATATTCGGCGTTGGCAGATGCCCATTTGATGTATGGATTAGCACCGGGCAATAGCCGTGGCGCGGTACGTTTGTATCGAGACTGATTTCCAGAACGAAGGTGACCCGATAGGAAGACGTTCGAAGCAATTGATCGGCGTCTTAGTGAGCACGGAATTTTTCCAGCCTATGACTCGCGACTGGGGAAGACCTAGAACGACGAGGACACCTGCAATGGACGAGGCAATTCTTCGTGCAGTTAACGATAACCCTAATGTCAGCGTCAGAGAAGTTGCTGCTGTACAAGGTAACGTTGACCACGTCACTGTATGGAGAGTGCTACGGGAGAACCAGTTGTTTCCGTACCATGTACAGCGTGTGCAGGCACTATCAGCAGCTGATTGGCCTCCACGGGTACACTTCTGCGAATGGTTTATCCAACAATGTGTCAATCCTCATTTCAGTGCAAATGTTCTCTTTATGCATGAGGCTTCCTTCCAACGTGATCAAATTGTAAATGTTCACAATAAACTTGTGTGGGCAAACGACAATCCGCACGCAATTGTGCAACCACGGCATCAACACAGATTTTCTGTGAACGTTTGGGCAGGCATTGTTGGTGATGTCTTGATTGGGCCCCATGTTCTTCCACCTACGCTCATGGAGCACGTTATCATGATTTCATACGGGATACTCTACCTGTGCTGCCAGACCATGTGCCTTTACAAGTAGGACACAACATGTGGTTCATGCCCGAAGGAGATCCTGCACATTTCAGTCGAAGTGTTCGTACGCTTCTCAACAACAGATTCGGTGACCGATGGATTGGAAGAGGCGGACCAATTCCATGGCCTCCACGCTCTCCTGACCTCAACCCTCTTGACTTTCATTTATGGGGGCATTTGAATGCTCTTGTCTACACAACCCCGGTACCAAATGTAGAGACTCTTCGTGCTCGTATTGTGGACGGCTGTGATACTATACGCCATTCTACAGGGGTGCATCAGCGCATCAGGGATTCCATGCGACGGAGGGTGGATGCATGTATCCTCGCTAAGGGAGGACATTTTGAACATTTCCTGAAACAAAGTGTTTGAAGTCACGCTCGTACGTTCTGTTGCTGTGTGTTTCCATTCCATGATTAATGTGATATGAAGAGAAGTAATAAAATGAGCTCTAACATGGACAGTAAGCGTTTCCGGACACATGTCCACATAACATATTTTCTTTCTTTGCCTGTGAGGAATGTTTCCTGAAAGTTTGGCCGTACCTTTTTGTAACACCCTGTATGTGGAGCGTCAAATGCCGCAACCATCATTGGCCTTTTGCGACATCGCACTCCTAGTGAGGAATTGGAACAGATAGCTGGTTCAGTTACTCTGCTGGGCCTCAGTCTGAGAAATGTTGAGCCGAAAATTCAGTAATGAGCAGATAATTAAAAGAGACCAGTATATCTGTGATTAGTGTAACTTCTCGTAGTTTGTAAGAGGCAACGACGTTGGAGGGGTGCTTACAGCCTCACAAACGTCCTGCGGCTATAGGACACTGTAGGTTCTGTTAGGCGGGGTGGGGTTCTTCCGCTGCACATAATAAAGGTCCAGTCAGCAATGGACTGCATAAAGCAGTGCATCTTTCAACTAGGAAGAGAAGGGTGCCGTATCGTAGTGCACTGAAATCGGAAATATTACGTTATACATTCATTTCACTAAATTTTATATCACTACTAATACAACAACGGCATCGGTTTCATCGCACATCGAATTGCTGGTTGGACTTTAATAATTTACCACACCGATGCCAAAATACGTAAAATTGTGAATTCCTACTTTCGACATTATCTAAAGAAAGGCTTTAGTGCCTTAAAACGTTCGTATGGGAGCGTAAAAGGAAAATAACTTAATAAAGCAAATACGAGTTCTGTTATCAGTGTGTACTTTTATGCCCAATAACGCTGACCTACGACTCCCTTTATGAAGGTCAAAGACATTAAGAATCAAGGATTCTGAAATCACGATATATTTGGGGTTTTATGTGCCATGCCTTCTTTTCTATGAAAGAAATTTCGTTTGATATTACGTACGTTCACCGATACGACCGCATAAGTCTGCACTCACATGCCGCACAGACTACAGTCAAGCTTCCTGTAGCAAAAATTCGCACAGAAGACGTTACTTCTCACATCTACTGATACTGTAACAAAAATGAGATGACAGATGCGGGCAGGGATCAAAGAACAGTTTCCCACTAGTAGGATGGGTGCCCACAGATTCAGCATGCTTCGTGCCGAGGTGCTTGTATGAATGGCCTGCCATCGACTTCTTACCGTTTACTGCGCATCGCCGCGTATCATGGATGGAGAGGAAGCCAACATCTATTATCATCCTTATATGGCGTGCTATGACAGTTGGGGTAAGTTGGAGTTTGGTGCGACCATCACTAGACTTTGGTATGCAATGACAGCTAAACATTGCACCCGTGGGATTGAGCAGGAAGGCGAAATAATGCTGCGAGTTGGCACGTCTGCACGCGGACCTGGAGGATACGTGTTCACAGTGGATCAAATAAGTAGACACAAGGACGAGGACGTCAACGACATCGCTCTTTTACGCATGATGGATGTCCTCCCTCTCGGAGAAAAAGTGCGGATACGGTACACAAGTGGTATCCAAAGACACTCCTTCATTGTTTCGTTGTATTTTGGAGAGCCCCCAGTCGGTTGGATAGTTTGATAAGGGCAAACACGGAAATCGTCTCCTGTGGCGACATGTTCATTGCTGGGTGTCACTTAGTCCTTATGCCGTCTGCCCTTTTTTTTTTTTTGTACAGGATGATTCCATGATGATGTTTCACACTTTCAGGAATGTCGGGAAAGGTAAATGTAACGGTTTGAGGTAAGGGACTCTGGTCCACAAACGACCGAGTGGAAAGGCATAGACGAAAATCGTTCTGATAACCTGTCACCCCTTCTTCTGCAAGTTGTTTTCTTTCATATTGTGGGAGGAGATAAAATGGACCAAAACAACAAAAAGAATATCTAGTACGTATGGGGTCTAAAGTGCATACATTGAAAGCTATAACCAATTGCTCATCTTCTGTAGTGTGAAACTCATTTCTTCTGCTGAACAAGTGCTCATAACACCATAGATATGCAGTTTAGAACTCGTTTTAGCAACCAATTATTTCTTGGTTTGGTCTGTACTACCGTTTTCCATAACAGGTGAGGCAAAGGAGAAGAAATGCACTGTTAGAGGTATCCGAAAGATTTTCGCGTATGATTTACGACTCAGTCGTTACCGGACCAGGTGCACTTATCTCAAATTGACACAATTACCCTTCTTCAGTTAATCACATCATCAGGGAATCACCATCTACAGGGCTATTAGAAATGATTGAAGCGATTTCATAAATTCACTGTAGCTCCATTCATTGACATATGGTCACGACACACTACAGATACGTAGAAAAACTCATAAAGTTTTGTTCGGCTGAAGCCGCACTTCAGGTTTCTGCCGCCAGAGCGCTCGAGAGCGCAGTGAGACAAAATGGCGACAGGAGCCGAGAAAGCGTATGTCACATTGAAATGCACTCATATCAGTCAATCATAACAGTGCAACGACACTTCAAGACGAAGTTCAACAAAGATCCACCAACTGCTAACTCCATTCGGCGATGGTATGCGCAGTTTAAAGCTTCTGGATGCCTCTGTAAGGGGAAATCAACGGGTCGGCCTGCAGTGAGCGAAGAAACGGTTGAACGCGTGCGGGCAAGTTTCACGCGTAGCCCGTGGAAGTCGACGAATAAAGCAAGCGGGGAGCTAAACGTACCACTGCCGACGGTTTGGAAAATCTTACGGGAAAGGTTAAAGCAGAAGCATTTCTTAAACAGGGGATTGGAAAACCGATGGATCGGTCGTGGTGGAGATCATGATCAACAATTCATGTCATGGCATCCACGCTCTCCCGACTTAACCCCATGCGATTTCTTTCTGTGGGGTTATGTGAAAGATTCAGTGTTTAACCTCCTCTACCAAGAAACGTGCCAAAACTGCGAGCTCGAATCAACGATGCTTTCGAACTCATTGATGGGGACATGCTGCGCCGAGTGTGGGAGGAACTTGATTATCGGCTTGATGTCTGCCGAATCACTAAAGGGGCACATATCGAACATTTGTGAATGTCTAAAAAACTTTTTGAGTTTTTGTATGTCTGTGCAAAGCATTGTGAAAATATCTCAAACAATAAAGTTATTGTAGAGCTGTGAAATCGCTTCAATCATTTGTAATAACCCTGTATATGCCAATCTCGTGTTACACAACATTATTTTTTCTCTTTGTAGTTCCACCTAGTATCAACAATGCTATATTCTAATGACGTATGTTGTAACATCCTGTACATTCTTATAAGTTTCAGAATCTTTCTCGAACACCACATCCTCTTCATTTTCGGATTTCCAACAGTCCGCGATTAGCTTCCACTGAATGCTGTGACACAGGCACATATTCCTGAATATCTATCTCAAATTAAGGCGTTTGTTTGATACTAGTAGTTTTCTCTTCATCAATGCTGTACTGATTGCAATGTCCACTTTCCTTCTTTCCTCCATGCGTGTGTTATTTGAATTATAATGTGACAGGTTCCCTTCACTTCAACTACTAAGCAGTCCCAAAATATTTTGTTTGAGATCATGCTATTCTCATTTCTGCTGCTCCTCATTTTTTTCATTTTCTTTGGTCCCTTCTTAGTCTACATCTACAACTCTACTTCGCAAACCGTCTTAGTGTGCTACACGGAACACTGTTTTTCGCTCTATTGCTGTTTCGTTTCCGAAAGGCGGAGAAAATTCATCGACAAAGCTCTATACGCAGTTAATGTCTCTGAATTTTACATCGTGATCCCTTCTCGATTGCTATATAGGAGGATCTAATATGTTTCTAGAATCTTTCTGGAAACCCCCCCTCCCCGAAGATTCAACAATGGATCTCTCCGATATGCATAACGCCACTAATGTGCCGACTGACACTGTCACACTCTCACGCCTAGTAAAAGATCTCGAGATGAAATGGGTCTCTCCAACCAAACCTCCTTGGGAAGGTTTCCAGACTGATAAGCAATACCCAAGAATCGCTGGAACGAATCGTTTTGAAGCCACTTCTTTTATGGATTAATTGCAGTACTTCAAGTCTCTCGCAGTGACTTCCTAGTTGGTATCTACAATCCCTACTATTTGTTTTGTGTGGTCATTATACGAGAGTCATTCAGCAAGTTATGCAACAAATTTTTTCTGATAGCACGTTGTTTTTATTCAGGATTCCAATACACCATATTATTCTTCACTCTTTTTGCTAATAACCCTATCTTGTTACATAATCTCCATTCAATGCGCTTGCCTTATGCGACCTTACAGGGAGGGTTTGTATGCCCCTACGCTACCATTTTACAGGTCAACGTCGGAGCCAACCTCTTACTGTACCAATAAGCTCTTCATAATCCATGCACTATTTCTAGTCAGTGCATCCGTATTCGGGCCAAACATGTGGAAATCGGAAGGTTCCAGATCCGAGCTGTACGGTGGATGAGGATGAACAGTCCAGTGGAATTTAGTGAGCTCTTCTCGGGTTTGCAGACTTGTGTGGGGCCTTGCGTTGTCATGGAGAAGTAATAGCTCGTCTGATTGTAGTACAATACACTACAGAGTTTATCGTTGCACCACGAGAGAGGACGTCAAACACAATAACCCCTTCGAGTCCCAGAAGACTGCCGCCATGATCGTTTTACCGGCTGAATGTGCGGCTTTGAACATTTTCTTCGGAATTGAGTTGATGTCGGGCACGCCATCGATCGTCGTTTTGTTTCCGGTTCGAAGCGATGAGATTATTTTTCTTCGCCTGTATGAAGTTCGACGAAAAATTGTCACGATCATCCTCGTAACTCACTGATGGTCCTTCGTTACTCTTCAAGGTCTTAAGTTAGGCGACGAGGAACGTGATTGCATCCCCCTTAGAGTAACCCAGAACTACCAACAGAGACGTCCAGTTGAGCAAAGAGGTGTTCGATTGTGATCCTTCGATCACAACATTGCAGGAGTCACAGCTGTGTACGGCCGGCCGCCACGAGGGAGATCGGACAGGTTTGCTCGACTGGGCTAACGGCAGACGCCACGCCCAACGACTCACCGTGTTTTTGTTCACTACTAGGTGTCTATAGACATTCAGCAAGCACCCATGTGCCAAGAGGAAATCAATGACATCTCTGTTCGGAACGCACCTGTTGCAGACGCTTTTTAGTAGACTACGAAAAGTGCCGCCATATAGTTCATGAAATAATAGTGGAAATGTTCCACGATGTCACGCAACAAACTCCGCATTTTTATAAACTGAATTCGGCCGAAAAAAAATGTGTTGCGTTCTTTATTAAACGTCCGTCGTACTTTGGATTACTCCTCATAGTTATTCGTAGGTAGTTTACAGAGGTTAAAGTCCCTAATGATTTGTCCGCAGCAGTGTAGCGAGCGCCTGGCTATGTGCAATCCGTTTCATCTATCTACTTCAGGATCGGCTGCAAGCCCCACCACAAGTTTTCTACTCTTAGCATGTCGCTACACTTCTCTGGAACCTTCTTATATCCAACAGTGTAGTTCGCGAATAGCCTCAGACTGCCTCCAATGTTATCCACTAGATCATTCACATAAATCGTAAACAAAGGCGGCCCGATAAGACCCCCTTGAAGTACTTCCGAAATAATAAGTACATCTTGCCAATTTGTTCCCAAAAAAAGAATGACTTATTAACCCTATATGCAAGAAAGTCTTGAATCTAGTCACTAATCTCGTCCATTCCTCGGTAAACCCGTAGTTTTGTCCGGAAATGACGAAACACGGCGTCCACTTGTGTGTCTTTGTCTGTATCCAGTGGGCTAACAGAGAGAACTTGGTTTTGCAAGATCTGTATTTGCGGAATCACTGCTGATTTTTATAAAAGAGGTTATCATCGCCCATTAAACGTCACAACGGTTGATCATAAAACACGTACCATCATTCTGCAACAGATTCACGCCAGTGATCTGAGCCAACAGTATGCGCGTGTCTCCCCCTCTTGAGAACGGGGATTTACTTTTCAATTACTAGATGCCTTTCATTGCTCAAATGACGTTGTATAATCTGCTTTTAGAAGGTGAGCAGATTCCTTTGCAAAATGTCCGTGGAACGTCAAAGGTATCTCAGTTGACATCGACCAGTTAAGCAGTTCTAGTTGACTTTATTAGACATTACACAGCGTTTCTGTAACACTCTTATGCTGATCAAACCTATCTACAGCTTTTGAATTCCTGTGATATCTTCCTCTATTGCGGCATGATGAGAGTTCCGAAAGCTGGAGGAGTATTTGAGTAAAGTGTTGCACTAGTGCTCTAGAAGTATTTTCCTTACTAAGTGAGCTACAGTGTTTTAGAATACTCCCTACCTACAGAGGTAACGGCCTTGCCGCAGTGGCTACACCGGTTCCCTTGAGATCACCGAAGTTAAGCGCTGTCGGGCGTGGTCGGTACTTGAATGGGTGACCATCCAGCCGCCATGCGCTGTTGCCATTTTTCGGGGTGCGCACAGCCTCGTGATGCCAATTGAGGAGCTACTCGACCGATTAGTAGCGTCTTCGGTCAAGAATACCATCATAACGGCCGGGAGAGCAGTGTGCTGACCCCACGCCCCTCCTATCCGCATCCACAATTGAGGATGACACGGCGGTCGGATGGTCCCGATAGGCCACTCGTGGCCTGAAGACGGAGTGGAACCTACAGAAGTCGGCACTTCACGTTCACTTCAACCGACCTGTGCTCTTGCTGTTTCACATTGCTTTATGACCTTATGCCTAGATATTTAGGTAGTGGTGATGGTGATATCATAACAAACCTACTGATTGCCAACTAAGCCAACTTTAGAATACTGGTAAGTGGTTTCTCAGTCTGATATTCTTCCGCCATATGACACGGATTTTTCGTAGGTGCTATCTTCCTGTTAAACAAAGCAGTGAATATCATCAGCTTAGCTTCCCCTGTATGCCAAGGCAGCAGATGTCCCGGAAACATTAATCGAATGTAACCCTACGTGGTATCACAAAGCGCAGTAGAGTCTTGATAATCCGACTGACCGTGCGACGCGTCGAGTAGTCCGAAACAACGTCCCAAGGTCATGTGACGTGGACGATCGGGGCCACTTCAAGTGCACAGTTTAGTAAACTATACGTAGTCAGTCACCAGTTGTTGATTACTGCGTACACAGTGCAGTCGAATTAGTACTCTTTAGCTTAACTGTGATAGCGCTAGTGAGTGCTTCGTATCTTTCCTACAATATACCTCAAGAAGGTAGTGAAAAACATGAACACAAGATATTGATTTCGAGTGAAAAACCGAAAATATTAAAAAATTAAACGAAGGAGAAAAATTAACGATTTAGCTTCATTTTATGGCGATGGGTGTGGTACTACTTATGACATTAAAAAATTCGTCATAAAATTGAGGGGTATGAGCACAATGTAAGCAGCAAAACCAGTGACAGGAAAGTGACAAAAACCTGTGAGTACGCCTTAATTGGAAATGCTTTGAACACATGGTTTCTTGAGAAAGTAGTAAACACATTCCAATTCCAGGAGACCTCATGAAAGAAAAAGCAAGATTTTTCTACAAAGAAATTATGAATAAAGACGATTTCCGAGCAAGTACCGTGTGGCTTCATTAGTGTACAAAATGATTTGGTATCCGCTTGCTAACCAAAACAGGAGAAACATATTTTGTGATTTCCAAGCTGTACAAACAAAAATTCAAGAAAACTTTAGAAAAGTATAATCTTTGTACTGATCAGGTTTATAACGCGGACGAAAGCGGATTGTTCTAAAGACTTCTACCCAAAGAAACATTCGTCCACAAAACAGAGACATTTTCTCCTGGTAGAAAAAAGTCTAAAGATAGTCTCATATTTATGCCAAGCTCTAATCCTAGTTGAATGTACAAACGTGAGCTGCTTGTCACAGGAAAACAAGAAAAAAGAATCTTAAGGCGTAAAAATATGCAAAACAAGTAAAAGTCAAATATGAACACCAAAACAAAGCTTGTATGACACGGGAATTGTTCAGTGAGTGGATACACAGTGAGCTCGTACCATCAGTCAGCAAGTTCTTCAAGGAAAAAGATTTATCTCAGAAAGCTTCGGTGGGGCTGGATACCTGCCCTGGACTTCCAGATGAAGATGAACTTAAATCCAAAGATGTTTTGATAAAACTTATATTCCTCCCGTAGATGTAACCCCTTTGCTACAACCTATGGATGAGAATATTAACCAGAATGTTAAGGCTCATTGCACGAGAAACACTTACTGTACAGTGTAATTAGCAAAGAAAAAATATTACTCAATCATTAAAGGAAACGAATGTTAAATACGTGGTTTACAAACTTACTCGGGCTTGGGAAAAAATTGGAAATTTGTTGTAGGGTCTCATGGGACCATAATGCTTAGGTCATCGGGCCATAAGCTTACGCACTACTTAATCTAACTTAAACTAACTTACTCTAAGGACAACACACACATACATGCCCGAGAGAGGACTCGAACCTTCGACGGAGGTAGCCGCGCGGGCTGTGACAAGAACCCCTAGACCGCGCGGCTAACCCTCGCGGCTAGGGCTTGGGTAAGTGTTTCGACTGAAGTGTTGGTATCTGGGAGGGGCTAACTATGACCAGTCCTTCCTTTAATAAACGAGTACAGAAAAGTCTTAAATAAGGTAAGCGTGTTGAGAAACATGTTGGACCTATTAATGGCGAGAAAAACATGCACCTCCAAGAGACAGTTGACGATATCAATTCAAATAATTCTGAAACATTATCTGTTCGCCATGTAAATGACGTGTTATACGGAAAGTAAGACTAAAATCATCAGCTAACGAGTGATAACGAGATTATCGAAGAGGTGTTAACTACATATGACAGTGAAGAACGATCAGAAATTTTGCCTGTACAGACAAAACGTCATAGCAATGCTATGAGTGACAGAAAAACGACGCAAAAGCAGCTGATGTTTTAGTTGTAAGGATACTGGAAGATAACGCTTTAAATATCTCTCTCACCTCGAAATAACTAACAAAGATCGACGACTTCATATCACAGATGAACCCGATTGATGAAGATAAACATGAAAACGATTAATATACTACTGTCCATTAAAATTGCTACACCACGAAGATGACGTGCTACAGACGCGAAATTTAACCGACAGGAATAAGATGCTGTGATATGCAAATGATTAGCTTTTCAGAGCATGCACACAAGGTTGGCGCCAGTGGCGACACCTGCAACGTGCTGACACCAGGAAAGTTTCCATCCGATTTCCCATACACAAACAGCAGTTGACCGGCGTTGCCTGGTGAAACATTGTTGTGATGCCTCGTGTAAGGACGAGAAATGCTTACCATCACTTTTCCGACTTTGATAAAGGTCGGATTGTAGCCTATCGCGATTGCAGTTTATGGTATAGTGACATTGCTGCTCGCGCTAGTCGAGATCCAATGATTGTTAGCAGAATATGGATACGGTGGGCTCAGGAGGGTAATACGGAACGCGGTGCTGGATCCCAACGGCCTCGTATCACTAGCAGTCGAGATGACAGGCATCTTATCCGCATGGCTGTAACAGATCGTGCTGCCACGTCTCGATCCCTGAGTCACCATATGGGGACGTTTGCAAGACAACAACCATCTGCACGAACAGTTCGACGACGTTCGCAGCAGCATGGACTATCGGCTCGAGACCATGGCTACGGTTACCCTTGACGCTGCATCACAGACAGGGGCACCTGCGATGGTGTACTCAACGACGAACATGGGGGCACGAATGGCAAAACGCATTTTTTTGGATGAATCCAGGTTCTGTGTACAGCATCATGATGGTCACATCCGCGTTTGGCGACATCGCGGTGAACGCACATTGGAAGCGTGTATTCGTCATCGCCATACTGGCGTTTCACCCTGCGTGGTGGTATGGGGTGCCACTGGTTACACGTCTACATATCAGCAGGATAATGCATGACCGCAAGTTGCAAGTCCTGTAAGGGCCTTTCTGGATACAGAAAATGTTCGACTGCTGCCCTGGCCAGCACAGTCTCCAGATCTCTCACCAATTGAAAACGTCTGGTGAGTGGTTGCCGAGCAAGTGGCTCGTCACAATACGCCAGTCACTACTCTTGATGAACTATGGTACCGTGTTGAAGCTGCATGGGCAGCTGTACCTGTGCACGCTATCCAAGCTCTGGTTGACTCAATGCCCAGGCGTATCAAGGCCGTTATTGCGGCCAGAGGTGGTTGTTCTGGGTATTGATTTCTCCGGATCTATGCACCCAAATTGCGTGGAAATGTAATCGCATGTCAGGTCTAGTATAATATATTTGTCCAATGAATACCCGTTTGTCATCTGCATTTCTTTTTGGTGTAGAAATTTTAATGGCCAGTAGTGTACATTAATAATTAAATTAATTATGTTTTTCAGATAATTGTTTGTTGCTATAAAATTGTATATAAAATAATGCTTTGGTTTTGTTTTGTCAGCCAATGAAATGTTTTAATACCAAAATAATCCGGCATTTTTCGTAGAAAATCTGGTAATCCGACAATTCCTTCACTCGGACATATCACAGCCCCATATGTGTGGCACTACAGAGACTCTACTGTAAATCCACAACGGAAATTTAACCACGAGACAGGTCCACCGATCAGGCATTGGCTTTACTAAGCGCTTCCTCGTAATTGTGCCTTACAGGGCAGATGACCCTAGTGACTACTGTAGGGGGAGGCATGCTCGTACGCACATTGGGAAAAAAGTTTAACGAACTAAGGTGGTGCTTAAAGCACATTTATTCACATTCAGGAGCGTACTCCTAAACATCGTTACATCAGACGATGTGAATAAAATACTTTCTGTGACAGCTGGCATCTAGTTTCCATTATTCCGTCTGCAATAATCCTCCACATGGCTGTTGATACATAATCTTGGGCCAGTCTTCTTCCCTATGTGTACACTGAGATTTCTCCCTTCATTGCTCAATTAATGCGAATCCCTATGATGAACCAAAATCAGGATGATATGTTAATTTCAATCACAACCGGTGTTGCAGCGACAACCGTCGATCTACCTCTTTTCAGATATCCCTCAGGAAAATCCCAATCACAGGGTGAAGATAAGAAATATTTTTCCATAAAAATATACCAGTAAAAACTTCAATGCATGCTTTATTCACTGCACCAAACTCCATTTGTCTATTACATTCTAGTACGGAGAAAAGAAATTCTGAATTTTGGCAAGATCTTTGTCCGTCGCCCTGTCGTTCGCCTTATATAAGATGCTAGCCTTACGTATCGAAATGTTATTTAGATCTCTGTAGATCCATCATGAAACTGAACCAGAAACTGGTTGTCGTCGGCAAAATAAAATAACATCATAGTTACACGTCAGTTGGAGAATTTCCAAAAAATGGTTCAAATGGTTCTGAGCACTATGGGACTTAACTTCTGAGGTCATCAGTCCCCAAGAACTTAGATCTACTTAAACCTAACTAACCTAAGGACATCACACACATCCATGCCTGAGGCAGGATTCGAACCTGCAACCGTAGCGGTCACGCATTTCCAGACTGTAGCGCCTAGAACTGCTCAGCGACCTAGGCCGGCTGGAGAATTTCATTGATATTAACAATTATTGTTTAAATTTCTCAACATTCGATGTGTTGTGAAAACAATGAAGTCTGTATATGGGTAAAGATTGTACTTCTTTTGGTGCTGAACTCTATACACCCAAAACGAAGTACGGTACAAATTAAAGAACTTATAGCAGTAGAATTTTCTCTAATTCGACTGGTGGTGAATGAAGTCTGATTAGAACGTTTTCCCCACTACCACCTGTGTCTTGATATTTCTCTTTCTGATTCACTTTCCGTCGTTTTGTGACTTTTCTAATACTCTATCTTACCATCCACATGATATCCACATGCCTTTTACTCCCGGTGGGCAGAAAGTAAACCATTTCCCTAATTTTATCTCCTGGCTGCTTTTTGTCCAGTATCAGTAGGGTTGTCATCCAGTTGCTCCACGTGGCTATCCATAAACGGCATCCTGGAAATCGTCGAGGCTTCCCAGTTTCTATATTGCTTGTGACAATAACAGCCGACACAGCTTCCCCAGTTCATGCACTAAAATGCCCATAGGACCTCACAGGTCCATACAAATCTGTGACAGCGAACTTTCGCAAACTACTTAGTATAACAGGAAAAAAGCATCGTCTTGTGCGATATCATTTTCGGTTTTACACACTGGCATGCATTACATGTATCTAAAACCTCCTATGTTCTCCTTTCCATATTGCAGAAATATGCCAACTGTCTTAGTTTAGCGAGAAGTGCAACAACTAAGTAGCATATAGTGTATTAGTTTGTTAATAAACTCTTTCGGTATGGTTCTAGGCGCTACAGTCTGGAACTGCGCGACCGCAACGGTCGCATTTTCGAATCCTGCCCCGGACATGGTTGTAGGTTAGTTAGGTTTAAGTAGTTCTAAGTTCTAGGGGACTGAAGACCTCAGAAGTTAAGTTCCATAGTGCTCAGAGCCATTTGAACCTTTCGGTATGTGTAACAGCCAATTCCCGCCCCCTTGGTTTCTTTTCGTGAATAGTGTCTCATTTGTGATGACTTCACTCCTTTCCATATACCTAGTCTTTACATCCTGTGTTATCAGACAGTTCTCCTGTTCTCTATAGATGTCACATAAGATATCTCCAACGTAATTCTTGAAAGGCACTCACTTTAGATTTCTAATTTCAAATAAACTCTCGTGAAATACCCCATTGTTCTCGATGTTTGATCTGGGGGAACACATTGTAGAATGTCAGATACCACGTTACCCTTTCGAGGAACATATATGACACTGAATTTTAAATCCTGCAGTATAGTGACTGTTGTGGATTGGCAAGACAGCCAACCCACGATTAGAGGAAGCCGAAAGGAACGCGTTTTAGCTCACGCAGGCTGGCGTGAGGTCTGGAACAGGTCAAGGAAATGAGACTAGCAAAAAAGGACGTAGCTGTGGAATACTTAACTTTAATCCATTATTGGTGAACATCGTTCTTGACGGTACATGTTTTACAGCATCAATAGTAACTGGTAATGGCGCCTTGCTAGGTCATAGCAAATGACGTAGCTGAAGGCTATGCTAACTATCGTCTCGGCAATTGAGAGCGTATTTTGTCAGTGAACCATAGCTAGCAAAGTCGGCTGTACAACTGGGGCGAGTGCTAGGAAGTCTCTCTAGACCTGCCGTGTGGCGGCGCTCGATCTGCAATCACTGATAGTGGCGACACGCGGGTCCGACGTATACTAACGGACCGAGACCGATTGAAAGGCTACCACCTAGCAAGTGTGGTGTCTGGCGGTGACACCACATTGACCATCGCACTAAACAAACAAGCATGAGCTTTGGAGTCGTGAGCAACTTCAGTGGTATGTGTTACAACGCACTTTCACATGCCTCTCAAACAGGAAGTAATGGAATCAGCTCACAGCTGCGAAGGCTTCGTGTTCTGTAACCGAATAGGTACATTCACACTAAGTTCATATGCAACTCGCATCAAGCTATTGCACTGCAATTCCTGGAACAAGTTGAAACGTCCCCTTAGAAAAATTATAAATGACTGTGCTTAAACTGACACACAATATTATTTTGCGCAACACAATCTGACTTTCAATAATCCCTACAAAAGAATGGCCCTGACTCACATTAACCTATAGCATTCACAAATCACTTACCTCACAAAAAACTGCGTTACTCGAACTACTGCAATACAGCGAGCGCCATTACCGCCAGTTAAATAAAATATTCTAACTACTGAAGGCACTAACTACTGATAGGCATAGTTAGCAAATGAAATATTTTGATAGTGAACAAACAATGTATTTACCTTAATAGTGTTCTAAAGTCATAATATATATAGCAGTTCATGACATCCATTCTTACAAATTTACTGTTTCTGATAGCCACACGTCCAGATCATCCGCTCTCAAAAATCCGCCATCTCACTTCCCCACATCCACCACTGCTGGCGGCTCACCTCCCACTGCGCAACGCTATGCGCTGTTCACATCCAACTGCCCAACACTACAATGGCAGACAACAACGCAAGCTAGCCACAGACTGCACACAGCACAGCCGGTGATTTTCATACAGAGCGCTACGTGACGGTGGCGTTACCATTATAAGAACCTAAACAGCCTACTTACATAGCCCCCATGCTCCCCACAAAAGAATTTTACAAATTGTTTTGGGCAATGGGCAATACAGATTTGAAAAAAAAAATTTCATAGTTACAATAACAAAGATATCAAATACACACACTTATTGAGACAATGTTGGTCAAAAGCTAAAATTCTCTCACAGTCCATAAAGACAATCCTGATCATCTATCATAGTATAATCGCAGTTTTTTTCTCAAAGTCTGAGCAGTAAAAGAAATGCACACGAAAGTAGTGGATTTCCATGCAGTCTTAAAGAGGTAGTGTTGTCCTTCCAACGGAAAGACAGTGCTGACTCTTGACAGGCAGACAGGTAATGGGCCACAACAGAGCAAACCCACAGCAGAGTCAGTCGAAGATTTGAAGAATATTAGTAGGTAGGTCATCACAGAGCAGACCCACTGTAGTCCTGGTAGAGATTATGGTACTGGTGGGTCACCAGAGGTGCAGACCCACTGCAGTCCTTGTAGAAATTATGGTATTGGTGGGCCATCAAAGATGCAGACCCATTGCAGTCCTTGTAGAGATGGCGAGCAGCTATCTGTTGCGACAGTGCAGGTGCACAATCATCATCGAAGAGTCTTGCGGACAATATAGCAAGTCCGTGAACCACCATTTGTGCACTCACAAAGTTTTTGTAATTGTCCTTAGAACCAGCAATGCTATTAATCAGTCCCTTGCTGAATTATTAACACTCGTCCAAACACTAACAGTCCTATTTTTTTCACATATTTTGCATCTACTATGACCAACAGAAATGTGTGCAGTGAAATGAATGCTTACAAGTTACTTAATTTGATGAACTGGTGTCAATTACAATTTTATAACATGAGAATACAATAACACAGGTACAAAATACATCATTAAAGAACATAACAATACAGATAACATTTGTAGTAGTACAAGCTTTACAAAATCTGTTTAGATACAACAGTGTTACCGGAATTATGACATAAGTAAATGTATAAAATAATGAGAATAGTTTTCGAAACATTAATTTCACACATGAGCGTTAAAACAAAACGAATATACAATGTCTAAACATCTTTACAAAGTAAATAACATATTATAAATGGAAATTATATTTGAGGATAACAGTATTCCTCATCATAGTGAATGTAGCTGAGTGTTAGAAAAATTCTACAACATAAATCTTATTAGCTAAACACATAAAGACAGGAAGAACACAAATACACAAGGGTATACAAAAACATAGCGGAATAATACGAAAGGACAGCACAGGGTTTGTTTTCAGTGTAACATTTTGTACTGCAGTCCAACCCAAAACTTCATTCCATAGATCTTTCGTCTTATTTTAACATTTCTTTCCATCAAAAAAATCCTATCCATGCATACTTTCTGTATTTATATGTTCACATATTTCTTACCTCATTATTTATTTTCCATTATCTTACCTCATCATTTATTTCCAAGAAAATCCTACCTAAACCTGTTGTCCTTAAGCCCCACTTTTTTGTTCATATCTTCTTTCAAAATACTTTTTTGGCCAAACCATTTTCCTATAGCTTCTCAATGCATTTATTCCAACTCATCACAACTCGTTCTCTTATATAGCTGACCCCATCTTAAGTTAACTTAAATCTACTGAACTCAGATGCTAAACTAAGAGATGAGGCAATGCAGCAGCACAAAGCAATTAACACAAACAGCAATGCCAAAAGAAAAGGAAATTGGCAAAGCAAGCAGCAGTAAATGTAATAACTTATATCTAAACATGACAAACCCACAAGCAGAAAAACTAGTACACTAAAGACAACAATGCAGATAAGGGAAATGTCTATTCACATCTTAATGTTTATGTAATTAAAGTGGTGCACCACAACTTATTCTACAAAATAAATTACCAAGTACTTGAAAAGAAAATTCCATATGCAATTCCTGTGAAGGGAAATGTCTACTTCATTATTTTTGAAGTAGATCATAAAGTTATTGTATACTGGATCTGTAGGCATAAAAAATTATATTAGTACATCTATAACATTTGATTTTAACCAATGCTGCAGTGGAGCAATCTCTCAACTACAAAGATAATAGATATAAAACGTTTCTCATCATTTCATTAGGCATTTTAGTAAATATCATAAATTATGAGCTCCACAGTGTAATCATATTTTTTCAAGTTTGAGCGTGTCACATTTGCGATGCTTTCTAGAAAGAAATGTCAATAACAAGGATAATGGCCTCCTTTTTTTCTCGACCTCTGCCTCTGAAAGACTCACACTAATGACTTTTTTCCAGGCGACTGTCGCGCAGCTGGGTGCCCACAACATTACGTGAAGGTGGTCACTTAACTTTCTTACCGAAATATTTACGACACCAGTTTGCACTACAGTGACAGTCTCATATAAAATTTCACAGGTCGATAATTTGCGTTACAAACGTGTAGAAAAAAAATCTTTTAAATATAATAGTGTCCAAAAACGTTTCGTCGGCATTGTGATACATTCATGCATTTACACACATTTCATAACTCTTAAAGTACGATTCTTGGTTTCCAACACCCTTTTTCACATGTCAGAGTCCCTAACCACTACTCCTTATTCCTTACCTTATTACACATATACATATTCATCAACACGTCTTCAATATTTCATCATAATAAATACATAGCATAATCAGATTCCTCATACAGCATCATCTCATTGATCATAAACATACCTCAACAGTATAATACACACCGTCGTCGTAATAATAGCATCATAACAGATCAATCACATCTCAAAATCGTCGTAGCTTTCTGAATATTTTAAAACTTAAAAAAAAGTTCTCTGCTCATTTCAAAAGTGTCATCTACCTCAAACGTACTTTAAAAATCATGTTCCCATACCAAATACGACATTCAAAGCTCTCATAGTACCACAATACCGAAAAAATATGAACAGTTCACAAGGTACAGACAAAATACAGTTTCATAAGTGTTAAGTTATCCTACTGTGTAATTGCGTAAACATGTGTCACTGATGTAGTGAAAGAATTTTTGTTTCTCTGTTAAATAATCAGGTAGCTGTGTAATTCTGTGTTAGAGAAACATGGTACCGATGTGTAAAGTTGTATAAGCAAATACCATATTAGCTAGGGCTCCTTGTGCTTGCCAAACACATGATACACAAAGTAAGTGTGTACACCCCTGAGGATTAATGTAATTATATCCTCAAGTGTTACAGATTACAGCAATGGAATGAAATGTATCACAGAAAACTTTCTTTGTAATTCAAAAATCTTTAAAGAACAAATGTTTTAAGTGCAAAATTAATCACTCAAATGCGTGTCCTGTAGCGCTAAATTGTGCGTCTTGTTGTAACGTAATCTCCATCATTACTTAATGGTAAAAAATGTGCTAAGTGTCGTAATTATCGTCGTCCGTAAGCAAAGTTCTATGGAAGTGAATGTACTTACCTCGTAGTAAACAAAAGCGAAATGCTATGCGTATAGGTATCGTAGTTATTACGTACAGTACTGTGGTCAAGAAAGTACTACACTGTAACGTATTGTTGTGATACAAGAAAGGCTGTCTTACTGTAGCTATACCACAAAGTTACTACTAAAACATGTTTTACTTTCCATAAGAATTCAGAAAAACTGTGCAGATATAAAGCAGATACAGCACAAAAGCAACAATGTAAACTGTGTCACACATTAGTAGCGTCGAGATATAATTGTGTGGCTGTCAAAGAAACCAAATGCTAAGTCATCTTTAATCCCACAGAAAGTACTTCAAATAAAGAATGTCTTTTCAAGTAGACCAAAATGTTACATGAAAATCTCATTAGCAGTGCCAGTATATGTTCTAGGTATGTGAGCCTTATAGTCGCTACGTGATCGTGCTACTAACAAGCAAGAATGTACAAATAACAACACTGTGTCGTCTGTTCACTATAACAATGCATTCGTAATTTCTGTGTAAACAAGTTCTCTAGGTTCTTGACTGGATATTTAACTTCAAACATTGCAGATTATCTTTCAATAAACGGTTTTGCATGTGAAATGTGATGTAAACTTTTACTCTTCCTAGTACGCAGAGTTTCAACTTCAACGCAATTATCATGTGGTATACGTCGGATTGTGTAAGGTCCATTGTAAACTAGAAAGAATTTGTGACTCAAGTGTTTCTTCTTATGTGACAATGAATGAGCTTTAATGAGAACTTTCTGACCAATATAAAGTTTCTTTGCATTTGCTTTACCGTGTGGTTTTCTCCTTTTGTCTGCAGCAGAATTTATATTTTTAATAGCCAAATCAATTATGTCTTTGTGTCGAAGTTTACGTGTATTCGGAAAAGATACAAGCTCTGTGATTATGTTCGGCGGTTCTTTATTCTTCAGTACAAGAATAGGTGGTAAAGCAGTGGAGTCATGAGGCATTTCATTCAGCACGTTTTGAAATAAGTGTAAATATCTGTCCCAATGCTGATGCTTTCTGTGACAATAAAGTCTGCTATGCTTATTGATTTCTTTCATAATCCGTTCAGATGGGTTACAATGTGGTGAGTACAATGAAATAAAAACAGGTTTGATTTTATGATTCCGATCCATGCGTGACCAAACAGCAGATCTGAATTGCGGGCCGTTATCTGAAATGACTTTACTAACGTGCCCAACTTCACGTAAGAAGTTTTTAACAAAGGCGTTGGATTCAGACCGTCCAGTGGCTTTACGTAACGGAGTGAAAGAAACAAATTTTGAAGTAAGTTCAACAGCGACTAGAACGTACGAAAATCCATTCAATGTTCTGACAAGGCGTCCCAAGAGATCAACAGCAGTAAATTCTTTTAATTTAGGAGGAATGATAGGAAACAACAGAGCACGATGGGAGATAGTAGATGGTTTCGCCTTTTGACTAAGTTTACAGATAGACAAGACTCTTCGAATTCTCTTTTCCATATTGTTAAAATAACAAGTCGTTCGAAGAATATGATAACATTTTCGTGGACCAAAATGTGCATAGCTGAAATGAATGTACCAAATGAGCTTATTAACAAAATCGTCTGGAATGCAAAGTACCCATAGCTTGTCATCAACAGTGCAGCGTTTGAACAGTATGTTGTTTCTAACCAGATAATAATGCCGAATCTGAGTGTGTGTCTTTCCAAATCGTATCTTTATCTTGTTCATGAGCAATGTCCTTTAACGATGTGGTAATGAAGTTTTCAAAGGTGACTTTCTGAATGTAAAGAATACTGAAATTTTTCTCGAGGTTGCCTTCTGTGTTACTTTTCTCAAGCCCAGCCGGTGCGCGTGACAGTGCGTCCGCAACAATGTTCTCCTTGCCGGGAATGTAGACTACTGTGAAGCGGAATTCTTGCAGAAACAATGCCCAACGGTTTAACCTGTCATGATTTAATTTTGAAGACATAAGAAGTTTTTACGTGCTTACCAGAAAGCAAGAAATGGAATTTGTTAAATGCCCAAACGATAGCTAAAGCTTCTAATTCAGTAACGGAATAATTTTTTTCAGACTTTGTTAGGACTCGACTAGCAAAAGCAATGGTTTTCTGAACAGTAGTGTCATTTTCTATGGTTTCTTGAAATAAATGGGCACCAAGACCGACTTTAGAAGAATCCGTGCTAAGGCAGAAATCTTGTGACAGATCTGGATGAGCTAGTATTGGGGTGTTAAGTAGCGGTTCTTTCAAAGAACTGAATTCCAACTGTTCTTGTTCGTCCCAGTTCCAAATAGTATTTTTTCCAGTGAGAGAACAAAGTTTTGGTGTCACTAGAATTTGTATATTCAGAAAACGACGGTAAAAATTTACGAGACCTAGAAAACTGCGGACTTGTTTTTTTTTGTGGATGGAACTGGAATGGCTCTGATTGCTTCTACCTTTTCAGGATCCGGCTGATGGCCTTCAGAAGAAATATGTCCCAAAAACCTCACCTTTGACCTACCGAATTCAGACTTTTCCAAGTTAACTGTAATTCCACATTCTGCAAAAATGCGTAACAAACTGTTGAGGATGCAATTATGTGGTTCCCATGAGGCTTCTGCTATTGGAATATCATCCACAAGTAAGGCGATGTGACGTTTTAAGAAATCAGGTAATTTGGAATTTAGCCCGCAAATGAATGCTGCCGAAGAAATGTTCAAACCAAAAGGAAGTTTCCGAAATTGATAACAAACGCCGAAACAAAGGAAAACTGTACATTTTCTACATTCTGGATGAAGTTCGATCTGATAAAAGCTGGATCTGAGATCAATAGAAGAAAACACTTTTACACCATTAAAATTTTGAAAAAGTTCTTCCATAATTTGCGGCCTGTCTGTTTCAGGAGTGATGATAGTATTGACTTGTCTCGAATCTAAGACAAGCCTGATCGACCCATTTTTCTTCTCAACAACATGTAATGGATTGTTGTATGAGCTTACTGCAGGCTCAATAATGCCCTCGTCAAGCACAGATTGTATTTCTGTTCTAACACGGCCCCTATAATGTGCTGATATTATGTATGGTCTAACGCAAAATTTAGTATGCTCACGAACACGAAATTGGTATTGAAATCCCTTGAGTGTTCCTGTTTTGTGAGTAAAAACTGTGGAATGTGCTTGTAAAATCTCAAAAAGGTCCTGCCTATCAATGTCATTACAGTTCTCAATTGTTTGAATTTTATTCTGAATTAACTCATCAGTATCAAATACACCGTCGATATCATCCCTGTCAGTACTTGCTGAGTGATTGTTAGTGTCACGTTTCGTCGAAAATTCCGAACTGTTGTCTAACTGAAGGTAAAGCCGATTAATTTCCTCGTCATGGTTTGAGAGCCAATCTTCAAATTTCAAAACAATTGACTTACCTTCTTTCTCTAAACTTATTTCAGCATCGTGAAAGTTTAAGATTGCTTTGTATTCATTCAAAAAGTCTACTCCCAATATAATTTCCGTCGACAATAATGGAACAATAAGAAAGTTCATAGAGAAGCTGTGACTTTTTCAAAGGAATTCTAAGTTGGTTTGTTGGCGTACATCTACACTTTTTCCAAAAATTGCGCCTTGTAATTTAATCTTACGTAAAGGAAGTGTGGGGCAATCGTTCGATTTGTTGCACCTGCTAAAAGCTGTTTCATTAATTACTGAAAAGGGTCTTCCAGTGTCAAGTACTGCTGTAAATTTTACGTCATTTACTCTAAAGTGAATCACAGGATATGCAATGTTGTTATGTTTTACGTCGTGTTCCTGCAGTAAAATGTCCCTAATGTCTTCCATTTTGACGTAATTACTAGCTACGGCAGCTGCGTCGTATTTTCAGAAGTACGTTTTGTGGCCGCCAGTGGTATGAGTCATTGCCTATTGTCTCCTTGTTGGCGCGCATCGTTATTGGGATTTGGAGACCTAACTTCTGAAAATTCACCTTGTCGAGAGGGCCCTGCCCTGTTTGAATCCCGCCAGTACTGATGTAATTCAGGTGTGTCGTTACGATCATATTGTCTGTCGTCATGTTGGTAGATTCCATAATTTCTTTCTTGTCGGTCACGTGGTAGAGAATTTCTCCCTGAATCGTAACTGCGCGCTGGACCGTTGCGTCTGAAGTTATTCTGTATCCCTTGACAATAACTATTTTGGTACCGATATTGTCTGTTTCTCTGATTGTCCCTGTGATAGTCATTACTGCAGAGAGGTGATCTTCCCCTGTAATTATTACTACTCTGCCAACGGCTGCCATATGGGTGCTGTCTGGTTTGGTCACGATTTACGTTGTAAGAATAGCCTTGTCGTATGCATTTATTATTTCTGTCATCTCACAATTGTGACGGATGTGGCCTGTAATTGTTGTGCTCCTGTTTTCGCAATCCGCGATTGTCAGTGTCAATTTCCAGTTCTTGTAACAGTCCCTGAAAAGCTTCAATGTCGTCTTTGCAACGTCCTGCCAAAATAATATGTCGTAAACGTTCAGGCAATTTGATTAAGCAAATGCGGATGAGTTCTGAGGTACTGATTCTTGTGCAACATGTCTTCAAAATATTTCACAAGACTGGAAAATTCTGATTGTTCGAAATATTTCATCGTTATGATGCTATGTTTTACTTGGTCTTGTGTAGCTTGAGACCAATATGCTGAGAGGAAGGCATGATAAAATTCTCCTTCACTGTTACAATCGTGAATGACCAATCGCATTCATTCAGCTGGTTCATTCTCTAAGTAGCCACACATAAATTCTAATCTGTGCTCTAATGACCAGTTGGGAGGAAACCAATGAGAGAATTGATGGAGCCATGCTTGTGGATGAATGTCGTTGCCAGAATTCTTAAATGTTTTGAATTTACGTGTAGTAAAGAACAGCTTATAGCCAAAATCATCGTGTCGGCGAGTCGCATATCGGTCATTGTTACATCGTGTCGGCGGTTCCATCTCAAAATTCGGTGCACATTGCCAATTTCTTTCATAGCTTCCGAAAGGCTCTGTGTTATTATTTGGCAGCTTTTCCGTATTTCTAAGTCCCTCTTCCCGTGTTGGAGCGCTAGTGTCCTCTGAAATTTGTAATTTTTGTATTACTTGTACCAACTGATCTTGTACTTCCCGGATTTCTCTTTTGTTTTGCGTATTAATTTGATTCTGATTTTGTTTGAATTTCTTAATTTGTTCATACTCTCCTGTGTCAGTGATGGCTACAGGTCTTGTGTCATTCAGATCATCATCTACCTTTGTAGATAAGTTAGTGAACTGATCCGAAAGTTCGGATACTTTCTCCGATAGTGTCCTTATTTCCTCAGTGTGTTTTTCTGAACCAAGTTTCAGAGTGTCAATCTGTGTTGAAATCGTATCTACTGTGTCATTTTTTCCTGAGTTTTTGCAAGTTACGTAACCGAATCGGCAGATGCTACTGAGTCAATTTTAGCTTGCAAGGTCTCACAATTTTCATGAACAATAGTTTGCAGTTCTTTTATGGCTGCTTCGTGATTCTGTACTGTATTTTCATGTCGCGAAAAAATAGGTTATAAATGCTCACAAATTTGTGTTTTTACGTCATTACAGACTTTTTGACATTTAGATTCGATTTTATGTAACTCAGTAGTGTTTGTTCAAGTGTGGTGTGAATATTTTGTTGCATTGCGTCTAACTTTTGAAGATTTTATCCCATTTGTTTCTGATTTTGTTCAAGTGTTGTGTCTAACTTTTGTAGCCTTTGTCCCATTTGTTGCATTAAATGTAATAACAAGGCACTGGTGTGTGAAACATGTTCCTCAGTGCTATTCGGCAGTGCATTTGAACCGGCAATATTCGCATTTTGAAAAGCAGAAAATGTGTCTTGACTTATTTGAGATAACGGTGAGGACGCAAAACCTGAATCTACAGTATTTGCTAGATTGTGTCGTGTCATTACGGATTCCTGAGGCGAGCTGTTGCCGACCGAACGATCGATAATGCTTCTCTGTTCACTATTTGTTTTACTGTCTACGCCATTATTTGCCGCCCGCTCCATTTTCCTATTACCAAATTACTATTTACAATGACTCTTAATTCATTACACAGTGGTGCTGATAAGCTACGCTCGTTGTCACTATTATTTCTGTTTACTTTGGAGCCTAGTGTTACGTTTTCCACACGCCATTATTGTCACAATATTTCACACAATAACACAGGAAAACACAAATTGAAGAGCAAAATAAGAAAACACATTAACATAGCATTGAAAATAATATCTTAATTGCAAGCGCAGCTGCGGAATACTTCGTGTAAATCTACATGCATGCCACAACTGTTTTACTGTACAACAATGAAAAACTACAAGTACAAAGAAGATTCTCCCTACAATTACGCTCTAGCAATAAACAAAAGCTACACTAATTACACAAACTACCAGTGAGGTATCCTCGGCTAAGGGTCGACATATGAAACGTCCCCTTACAAAAATTACAAATGAATGTGCTTAAACTGACACACAATTTTTTTAGCGCAACGCAATCTGACTTTCAATAATCCCTACTAAAGAATGGCCCTGACTCACATTAACCTATAGCTATCACAAATCACTTACCTCACAAAAATCTTCGTTACTCGAACTGCTGCAATACAGCGAGCGCCACTACTGCCAGCTAAATAAAATATTCTAACTACTGAAGGCACTAACTACTGATAGACATAGTTAGCAAATGAAAGATTTTGATAGAGAACAAACAATGTATTTACCTTAACAGTGTTCAAAAGTTATACTATATATAGCAGTTCATGACATCCATTCTTCCAAATGTACTGTTTCTGATGGACACACGTCCAGATCATCCGCTCTCAAAAATCCGCCATCTCGCTCCCCCACATCCACCACTGCTGGCGGCTCACCTCCAACTGCGCAACGCCATGTGCTGTTCACATCCAGCTGCCCAACACTACAATGGCAGACAACAATGCAAACTAGCCACAGACTGCACACAGCACAGCCAGTGATTTCCATACAGAGCGCTACGTGACGGTGGCATTACCAATATAAGAACCTAAACAACCTACTTACAAAGTTGAATACTTATACCTATCCATCAGGTAGGCAGACCTCTTTCTCTACGTGCATGTGACCTAGTATAGGTGCACTGACCAACGGTGCCTTAGAGACGTGCAGTCGCGCTATGATATCTAGTCCCACGATTATAGGGTGTTCTTGTCCTTGGGTTAACAGAGGCACAATGTCGTGACAGTAATGTGAATAAAACGCATGTTGTACGGTACCAAGGCCATAAGTATTTGTAGTGACTACTCGGTTCTGGGCACAGCCTAATCTTTGTTCTAATCCAATAAGGGGACACCAATCGATGGTTGCTTACTTACTTACGTAATCACTGGTCTTCCCGTACTCGAGAGTCCATAACCGCAGCAACGTATTTTCGCCTCTGTCCCTGTCTTGGGCTATTTCCATCCTTTCACCTTCAAACCTAGGCTCCTCAAATCAGCCTTCACATTTTCCTCTCATCTACGCCTCGGTCTCCCCACAGGACGTTTTCCCTCTAAGTGCCCTACCAGTACTCTGCGCGCTGCCCTGCCCTCATCCATTCGAGCTACGTGACCCGCCCATAGGAGCCTACGTGATTTAATAATACTGATTATGTCAGGGCTTGAATAGAGTTCGTAAACCTCTTCGTTATGCAGTTTCCGCCACTCTCCGCTAATGTCATCCCTTTTTGTTCCGAAAATTTTCCTCAAAATTTTGTTTTCAAATACTTGAAACGGCATTTCATTTTGCACAGTGAGAAACCGAGTCTCACACCCATACAACATAACTAGTGGAATAGTAGTTTTGTATATTCTAATCTCTAAATTCCTAGACAATATCCGTGATGAAAGTAATCTATTCAGTGAGAAGTAGCACACATTTCCTGCCCGTAATCTCTTCTTCAGTTCGGATTCAATCTCATTTCTCGAAGTGATGTCCTCGCCTAGATACTTAAACGTGTTTACTTTTTCAAACTGCATGTATCCAACTCTTAACATTTCCTGATCTACTGCTGTTGGCATTCTAGTAGTAACCAGGTATTTAGTTTTGTCTTCACTTATCTTTAGACCTACATCTTCACCAGCCAGTTGATGACTGACGGAAAAAATTTTACTGTCTAGAAAACAATGTAATAGGTACACTGGTCATGGAGAGGTTCACAATAACAGTCCGATAACAGAGATGCAAATGTAAACATGTAACTGAGTTGATGCTGTCAAGGTCCGGCTCTAAATGTTGTCGGCTGACTGGTAGAGTGTGCAGATGGAAGGCTGTATGCGCATCTACAATGGTGGCTTCTAGCTTATGTCTGCCGACTTCTGTCGTGCGTCCTACAACTGAGCACCAGGGTATCGGGTGTGGATTCACGTGGGTCACTACACCTCTTCCCCCATGAGTAGTAGAGCATTGTTGATCCCTTAGGAAAGCCACAATGTCGAGACCGTTCACATCCCTGGAGGCCCTGGACCCTAGAGAGGCTAGCGACTCCATTCAGGCAAAACTGTCTGGCGCGAGGAGATCCCTGACGTGCTATTATCAGAGCAGAACATGACAGAACCAACGGCGATGTGGAAAGTAGAGGCGATACTGCTGCAGGCTGCAGCTGCTCCTTTGACTAGTGAGGGTTACGCACGGGCTGGAGCACAGGCAGAGCTCCGGCAGGAAGAGGCGAAGGCGAGGGCTCCTGAAGTGGAGGCTAGAAACCTCAACGACCAGATTACCGGCGAATGTCATGTTCTGGTCGAGGTGCGTGGGTGCTGACCCTTTTAATAGCGACAGACCTCCTGGTCCCCCGTCTGTAGGCAGTATATGTGGCGAACATTCTGGTGCACAACGGCTGCTCGCACTCATTATTGATGCTGACCACAACCATGCACCCAAACTGTCATCGCAAATGTAAAATCTTGTGTGCTTGAATGCGATGGCAGGCGAGATCCAGGACGAAGGAAATATCCCAGCGTCCTTGGCTACCACCCAAAGAGAAACTCTGCTGGCTTATAGGAACTCATTGGAGACCTCTCGTAGGCCCCCTGAAAAACCACATGTTTTGCAGATTTTTTTTCATCTATGTTTTAAAACTGCGAGTCTGGCGCTCAGCCTCTCTATTAAATTGTGGGTTAAAGGGAGGGAAGCAAACAAGTCGAATGTCTGACGACACATAGAAACAAAACTCCTGAGACAGGAACTGCCGTCCAGAAACGTCGATATCCGATAGAACTTCCACAAGAGACATTTTGGAGGGAGCTTGAATAGTGACTTCGATAGTGGCCGAGGGGCACCAGACCATGGAAGGAGACCGCGAATATACAGCAGTCAGAACACATATAGAAACAGATCTACAAAAGCTACACTGAAGCATTACCGCGGCTGGGTTGCTTGAGGTATTGGAGAAAACGATGACCTGTGAGTCACCTGTTCACTAGCAACCAAGTGTTAAGGCTCTCGGTCAATTCCAGAGCTACAAACATGTCTGTGGGCCAAGGCTTTGGTGTGGGAAGCATCTCAGTGTTCCTTGTCTAACAGCTGTAAGACCTCTCACTGTAAACGCTCAGTAATGACTGCCCAGGGAGTTGTGTCGTCCATGTAGATGTAGGAGGACTCCATCTCAGACAAAAAATGATAACGAAGTGCTGGCAAAGTGGATCGGACGAGCGGCTCAGAGGACGAGAAGACCAACCCTGCTGGATGAGGCGAACAACCTGCCTGAGGATGGGGTAGGCTGCTGTTGCGTTGGCGAGCTGAGCGCAAGTGACAAGAAAATCGTGAACTGCTTGTGGGATGGAGACATCCAAATGAAAACACGTGAGCCACTCCGGATCGAAATCTGGTACCAGGGTAAACAGAAGTTGGGATAAATTTATAAATTTATGTATGTTAGCAGGTGGGTTCAAATTCAAATGGCTCTGAGCACTATGAGACTTAACGTCTGAGGTCATCAGTCCCATAGAACTTACAACTACTTAAACCTAACTAACCTAAGGCCGAGGCAGGATTCGAACCAGCGACCGTAGCGGTCGCGCGGTTCCAGACTGTAGCCCCTAGAAACGCTCGGTCACCCCGTCCGGCTAGTAGGTGGGAATATTCAGCGCCAAATGATGTTAAAATTCATGGTGAACTTTCAGGTGTCCCTTATTTGTACAATTCATTTCGCTACTAGTTTCGGTCAAATGACCATTATCAAGCATTCAAGCACACTGACATAAATGGCAGGAAAGTTGTACAACAATTTCAAAAAGGGGGGATGGAGGCTCTAACGAGCAAATTACTGTTGTTCCAATTATGATATAACTTACCTATCATTTATGCCAGCATATGGTTGATAATGGTCATTTGCTCGAATCAAGTAGCGATGCGAATTGTGGAATACAAGGACAGCTGAAGGTTCACCATGAATTTTAGTAAGTTGTGATAAGGCGTCAGCGTTGGCCTGGTACCCTTTGGGGTGAAATGAATGACATAGTTGTATTTAGAGAGGAAAAAAGTCCATCGCTGGAACCTGTGGGTCACCATATTGGAAATGTGGGCAGATGGACTATATAACAAAATTAAGGGCTGGTGTCCTCTAATTCATTCACCATACAAGGAAACACGAAATTTCGTGCCCGCATACACAAAGGCCAGAGCCTCCTTCTCGATCTCAGAGTGTTAGAACAGTGTTGAAATGAGAGTTTTGAATTCAAACGCCAGTGCCTGTTCTAACCTGTCTGAATTTCAATGCAAAGGGTCCCTATGTCATGCTGTGAGGTATCCCCAGTCAAAACCAATGATTTGTTGGGATGAAAGGCAGCTAGAAACGGTGTTGATCAGAGACGTTCCTGAGTGTGGTGAAGGTCTGGTTTCGCGCTAGAGACGAAAGAATGCACCTTCACAAGAGTGAGCCGGTGGTAATAGACAGTTCAGCCTGAAATAAATCTCCAGTTCACTGAACAATGAGGGATTTGGCCGATCTTGACAGGACTCTTCATGGGTCAGACGCCCTCTTTCGAAGTGATGTGGCCCAGATACACAAGAGATGGTTGTAAAAGTGTGGACTTTTGCTAGTTGTAACACAGCTCCATGGTCTGGAGGCTCTGAACGAGAGAACCTGGAGGCTGCGTACATCTGACACGCGGCAAATGTCAAAAGTTAGTACTGACAAATGCTGAATGGCGTGTTAACGACCAGTTTCCCCTTGTACTCATTATCTAGGGATAACTGATGATATACCTTAGAAATGTGCGTTATCAACTTCTCGCAGCGTAATGAATAGCCCATTGAATTTCGGGCAAGCAGGCACGCTAGCAAAATCTACTCCTCTAATATTTCGGCCGCGTACCGTCCGGCCATCCTCAGAGTGAGTCGCAAGACTGATGACAAGATGCCAAGCGCGGCCTTATATGCTCCACCGTGGCGGTACTGCGCATGCGGGTCGCAACTGCTGGTTGGCGGCAATGAAATACGCTTACACATGCGCCGCCTGTGGCGAAGGCGTACAGACATCCGATTCGCTTATCCATTAGGGTCGTTAGCTGTGACACCATGACGACTTCCCTGCAATTTAGTTAGCCCAAGAGCTGGATTGCGTGCTTTGTCCAGATTAAATCCACTATATTTATTAAATTATTAGCTATCTAACCTCTATAGCTTCCTTGAAGACATATGCCCAAAATGAAGAGATGGATGTTAAAATCTTCGCGTTGATGCCGTCGGTAGGTTGTAATCGTGAAATAGGGATAGTGTCGTCTCGTTTTCTTCTTCTGTTTACTGGCGCCACTACGTTGCTAACGTTGTCTGTCCACAAGTGGAAGCAGCAGCGTTTATTGATATCTAGTACTCGTACTATCTTTGTAAGGATGTGAAGAGTTTTCCGGGTCTGATGTGTCGCGAGTTCGGTTGGGACGGAGCAGCAGAGAGGTCTGGCAGCTCTAGGATATGACGGGACCGCTTGCGGCGCGCAGGCATTGTCATATCGAGGGGCTGTAGTTGCACCGGACCCAGTACGTTGAATTCAGTGATCATTTGTCCAATAGTGAAACCACTATTTGTGATCACGCCGTTTCTTCATGCATTGTTATTTGCAGGATCGCCGTGAGACGAACAGCAACAAGTGGAGCGTGCCGAGTTGGAGGAATATATTAGCCTTGAAACTTCCTGGCAGATTAAAACTGTGTGCCGGACCGAGACTCGAACTCGGGACCTTTGCCTTTCGCGGGAAAGTGCTCTACCAACTGAGCTACCCAAGCACGACTCACACCCCGTCCTCACAGCTTTATTTCTCCCAGTACCTCGTCTCATACCTTCCAAACTTTACAGAAGCTCTCCTGCGAACCTAGCAGAACTAGCACTCTTGAAAGAAAGGATATTGCGGAGACATGGCTTAGCCACAGACTGGGGGATGTTTCCAGAATGAGATTTTTCACTCTGCAGCACAGTGTGCGCTGATATGAAACTTCCTGGCAGATTAAAACTCTGTGCTGGACCGAGATTCGCACTCAGGACCTTTGCCTTTCGCGGGGAAGTGCTCTACCAACTGAGCTGCCCAAGCACGACTCATGCTACCTCCTCACAGCTTTACTTTAATATTAGCCTTCTTCTACTGCCTGTCATTAGAGTTTGAATTTTGTGTTAATATTGGTGAAGTGCAACCAGCGATATTTTCCTGCAATTTTTTGTTTGGTCATCAGTCTACTGACTGGTTTGATGCGGCCCGTCACGAATTCCTTTCCTGTGCTAACCTCTTCATGTCAGAGTAGCACTTGCAGCCTACGTCCTCAATTATTTGCTTGACGTATTCCAATCTCTGTCTTCCTCTACAGTTTTTGCCCTCTACAGCTCCCTCTAGTACCATGGAAGTCATTCCGTCATGTCCTAGCAGATGTCCTATCATCCTGTCCCTTCTCCTTATCAGTGTTTTCCACATATTCCTTTCCTCTCCGATTCTGCGCAGAACCTCCTCATTCCTTACCTTATCAGTCCACCTAATTTTCAACATTCATCTATAGCACCACATCTCAAATTCTTGGATTCTCTTCTGTTCCGGTTTTCCCACAGTCCATGTTTCACTACCATACAATGCTGTACTCCACACGTACATCCTCAGAAATTTCTTCCTCAAATTAAGGCCAGTATTTGATTTAGTAGACTTCTCTTGGCCAGAAATGCGTTTTTCGCCATAGCGAGTCTGCTTTTGATGTCCTCCTTGCTCCGTCCGCCATTGGTTATTTTACTGTCTAGGTAGCAGAATTCCTTAACTTCATTGACTTCGTGACCATCAATCCTGATGTTAAGTTTCTCGCTGTTCTCATTTCTACTACTTCTCATTACCTTCGTCTTTCTCCGATTTACTCTCAAACCATACTGTGTACGCATTAGACTGTTCATTCCGTTCAGCAGATCATTTAATTTTTCTTCATTTTCATTCAGGATAGCAATGTCATCAGCGAATCGTATCATTGATATCCTTTCACCTTGTATTTTAATTCCACTCCTGAACCCTTCTTTTATTTCCATCATTGCTTCCTCGATGTATAGATTGAAGAGTAGGGGCGAAAGGCTACAGCCTTGTCTTACACCCTTCTTAATACGAGCACTTCGTTCTTGATCGTCCACTCTTATTATTCCCTCTTGGTTGTTGTACATATTGTATATGACCCGTCTCTCCCTATAGCTTACCCCAACTTTTTTCAGAATCTCGAACAGCTTGCACCATTTTATATTGTCAAACGATTTTTCCAGGTCGACAAATCCTATGAAAGTGTCTTGATTTTTCTTTAGCCTTGCTTCCATTATTAGCCGTAACGTCAGAATTGCCTCTCTCATCCCTTTACTTTTCCTAAAGCCAAACTGATCGTCACCTAGTGCATTCTCAATTTTCTTTTCCATTCTTCTATATATTATTCTTGTAAGCAGGTTCGATGCATGAGCGGTTAAGCTGATTGTGCGATAATTCTCGCATTTGTCTTCAGAATTGTGTGGATGATGTTTTTCCGAAAGTCAGATGGTATATCGTCAGACTCATATATTCTACACACCAACGTGAATAGTCGTTTTGTTGCCACTTCCCCCAATGATTTTCCTGCCTAGTGGCCGCTAACGCCCCAGTTACCTGGCCTGGAGGTTAGCGTAATTTTTGCGTCAGTGTACGTTTCCTCATCTTGCCGATGCTGTGCGTCATGAAGTGTACTTCGACAGCCTCCTTGATTGCGGTGTGGATTGTGGTTTCTTTTGTCTACTTTGGTTGCAGTGATTCCTTCTGCCTTTCGATGTTTTAAACACCGGATTCAGAAGACGCAGTGGTGTCCGTCACTCGGCCTCGCTTGAATTATTCGATCGTTGCACTAGTTATCACAAGTTAGATGGACTTTGCCAGAGGACTATTCGGCGTTCAAACTGTTCCTAGTTTGAGTTTCTATCTTGTTAGGTGAGCATAACTCTTGGCTGCCTGTCTCACCACTCACACAGCTGTAAGGGACTTTTCTCAGGTAGATCGTTGGAGCACTGCCTGTGAATCACTCCCTTCTTTGTTTGATTTGACTGTGTCAATTGTCTAAAAACAATATTTTGTTTAAAGTATTCCTATCGCTTGAGCCTTCAGCCAACAAATAATATGGAATCTTTCACAGTAGCTTGGTTCAAATGACTGTGAGCACCCTACAACTCATAACTACTTAAACCTAAGTAACCTAAGCACTTCATACACGTCCATGCCCGAGGCAGGATACGAACCTGCCACCGTAGCGGTCGCGCGGTTATAGACTGAAGCGCCTAGAACCACTCAGCCACCACGGCCGGCTCAGTGTAGCTTGCGTTACTGTTAATTTTTAATGATTGTTTTAAAAATAATTATGGTATTTCGAAAGTGTAGTCTATTCCAAAGTGTTTGTATTACCAACGTGTAGTTGTCTTCCTCACTTGTAATTCAGGCATTTAGCCACTAATTTTTCTGAAGTAGTTTTTTTAAAAAATGATTGTTTTTGAAACCAATTTCCTTAAATAAAGTGTACGGTAACTGATTAGGCCCCATCCACATCTTTTCCTGCTTTGCCTAATTCCCAGATCTCAGTGGTAGCAGAGCCTGGTTAAGATTGTAATATTACCCTTACAGTTACCGTAGGTTCGAATTGTAGCTCTGTCAGTGTTACACGATATTTGTCTTTGCTATTTGGCTGTTTCAGGCGATCAATTCTAATGGCGGTTGGGCAGTGCCCCGGGATCGGCCTGTTGAGGAAGGACCACCACATTTATGAGCTGGCGGTAAGGCGTCAGCCTATTGAAAGTAGTGTCCCGGACTTAGCCGCCCGTTTGTGTGCTACCGTTCTTCAGCTGTCTGACGTCACGCTGGATGTTGTGGGTGAGAAAGAAGCAGACATTGAGTCCTTGTGTAAGGCTGTTACGGGTCTTGAGGACACTATTGGCTTTTTGGAGGGCACTCAACCTAGTGCCAGTCAGTTAGGCAGGGTGCGGGCACAGTTAGGTCATTTAACTAACCGAATACTGGATTTAAGGACATTAAAGTTAGAGGATCGTTATAAGGAATCCACCGCTGAATTGGGGGTCCTTGATTAATGAATAGCAGTTTAACATTACATATTTAGATCTTGATGGGAAGAGAACCGGGGAGCAGGACTTGTCTTTAGGGCGTCGCGCGAGCCGGCCCGGTAACGATGCTCGTATGTCTCCCGAGAGATTAGATGTAGCGTTTGCTAAATTGCCTAATCCTCTGGTGCATCTCTTTCGGGACATCGCAAAATTAGTGATAGACCGTCACGAGCAAATTGAAAGGTTATTGTGGTTGTTGGTTCGCCTAGAGCAACACGTTGATGTCTTTGGCGTTTCTCATCAAGTAGTTTTGTATCCTTTAGCTATAGGGGAATTGAGGACCCTCATATCCAGAGCGATGGCAGAGGGGCTATTCTTGCTTCGCTTGAGGGAGCTTGTAATTAACCAAAGATTGACCATGAGAGTTCGCAAACAGCTCGAGTATTTCTATATTTGGCAGATGTAACAAGATAAGGAGGAGTTACATCAATATGTGGACAGAGTCAAGACGGCCTGCTTGGCCTTGTTACTCGACTTGCCAGAACGGGAATTAGTTTGTATTGTCCTGAGGGGAATGCGAGCGGGGGATAAGTAACACTTCGTTTTTCATGGTTGTCCCTCAACCCGGAAAGAATTTCGTGCCGTCGTTGTAGTGATATCTGCGTTACTGCTCGCGGACGATCCCGGCCGTGAAGTTACGGTTCCGCGCACGGGCGCTATAAAGGAGAAATCCAGATTATCTACATTGGCTGAGTCTGCTAAAAGGGAACTGCGGAGTTGCCTCAGGTGCGGTCGAACAGGTCATTTAGTTCGTTCTTGCGTTCAACCACGCGCACCCAGATCCAATAAATGACACCAGGCTGCGCAACGACCTCGGGTATAACTCCATAAACCTTGGTGTGCCCGTGTCGCTGCTCGATTATCACCTCCCCTGCCTTATAATTGTTCTCGAGTAGGTGGTGAACCTATTTGCGCTCTTTTCGATTCTGGAAGCTCCTTTCCGTTGTTGAGCTTGTAATGGTTTCTTGGATTTGGTCATCTTATGAGACTTAGGTCGGTCCCTTCGTCGGTACAGAGACGTCGGTTTACCAATGGGCAGGTCTTGCCTCTGCATGGTTGGGTCCCAGGGAGTATCTCAGTTCGGCGAAATAAACCTTTTACACCCTTTTTAATCAGAGCATTTCGTTCATAGTCGCCCACTGTTATTACTCCCTCTTGGTTCTTGTACATATTGTATTACCCGCACAAACAAAATTGACACTCGGCGCGGTGGCTGACGGGAGCGACTGTAAATGGGAAATGCCTTTACGGTCGCCTCCATCAGCCACCGCCCCGAGTGTCAACTTTGTTTGCGCGTGTAATATATGATCCGCCTCTCCCTATAGCTTACCCCTATTTTGCTCAGAATTTCGAACATCTTGCACCATTTTACTTTGTCGAAAGCTTTTTCCAGGTCTGCAAATCCTATGAACGTGTCTCTATGTTTCTTTAGACTTGCTTCCATTGTCAATGGCAAAGTCAGAGTTGCCTCTCTGGTAGTTTTACCTTTCGAAAAAGCCAAACTGATCGTCATCTAACACATATTCTTTTCCATTCATCTGCTTGTTATTATTGTCAGCAACTTGGATGCATGAGCTGTTAAGCTGATTGTGCGATAATTCTCGCACTTGTCAACTATTGTAATCTTCGGAATTGTGTGGATCATATTTTTCCAGAAGTCAGACGGTATATTGCCAGACTCATACATTCTACGCTAAAACGTGGACAGTGGTTTTGATGCCACTTCTCCCAATGATGTTAGAGATTCTGATAGAATGTTATGATTCTCTTCTGTCTTCTTACTTCTCGAAAGCTCTGTTAAATTCTGATTCTAATACTACATTCTCTATCTCTTGTAAATCGACTTCCGTTTCTTCTTCTATCACATCAAATTGTCCCCCTCACAGAGGCCTTCAGTGTCTTCCAACCTATCCGCTCTCTACTCTGCATTTAACTGTGGAATTACGGTTGCACTCTTTATGTTCCCATCCTTGTTAATAATTTCACCGAAGGTTGTTTTGACTTTCCTACACGCTGAGTCAGTCCTTCTGACTCTCATTTCTGTTGCGATTTCTTCACATTTTTCATGCAGCCATTTCGTCCTAGCTTTCCTGTATTTCCTATTTATTACATTCCTTAGCTATTTGTATTTCTGTTGTCCTGAATTTTCCTGAACATTTTTTTTAAATTCCTTCTTTCATCGATCAAATGATGTATTTCTTTTGTTACCAATGGTTTCTTCACAGTTACCTTCTTTGTACCAATTATCTTCCCAACCTTTGAGGCTGCCCTTTTTACAGATGTCCATTCCTCTTCAACTGTAGTGTCTACGAAGTTATTCCTTATTGCTGTATCTATAGCCTTAAAGAACCTCAAGGGTATCTCGTTATTCCTTAGTACTAATGAATCCTGCTTGTTTACGTATTGATTCTTCCTGAATAATTTCTTAAACTTCAGCCCACTTTTCATCAGCACTGGATTGTGATCTGAGTCTATATCTGTTCCTGAGTACGCTTTACAACACAGTATTTGATTTCGGAAGATCTTTCTGACCATGATGTAATCTAATCGGAATCTTACCGTATAACCAAGCCTTTTCCAAGCATTCTTCCACTTCTTGTGATTCTTGTACACAACATTCGCTATTACTGGCTGAAATTTATTACAGAACTCAATTAGTCTCTCTCCCCTCTCACCCTTGTACCAAGCCAACATTTTCCTGTAACCTTTTCTGCTCTACTCCATCCCCTATAACTGCATTCCAGTCCCCCATGACTGTTAGATATTTATCTCCCTTTGCGTACTATATTACGCTTTGAATATTCTTACATACTTACTTTATCTTTTCATCTTCAGCTTGCGACCTCGGCATATGGACCTGACCTACCGTTGTCGGTGATGGTTTGCTTTCGAATCAGATTAGAACAACCCTCTCAGTGAACTGTTAGCACTAATACACTCTCTGACCTACCTTCATAATGAATCCTACAACCGTTATAGTATTTTCTGCTGGTGTTGACATTATCCTGTACTCATCTGACCAGAAATCCTTGTCTTCCTTACATTTCACTTCACTGGAATCGGTTCACTAAAATGAGGCTATGCACTTACCTTTTCAGATTTTATATCTACCCTACCACATTCAAGCTTCTGACAGTCGACGCCCCGGCTCAAGTACGTTATCCTTTCGTTGATTATTCAGTCTTTTTCTCATGGGCACCTCATCCTTGGCAGTCCCCTCCCAGATATCTGAACTGGGGACTATTCCGGAATCTGTTGCCAATGAAAAATTCATCATGAACCGTGGATTTCATTTCAAAGAATATTCTTAAAAATTTATTTTATTTACTAGCGATTCATCAAGAACATTAACACACTATGTGAGCGTGGAAGAAGTTGCCAGGGAGTAACTGATGAAATAAAAATCAAATTGCTCTTAACAAATGGGAATTTTTTTGCTAAAAGCTTTTTTAAAAAGAAACAGATTTAAAATTATAAGCAGAAAGCTCCTTCTGATTATCAAGTTACAATTTATTCAGAGGCAGAAAGAAACAAATTTTTGAGTGTATGAGCTTTCGGGCTGAGAACCTTGCCGCTCCCTTCTGATACGGCCGTAGTCACGACCGCTCACAACAACCTCTGAAAGACTACACTGGTGCAAATCTGCAGCACACCAGATTACCTTAAAGTAAAAGTTTTAACAATACACAAGCACACAAACTATGCACCGCGTAGGAGGGATGGAAATGGTAGAAAACATTAAAATTAAAAGATTAACTTGCCACTGAGGGTGCAACTTGAGTCTAACTTCAAAAAAATATCTTACGGTGGAAGGGTGGCAATTTTATATACTAAAATGACCATTTAATTAAAAGCCCATCAAATGCAATCTTATATAAAATTATACAAGGTTGGCCAAACGAGTTAACATGCTCTACAGTACACATATACCGCCTCACAAGATGACAGGCAACAGAAAAACATATTTCAGGAATTATACCGCTACAATCCAAGCAATAAATTCGTTAACACACCGAATCCGACAAACATGACAGAGGCAGCTATTAAAGTACGGCAGTTTGATAGGGAGATTACCGAACAACCCGAAACGCAGGTTGCTCTAACCCACCCCTACTCCACTAAGGAAAAACGGACCACCCGATTCATAAATAACCACCTTCCCGCGAGTGGGCAAACGGAGAAGAATGGTGGGATGACACCAAAACAAAGCGGCTGGTGACCTCACCAAGAAAACAAGTAGAATTTAACAAGTAAATGGAACAACATATCACCAATCACTTAACTTCAAATAAACTGCGATTTCTGGAGAAGACCTGGCGCAGCACCCCCAAATCACTATCCCGAACCGTCCGCTGCCAGCCGCTTCAACGGACTCAGGAAGGCGCGACGATCTCCCGTCTCACTGCGCGCAGCTCGCACTGGCCAGACCGATGCCGTGGTTGCTCTCGTGACGGCCGCGAAGTCGCTACCCCTCGCTATACGCCGCGGCCCACTGGACTCACGTGGCGACCTCACATGCGCCGACGCTCAAGACGGACAAGTGTTTTTGTGTCTCAGTGCGCGGTCGACCAACCGATCGATCCAACCGCCAATTACCATTGCCTGAGCAACTCGAGCAGACTGGCAGCCTAACGCGCAGACTCAGATGCAGGAACTAAGCCCCGACCGGGAAACCATTCGCTCTCTTACTGGCTTTAAAGATTGATCCGAACGAAAGACACCCCGGACGACAGACAAACACTAACTGCCTCACAAATTCGGACGAGAGACAGACTAGCAAGCTGGGGACGAGAGACTGACCCCAGACTGACTACAGACTCACCCAGACTGACCAAATGGCGAGCTCAGAGCGCCCCTTAAATGCACGTGTACAGACAAACTTTCTCCTTTTCCACCAGAGGGAGACACCAAAGCTGCGATTGCCACAGCGGCGCCACCGCCAGAAACGGAGGGCGACTCTTCACACAACGCGCTGCCGCGCGCTCTTCAAAACCGCAATATTTTTCACGGTTCACATGATGGCATTATTTCAATTGCAGGCCACATCTCCTGTCAATACACGTTACGTGTCTTCAATGAATAGGTTTCCATTGCCATCTGCATCCTCATGCCTTTGGTCGTTGCTGATTATTCCATTTTTAGGGGCAGTTTCCCATCCCAAGGGCGAGATAGTGACCTGAACCGCTGTTCGCTCCTTCACTCTCTTTGACAAGGCCTTTGGCAGAATGAGGATGACTTCTTATGCTATAGGCTAAAAACTATAATTCTGTAAAGTTAAATGAAACAGGGAGCACACGTACGAAGGATAAACAGCGTGTGGGACGCACAAAACAAATTTCACAGCAACGGTGATACATGTTAAAAATTATTTTTGGACGATAGGCACAAGAAGGAATAGTTCACATACCTACGGTCTTCGCATGTACCTGGATTCTTAGATGGTTGTAAATGTTGAAATTTATTTACAATCTCATTTATCGAATGTCGAAATAGATTTGAAATCGGTCAGCAACACAGCTCACTATAACAGCCTTAGGTGATGTACGGTATTGCAAAGGATGAGCAGCACAGGCTGCAAAATTAATATGTTTTAACTTCTGGTAAACAAACTTATGATCATAGTGTCAGATGTAAAGGCAATGACATCAAAACTATCATGAAAACCCTCAACTAGTATTTGCCTTCATTTATTCCGGTCACTATCAAGTTTCTGTTACCCTATCTACTAAAAATTTATGAACAGAGAACATTGCAGAAACCGTATCTACATTATTATATATTTTGGGAAATTTCATTTTCAATTTTAATGATTCTTAGTTAGGATTTTAGGGATCGGATCGACAGGACGTCTTCGAACTAAAGAAATATTTAGAAAAAGCACATGAAACGTAGACGTTTGACACTAATGTCACTGTAAAGGTTAATGATCATGCCAATCAGCTGTATAGCAACCAAGCAGAAACGGTTTCCATGTTAGAAGTTGTAGCAGGGCTCTGAAAACTTGGTCATCGGAATTTATTCACCGAACTGTTCGTTATTCAAGATAGTTTCCCCAAAAAAACGGACTATGAGTAGTTCAGTGGTACCGTGTCATAGAATTGATGTCGTCACATAATGAATAGCTATGACTCACCTAAGTATGTAGTAATCCTTTTTACGTAGACCTGGAAAGTTATAAATTGTCTTTGAAAAATAACCCAATTCTAACTAAACGCGTACAAGGTCAGAGAACGACGCCTGTATAAGTTATTGCTTATGTGACTAATTTATGAAGGCAAGCGTCTGTATTGGTAAGATGTCCAATTTACTTAATAATGTGAACATTTCGTATCTCTCGTCGTATGTATAAAAGATGCTTTGTGGGTGCTTATCTTGCATACACTTCAGCTTACTAAAACGTTGTGCGTTTTATACTATATAGCATCCCACATACAGTAGCTAGAAGGAAAAGGGACAATGCTTTTTATGGGGTAATTACTCCCATCTCCCCCTATGAACCACAGACCTTGCCGTTGGTGGGGAGGTTTGCGTGCCTCAGCGATACATATAGCCGTACCGTAGGTGCAACCACAACGGAGGGGTATCTGTTGAGAGCCAGACAAACATGGGGTTCCTGAAGAGGGGCAGCAGCCTTTTCAGTAGTTGCAGGGGCAACAGTCTGGATGATTGACTGATCTAGCATTGTAACACTAACGAAAACGGCCTTGCTGTGCTGGTACTGCGAATGGCTGAAAGCAAGGGGAAACTACGGCCGTAATTTTTCCCGATGGCATGCAGCTTTACTGTATGGATAAATGATGATGGCGTCTTCCTGGGGAAAATATTCCGGAGATAAGATAGTCCCCCATTCGGATCTCCGGGCAGGGACTACTCAGGAGGACGTCGTTATCAGGAGAAAGAAAACTGGCGTTCTATGGATCGGAGCGTGGAATGTCAGATCCCATAATTGGGCAGGTAGTTTAGAAAATTTAAAAGGGGAAATGGATAGGTTAAAGTTGGATATAATGGGAATTAGTATAGTTCGGTGGCAGGAGAAACAAGACTTTTGATCAGGTGAATACTGGGTTATAAATACAGAATAAAATAGGGGTAATGCAGGAGTAGGTTTAATAATGAATAAAACAATAAGAATGCGGGTAAGCTACAACAAACAACATAGCGAACGCTTTGTTGTGACCAAGACAGACACGAAGCCCACGCCTACGACAGTAGTACAAGTTTATATGCCAACTAGCTCTGCAGATGATGAAGAAATGGAAGAAATATATGATGAAATAAAAGAAATTATTCAGATAGTGAAGGGAAAAGAAAATTTAATAGTCATGGGTGACTGGAATTCGGTAGTAGGAAAAGGGAGAGAAGGAAACGTAGTAGGTGAATATGGATGGGGGGTAAGAAATCAAAGAGGAAGCCGCCTGGTGGAACTTTGAACAGAGCAGAACTTAATCATAGCTAACACTAGCTTCAAGAACCATAAAAGAAGGTTGTATACATGGAAGAAGCCTGGAGATACTAAAAGATATCAGATAGATTATATAATGGTAAGACAGAGATTTAGGAAGCAGGTTTTAAATTGTAAGACGTTTCCAGGGGCAGTTGTGGACTCTGACAACAATCCATTGGTTATGACCTGTAGATTAAAACTGAAGAAACTGCAAAAAAGGTGGGAATGTAAGGAGATGGGAACTGGATAAACCGACTAAATCAGAGGTTGTAGAGAGTTTCAGGGAGAGCATAAGGGAACAATTAACAAGAATGGGGGAAAGAAATACAGTAGAAGAAGAATGGGTAGCTTTGAGGGATGAAGTAGTGAAGGCAGCAGAGGATCAAGCTGGTAAAAAGACGAGGGCTAGTAGAAATCCTTGGGTGACAAAAGAAATATTGAATTTAATTGAGGAAGGGAGAAAATATTAAAATGCAGTAAATGAAGCAGGCAAAAAGGAATACAAACGTCTCAAAAATGAGATCGACACTAAGTGCAAAGTGGCTGAGCAGGCATGGCTAGAGGACAAATGTAAGGATGTAGAGGCTTATTTCACTAGCGGTAAGATAGACACTGCCTACAGGATAACTAAAGAGACCTTTGGAGAAAAGAGAACGACTTGTATGAATATCAAGAGCTCAGATGGAAACCCAGTTCTAAGCAAAGAAGGGAAAGCAGAAACGTGGAAGGAGTATTTAGAGGGTCTATACAATGTTATAGAAATTGGATGTAGATGTAGATGAAATGGGAGATGTGATACTGCGTGAAGAGTTTGATAGAACACTGAAGACCTGTGTCGAAACAAGGCCCCGAGGGTCGACAACATTTCATTAGATCTACTGACAGCCTTGGTAGGGCCAGTCCTGAAAAAACTCTGCCATCTGGTGAGCAAAATGTGTGAGACAGGTGAATTACCCTCGACTTCAAGAAGAATGCAATAATTCCAATCCCAAAAAAAGCAGGTGTTGACAGATGTGAAAAATACCGAACTATCAGATTAATAAGTCACGGCTGCAAAATACTAAAGCGAATTCTTTATAGACGAAAGGAAGAACTGGTAGAAGCAGACATTGGGGAAGATCAGTTTGGATTCCGTAGAAATATGGGAACACGTGAGGCAATACTGACCCTATGACTTATTTTAGAAGCTAGATTAAGAAAAGGCAAACCTACGTTTCTAGTATTTGTAGACTTAGAGAAAGCTTTTCACAATGTTGACTGGAATACCCTCTTTCAAACTCTAAAGGTGGCAGGGGTAAAATACAGGGAGCGAAAGGTTATTTACAATTTGTACAGAAACCAGATGGCAGTTATAAGAGTCGAGGTACATGAAAAGGAAGCAGTGGTTGGGAAAGGTGTGAGACAGGGCCTGTCCCCGATGTTGTTCAACCTGCATGTTGAGCAAGCAGTAAAGGAAACAAAAGAAAAATTCGGAGTTGGTATTAAAATCCATGGAGAAGAAATAAAAACTTTGAGGTTCGCCGATGACATTGTAATTCTGTCAGAGACAGCAAAGGACTTGGAAGAGCAGTTGAACGGAATGGATGGCTCTGAGTACTATGGGACTCAGCTGTTGTGGTCATAAGTCCCAACGGAATGGACAGTGTCTTGAAAGGAGGATATAAGATGAACATCAACAAAAGCAAAACGAGGATAATGGAATGAAGTCGAATTAAGACGTGTGTTGCTTAGTAAATTGTATAAGGAAATGAGACACTTAAAGTTGTAAAGGAGATTTGCTATTTGGGGAGCATAGTAACTGATGATGGTCGAAGTAGACTGGATAAAAAATGTAGACTGACAATGACAAGGAAAGCGTTTCTGAAGAAGAGATATTTGTTAACATCGAGTATAAATTTAAGTGTCAGAAGTCGTTTCTGAAAGTATTTGTGTGGAGTGTAGCCATGTAAGGAAGTGAAACATGGACGATAACTAGTTTGGCCAAGAAGAGAATAGAAGCTTTCGAAATGTGGTGCTACAGAAGAATGCTCAAGATTAGATTGGTAGATCACTTAACTAACGAGGAGGTACTGAATAGGATTGGGGAGAAGAGGAGTTTGTGGCACAACTTGACTAGAAGAAGGGATCGGTTGGTAGGACATGTTCTGAGGCATCAACGGATCACCAGTTTAGTATTGGAGGGCAGCGTGGAGGGTAAAAATCGTAGAGGTAGACCAAGAGATGAATACACTAAATAGATTCAGAAGGATGTAGGTTGCAGTAGGTACTGGGAGATGAAGAAGCTTGCACAGGATAGAGTAACATGGAGAGCTGCATCAAACCAGTCTCACGACTGAAGACCACAACAACAACAGTGTGTGAAATATATTTTAAGAGTATCCTTAACACCATATACATTGTTTGGGCATAACGTTATGATCACCTGCTTAATAGCTTGTTTGTCCACCTCTGGAACGAAATACATCACTGATCCTGCGCTCCAGGCAAGCAGGTAGGTTTTTAGAATCATGTGGCATTAGATGTCTACTGATGGGTCATGAAGTTTGCGTAAATAAGGGGCCGCTGGTTTGCCTGAGCATTGATGCCACCCGATAGCGACCAAGATAGATTCCACAAAATTCACATTAGGCATATTTGGTCTCCGAGACGTCAACATGAGTTGTAGATGGTTCGCAGCTGTCAGTGTGTCTTAGATTACTGCCACAGGTCCAACGAAAGTGCAGGAGAATGTCTCCATTAGCATAATACTGCTACAATTAGCCTGCGTCCGTGGCACGCAGGCGTTCACCTCGACGGCGGCGTTTGGGTAGACGACCACCGACCCACTGTAGCAAAAAGAGCGGACACGTTTCCACTGATCGATTGTCGAATTGCGGTGGTCCCGTGCCCCGCAATTAACCAAGGCGTTGGGTCAACATGTGAACACGAATGGATGGTCTGCTGCGGAGTACGTCGTTCAACAGTGTACGATGAATGGTGCGCTCCGAAACACTTGTGCGTGCATCAGCATTGTGCCGTCTAGGCAGAGATGCGACATATCACTATTTATCTTACTTTACAGAGTACACAAGCCTCAGAACCCCCCGTTCTGTGAGGAGTCGAGGGCATCCAACCATTTAGCGGCTAGTAGTAGTTTCACTGTCCTTCTACCTGTTTCCCTAGATGCTCACGACAGTGGCACGTGAACATTCGACCAGCTTCACTGTTGTAGAGATATTCTTTCTCAGGCTCTGCATTATAATAACCTGCTCTTTGGCAAAGTCGCTTGGCTCAGTAGGTTCGCCATTTCCAGCCTATATCTTCGCCATGGTGATCCCCCGTCATTGTCTGATCCGTTTAATCGCTACGTGCCCGCTACGCCATCTGGCGGCATCCAGTGGTCATAATGGTTTGGCTTATCATTGTACAAGCTCATTTACAGGTAATACAGCTTGTAAATCGACAGTTGCAGCAACAGTACTTAAACTTGTCTCCCAATTACGTGAAATGTTTTGCGTTCTCAGCAGTTTACTTATATGTTATGAACATTCACTAGCATTGCTTTCTCTCTCTGTAAGTGGTGACACTAGGGCAAACTCTTTTAGTTCAGAAGGATACTGGGGTTTTGCTCGGATGGGGCATGAAAAGTAGCTCTAAGGAGAGCGGAATGGGTTTCAGGAGGACAGCAATTGTTATGGTGCCCAATGTGCAGTGTGATGGACAGGTTCTACTGAGAAAGATGGAAATACGCGTGCGATGGTGACAGCGGGGGACTGTTTATGGTAGACAAGAGGCAGTAAGGTATCATATCGTGGGAAAAATGCCCGGGCCATGTAAACGATCGACTTGTGTTCACGGCTGTATATCATCTTCTATGTTGGATTGAAGATTTCGTGGGCCAATTCGAAGGTAAAAAAAAATTATTATATTTCCTCTTCTCTATGAATCTTCAACAGATTGGCCAAACCTTCGCTTCTGAGTGATACTTTCTCTCAAATTCCCTTTGTTGCGAAAATGCTGCACGTGAAAGGCAGAAAACAGCAATAGATTAAACATGTATAATCTGATAGTCTGTTTTTCCACGTTTTACGTTGGCTGTATACGATGTTATTTTACTTGAAGGTGGAAAGGAAATAAAATAAAATTCGGGATCAATTTATACTTCCCGAAGAGATGAATTTTTTTTTCGCATTGAATTGTGCCTCGGCTAGAGACTAAACGCATAATCCGGAAACATACTTCAGTCTCCCCACCGATTTGAGGAATACCATGAGATTGTGAACGAATTTTACTAACATTGACGCACCAACAACTTAAGTCGCGAGTATAGAAGGAATATATCAGCAATCATTAAAACATTTATTTGCAGACCGAACAGTTTCTTTTAATATAATTGGTTTCACTGAATCCACAAACACACTTAAAGCCAACCAATGGAACTGATTTTTGAAATACAATAACTTATTTGAATGCAGTGACATTTTTGGTGATACATCATGAAGTTTCTTATATTTGTATTAATATTTTGGATGATGTGATATATTCAGTTCTGCCATCGTGTTACAATGAAACATAATATACCAAAGTAAGAAAGCATGTGACACAAAGTAGCTACAATTCTTAGAACAGCCATAAGGTTTCATCGAAATGTATGGAATAGTGTTATACCTAAAATGAAACCAGTAGTATGGTGGACGAAGTATGGATCAAAACAAACCAATGTCTTCCACATAAAGAATGCACAAATAAGTTCAGCGATCATTCGTAGGCTTTTTTTTAGGAACCAAAAGGACAACTTTGTAGTCAACTACAGTGGCGATGTTGTCAACGAGTGTATTAGATTCTTTTCAATGCACAAATAAGTTCAGGGATCATTCGTAGGCTTTTTTTTATGAACCCAAAGGACAACTTTGTAGTCAACTACAGTGACGATGTTGTCAACGAGTGTATTAGATTCTTTTCAAGATCCCATGTGCGAGAAAATGACTAACATTATAAATACGGATTCATACTCAGACTTTCGTAAGAGTGTGACTATATATTAGGACTTCTATTCTTCATACAAGAAATTTCAGAAAAGCCACATAATAAAGGAAATCGTGAAAAATATTGGTTCTGGCAGAAATTTAGATATTACAGCGTCACATTCGAGGCACGGTATGCAAATCAAGACATGTTGAAGCAGGAATCAGATAAATTGCTATTACCCTAATATATACATTTTCGCCAACTGCTGAAAATATTTACCACCACTTTTACCTGTATATGTACTCTATTATTATACAGCAATACAATATAGCCAGACGGACAGTCATTTAACACTATAGAGTTGATAATGCGAAACACTTGTTTTGAGCATGAGTTCGCATTCATGCAGCCATTCTCTCTCAATTCTCCATTCATTAGTGTAGGCCTCAAATGCTTCATCATGACATTCTAACATGATTTTTTAAACTGAGTATAATAATTATCTGTACACGATATAAGGGGAAAGCAACTATCGTAACGTCCTTTTCTCTAAGCAGAAAGTAATGGTGGCGTATTCGTTTAGTGTGTGTACAGAATGATATCTTTGCATGAACATCAATGGACACACACACACTTTATTTTTTATTCAGAAAAGTTGGAAATAAACTAAGAAACTGGACGAACCTGACTGTGTTTTCCCAATGCCTCAAAACACTTCCTACTTCCTTCATTTCTCCTGACATACTAGATTCTTACTAAATGTCTTCTTATTAAAGTGTGTACATATTAGATTACCCTAAGTTCAGTGTGAGACATTCCAGGTCAGTGAGATATATTACTTAACGGTGTTAATATGGTAGCGAAGATAATATCAACATCCAAAGCTAAGAAGTAATCAGTAGACATGATGGTACAGATTCCTAGCGACTTATACAACACTAGTGGAAATATAACATATTTTTCCGATAACTACTTAAGTTACGAGACAAGAAGCTTTATTAGCCCTCCAAACAGCTGAAAAAACCGCAAATCCCAAACCTCCTTACCCTACACCAGGGAAACTTTGGAGGAAACACATTACACTTACAAAGAAGGAATCAAGAATGAGATATCTACTTTTGGATCAAACAGTTTTGGGAATTTAGTTAAGAATTTTCTAACAGTTTTTGTAGTAACCCGAGTAGTACTGTACATCCAAATGACTACGAGATGAAAAGTTACTGTAATTACAATAATTTCGCAGTAACTAATACATTCGTCCTAAAGAATGATATCCAGATTACACGTGGGATAATAGACGAACAATATCACTTAAAAGTTAGCTTGTAGCGAATAAGAAGTGAGATTTCTTAAGGTAAGGCAACAAAATTTTCATCGATGTAATATTTTCAGTAACAGTTTATTGGTTATCGACAAAACAGCACCACCAGGTGTGAGATACTCAAGGGCTCATTGCCTACAAATAAATATCACCTAATTTCATAGTAAGATGGTTCAAAGTTCATTCGACTTCATATCTCCGCAAACAAGGATTAAAATATTATGTAATAAAGACGCCTACAGAAAAGATATAAACTTATAATATGAAAATGTCAAATACTGTTTAAATATGAGCAGGTAAAGCATTAGGAGAGCAGTCTTAATGACAAGGAATAACCTTGTGAAAATATGGAGTAAGGAAAGTGAAGAAATAATTAAAGAAAGCCATCACCTGAGAACGGCTTGACCAACTTGGTTGATTTTTGTGTTAACGTGTTTGCTATATGCAGCAAAAAATTTCTATGAAAGAAAGTTGTCGGAAACTAATGCCACTTGCTACATGCACGAAAAATCATCAATTAAGAACGACTGAACAGATTTGCTTCATTTTTGTCGTTGTTACGTTTGTAATTGTCAGGATAGGGTTTATATGAAAGTAAATTTTTTGATAATTTACCGGAAAAGGATGAAATTAAAACCGACTTTGAAGGGTCACACTTGAGAACAGCTAGATCGATTTGGATTTATTTTTTCGTTGTGCTAGTAATTTTGGAGGGTAATGGTACTTTTGGCATGAAAAATAAAATTAAAAAAAATTGCGTTCAGTCTGACCGTTCTACTGTCACTTGTATTCATAGCGAAAAAAATTAGTTTCACAGTTATATACATGAAATACAAAAATACGTGTGAAATATATAAAGGGGAAACGTCGCTACCGAAAATCTCAAACGGTTCTTGAGCGATTTACTACAGCTTTTTAAATGGCAATCTAACTAACTTTCGGACGGTCGTAGGCTGTATATTTTTGTAACTGATGTCATATATCCATATATACGTTTAAGACATAGAGAGAAAGCGTATTTACCACAAATCTCAAAAAATTCTGGACTGATTTACTTCGAACTTCTACATTATAACATACCAATGAACATTTTTAATAAACTTGATTATATATATATATATATATATATATATATATATATATATATATATATATAAAGTTGGAAGCATTTTAACATGTGTCCATATATGTTCTAGACCGATCTACTTCAAATTTTTACACGATACTCTAATGAAAGTTCGTACGGACATAGGCTAATTATTTTTAATATATTACTTACAGAAATACATATGCAATATATCAAGGGGAAAAGTTGTTGCCGAAAATCTCGAAAAGATCTTGAATTACTTACTTCAAATTTTTGCACGATACACTACTGAATGTGTTGATATGGAAATGGACACATAGACGCGGGATAAGGAGATGTACAGACAGAGGAGGAGGAGTAGTTTATGCGTAGAGAGATGAAGGGACAGAGGAGGGAGATATACAGAGAAGGAGAGAGAGAGAGAGGCAGGATAAGAAGATGGAGAAAGAGAGAGGATCACAAGGTATATAGGATGTATGTGGTGCTTTCAAACATACTGAACAACTGCAAGGCACTGCCGGGTTCGCTGGTCGATAACAAGAAAGAAATGCGTCAGGCTGGTGCCACACTGTCATTTAATTCTATCACTATTTAGTGATCAGTGTCATACATAGATTTTCCGTCTTTATTCTCGATTGATTCAAATATGTATGAGAAAATGAGTGATGTAGATAACTGCAGTTATCAAGCCATGTCTCTACAAAACAAATCTGAGTAACTCGTAGTATTTAGTTTGCATGCAGTAGCGCGCTGGTGAGTTTAGCTGACTTGGCGAGCCATTTGGCAATGGCTGACTTGCTAGCCAGGGGCTAGTGTTGTTCCTCAGCAAGTGCTACGACAGGTATTGTACAAGTGTGAACGTGTGAATTTTCAAAAAGCGATATCTCGTAAGTGACTCGCACTAGAATCCTGCAACAAACACCACTGACGTTCAAATTTTCCCTTCTTTTAGTCTGTTAATATCAAAAGGCATTGCTCCATTTTAAAACGGGTATGTTTGCACAAAAATACACTTTCTAAGTATTATTACATTCTGTTTACTGCTAAAACAAAATACGATCCCCTGACTAGCAATCCATCCTGTGAAAACCACACATCAACAGCAATTTTCTTTTCCGCAATATTTGCGATAAAAGCTTTAAGTCATTCATCCCGTAAAGGCAACAAGTTGAATGGCATCCTGCTGAAGTACGGTCTTCCTATGTTAATTAATGGGTGAATGTTAAGATCTGGCTCTGAGACAAGCATGGATGCAGGACACGCTTTTTCCCGCTATCCCAAAACCACAGGACAATGTTTGTTTATCATGAAGCTGCTTGACAACTTTCATAGCCAGGAAAGTGCCAAGATAATTTCTTGGTCGATTGTGCTACTAGTACCTAAGGTGACACATGCGAATTAAAGTCGTTTCATACTGAATAGCACTTGGGAAGAAAAATTATCAACATGCTAATTTTAAAATGTTTATCTTACCCATCTGGGAGACTGCCTACAGTGGGTAGCTTAGCTGTCAGTTTCGGCATGCGAGGTGAACATGATTTCGGCAACGTGTGTCCTACATATTTGGTGGCGGTGTCATGTAACAGAACGAAACAATCATAAATTTCACTGTAGATACGCGGAAAATTTTCCCCATAGGTATAGCTTTTCTCTGCGATTCTCTAAAATTAATGCACGAACGTGAATAAATGACGAGTGGTGGTAATGCTTTGTAGTCATTACAGGCACCTCATTGACACTTTTGTGCGTAGTAATAGTTTGTCTTTCTTTCTAGAGCTCATCACAATGGAGGCATCGCTCCTAATCGTGCTAAAGATACCCATGCATTTACTCAAAAGGAGATGTATGATCACAATGTCAAGTAGCTAACGCTAATTTTACAATTTTCTCGCACTTGCATTTTGATCTGTTCTCTCAGTTTCTACGGTTGGTCATACTATAAAGTACGACAGGCTAACTTTATTTTCGGTGCCCCTACGTCGTGCTTCGATACTATACTCAAACAAACCAATGCCCAGTTTATGTCTTTTTCTTATGTGTGGGTTGAATACTGCAGTTATACACGGAAGCACCAAAGAAACTGGTATAGGTACGAGTATTCAAATATAGAGATATGTAAATAGGAGCCGTTGTTAGATCGGTTACAGCTGTAACAATAGCAGGTTATCGAGATTTACCCCAGTTTCAACGTGGTGTTAAAGTCGGCACACGAGCGATGGGAGACAGCGTCTCCGAGACAGGGATAAAGTGAAGATTTTCCCGTACGACCATTTCACGAGTGTACTGTAACTATCAGCATTCCGGTAACACATTAAATCTCCGACACCGCTGCGGCCGGAAACAGATCCTGCAAGAACGAGACCAACGACGACTTCCGAGAGTAATCGTTCAATGTAACAGGAGTGCACCCGAAGGCAAATTGCTGCAAATGTCAATGCTGGGCCATCAATAAGTTTCAGCTTGCGATACATGCAACGAAATATCATCTATATGGGCTTTCGGAGGCGAAGGTTGTAACCTCCCCACAAAAATTATAATTAAAAATTATTTGGTTAATGATTCTATTTTTAGTGTAACCTCAGAACAAAATTGGTTCCCATTTATAATCTCCGTACAGAAATGCATTCACATTTAATGTACCCACAAAATTCTTTTCTCATTTAATGTAACCTCAACTGTGAATTTAACCTGCTAAATTTTGGACGACAGCAGTGCTGCTTCATGGCCCTGTAAGATCATTCTGAATAAAAAAGCAAAAAATTCTTACCTCAATATATTCGCCAAAAATCTGCTCTTACAATAAAATTTTTCTGGCACAGCTCTGTGCAATGCTGGCTGATAGATTTATCATTTATGAAAGGAAGCAACTGATTTTTCTTTTGCAACAATCGGAATGATCATGGATTGGAGAAATTAGTAAATTCTTTAAATTGAAATGAATGCTTGTAAAAAAATTACTTTATATGACAAAGATTATTATTAGGGCATATTTAAAACATTTACATCGGAGTTCAGATAACATTACTAGATATGCGCGAGGCTGCCTTTTACCTTATACAATAATACTCAGGCTCCGGCATCGCTGCACCGCGACCGGCAAGCCAACACGATACACCATACCAGCCCAGAGCAGACTCCAGACAAGCGCAGACTAGCAACAACTTACTGCTACCGCTACACAGTTCGTACTGCAGTCAACACTGCTCTTTGGTCTCAGATTCTCTTATAGCTAACATATCTCAGGCAGCACATACCTCTTACATAACCCTCCACTGGGGGGGGGGGGGGGCAAAAATTTGAGTGAGTCAATTGGACTTGCAATGAGCAACAAATTTTTCTAAAATCTACTTAATTAACTAAGTTGACAGTCGCAGAGTATATACATATATATAAGTACAGAACATAAAATGGAATAGAGTGCACATGCACTGAGTACAGAACATATCAAGCAATGACAAAATGTACACGCAATGAGTACAAATCATATTAACAAATGACATAAAGTGCATACACACTGTAGTACAGAACATATCAAGCAATGACAAAATGTAAACGCAATGAGTACAAATCATATTAACAAATGACATAAAGTGCATACAAACTGTAGTACAGAACTTATCAAGCAGTGACAAAAATGTATATGCAATGAGTATAAAACATATTAACATATGACATAAAGTGCATACGCACTGTAGTATTCTTTTACCATTTTACTAGAACTAGGATAGGAAAGGGAAGGATGGTATCATGGTTGTAGCACATTAGGTTGCACGTAGCTGCGCTGAAAGTCCATATCTTTCTACAGAAGCACTATAAGTGAGACAATCTGAAGTTCTCTTCCCTGAAGTATTAATCAGTGTAGCCAAGACACTGAAATGTCGTATTAATATTCCATGTTATCCTATTGGTAGTACATTAGGCACACCAAACAGTGGAACCATGATAACATCTCCATTGTTCAAGGTGGTAGACACCATGATGTTGAAAGGTCTCTGTTGGATTCCTTTCATGTTTAATTTCTTAAATCTGTTGTCATTTATGGAGTAAATTCCTCTCCTAAATTTACTGTGGCGTTTCTGACTATCTGGGAGGAGACTGAGTAGTGGAACGTGTTACTTTTACACATAAACAAGAACGATCTGTCACACTACTACACTTTAAAACACAGTTTATATGTAATTCATGCCACACAGTCTCATACGGAACCTACATCCGCTTTCTTTTATATACTGTATATGATAAGATACTGTCATCCCCCTTCCCATCTGTGTGAGAGTATGAATGAGCAAATGTATTTGTAGTTGCATGCTTGAGGGTAGCAGACAAGCCTATCTGCTAGAGAACAGTAGGACCAACGTCGGAACAGGTAGCTACGCTTCCTAAAAGCAAAGAGGTTTCTATCCTTAGTATGGTTCTGTCCATCCGTTGTCATGTTGGTATAGGAAGCTGCCCCTCTGGCCACTTCCGTTTGTCTTTGTGAGCCACCCTCAGGAAGCACGCTCGGCAGTAGGCAGTTGCTGTGGGACCGTGGCGAGCGTCTGAAGTGGTAAGATCTCCGGCTAAGCGCGTGTCTGCTAAGTCCGTAGGACAATGGATTTCTTAAGTTCAGCCTAACTGAAAACTTAATACCTTGATTTCAGATTTAGCTCTAAAATATCTAATGCTATCTTAAATTGCAGCGTAGTGTAATTCTCGTGTGAAGTTCAGATTATTTTGCGGTAGTTGCTTTGTCATTACTTTGTGAGTAAAGTGGAACCACGTGTTGATCAGTAACTCTAACTAAGTTCATCAATCTTAAATGTGAATGCTTGTGTGATTATAACGTCTCGTCTTGACAATATTTTACAATATAGCAACTTTTCTTTATGCTTTTCTTTATGTTCAACCCACGTGGAGTGTACTTTGCGAGACCAGTACCACATGCTTATATAACCGTTTGACCCATCAGGTTAATAGTAAGACGTTAGTAACCAGTTCAAGGTTTTTCTTTTGTCAATTGCTTTTCGATCGAATTTATTTTAATTATCAAAATTACTGTGGGGTTATACGCTTTCTGTAAACCAAGTTGACCACGTGGAGCATGTGGTGTAATCATCAAAGTAGCCTTCAGCTATTCTTTTTGGGAAGATTTCACAAAGAGTTAATATGAATTTAGTATACCAGTGTGTGGTAATTACATGACGGACAGGATTGTGTTACGAACGTAATTTCTTTGGGTGAAAACTGAATCTGTTGGTTGTGGTTAATTTCTTCTCGCTTATGTTTCAACGTTGTTTGGGTGTTGTTTTGTGAATACAGGGTTGTATGCAGTCTCCCAATCTTGGCTCCATATTTGATGTATTCCGTAAGATTAAAATCTCACATTTTTACAATCCTTAAACAAGGCACCAGCTCAGTTATAACTCACGTATAATATGTTGAAATTTCAATGAACAATCTTAAAATAAATTTCCAAATATAAACTGATTTCTTTCTTGTTATTTAAATTCTCCTTTTTATATATATATTACCGGTTGTGGTATGACTATTAAAAGATTATCATTAATGTTAGTCTGTTTGGGAAGTTGGTAAACTTAGACTAGATACCTGATGAAACAGTTGCTTAGTAATACAAGATTAACCTCCCCAGACAGCTCACAGCTTTTAACCCGCTTTTATTCTACTATTAGCACCCGATTTCAGCATAGCAAATTACTGTAGCAATATTACACATGGCGACCCTGTTCTGTGATTCCGCTAGACTCTGGAATCTCTGAGACGTTAGATTGCAAGTGTTGTATAATCTTAATTTTTTTTCCCTACAGCGCTATAACAACTTCTGCGTTGTTTCTGAGGAGACTTTCTAAAGATTCACTGCGTTGTTGAGCGGCGTTGTGTTGTTTGTCTTGTTGTTTTGTGTTCTATATTTGTGTGTTTTATATGTGTGTGTGGTTTTTTTTTCTCGCTTGTAAATTCCACTGTTTCGATCAAAGATAAAAATTTGTTTTGCGTGTCAAAAAGTGAGTACTAGGTTGGGTACCTTTCGTGTAACTGTAGAAATTTTTGGGGGATACATTTACTGTGATTAGTGTGTTGCGTACTGGGTATAAATTGAACTAATGCAGACACGTAACCAAACTAAAAGTAAGCGGTCCGACAACTTAAGCAACATGGACCAAGGGGATAATTTGATTTCGAATGTTAACGCGTCGGGCGGTTCCGAAAATGCAATGGGAAATACTTCAGACGAAATGCAGAACAGCACGAACGGGCTCACATCAGAGCCACAAATTAATTTGCCTCCTACTAACCAAAATGATTTGGCAGAACTCATGAAAGCCTTATTGCAACAAAATAAAGAAAACGCACAGAAATCTGAAAAATCGATCCGCGAGCTAGGCGAACAAATAGACGAAAAACTAATCCAGCAGACAAATAAAGTCGACAAGTCGATGCAGAGAGTGTCCGATGATATCTCACAAAGAATAAACAATCTGGCAAGTGAAATAAAAAGTGATATTATGAAAGAATTAGGCCGTACATTTGAACAAATCGATGATCGTCTGCAAGCCTGAGAACAGAGCAAGCGGAGTCGCGATGCCGAATCTAAAGAAAGCGAAAAACGGCTACTTAGGAATTTCCAAGAGCTGAGGGAAGAATGCCAAAGAGAACACCAGCAGGTACTCTCGAGGGTCCAAGAGGCGGAAACGCATTGTCCCACGTCCGTTAGCAACACAATAGCGGACAACAGTTTAGCGATCCACGCGTTGGAACAGCAAGTAGAACAATTGAAGCAGACTGGGGCGGAGGACAAGAGACAAATAGATGATAAGATTGCGGCATTAGCGGACATTGTAGGCAGGATGAAGCTGACGGAAAGCGAGAACAATACTACACCGGTAGCGGCCGCAGAGACCGAAGAAGTGCGTTCGCTTCTGAGATTTCAGAAGGGACAATTCGAAGTGAACAGGCAACACAAGGCTGTAACAGGCGAATTACAAGAACGCGTGGCGCATCTGGAAAACCGCACAGCGTGTGATTCCGAACTCGCCAATAGCACTAAAAATAGCCGTACGAACAGCGCAGAGAGGGACTCCGGCCACGAGGGAGATTTTGACGACAGGGAAGAATGTAATTTGAGGGGCAGACATGAGAAAAATAGAAACATTCAAGGGCCTCGACAGGAGGAAATGCGGGGATTTGATTTCAAACATTTCCTTACGGTAAGAAAGTTTGAGATATTCCGAAATTCGCAAAAAGGAATACATCCACGAGCATGGCTCGAGCAATTTGAGTTCTGTCTTCCTCCCGACTGGGCAAGTTCACATAAGATAGAATATATGTGTGGCTATTTGGAAGGCGAACCGGCGATTCGCATGAGGTCGGCAGCGCGTCACTGCAACTCCACTCGGGAGTTTCGACAAGCCTTTCTCTCTGCCTATTGGTCGGAAGCGGCACAAGATAGGGTCAAACATGGCATAATTATGCTGCCAAATTTGAACCAGTCTGGTTTCGGCAGCCCTGCACGCCTATTCGACCACATGCTGCAGGCAAATCAATTTTTATACGATCCATACGGGCCTGCGGAACTAATTAGGATATGCATCACCAAATTGCCGATGCACATGCGGCACGTCATTCTTGCGGGACGATGTAAAGAGGACATGGAAACGTTTAAAACACTTCTCCAAGAGTTGGAATATAATACAGCAGAGTGCCCGCCTAATCAGGCACAAAGTTATTATGGGGCACAGCAGCGCGATCGCAGTCGTGGCCGTAGTACTAATCAACGGCGTGACTGGTCGTCGCGACGCGAACGGAATAATAATCGGGACAGGCCGTATAGAAACGGGGATAACAGTCGCGAACACAGGTGGAACTACGGAGATGATCGAGGACGTGGACAAGATCGTGAACGCTACAGGTACGGCAACCAGAATCGATACTACGATGAATACGGTGGGAATAGGACTGTAGGGGGAGCACCTCATGATGTTGAAATTCGGCCGGCCAATCCTAGACATAATCCAGCAAATGGAAATGAACAAAACCGGCAATGACAAATGATCAGCGCAGAAGGCGCCCAATCAGAACAAATGAGCGACATGGCAAATGAGTAGAAAGGACAGTGAGAAGTAGAGAGTACGGTGAGGAGAAAGAATTGATTAGTATAAATTTGTGACGTATGCATTTTGAATAATATGTTGGTAAAAATTAATGATAAAGATGTTTTTATGTGATTGATTGAAGTGATGTTGTTAATTTGTTTTCTTTCCTTGTGCAATTAGGATTTAGTTTGATTCAAACGTAAAGATAAAAGGTTTCCTTGTGAACGAGTGAAATGCTGTTTTTTTGTGTGTGTAAATTGAAAAGAGCCGCTCCTGAGAGAAGCAAGATCTGTGTTGAATTAATGCAAAACTCAGGGGAATATCCGATCTGTGGGTATTATGGGTCTGGCAAACCCAGGTCCCCTGCTGTTAGTAGCCTCGTTTCCGATTTTCTGCTTTCAGTGCTACTATCTATCTATTACTATTCTATATCTGTCAGTATAAATGAGGATCTCTTACTATAGTATGCGTGCTGTATGAATATTTTAAGATAGGAGAACTCTGAGAAAGGAATGAGTAAGTTTGGAATCTTGAAAACAGGCTGCGATAATACGATTGTTGAACCATTGGCTTCCAATATGCGATGATATGTTAATATTGATGATATATGTCTTTGTTGTTCTTTATAGCTGAGTACGTAAAGTGCTGTCTGTGGATTTCGTAAGTATATTGATTCCCTTCAAGGTGAAAGAAGAATTGTGGTTTGTGTAATTTACGTGGCTCTGAAATATTATTGTGGTAGTCAAATACGAGCAGCGTTTCAGCAAATGGAGAATGGAACGGAAATATGGATCCTTTTTGTAGTCTTGATTGATGTTGAGCCAAAGCCTAAAAAATTATTCTGCGTTAATACTTGTCCTAGAAAAGCGACGTTTATGTGTTTTGCTGATGCTGTGAGCATTACAGCTTACTGTTTTCACTGGTGCGGGATGCACTGCAGCCTATATGATTTGTACTGAGGAAATTTCCCTCTTGAAGGTAGAGGATGATTAAATAATTTTGATTATGGGAACGAAGGAAAGCTTGGTTTAAGGTAATAAGGATAAAGCAAAACATTTGTCATTTAAACTACAGGAGGATTCGGATCTTTGTGTCTGTTGTAAGTTCAATATGTTAAGATGATACTGTTTTACAGAATAGAGGTGACCACAATTTTGCCATTCATGAGAAATGAATCCAGAATAACCACCACAGGCGAAATAACTGATTTGGAAGCGAAAGGTAACGTAAAGAAGGAACGAAATCGCAGCAAAATGGGTAAGAAAATGTAATATAACCTGTATAATGCAAATATTTTTAACCTTCTCAGAGTCATCTGCGTGATTAATTGCTGTGATAACGTAATTTTAGGTAAAATTTTCTTACTGTTTTATGTGTGAATATATGAGTATGATAAATGTATAATTGCGAGTCTCTTTTCAGGTGTGCGAACTGGTATAAATGTTTTGGCGTGTAAATAACCATTGTTCTTTGTAATGTGTATGTTTAAGGAAAGTTCTCCATATTTATCATGTGACAAGACGTATGCCGCGAGCGTCAAGAAGAGGACGAATTAGAACAATGTTGTAGTGGTATATACACGGTGTTGAAATAGCATTGAAGTAGCTTATTGGCTTAACTAGTAGTGGATAGAAGTAGAACATTGAGTAATGCATGTTTATGGGTAGTTAGTTTGTAGAATAGACAACAGGTGTGCATGTATGTGTGTGTAAATAGCATGTGAACCCTATGCTGTCCTGACCTATACTTGCACAAGGCATAATCCTATTCATTTTAGTGAATTAATAAATAGCATTTGATTTATTAAAACGTAAGTGAACCACATTAGTGATGTGGATTTAAATATTATATTGTCAGTTCATTTAAATTTTTATTTTTATACTGTCAAGTCATTTCACTTTTATTTTTTTTACATTGTCAAGTCATTTAAATTTTATTTTATATTGTCGATTCATCTAATTTTTTTTATTTAAAAAAAAAAAAGAATATTAAGTCTCACTTTGTTCTTAAAAATTGTGAAAGACAATACTAAGTGGTATTATGTATGATATTGTGTAATCACATAAGGATGATGAAAAATTTCTGTGAATGCAGTTGAGAACGTGAAAGCGAAACGGCAAAACTCTTAAGAGACAGCGGGAGCAGCGGGACTAGTTGTAAACTGGCGGGTTTCCCAGCAGGACACGCTGTCAGCCAGGACACTTTGGGAGCGCGGCCGACAACAAAAGAAGGTACGCGGCAAACACTTTCCCTTGCACCTGGAGCTAATGGGCGGCCGCCCCGGGCGACCCTTCCTCGAGGCGATGACCTGAGATGGGCGAGAGGTCCACCGCGCGGAAATCCATCTGCTGGCAACGCACCACACGCACGCGACCGTGACGAGACGGCCGCCGTGAAACAACACAAGGAGCGTGGAGCCTTTCGACAGGTACTGCCCAGAGAAACTTGCAGACGTCAACGACGCCTATCGACATTTCCTGATGGATGCCTACTGTCAAGCGACAGTAAATCATGGTTCGATGTTCTCTGGTCGCTAAGGGTGGCACAAAAGAAGAGCCATTAAGTGTCATCCTTGCCCAGGAATATCAAACCGGCGAGCCAATTGAAGATAACCCAAGAAGGTAACAACACAAAGGGCGTGGAGCCTTTTGACACATACTGTCCAGAGTAACTGGCAGACTACAATGACGCCTATCAACATCTCCTGACGGATGCCCACTGTCAAGCGACAGTAAATCATGGTTCGATGTTCTCTGGTCGCTAAGGGTGGCACAAAAGAAGTGCCATTAAGTGTCATCCTTGCCCAGGAATATCAACCTGGCGTGTCAAACGAGGATACCGCACGAATTTGACAACACAAACATGGAACCAAATCGAGATGACGTGACACGGGAGAAACTTCATGAGAGGGCAGAGACGGCGGGATCGCACGCAACAGATGGACAAAAAAAAATCCCTACTGACAGCTGCGGCGACGAACCCCCCCTTTTTCCCCTATATTGTGCCTCGGAGCAGTGGAAGTACTGAGTGTGTCAGTGAACAGTGATTATATGGTTCTTAGTCCAGTGGATATACGTGTGTTTCTGTCGGAGAAACTCTGACTCGTGTGTTTTGCAGGAGTTCGATTTATTGGTGTTTATTAGACTGACTCTTGTATTTTGCAGGTGTTCTATTTATTTTTTTTAGACTTTGACTCTTGTATTTTGCAGGTGTTTTATTTATAGGTGTTTTTTTTTGTTTTAGATGTTGGCTATTGTACTGTTTTATTTATCAATGTTTGTTTTTGTGTGATGTATTAGATTTGTGATATTTTGTTTCGTAAATTCATTACTGTGGCATTTCTTCGTTTATCAGTCAGATAGCTTTTTATTCTCATTGAACTGTGATCGATTAGCCTTTGCATGGGGCATATTTACTGTGAGGAACCCCTTAAGGGTAATAATCACATCATTATTGTAGTTTCAGTGTAATGACACAGTGCTCATTGTTTGCTAGCTAATTGAAATATAGTAGAGTGATTAAATGAGTGCCACATAGTTATTTTAATTCTACAAATTATTAGTTTTATACGATATAGAATTTTTTTTGCGATAACCACTTTGTAAAACATGTTTTTTCTCTTATCATTTTGTTGCTTTTGCAGATTGTGCATTGTTATGTTCTGCTTTTTAATACCAATGTTATTTGATGTTCTTTTTTTTTAATTGCTGTGGCACCTTTGCTATTTTCATAAATTTTGCTTGTTAATAAACAGTCATAAATTTTCCTGTGATCAGTTGGCTCTTGCAATGAGCAAATACTGGTGAACTCCATAAGGGTAACAACCAGAAATTGTTTTCATATTAATGACACAGGAACCATTGTTTTTACTTGCTGACCGAATTAGGTCTACAATATCTTTTAAATAGGTGTCACAGATTGTTTTTTTGTTTCCTCCTTGAAATTGGTAGATTCTAAAGATGTGTTGAAATTATTGTGTTTTAGCAAGTAGCTGGTGACCTTTTGCCTTTTTTTTATACATTTTTGGTTTAAGTAGGGTGTGAGAAGCCTGCTTGGGAATGTCCTAGCATGGCCAGAAAATTCCCTGCACAGTCTTTTCCCGGAGCATTGGGGTTATGAAAGGTCTCTGTTGGATTCCTTTCATGTTTAATTTCTTAAATCTGTTGTCATTTATGGAGTAAATTCCTCTCCTAAATTTACTGTGGCGTTTCTGACTATCTGGGAGGAGACTGAGTAGTGGAACGTGTTACTTTTACACATAAACAAGAACGATCTGTCACACTACTACACTTTAAAACACAGTTTATATGTAATTCATGCCACACAGTCTCATACGGAACCTACATCCGCTTTCTTTTATATACTGTATATGATAAGATACTGTCATCCCCCTTCCCTTCTGTGTGAGAGTATGAATGAGCAAATGTATTTGTAGTTGCATGCTTGAGGGTAGCAGACAAGCCTATCTGCTAGAGAACAGTAGGACCAACGTCGGAACACGTAGCTACGCTTCCTAAAAGCAAAGAGGTTTCTATCCATAGTATGGTTCTGTCCGTCCGTTGTCATGTTGGTATAGGAAGCTGCCCCTCTGGTCACTTCCGTTTGTCTTTGTGAGCCACCCTCAGGAAGCACGCTCGGCAGTAGGCAGTTGCTGTGGGACCGTGGCGAGCGTCTGAAGTGGTAAGATCTCCGGCTAAGCGCGTGTCTGCTAAGTCCGTAGGACAATGGATTTCTTAAGTTCAGCCTAACTGAAAACTTAATACCTTGATTTCAGATTTAGCTCTAAAATATCTAATGCTATCTTAAATTGCAGCGTAGTGTAATTCTCGTGTGAAGTTCAGATTATTTTGCGGTAGTTGCTTTGTCATTACTATGTGAGTAAAGTGGAACCACGTGTTGATCAGTAACTCTAACTAAGTTCATCAATCTTAAATGTGAATGCTTGTGTGATTATAACGTCTCGTCTTGACAATATTTTACAATATAGCAACTTTTCTTTATGCTTTTCTTTATGTTCAACCCACGTGGAGTGTACTTTGCGAGACCAGTACCACATGCTTATATAACCGTTTGACCCATCAGGTTAATAGTAAGACGTTAGTAACCAGTTCAAGGTTTTTCTTTTGTCAATTGCTTTTCGATCGAATTTATTTTAATTATCAAAATTACTGTGGGGTTATACGCTTTCTGTAAACCAAGTTGACCACGTGGAGCATGTGGTGTAATCATCAAAGTAGCCTTCAGCTATTCTTTTTGGGAAGATTTCACAAAGAGTTAATATGAATTTAGTATACCAGTGTGTGGTAATTACATGACGGACAGGATTGTGTTACGAACGTAATTTCTTTGGGTGAAAACTGAATCTGTTGGTTGTGGTTAATTTCTTCTCGCTTATGTTTCAACGTTGTTTGGGTGTTGTTTTGTGAATACAGGGTTGTATGCAGTCTCCCAATCTTGGCTCCATATTTGATGTATTCCGTAAGATTAAAATCTCACATTTTTACAATCCTTAAACAAGGCACCAGCTCAGTTATAACTCACGTATAATATGCTGAAATTTCAATGAACAATCTTAAAATAAATTTCCAAATATAAACTGATTTCTTTCTTGTTATTTAAATTCTCCTTTTTATATATATATTACCGGTTGTGGTATGACTATTAAAAGATTATCATTAATGTTAGTCTGTTTGGGAAGTTGGTAAACTTAGACTAGATACCTGATGAAACAGTTGCTTAGTAATACAAGATTAACCTCCCCAGACAGCTCACAGCTTTTAACCCGCTTTTATTCTACTATTAGCACCCGATTTCAGCATAGCAAATTACTGTAGCAATATTACAATGTGTCAACACCACACTCATTCACCAACGTAGAATTAGTGCAGAAACCAAATATAGTGCTCCATGATCATAAGAATAGACAGGACAAACGTATATTGCAGTAAGTTCTGGTAATTAGGTCAGAAGGTGAAGGACATTAAGTCTCATGCTAGTCATCATTGAGAATTACACTAGTCTATCAACCGATTTGACTAATTGTTGGCACTCATTGCCTAGTTACTGAACACTTCTGTACTATGTATGAAGTATTACAAAATAATGTTCATAAATCATCTGATTAAAGTGAACATCAGCACTTATTGGCCAGTTACATACCATTTTAGTACATCATTAATGGCATACCATTTACATAATTCATCTAGTTATAGTAATCATTGGCACTCATTCGCCAGTTACAAACCATCAGAAGTCATCATTCAAAACAGGAGCTAATGAATGGCAGACCATTAACATAATTCAACTAGTTATAGTAATCATTGGCACTCATTGGCCAGTTACAGATCATCAGAGGTGATCATTCAAAACAGGAGCTAACGAGTGTAGCATCAAGCTACTGGTATTCATATATAATAGCATGTAGGTAACATAATACAAATTTAAAATATAAGAAACAGTGGCATTCATTGGCCAGTTACTAAATGTATAGCAAGTATTGAATATTACAAACCATTTTCATCATTCAAGTAACTTATGACATATTTAAAATAATTATTGGCACTCTTTCGCCAGTGACTAAACATATAGCAAGTATTGAATATTACAAATCATTTTTCATCATTTAAGCGACATAAAACATATTTCAAATAATTATTGGCACTCTTTGGCCAGTGACAAACCATCAGAAGTCATCATTCAAAATGAGAGTTATTTATTGGCATAGCATTTATAGAGTATAACAAAAATATTATTTACAGAAATTATTGGCATAGCATGTATGCATTATTACAAAATATCATTCACTATTACTCAGAACTCATCATTCAAGTGACATAGGACATATTTGAAATGTAACACACTGTAACTATTACTAAAGGTCTGTGGTTAGAAAACATTACTCTGAACTCATCATTCAAGTGACATAGGACATATTGCAAATGTACCATACTGTAACTATTACTCAAGGTCTGTGGTTAGAAATCATCATTCAGTATTACTCAGAACTCTCTTAAACTGGTAGCATTATTTGGGACTCGTAGTACATTTTTTTTGTGCTAGCAATGCATTGCGTTGGGATCGATAATTAATTGCTGGGACATGAAAATATTTGCTTTTGACTTATTGCTACAAATGAAGATTATTAACGTCATTCGTCATGAGTCAGCTGTAGCAAGGTTATGAAACAAGTAGAGTATATGTGACCACATTCATGAATGACACACACAAATGGGTAAAAAAAATGCAAGTACTAGAACAGGTTTAATGACTAACTGCTTATAGCACATTAATTTCATGAATAGCTTCTCCTAGAAAAAATACAAAATGGATAATTAAGCTGAAAGAAGAAACGTATATTATGCTGAAAAGTAGTGAACTTCGAATTAACAGGTGTACTCAATATGTATGTACTCTAGCTGTCCTTTCCAAAACATTCAGTCATTATACCATGCGATATAAGACATAATGCCAAAACGAACTGCAACAAATACTTAAATAACTACATAGCATCTCTTAACTAACAGTAAATATATAAATTTTATCATTATTCTCATCTGCAAAGAAAACTTCACTATTCATATTATTATAACTTCATTAATATCATCACCTGCAAAGAAAAATTTCATTATTCATATTACCATATTCTTCATCACTATTCATCATCATTCATTATCATCTGCAAAAAGACACTTCATTACTCATTATTCACATTACCATTTACTTCATATAACTATTCATAGTATAGAGTTTCTTATTTCTAGCATATTTCATCACTAAAACTAAGATGTGTAGTGCTGTCTGACAGCTTGCATCAATCGCCTCGTATTCTAAAAGAAATATAATTAGTTAAGACTGCTATCATACTATGTGTATTGTATATTCTTGTTAATGTTTGTTAATTCTGATCCATTTACTCTTCGTAACGAGGTATTGCATCTTCTTTCGTTCATTCCGAAGGTGAAATTCCCATTTCATAGTAATCCACTGTGGTTTGTTTAATTTATTTCTTTTACACGTTATTGCTTTCTAAAATGATGAACAATGATTAATGTCTTGCATTTAAATCATACACCCATTAAATAAAAACTGGTTTCTAGTGATACAATTAAGCATACAGCATAGCATGACAGAAAACGTATTATGTCAAAAACACAGACAGTGTTCAGGTGCAAAAAATGTACACAGAGTATCATAATGTAGTAGCAAAAAACGTAAAATAGTCACGATGTTGAGATATGATAAGGCAAAATGTCAAAGTTAACTGGTGTTTGTTACATCTTAAACATTTCATAGTGCATACAAACAAACAGGAAAACAATCATACATACATGAAAAATGGAAAATGTGCACGGTCTAATGTGTAACGACAAGACAAGCGACCTGCTAAATTTACCTTGCCAGGCACTTTCCAAGAAAAAATACGATAATCATCAGTAAGTAGTCACATAAATATAATTGCGTAAGTGGTCATATAAAAATCAGGAAATGGCATCACAATGTGATAAATCATAAAGTATGTTCATTCAATAAAGGGTTTAATATTGGAGACATGGTGATTGCCTTTACTTTTTCTGGTTCTCAGAGTTTCGACGTGTACTACATTGGGGCGAGGAATGCTGCGAATTCGATATGGACCTGCATATAGAAGCTCAAATTTACTACATCTATTCTTTGCTCTGTTGGATAGATAGTGTGTACGTACTAATATCTTCTGTCCAATGTGAAAGTCACGGCGTGTACAAACCTGTTTTTGGTGTCTTTTTCGGCGCTCTGCGGCACGTTTGATGTTGTTCAGCGCAATGTCAATTATTTCATGGTGTCGTAGTCGACAAGATGTAGTAAAGGATCCTAATTCTTTAATTTTGTTAGGTGGTTCAACATTTTTCATTATAACAGTCGGAGATAGCATAGTAGATTCATTTGGTAATGAGTTAATTACATCCTGGAATGAGAGTATGTGTGTATCCCAATCAATATGTTTTTTATGGCAGTATATTCTACACAGTTTACCAATTTCTTTCATTAGTCGTTCACAAGGGTTCGAAGATGCATTGTACCTGGATATATAGATCGGAGAAATGTTACTAGCTCGTAACATACGTGTCCATAAAGCAGATCGAAACTGTGATCCATTGTCGGAAATTACTTTCAATACATGCCCAACATGGAATAAAAAATGTTTTACAAATGCATTCGGAACAGATTTAGCAGTAGCTTTGCGTAACGGAGTGAACGTAACAAATTTCGAAGTGAGTTCAACAGCGACAAAGATGTAGCAAAAACCTCTATTATTTCTGGCAATCGGACCCAAAATGTCTACTGCGGCCATGTGTCTCAATTTAACAGGTACAATGGGATGTAATGGAGGAATATATGAAGTCGTATCTGACTTAGCTTTCTGGCAGATTTTACATGACGCTAAAACTCGTCGAATACGTTTCTCCATGTTGGCAAAGTAACAGTTCTGTCTCAGTATAAGAAAACATTTTCTGGCTCCGCAATGTGCGTAACTTAAATGAGTATACTAAATTAATTTGTTAACAAGTTCGTCAGGAACGCATAGTAACCAGTTGTTGCTGTCAGGGTGAGAGCGGCGAAACAGAATATATTTGCGTACAGTGTAATGGTTTCTAATGGTAACATTATTCCTATCTTGCCAAAGGTGTTTAATTTTTTTCCATACGTTGCCTTTACTCTGCTCTTGTGCTATGTCTCGTAATGACGACGAAATGAAATTTTCAAATGTAACTTGTTGAATATACATGACGTTGAAATTTGCTTTGCAGAAGTTGGTTGCGATGTCTCGCTGATTGGTGCTGAGAGAACGGGATAGTGCGTCTGCTACAATATTTTGCGTACCGGAAATGTGAACAATTGTAAAATTAAATTCCTGTAAATAAAGTTTCCATCTGCTTAATCTGCCGTGTGTAAATTTTGCTGAAAGTAAAAACTGTATCGCTCTATGATCTGTGTAAACGGTAGTGTGTCTTCCATAAAGAAAATGCCGAATTCTCGTAAATGCCCATACAACACAGTTTTTGTGACAGAATAATTGCGTTCAGCAGGTGACAGAATGCGACTCGCAAAGGCGATGTTTTTAATTACTGTACTACCATCTTCTTCAATTTCCTGAAAAATGTGTACGCCTAAAGCGGTGTTACAACTGTCGATGGCAATGGAAAAATTTCTAGTAAGATCTGGATGTGATAAAAGTGGTGCATTCAGCAAAGCTTGTTTTAGATTGACAAATTCAGAATGTGCTTGGTTATCCGAGGGCCAAATAGTGTTTTTACCCGTCAACTGACATAATCTAGGGGTGTCTAAAGCAGAGTAATGAATAAATTTACGAAAAAAGTTAATTAAACCCAGAAAGCTGCGTAATTGTTTCTTCGTCGTAGGAACAGTAATGTCACGTAAAGCTTGAAGAAGTTTTTCCGGGTCAGGCGCGATGCCTTCTGCTGAAATTACATGTCCAAGAAATTTTATAGAAGTTTTCCCAAAGTGCGATTTACTGAGATTAACTGTGAGTCCATGTGCACGAAAAGTTCGTAACAGTTGTTCAAGAATCAGATTGTGTTCAGACCAGTTGGCTTCTGCAATAAGAATGTCGTCTACATATGTTGTGATTCTGTCTTTAAGTTCTGTCGGAAGTATAGTATTGAAACCGCGAATAAATGCTGCTGAAGAAATTGTTAAACCGAACGGTAATTTGCAAAATTGGAAACAGTGACCAAAACAGAGAAAAGCTGTGTGCTTTCTACAGTTCGGATGGAGTTGATTTTGCCAAAATCCCGATTTCAAATCTAATGTGGAATAAATAGCAGTACCATGATATTTCTGTAGAGTTCTTCTAGTGTCTGTGGGCGATCTGTTTCATTAATAATAATGTCATTAATGTGACGCGAATCAAGTACGAGGCGAAGTGAACCATCCTTTTTCTTAACAATATGGAGTGGGTTTATGTACGGACTAACTGCCGGTTCAATAATTCCTTGTTCAAGCATAGCTTGCAATTCTTTCTTAACTTGTTCTCTGTGAATATACGGAATGGGATAATGTTTGGCTTTAAATGTGTCGTGCTGTTTAACTTGAAATTCATACATAAAACCGGACATAGTACCAGGGACGTTGTCAAAAACTGGAGCTTGCTGTAAAAGAATTTTGCGTAATTGCGTGCGTTCGTCGTCTGTATTTGCACTGCTCTGTTTAACTTTATCAGAAATCATCTGTATAACGTCATAGTCGGCTTCGTCTGGAGTATTATAGTTGTGTACGTACGTATCTGTGAACAAAGTGGAATGACAGTCTATGTTACGTGATGCGGAAATAACCACTGTACAATTAATTGTTTGTTCTTCTGCAGTTAAAGAGTGCCGAAATTCTAAAGCCAATTGTACATTTTCATCCTTTAACATTAAATAGGAGTTTTGAAAGTCAATAATTGCGTCGTGTTGTACCAGAAAATTCGTCTGTTGTCAATAAGGGAACAATCCAAAAATTTGAGTGAAATGTATGACCTGCAATACAAAATGATAAATGTGTCTGTAATTTTACATCTATTCCTTTACCAGATACTGCCCCTTTTATATTAGTTTGGCTAATTGTAACGTAGGATAGGTATTCTCTTTGTTACATTCGTTGAAAGTTTCCTCATTTATAACTGACATAGGTGATCCAGAATCGATTATTGCTGAAAATTTAGATGATCCAATCTTTACTTCCATGACAGGGTGTGAAATGGTTTTTTGAATAACTGGTCTTTCCTGCAAAAGAGTGTCTCGGATGTCGTCAAAAGTAATAACATTTTCGTGAACAAGATTCTGTGTATCTGAAGTATTGCTTACGTTGCTGGAAGATTCATTCTGCACTGTATCTAGTCAAATTCTTTCTGACGTGCTGTTATTCGCGGGAGGATGCTGGGATGATATCTACTGTCTGGTTCATTCATGATAATTTGTTGTTGCGGATGATTCTGCTGCTGGTAAGACCGACTGTTATTAAACGTACGCTGAAAATTGTGCTCATTATTTGTACGTCTGTCATGATAGTCATTTCAATACGGTGCATTGCGATATGAGTTGAAATGGTGTGTTTTCTGTACGTAGTTATTTCTTTGTTGCTGTGCGTTACTATTTGGTGGAGCCGACGCTATACGTGTAGGCGGCGAAACATTAAAGCTTGGTTGACCTTGCACATTACATTGTTGGTTAGGTATGCTAACCGGCTGGTTTTGTTGCTGTTGTTGGGAAAACCTCTATTGTTACCAAAATGTGATTCCTGTTGCTGATAATTTTGACGATACTGATAATTAAAATTTTGTCTGTTAGTAAAGTTCTGGTGGTTGTCGTTCCTGAATCGTCTATTACCTTTGCTATTGAAATAGCGTCGCTGATCGTAATTGCTGTATGCTTGCTGACCTTGGTTATTATATGAAAAGTTTTTGTTTATGAAGGAATAATCTGATTGCTGAACTTCCAAAAGCTGTAACAGATCTCTGAATGCCGAAATATTTTCTTTCTGCTGACCCATCAAAAGTGATACTCTTAATGATCGTGGTAATTTAGAAATACACAATTGGATAAGTGCAGATTCACTGTATGGCTCACTTAAGTACTGGTTTTGTTGGACCATGTGTTCAAAAAATTGCGTGACAGTGGGAAAATTTGAGTTCTCGTAATTCGGTAAACTAATTAATTGATCCTTGATTCTGCGCTGTGTCGTCTTCGACCAATACGCTGACAGAAAAGCATTCTGAAATTCTTCTATCGAATAGCATTGTCTCGCGATCGGTCTCATACGAGTTGCCGGTTCGCCTTCCTAAAAACTGCAAATAAATTCAAGTTTGTGTGTTACGGGCCAAGTCGGTGGAAAAGCAAAGCTAGATTGTTTGTATCCAATCCAAGGGGTGGATCTGTGTTGTGTCATTTGTAAATACCTTAAATTTTCTCACGGATAGAAAATGCATGTAATCAAAATTATCGTCTCTGTATGTCTGAACAGGTTCAGGATTATATGAGAATCTATTTGTCTGTGACTGTTCGGAATCTAACTCACGTATTCTCTGTAAATTACCTAAATTATGCTGGCTGTGTGAGTCTGACAAACGTTCGGAGAGTGGCGTATGCTGTGATGTATTAAAGGCTGAAATATTTTTCATCTCCGTCACTTCTTGCTGTAAAGATCACAATTCTCTACGTAATGTATTATTGGACGAACCTATCTCACCGATCGACTGCTGTAAATTTTGGAATTCGGGTGTTTGATTAAACGAAACTGGTGACGTATCGTCTGATTTGGAGTCATTATTACTTTCGATAACGTCAATACGACTGGTCAATTCATCATATTTTTCAGTCAGTGCTTTTACCTGACCATCGTTTTTATTATCACAAGCATTAATTTCTTTTTGTATTTTACGTGTGGTTTCGTTCAGTTTTTTAACGTCTGCTTTGATGGCATTGGGATCCTGTATTAGTTCCAACTTTTCAAGTCTGTTGGTCATTGTCTGAAAGTGTAATGTGTGTGTGTCTGTTTTTGTTTTAAGATCGGAGATTTTATCATGCAATTCGGTGTTCAACTGTTTGATTTCGTCCAACACTGTAGCAATATTGTTGTCTACGTATGTTTTTGCTTTCGTAAATAGTTTACGCTTATCTTCCTGTCTCTGTGCAGTAATTGTTTCCATGACCTGTTGCTTTACTTTATTCTGTTCCTGTATAAATTTGCGGTAACGCGTTTCACTGTTTTGTAGGTGGTGATTAAAACGTTCGTCAATTAGGCTCTTCTGTTGGTCAAATTTCGTATCTACTTTCGCGTCCAGTGTGTGTGAAAGTTCTGCTGACATTAATTTAAACTCGTTGCGTAACTGTGTTGCGTTTTCAGAGCATTGTTTAGCGACTGCACTAATTTCGTCTCTTAAGTATTTTAGTTGTGGCTGCATGTGTATTACTTACTTCTTCTGCCACAGATCTAATTTCTTCACTACTGTTCCTAGCACAAGCCTTAATTTCCTCACGTAATTGTTCTTTAGTATCATGACATTACGCGGCAACGGCTAAAATCTGTTCACTAAGTTGTTTGTTCTATTCATTTAGGTTGTCGTGTTTTTCATTCAACTGTTTGAAATTTTCATTAATTTGTTGTTTAAGATTTTCATTCAACTGTTTGTTCGATTCATTGAGTCGTTTGTAATTTTCATCTTGTTCTTTCTTCGACAGTTTGGAATTTTCATAAAGTTGTAGCAATAATGCCATAACTTGATCCATGCCAATATTACCTACTCTATTCTCTGTGCTGTTTAATAGCGTACCTGCAATTGTCACGTTTTGTGTAACCATTTGGTCATTCTGTGATTCTTGAAAAGGTTTGCCAATCGGATGTGCACTGTGGGTCACTACCTCGGAATCAAATAAATCTGACATATTTTGACTACATTGTTCATCTTCGTGAGAAAAATTTATCTGTTTACTATGCAAATTTTTCAAACCGGGTGTGTCAAACTGGCCAGCGTTAATTGTAACGGAACGTGACGCGTCATCAATTGTTACATTTACTGTGGACATCATTGAATTTGTTTGCTCATCATTAGCATTAAAATCATTATTAGTGATCAGTAGGTACTGATTATCTGTAATTAGGGGATTATCACTATTACACTGAGTGTCGCAAATATTATCGGTCAGACTATTCGAGTCGGCAATTTCACTCATTGCACATCGCGATGTACTGTTAACAGTTTTTCGCGGCATTTTTCACAAATCAAAATTAAGCACAAAAATGAAACAAAGACAAAGCAAAAATGTAACAACAAGTACAACAAAGAGCAATAAATTGCCGATGATCTGTGAAAGAAAGTGTGACAAATTAGTAAATGCGTTGCGCCAGATGCAAACTACATTTAAGTAAATAAGAGCAGATTTATGACTACTTCTCAGAGATTCACAAAGAAATACGATCCAGGCCGGTTGTCGCCAAGTGTAACCTCCCCACAAAAATTATAATTAAATATTATTTGGTTAATGATTCTATTTTTAGTGTAACCTCAGAACAAAATTTGTTCCCATTTATAATCTCCGTACAGAAATGCATTCACATTTAATGTACCCACAAAATTCTTTTCTCATTTAATGTAACCTCAACTGTAAATTTAACCTGCTAAATTTTGGACGACAGCAGTGCTGCTTCATGGCCCTGTAAGATCATTCTGAATAAAAAAGCAAAAAAATCTTACCTCAATAAATTCGCCAAAAATCTGATCTTACAATATAATTTTTCCGGCACAGCTCTGTGCAATGCTGGCTGATAGATTTGTCATTTATGAAAGGAAGCAACTGATTTTTCTTTTGCAACAATCGGAATGATCATGGTTTTGAGAAATTAGTAAATTCTTTTAATTGAAATGAATGCTTGTAAAAAAAATACTTTATATGACAAAGATTATTATTAGGACATTTTTAAAACATTTACATCGGAGTTCAGATAACATTACTAGATATGCGCGAGGCTGCCTTTTACCTTATACAATAATACTCAGGCTCCGGCATCGCTGCACCGCGACCGGCCAGCCAACACGATACACCATACCAGACCAGAGCAGACTCCAGACAAGCGCAGACTAGCAAAAACTTACTGCTACCGCTACACAGTTCGTACTGCAGTCAACACTGCTCTTTGGTCTCAGATTCTCTTATAGCTTACATATCGCAGGCAGCACATACCTCTTACAAGGTCCACTCGTGTATAGTTGATGACTGCACCACACAAAACTTTACCCTCTCATGGGCGCTTCAACACCGACATTGGACTGTTGAGTGGAAACATGTCGCCTGGTCGGACGAGTCTCGTTTCAAACTGTATCGATCGGATGGACTTGTACGGATATGGGGACAACCTCAAGAATCCATGAACCCTGCACGTCAGCAGCGGACTGTTCAAGTTTGTAATGGTGTGGGGCGTGTGCCGTCTGCTTTCGTATTTTGTACAGTACATAATTCACGTACTTAGAATGCTTACCACCAATCACAGATGTCTGCCTAATTGCAAGGCCTGTATTTGATACTAACTGAATTCATCTCTTATCCTGTGCAAGTCCGCTTCTTGTATCTTCCGGGATCAGTCTACCACATGTTATTTTCCTTCCAAGATGATAGAAAATTATTCGCTCACTTCGTCTTCTACGTTGTCCACTTTTATTATGTTACGTTTATCGCTAACCTCATTTGTGCAGAAAACTCATTCCTATCGTCTTTCTTCTATTTTCTCTCAAAAACATAGCTGATATGGCCGCCGGCTTTCCAAGGAACAACAGAATATAAGATTTGTGGAGTATATGAAAATGCTGAAGAAGCGATTAACATTATTTACAGAGAAACGAGCACTTCAAAATAGCGCTTTAGAAGCAAGCTTCAGCGTAGCCTATAACCATATTCAACGCAACAAGCCGTTATCGGATGAAAATTTTGTTAAGCAGTGTATGGTAGAGTGTCCTGATGTTAGAAGCAAATTTGAAAGCATGTAGCCGGCCGAGGTGGCCGAGTGATTCTAGGCGCTACAATCTGGAACCGCGCGACCGCTACGGTCGCAGGTTCCAATCCTGCCTCGGGCATTGATGTGTGTGGTGTCCTTAGGTTAGTTAGGTCTAAGTAGTTCTAAGTTCTAGGGGACTGATGACCTCAGAAGTTAAGTCCCATAGTGCTCAGAGTCATCTGAACCATGTTTGAAAGCATGTAATTGTTATGGAGGATTATATTGCGACGCATTGACTTGATTAGTGACGATCGCAAATAAGAGCTGAAAACTGTGGGCAAAGATTTTGTTTAGTTTTCCTTGTTAATGGATGGCAGTATAGATAACGAAGACACTGCACAGTTACTCACCTTTATCCGTGAAATTAATGAAAATTTCTCATTACAGAGGAATTAATTGGCCTATGATCAATTTGAAAGAGAACCACTTGTCAGGAGTTGTTCGAGTGTGTGTGAATTGTGTGGAGATACGTGGCTTTTCCTGCTACAATACTGAAAGCATTCTAACAGGTGGGGACAGAGCTTTCAGTGGGAGAAATGTCGATATGATAAAATAAAAAAAAAGTTACATGCTCAAGATACGTTCAACGATATCGTGACATTTCATTACATTTTACATCAGGAGAGCCTTTCCAAAGTTGCATTTGACTTAGCACGTGTCAGATATTGTTGTTGGTGTTGTGAACACAGTGCAAGGGCATTGCACCATCGACAGTTCATATGTCCTTTTGAGAATGTGGAGGCACAGTATTAAAAAGTAACTTACCACAATAGTGTAAGGTGGCTGAGTCTGAGGATAGTGTTAAAGTGTGGACAGTGCAGAATGAAGTCCTTTTGTTTCAGGACACGAAGGAGATATTCCATCAATATGTTAGAAAAATTGTGTGGAATGGAGATATGAACTGATGTTTGCAGCTGAGAAGTTTGAGAAATTGGATGAACTGAGCATGACACGGCAGGAATAGGGGTTGTTTGTACATGAAATTTCCGTGTATGTAAAATCATCCAAAGGAAAAATAGGTCCATTTGCAAAGTAAGTTGCTGACGGTAAGGAGAATACAGAACGCCTGAAATCGTTTCTGCTAACACTGGAGTTCGTCTGCAGAGTGTGGAGGAAGAGTTTAAAAGAAAATTTCAAGACGTAAAGAAAATTTAGTTTCAGTTCAGTCTGCTATCTTAACCCATCAGAGATGAGACTGACACAGCGTCTGAGGGGCTTCAGCTTGTGTGTATTGACATGCAGGCAGATTACAGTGTGAACGAAATGTTTAACGCTGTGACATTAGTTGACTTTTACAAATCAATGTCAGCTGAAAAATTTACAAGTATGAAGAAATTTGCTGGGAGAATGTTGTCCATATATGGCTCAATAAATATATGTGATCAAAGCTGCTCCATGCTTGAAGGCCAACAAGGGTAAAGAACGATGCTCTTTGATGATATTCGACAGGCATTAACTTGCAGGCTGCAACGAGAATCTCAGCAAGCAATCCCACCACTGATTTTTTTAAAAAAATTGTACAAAAGTGTGATAGGATACGTCTGTCTCGTGAAACCAGTACTAAAATTGAATGTTCTTACAAATACTGATTATTTGAAATAAACAAAATAAATAAACTGAAAAAATTCCAGCTATTTTATTTATGTTTGACGATTTTTATGGTACAATTTCTATTTTTTCAAGGACGCAAAGTTCACTTGCGAATATAATCATTCTAAAAGTAGCGGCTCTCCACTAACCTCCACTTCCAGAAACTGGTCCCCAAGCCAAAACAATTGCCGACGCCCGTCTTACATAGTCACTCAACTGAATTATTCTTCTTCTTCTTCTTTTTTTTCTTCGTTTGCGTCATCTAAGGACCACGCACCAACTTCGATGCTTCCTTCTTTGCCGTTCTTTCTTTTTCCTCCAGTACCTTTCATCTTTTCACTAGGTATCATTTTTCTCTCCTCAGACCATTTTGACCGTTTCTTATGCTCCCTCCTGCCTTGGAATCCTTCCAGTTTTAACACTTTCCTCTTGAAAATCTCTCTTTCTATTGCATCTTTTTCATTTATGTTGTTTCTTTCCTAATCTTTCCTAATTTCTTGAATCCAGGCTATCGTTATTTCTTGTCCCAAAGATATTTAATAAACTGTTTGGTTAACCTGTTGCAGTCACCGCTTTTGTAGTGTTTCATTTATGTTTTCTATGTTGCGATAAACTTCTTCATTGCTTCTAAATTTCCGTGCCTCTGCTGGCCCAAATATTTTTCGAATGATTTTCTTTCTAGGACTTCAAGTTTGTGTAATTTTTAGTTCACCACTAAACACTGACTTGCATTAAGACATTCCAGTTTTGCTACTGTGTTGTACTGCTGTATCTTCAAATTTTTAGACAGACACCTTTTTTTGTAGACATTCCTAGTTGTTCCATAAGCTCTCTCCATTTTCTGCACTCTTTCTTCTACAGCGAATTTTCTAAGCCATTTTCTTGGATAATTTCTTCCAAATATTTCAATTTATTTACCCTCTTTACCTGGCCATTATGTTGCTAGGGGCTTATCTGTTGGTTATTTCTTCTGAGGGATTGATGTGTATTCCAGAATTTGTTAGGTTTTCTGAAAGAATGGCAGAATCATCCGCAATTGCTGAACATCGAATTTCAATACCTTTGCTTTTAATTCCGAGTCTGATTGGTGATAGCTTCCGTTCTTTTAGTTTTTGTTTCAATTCTCTTACAATTTTCTCTAGTATGCAGTTAAAGAGGATACAGGCCATCACCTTGCCTTACACCTATTTTTATGTTGAATGCCTTTGATATATCACTCCGAAGCTTTTTTTTTACTTTGTGTCTGTGAGTGTTTCACTAGTACAGTTTGCTAATTTCGATTTGATGCCAAATTCTCTGATCACTTTATCTAGTGTTTCCCTTCAACCGAGTCAAATGCCTTTTTAAAATCTATAAAGGTTACAACCATATATTTGGAGTTTGTAAGTCGGTGACGAATTATGGACATTAGGTTGAATATCTGTTCTGAGCGAGATCTGCCCTTTTTAAATCCACTCTGGTATTCTCCGAAATGGGTACCAAGTGTTGCTTTTACCTTCTTTAGTAATATTGTTGAAAATATTTTACAACTCACTAACAACGATTATATACCTCTGTAGTTATTTGCATTTTGATTATCTCCTATCTTGTTCAAGGGGTGGATGAGAGCCTCTTTCCAGTCGTCTAGTATCTTTTCAGTTTCTTGTATTTCTTCAAACATGAGATGAAGGTTAGTTATAGTTTTTGGTTGAGAGCATTAATAAGTTCAGCTGTAACAGAGTCATATCTACTGGTTTTGTAGTTTTTCGGGGTACTTATTGCCTTTTTTAATTTCTTCACCTGTAGGTGGTCTCTATCTGTAACTCCTAGTTTACAGTTTGGTTCTTGACAGTTCAATCATTTTGGGAGTACTTTGTTAGTATGTCACAATTCTGGCTGTCGCTTAGGCCAATATTACAAATTTTTCTGTGAAGCAAATACTTGGAGCATTACAAGACTTTTAAACATGTGATAGAAATTCTAGGAGTTTTTTTTTTTGTAAAAATGTTTTGTTTGTCAAGAAGTTTTGATTTCTCAAAAAAATCGTGTAGCACTCTTTATTATTGTTGCTTTTTCTTTCCTTTGCTTTCTAAATTAATCAAGGTGTTCAGGCTTCCCAGAACATTTCGGTTTCTTCCACTGTTTTGCTCTTTCTGAAACTGCTTCTTCACAGATATAATTCCACCAGAATTTCTTCTTACTGAAAATTTTTATTACGTGTTTTGTTATGTTGAGCCTGTCTGTATCATATTTAATTATGTTTTGCTGTCTCTTTTGGTTTTTATTGAGTAGCAGTTTCAGTTCAGTTTTAGTCAGGTACCGATCAGAAACAAATTCTCTGTTTCTTGCTACTTATACATTCATGATTTCTTTATAATTGCATTTAGAAACAGCCACGTGATCCAACTGGAACTCCTACATGCTTGGATTTGGAGAGATCCATATTTTGCCCTTCTTAATTTTTTGAAGAAGGTTCACCTCACTTTCTCTGAAACGTTCTACAAAGGCTGATTAGTCTTGTGCCATTGTTGTTTGTTCTTTTATGGGCTGGATAATATCCTACTACTTTTCGAAACGATTTTTCCTTCCCTATTTGTGCATTAAATTCCCCCATTAGTATAACAACGTTTGATTTAGGAATTTTTGATATTTCTTCTTCTAAAAGTTCCCAGAATGTTTCTACTTTACTCGGTGTTTTCTTATTGTCATCATTGATCGGAGCATGACAATTAACAAAGGTGTACTGTTTATTTTTTCATTTAACCGTGAGAAGAGATAGTCTTTCTGAACTGGATTTAAATTCTGTAATGTCATTTACTAAATTTTTATGAACACAGAAAGCCGTACCAAGTATTTCCATGACTTTCGTGAGTTTTATTGTTGTTTTACTCTTAAATACGCAACGTTTTCATCCAAAAGTATAATTTCTGGAACTGCTAAAACTTTTATTTCTTGCTTATCTAAGAGAATTTCAAGTTTTGTTTACCAACTTTTAGTAATGAGTTTACGTTCAAGAATTTTCTTTTGAACTTGAGTTTGGGAGCATACTAAGGATCCTCCCACTCATCCTTAATGCAGATGTTGGGACTCCCCTGAACACTAGGTCCCGATGCACTGCATAAAGCAATGGTGGATCCTCTTTCCTGGGGTAGCGCTTTCTTCTAGGGCATTCGGAAATTGAAATTGTACGTTGTACATGGTAGCAAATAAATTCCCAGGTAAGATCGGATTATTGGTCCCAAATGATTATTTTTTTCATGCTTTTCTCCATTAGGTTCTTCTGCTCTCTCAGCCTTTGGGAGTTAGGATTCCTGTTCCGCCTTTGAGACCGTTGACCGGGCTTCACCTGTAACCCTACGCAGGGACCCAGACAGGGTGCTACTATCCGGAACCAGATGGAACCCGTTCTTTTAAATAATTTACTATCTTTCCTAATTTATCGACTTCAGTTTGGAGACTAATGACTTGAACTGGTATGGTTGTTAATGGGTGGATAGTAGTTTTTATGCATTGATCTCTTTGTTAAATTGGGTAGTAGTATCTTCATCGCGATCGACCGATACCTGATTTATTCCGTGAACAATCTCCTTATCTCTCTCTACGAAAATACTGTTTATCTGTTCCATATACTTCTTTTCACGCTCCTGGTCCCTGAGCTCGCGTTGCTTTTCACCCTCTTGCACCCTTCGCTCCTGTCCCTGTCTTTCTATAACCCTTTCTTGCTGCTGCTTCATACTGAACCTTTCAAAGAGTGACGATAGCATATCCTGTAGTGACACAGCTTGAGGATTGCTAACTGCTGCCCCTTGATCAGTAGAAGTATCATCATTGATTTGTAACTGTTTGACTGCAGGAATGTCTGCTTGCTTTGACAACTGCCCAGTTTCACTTTCGCTTGCGACATCAGTTAATGGATTGCCATCATGAACTATTAGATTTTCTAGTAATTGCACAGAAGTGTGGGTAAATTGATCTAACTGCGAAACTGATGCCGTTTCTGCATCAGCCTGCTCATTCGATTTTATCTGCTTCTTTGGCCTAACCACTTTATCACAGATCTTGCATAATATGTAGAGATATCACTGACAATGACAAGATTGACACAAAATAATCTTATATCTACCACGTATACGTAGATAACAAACAGTAACTAAAGTGGTTCAAGTATGGGCACAAAATTTTACCAAATAACTATACTTGAAAATATTTGACTCGCAGCCGTCTACATTTACATCTACGTCTACTTGATTACTCTGCAATTCACATTTAAGTGCTTGGCAGAGGGTTCATCGAACCACAACCATACTATCTCTCTACCATTCCACTCCCGAAGAGCGCGTGAAAATATTTTACTCGCAGCCGTCTACATCTACATCTACGTCTACTTGATTACTCTGCAATTCACATTTAAGTGCTTGGCAGAGGGTTCATCGAACCACAACCATACCATCTCTTTACCATTCCACTCCCGAAAAGCGCGCGGGAAAAACGAACACCTAAACCTTTCTGTTCGAGCTCTGATTTCTCTTATTTTATTTTAATGATCATTCCTACCTATGTAGGTTGTGCGCAAGAAAATATTTTCGCATAGTGGAAGAGAAAGTTGGTGACTGAATTTTCGTAAATAGTTCCCGCCGCGACGAAAAACGTCTTTGCTTCAATGACTTCCATCCCAACTCGCGTATCATATATGTCACACTCTCTCCCCTATTACGTGATAATACAAAACGAGCTGCCCTTTTTTGCACCCTTTCGATATGCTCCGTCAATCCCACCTGGTAAGGATCCCACACCGCGCAGCAATATTCTAACAGAGGACGAACGAGTGTAGTGTAAGCTGTCTCTTTAGTGGACTTCTTGCGTCTTCTAAGTGTCCTGTCAATGAAACGCAACCTTTGGCTCGCCTTCCCCACAATATTATCTATGTGGTCTTTCCAACTGAAGTTGTTCGTAATTTTTACACCCAGGTACTTAGTTGAATTGACAGCCTTGAGAATTGTACTATTTATCGTGTAATCGAATTCCAACGGATTTCTTTTGTAACTCATGTGGATCACCTCACACTTTTCATTATTTAGCGTCATCTGCCACCTGCCACACCATACAGCAATCTTCTCTAAATCGCTTTCCAACTGATACTGGTCTTCGGATGACTTTACTAGACGGTAAATTACAGCATCATCTGCGAACAACCTAAGAGAATTCCTCAGATTGTCATCCAGGTCATTTATATAGATCAGGAACAGCAGAGGTCCCAGAACGCTTCCCTGGGGAACACCTGATATCACGTCAGTTTTACTCGATGATTTGCCGTCTATTACTACGAACTGCGACCTTCCTGACAGGAAATCACGAATCCAGTCGCACAACTGAGACGATACCCCATAGGCCCGCAGCTTGATTAGAAGTCGCTTGTGAGGACCGGTGTCGAAAGCTTTCCGGAAATCTAGAAATACGGAATCAACTTGAGATCCCGTGTCGATAGCGGCCATTACTTAGTGCGAATAAAGAGCTAGCTGCGTTGCACAAGAACGATGTTTTCTGAAACCATGCTGATTACGTATCAATAGATCGTTCCCTTCGAGGTGATTCATAATGTCTGAATACAGTATATGCTCCCAAACCCTACTGCAAACCGACGTCAATGATATAGGCCTGTAGTTCGATGGATTACTCCTACTACCCTTCTTAAACACTGGTGCAACCTGCGCAATTTTCCACTCTGTAGGTACACATCTATCGGTGAGCGAGCGGTTGTATATGATTGCTAAGTAGGGAGCTATTGTATCAGCGTAATCTGAAAGGAACCTAATCGGTATACAATCTGGACCTGAAGACTTGCCCGTATCAAGCGATTTGAGTTGCTTCGCAACCCCTAAGGTATCTACTTCTAAGAAACACATGCTAGCAGCTGTTCGTGTTTCAAATTCTGGAATATTCCATACGTCTTCCCTGGCGAAATAATTTCGAAAAACAAGGTTCAATAACTCCGCTTTAGCTCCACAGTCGTCGGTAACAGTACCATCGGCACTGCGCATCGAATGTATTGACTGCGTCTTGCCGCTTGTGTGTTTTACATACGACCAGAATTTCTTCGGATATTCTACCAAATTTCGAGACAATGTTTCGTTGTGGAACCTATTAAAGGCATCTCGAATAGAAGTCCGTGCCAAATTTCGCGCGTCTGTAAATTTTAGCCAATTTTCGGGATTTCGCGTTCTTATGAACTTCGCATGCATTTTCCGTTGCCTCTGCAACAGCTTTCGGACCTGTTTTGTGTACCATGGGGGATCAGTTCCATCTCTTACCAATTTACGAGGTAAGAATCTCTCAATTGCTGTTGCTACTATGTCTTTGAATTTGAGCCACATCTCGTCTACATTTGCATAGTCAGTTCGGAAGGAATGGAGATACAAAATACTACTATTTATTGCTGCAGTTAAATAAATAAATGTGCATTGGTGGCCCCACGCTGGGCGCCAGTGGGCGGAACAGGTTTATAGTATTTCGTGACTTTAATTACTTACAAATGATATTTCAGGTAGATAAAAAAATATAAAACCTTTTATCTATTGGATGCGTAACAATTCGCTTGATCTCAAAAATGATTATCCCGGCTGATATTTGGCACTCCGATAAAGAAATCACCACTTGACCTTGTGTAGAAATGTTGTCTGTAAAGTCGTGTGAGTAAGACTAAATTGCATATCATTTATCAGATTTTACACAACTGTTACTTAAGATGGAAGCACCTTTCTCTAGCAAAAGGAACATTTAGTCACAAAATACTACCCGCGCACAACACTGGCGCACGTCTCCTATTCAAATATTTCGTGTAAATCGTCCAAAATAATTAGACTTCATGCATCAGCAAATAAGAAATTGATATTACGTAACGTGCTGTGATCACTAATTTTAAAGATACAATCTGAGTTGAATTCTGTCTTTTAAAGTAGATTCTGGACCAACGATGCACATTTATTTCCAGTCATTTATATCTTACAACATTTACGTTTGTTAAAATTCTCGATTCAAAACTGCCGCGGAGATAATTTTGCTAAGACGGCGGCAGACAGAGATAGTCAATTGACTGTTGTTATTCTCGATTCCTTTTATATCAAGTTAGATAAAGTTCTTTAAGCCATTTAGTTTCTATTCCTTACCATTTAAAATTATTGGTGAAATTACTTCATATTTTTTTACCCAGTTACTAGTAAACTCCGCTGTAAGTTACTAGCGCTAATTACTGCGCTCCTAATTGCGGAGTTTTAAATTAACACTTAAAAACATTAATTAGATTGGATTACAATTGAAATACATACAAAACCACGTCCAGACAATAGCGAATCTATGTTTTAAATAATAATTAACGATGTCGTTACAGGTTTTCTCTTTACAGACCTCACAAGTCTCATGTACGAACAGTTCATCGGTTGTTGTTGTTGTTGTTGTTGTGGTCTTCAGTCCTGAGACTGGTTTGTTGCAGCTCCCTATGCTACCCTATCCTGTGAAAGCTTCTTCATTTCCCAATACTTACTGCAACCTACATCCTTCTGAATCTTCTTAGTGTATTCATCTCTTCCTCTACGATTTTTACCCTCCACGCTGCCCTCCAAAGCTGAATTTGTGATCCCTTGATGCCTCAGAACATGTCCTACCAACCGGTCCCTTCTTCTTGTTAAGTTGTGCCACAAACTCCTTGCCGATTCTATTCAATGCCTCCTCATTAGTTATGTGATCTACACATCTAATCTTCAGCATTATTCTGTAGCAAAACATTTCGAGAGCTTCTATTATCTTCTTGTCCAAACTATTTATCGTCCATGTTTCACTTCCATACATGGCTACACTCCATACAAATACTTTCAGCAACGACTTCCTGACACTTAAATCTATACTCGATGTTAACAAATATCTCTTCTTCACAAACGCTTTCCTTGCCATTGCCAGTCTACATTTTATATCCTCTCTACTTCGACCATCATCAGTTATTTTGCTCCCCAAATAGCAAAACTCCTTTACTACTTTAAGTGCCTCACTTCCTAATCTAATTCCCTCAGCATCACCCGACTTAATTCGACTACATTCCATTATCCTCGTTTGGCTTTTGTTGATGTTCATCCTCCTGTCAAGACACTGTCCATTCCATTCAACTGCTCTTCCAAGCCCTTTGCTGTCTCTGACAGAATTACAATGTCATCGGCGGACCACAAGGTTTTTATTTCTTCTCCATGGATTTTAATACCTACTCCGAATGTTTCTTTTGTTTCCTTTACTGCTTGCTCAATATACTGATTGAATAACATCGGGGAGAGGCTACAACCCTGTCTCACTCCCTTCGCAACCACTGCTTCCCTTTCATGCCCCTCGACTCTTATAACTGCCATCTGGTTTCTGTACAAATTGTAAAAGCCTTTCGCTCCCTGTATTTTACCCCTGCCACCTTTAGAATTTGGAAGACAGTATTCCAGTCAACATTGTCAAAAGCTTTCTCTAAGTCTACAAATGCTAGAAACGTAGGTTCGCCTTTCCTTAATCATTCTTCTAAGATACGTCGTAAGGTCAGTATTGCCTCACGTGTTCCAATATTTCTACGGAATCCAAACTGATCTTCCCCGAGGTCGGTTTCTACCAGTTTTCCCATTCGTCTGTTTAGAATTCGTGTTAGTATTTTGCAGCTGTGACTTTCATCGGTTAGCACAGGTATAACAACTAAAACACAATTGTCACGTATAACAAGAAAAAGATTAAATTATCGTTGATCATGAATGTAATTCTCTGATAATAGTTTTAATTCACACAGAAATAAATTATTACAGATATAATGAAATGATTATCCCCATTTTTATACGATACAGTCTTTTTATACGTAGTATCGATAATATTTGTTGAAGTTTGTACACTTAGTTCATTTTAACATCTTGTGGCTAGAACACAGTCTCGTGGATATTATAACGTGATTCATGTAAATACCTTCCGACTTGATTGCGGACGCACGACGAACATTAACAGATTTTGAACGTGGAATGGTAGTTGGAGCTACACGCATGGGATATTCCATTTCTAAAATCGTTACTGACTTCAATATTGCGAGATCCACAGTGTTAACAATGTGCCGAGAATATAAAATTTCAGGGATTATCTGTCACCATCGACAATGCTGTGGCCGATGGCCTTCACTTAACTGCCGATAGCAGTGGTGTTTAAGTAGAATTGTCACTATTAACGGACAAGCAACACTGTGGTGTCACCGCCAGACACCACAATTTCTAGGTGGGAGCCTTTAAATCGGCCGCGGTCCGTTTGTATGCGTCGGACACGCGTGTCGCCACTATCAGTGATTGCAGACCGAGCGCCGCCACACGGCAGGTCTAGAGATACTTCCTAGCACTCGCCCCAGTTGTACAACCGACTTTGCTAGCGATGGTTCACTGACAAAATACGCTCTCGTTTGCCGAGACGATAGTTTGGCATAGCCTTCAGCTACGTCATTTGCTACGACCTGGCAAGGCGCCATATTCAGTTACTATTGATATTGTGAATCATGTACCGTCAAGAGCGACGTTCATCATTAATGGATTAAAGTTAAGTATTCCACCAGCTGCGTCCGTTTTTCTAAATTCTAATTTCCTTGTCCTGTTCCAGACCTCACGCCAGCCTGCGTGAGCTAAAACGCGTGCCTTTCGGCCTCCTCTAGTAACACGGTGTTGGCTCTCCTGTCAACCACAACAAAAACTACATGAAATAATCACAGTAATGAATGTGAGACATACGACGGAGAAATACAGGGTGATCAAAAAGTCAGTATAAATTTGAAAACTTAATAAACCACAGAATAATGTAGATAGGTAAAAATTGACACACATGCTTGGAATGACATGGGGTTTTGTTAGAACCGAAAAAAACAATGTTCACAAAATGTCCGAAAGATGGAGCTGGACAGCAAAACTGCTACCGTGAAGGGTGATAGGTACGCCCATATGTTACAGAATCACATCATCCCCAGGCTGGCTGATAAAAACCTGCTGGAACGTATGATGTTTATGCAGGATGGCGCTCCACCCCATATTGCTAGACGGGTGAAAGATCTCTTGCGCGCGTCATTTGGTGATGATCGTGTGCTCAGCAGCCACTTTCGTCATGCTTGGCCTCCCAGGTCCCCAGACCTCAGTCGGTGCGATTATTGGCTTTGGGGTTACCTCAAGTCGCAAGTGTATCGTGATCGACCGACATCTCTAGGGATGCTGAAAGACAACATCCGACGCCAATGCCTCACCATAACTCTGGACATGCTTTACAGTGCTGTTCACAACATTATTCCTCGACTACAGCTATTGCTGACGAATGATGGTGGACATACTGAGCATTTCCTGTAAAGAACATCATCTATGCTTTGTCTTACTTTGTTATGCTAATTATTGCTATTCTGATCAGATGAAGCGCCATCTGTCAGACATTTTTTGAACTTTTGTATTTTTTCGGTTCTAATAAAACCCCATGTCATTCCAAGCATGTGTGTCAATTTCTACCTCTCTATCTACATTATTCCGTGATTTATTCAGTTTTCAAATGTATACTGACTTTTTGATCACCCGGTATGTTAGGCCAGCGCCATGAAAACTGACGAAAGCAGACTACGGGAGCAGACTACCGATGCGAGTGCGTTTGCTAACAGTGCGATATCACCAGCAGCGCCTCTGTTGCCTCATGATCACATCAGTTGGACCACAGACGACTGTAAAATCGTAAACTGGTCAAATGAGTCATTTTAGCTGGTAAGAGCTGGTGATAGGCTTCGAGTATGGTCCGGACTCCACAAAGCCATTGTCCCAAGTTGTCAATAAAGCCTTGTGCCATGGTATGGACGGTGTTTACATGGAATTGGCTGGTTAGTAGATGAGTTTTCCTGTTTGGGGAGAAAAATTACTGACGATGGTCGAAGTAGAGAGGATATAAAATTTATACTGGCTATGGGAAGGAAAGCATGTGTGAAGAAGACAAATTTCTTAACATCGAGAACAGAGTTAAGTGTCAGGAAGTCTTTTCTGAAAGTATTTGCATGTAGTGGAGCCACATGTGGAAGTGAAACATAGACGGTAAACAGTTTAGACAAGAAGGGAATAGAAGCCTTTGAAGCGTGTTGGTACAGAAGAATGCTGAAGATTAGATGGGTAGATCACGTAACTAATGAGGAAGTACTGAATAGAACTGGGGAGAAGAGCAATTTGCGGCACAACGTGACTAGAAAAGCGATCAGTTGGTAGGACACGTTCCGAGGCATCAAGGGATCACCACTTTAGTACTGGAGGGCAGTGTGGACGGTAAAAACTTTAGATGGAGACCAAAAGATGAATACACTAAGCAGATTCAGAAGGATATAGGATGTAGTTGGTCCTTGGAGATGAAGAAACTTGCACGGGGTACAGTAGCATGGAGAGCTGCATCAAACCAGTCTCAGGACTGATGACCACAACATCAACAACTACAACATAAAGGCAGCAAGGGTCAGTATTTCTGCAGGGGGCTTCAGCCGACTTGTTAAGTCCTTGCCAAGTCGAGTTGAGAAAGTAGGAAGTAACACATGTCTTTTGTCACCTCTGTATGGTGAGACATTGTGCCTTCAGATGTATGTGATGCGTGACTTAAACGATGTAGTAATTGTAGCCGGATATTGTAAATATTATCACACCTATTACATGTCAATATGTGAAGAATGATAATCATAGGCCTAATTCTATTACAACGATAGGATTTTTTCTCATTTTTTTGATTTATAAGCGGCATTATCAAATTGACTGGCCCCAAAACCCATTTTGAAGAAGGATTTCCTGGTACAAATGTGGGGCAAGCAATGATGTTACCACACTTACTGTTTCTAATATAATACTCGGTATGTGAGCTTACATGACAAGCATTATGAAGGCAATGTACCTTCTCGTCTATTAACTTTTCTTAAGAAATTTCACTTAATAAATGAAATAAATAAAATCTTTAAACCAACAAATAAAATAAAAGAAATTGAAAGATAAAGGTAGAAAACTTTTTCAAGCCAAGTATATCAACTTATCATAACGAAACCGTGGTAAAGCAGAGGTAAGTTACTTGTTCATAAGAGGGACCACTATCCATTTTAGGCAAAGTATATGAATTCTACGAATAATACTGTAGAACGTGATATCAATTTTACTCAAGGAAAAGCGGACTATGCTAGTGAAAAATTTGACAGTCTTCCGCTTAGAGAATTTCGTGCTGACAATTTTCAAAAAACTCAAGACGTGCAAAGCTCACAGTAAATCGAATACGCAGAGGTGTTACACCACAACGAGAAAAGTTTCGTGAAATAAATGTGTGAACTGCTTGCTCTTAATGTCAACTGGGAAAATGAACACAGCAATACATGAAAGTAAATACAGAACAGTGGCAACTAGTATTATATGGCAGAACGTTACTGGTTTTTATGGACACAGTTTCACAGTTACTCTCCCTTTACAGCGCAGTAAACTGAGAACATAAATCCGGCCAATGTACTCCTGCACCAGGTGCTCGACGGATTGTAGGGGCGGTTTTCGGTGTAACAGCGCTTCGTGTGTTACATCTGGAGACCGAGAGTGTGTTTTTTTTATGAATACGTTATTCATCGCTCTATGATGTTGTCCATGCCCATTGCATTAGGGCACCTAGCATTGGCAGTGGCACGATGAGTGAACGCTGTCAATTGCTTATAACAAAAAACAAGAAATCTTTCCAACCGGAGCCTGTGGATAAAAATTTCTTAAAATGAATGAGATATTAGACATAAAATGTTTATTTTTCCATCTTATCGAAAGACTACACTTTCGTGCTTTATTTTTTTTCCTTCTTTGACATTTACTCACCATTGCACAGGGTATATGCCACATTTGTTGTTGGTTGGTTAGGAGAGAAAGGGACCCAACTACGTGGTCATCAGACAAATTGGTTATCTGAAACGTTTTGAATACATATAGCATTTCAAAATTGACAGTTTTCTTTCACTTTCACGTGTGAAATGACGGAATATTAAATCCGCAGCTACTGATAAACCTTGGCTTTGGTGACACATGTGTGAAAATTTGACTTATTAATGCCATTAACTCGGTATCCTTGGTCATAAAGAGCAATAATAGAACCATTAGTTTGAGAGAGTTACTAACATCTAATTACAATTTACTTTAAAGATGTCCAGTACATGTACATTATATTACAATATTAAATTTATTATTTATGTAAACTACATTCGTACATTTTTAGTTAACAACAGCTTTACATTTCTCTTTGTTCACCGTTTCCCAGCAATGTAAGAGACATCTGACAACTTTAGCACTAGAACCCGTGATGGGACATTTCTGACCCGTACAAAAATTTTCCCCCTTCACTCTTCTAATTGTTTTGGAAGATGAATGGTTCGTGATTTTTAATAATTTTTGGCGTAGTTCATTTCGAAACAAAAGAAAGTGCTGTCAATTCAATAGTTTTAGAGAAAAATGTATAAAATGATTAGTGATTCCTACAGATTTACAACACCTGAAAGGCATTGGCAGAATAATTTTCGACGGGAGAATTCTTCTTCTTCTATTAGCACATACTCATAAAAGTGTGTTATCAGGGATTTAATCTCGAGTGTTGCGTTTTTTCCTGTCACACTTATTTTCAAACACATTCAAAAATGCACTGAAACAGAGATTCTTAGATTGTTGTGAAGTGATGAATGGCCGCTGCCGTCACAAGAGCTTGATGCGTTTGCTATTAGCTTGTACGTTAGGGGTGCCACTGAATCCAAAAGGAGTGAAGTAGAGCTTTCCTGGTCCGAGCGCAGGGACATGCAATTTTACTAATCTCTTACGTCATTTATCCACTTCAGAGAACCCATGAAGTTCCACAGATTTGATTTGGAGTCGACCAGTTCAGAGTGGCTGAAATGTGTCAAGTTTGTTCTCACTTCAGACGTGTAGAACGGATTCAGAGCAGATTTGTTGAATCTTGTGCACTTCTGGTACGTATATTTATGTCGACGATCATTTTCTCCCGTCCAGGTGAAGATGTCGGTTCACTTAGTTCAGGGCCTCAAAACTTGACCAGCTTAGACAGAAATATTGGATGGGTGTCAACAAAGATTCCACATACATACTAAATATTTTTTACATGTCTCCGTAAAGATAGCAGTGGACGCATTAGTGAATCTGTGGCGAAAAACTTTTAGGTCTATACATAAAAAGTTAAGGCATGCTATGTGCGACAAATTCTTCAGCTCACTTCCACCAGTACGACATCTGGAAACAAAGTGTACAAGCTTGCTTGGTACTATACACATAATCAGAGTAGTTGTGCCTTTGTGCTTGAAGAAAGGTCAGGAGCATAGCTTTCAAAACCGACGATATATTCCAGGGACGGACGTATTAATTCTTAGATCCTTGTGTTCAGATCCTTAAAACACAACTTACACGAAGTCAAAGCCCGACAAAGTGACGTGTTACAATGAAACTAAGTCTGGAAGTTTTGTTGACCACATGGCCTGCAAGTACTCGGTGAAAGCTAATGGGAGTAGGAGGCATATTCGTACATTTTATAACATTCCAGATTTAGCAGGCATCAGTCGCTTACTAGAGACCATACCAGCGTCACTATTCTACCTATGCTCAGTGAAACATTAAACGTATATTGACGCCGTAGTCGCTGCCAGGTATGAAAATTTTGCAAAGAAGGGAAAATCCGCAACGCGTCACAAACCAATTTGCAAGATCTGCGTTTTTACAGTTTTCTGTGTCTATGAAGTTCAGTCTACAGACAATGATTATCTGTAGGTGTGTATAAGTTACGTATTTACTTACACTGACCTTCATGTTCACTTTCAGAAAATATGTATCGATGTGTACACCTATTTTAGAATGTGACAATTGGATTGTAAATTGTGTGTTACTGATTACTTGCTAGTACAAAAAGGAACTCGAATTTTTTGACTTGGATGTATTTCTATAAGCTTACAAGATTTCTTTGTGGTACTGAGAAAAATATTTTATATTAACTGTATGTCTAAGGTGAACTGGAGAAAAATTAAGGAAATATTCAATTTTTATTTTGTTACACGAGAATATTTTAAAATAAATTCTAAGTATCTAGATCCCTGCACTTAATACATACTATTAAAACAAAATAATGGACCGTTAGTGTGCTTATTTGTTACAGGTGAATTCACTCCTGAAATATAAAGTAGTACGAGATGCAGACGCATGAACTGCGGAGGGGACATTTTGTCCCACCGGCAGTTTTAGGTGTTTCCAAGAAGAGGACTACTCTGGTATTATGACAGCACAGCGTCAGATATGTGAGTGACACTACTTGGATACCACCATTACTTAGCCACATCGTACCAACGACTGCATGTGATGAAAACTTGTAATAACATTTCAGTGTAAATCGAGATCACGAGAGTTACAGGAAATCTATTCACACATGCGAGTACGAAAAACCATCAGTGGAGTAAGGGAATGAAGAGAACGAAAATTTGTGTCAGACCAGACCTTGAAACCGGATTCCCTACATTACTCGGGAGGTCGCAGAAACTGCTTTGGCTATCCTCGCGTGTCTTACGGTCAGACCCAAACTTCGATACGTAGCTGTCCCTGCATAAAAACCTGTATTCGTACTCATATCGTGCACTTCTCGTATAGGGAGGCGGGAAGGGGGGATATTTTAAATGAAAGGCGCTGCCCGATATCGACGGATAATTAAGATATTACATCGTTCTGCTTAACAGCACAGGCGCTGCAATATTGCCATAATATGAGCATTTCTGAACAGTAAGGCAAATATCTTTCGCCTTTACTACTGACGAGTCGCACTTATAAGTTACGCGACAGATCATCACTGTTCCCTGAATAAAGTTGCTTCAACAACGATTTGTACAAATAACATCTAGTTCAGCCATTATCCGGAACTCTCCCGCTTATTTCATGATGCACAAATTGCTAATTGTTTACATATTCATCCCTTGCAGTCGTACGTGGGATATTAGCAGAAGTGTGCAGCATTTTTATCGGATGCATGTGCACTAATGCTACATTTTCTGGGCATCATCATATTCAGTCACGTATTTCTGTCACTGGCAAAGGCCTTGCCGCAGTGGATACACCGGTTCCCGGAAGGTCACCGAAGTTAAGCACTGTCGGGCGTGGCCGGCACTTGGGTGGGTGACCATCCAGCCGCTATGCGCTGTTGCCATTTTTTCTGGATGCACTCAGCCTCGTGATGCCAACTGAGGAGCTACTCGACCGAATTTTATCAAGGTAAATCAACTCCTCTGCCAGATGTTGGCCTTGGTCTTGAGCCATCTGTAATACTTCGCCTTGCTCAAACATTACCTCAAGATCAAGACTATATTTTGACAGATATTTTATAGCTGTGACATTATTGCAACAGTTACTTGACCTAGGGCTGGAAGGAACAGGAACCATAATGAAAAACAGAGTGAAAGCAGTTCACCTGACAGAGGAAAAAAAGACTGAAGAGAGGAGATATGGAAGAATTATGCAGGGACGATGACAAAATAGTCATTGTCCAGTGGAAAGATTCAAAAGCTATGATGCTTGCCTCTACTTGTACAGGATGTGAATCTGTAAGCAATGTTGAGAGATGGAGTAAACCAGAAAAGAAGTACATCTTAGTGCTGTAGTGGCGTGGCAAGACAGCCAAGCCACTCGGAGGTAGCCGAAAGGCACGCGTTAAGCTCACGCAGATTGGCGTGAGGTCTGGAACAAGGTAAAGTAATTACCCTATAAAGAAAAGAACGTAGTTCATGGAATACTTAACTTTAATCCACAATTGGTTTACATCGCTCTTGACTGTACATGCTTCACAATATAACTGGTAATGGTGCCTTGCTAGGTCGTAGCAAATGACGTAGCTGAAGGCTAAGCTAACTATCGTCTCGGCAAATGAAAGCGTATTGGTCAGTGTAGCTTCGCTAGCAAAGTCGGTTGTACAACTGTGGCGTGTGCTATGACGTCTCTCTAGACCTGCCGTGTGGTGGCGCTCGGTCTGCAATCACTGACAGTGACGACACGCGGGTCTGACGTATACTAACGGACCACGGCCGATTGAAAGGCTTCCACCTAGCAAGTGTGGCGTCTGGCGGTGACACCACAAGTGCCATGTCCTGCAGTCGTAGTGAAGTGTGGGAGGAGTGGACCTCTGCGATCAAATGATGGAGACCTACAGGACTTTCTTGAAGACAAAAAAGTGGACTTTAAAAGTTTTGTTTCATTTACATGATTTGGCTTGCGTCAATTCCTGGTTACAATACAAAGTTGAATGCGAAGCCAATAAAGTACAAAAAAAAAAAAAAAAAAAAAAACCACTTTAGATCATCTTGGATTCCGGCAAGTGATTGGGAATGCGCTAATTTCTTCTTCCTCAGGACAGGAACATGAAAGTGAATCCGATGAAGAGCCACCAAATAAAATGTACAAACCAGCAAACACACCATGTGATGAGAAGCGGCTAGACGGATATCATCACTGGCCAACTGTTGATGATTTGCCTTCAGCTCGCCGCTGCAGGCAAAAAAATTGCAAGGAGAGGACGAGACAAAGATATCTGAAGTGTAATATTTATTTGTGTTTGTCAAAAGACAGTAATTGCTTTCGTGAATATCACTGCAAGAAATGACATAAATATGTAAGATAATCCCGACCCACACAATCGTATGGGTTCAAAATTTGTATCAAAATTACTGTGGTGTCACCGCCAGACACCACACTTGCTAGGTGGTAGCTTTTAAATCGGCCGCGGTCCATTAGTATACGACGGACCCGCGTGTCGCCACTGTCAATGATAGCAGACCGAGCGCCGCCACACGGCAGGTCTACAGAGACTTACTAGCACTCGCCCCAGTTGTACAGCCGACGTTGCTAGCCATGGTTCACTGAGAATTACGCTCTCATTTGCCGAGACGATAGTTAGCATAGCCATCAGCTGAGTCAATTGCAACGACCTAGCAAGGCGCCATTTATCCTTTGCTATGTATCTAATGAAGCATGTACATCAACAAGACCAATGTTCACCAACTGTGGATTAAAGTTAAGTATTCCAGCAGCTACGTACTTTTCTTTATAGCATTCATTACGTATCCTGTTTCAGACCTCACGCCAGCCTGCGTGAGTTTAAGCGCGTGCCTTTCAGGTACCCGTCACTGTGGACTGGCTGTCTTGTCAGTCCACAACAATTACAAAATAAAATTTTCTAAGCAATTGGTCCACGATTTTTTAATTACAAAAATGCATTTATTTCAAAATTTTCATTTCAAGTTTGGGTGGGGGTCTGAAAGGACTAGGAGCTTCAGCCTGGAACCGCGCCACCGCTACGGTCACTGGTTCGAATCCTGCCTCGGACATGGATGTATGTGATGTCCTTAGGTTAGTTAGGTTTAACTAGTTCTAAGTTCCAGGCGACTGATGACCTCAGAATTTAAGTCCCATAGTGCTCAGAGCCATTTGAACCATTTTTGTTTAGAAGCGCCAGTGGAGCCGTTGGGTCCGATTACAGATCGCAGTTCTCCCATTCCCATGTGAACTGGAAACTTCGTCACTAGCGACATATGTTACTCGCAAACGATTCCAGAGTTCTTCTGACGCAAGCTGATGTACAAGTGTGGAGACGTTAGTGAGCGGTACCTGTCAAATGCTGGCCCCGAAATCCACAGTTTCGGTCAAGATCCTATGATGGTGTGGCGCTGCATCAGTGTTGACAAACATAAGGATCTGGTCATCGTCCATGGGTGCCTTACCGCCAGGCAGTACGTAGAGCAGATCCCGATGGACCATGTGGCGTTGCTGCATGGACCTGATTCCTTCTAATACCAGCGATCATTTGGAGGATATCAGCTGAGGTATCTTGAGAGATCTGGACGTTGAAATAATGAAATAGTCGGCGGTGAATCACGACCATAACCCCACCTCGTGGATGTTGGACGTGCTTGTTAGTCGGGTTCTTAATCGTCCTGATGGACGAACTCTCATGGAACTCTCATAGAATCTCATTGAAGAATGGGAATGAGTACCATGGAGTGAACTCTGTAGATTTATACACAGCACGTAAGGTAGGTGTCGGAACCTGATAAACGCTCATGGGAGGGAGGGGGGCATTTACGTTATTGAAAATCTCAATGTCCAATGAAAAGCACTGTCCTGTACTTAAGTTTTGAAAGAAAAAGGTACAATGGGATGACACATACAATTATGATGAATTGTTTCTCAGTGGAGTGTGGCAGACGCCCCTAGTTATGCTCCCCTAAATTTTATTCAGTGGCTGCACATGTTAGACGCATTGTATATGTTCTCTGTCGTTGCTTTCAACAGTGGTCAGTGGAATATCACTAAACTTGTAGACTAGGTTGAGGGCGTCCGTGGAGTGCTGTCGAAATAAACGCATTGTGGGAGCAGCAGTGGCCGACGGGACATCAACCAGGGAATCATCTGTACACATATGCACCAGATGTCTCACCAAGTATCCTTAGGAACTGTTTGTTTGCCTCTGGGCAGGCTACTGCTGACACCAAGACACCACCAGGAATAGTTATTCTTACGTCGTAAAAGTGTCGACTGAAGAATGTTGTCTGTAGTTATAAGAGCAGTTACTGTCTGTATACAAGTTATGGGTGTTAACGTGTGCGGTGTAAGCCTGGTGAGTGATCTGTTCAGGAGAGTATTCGCCCACAACGCAGACCACAATCAATTATAGCTCGCCATAAATTTCGTTAATTCTGCAGGGCAAATTATCGAGTGCCCACATCATTGCACAAGCTGTGTGATCCCCGTGCTACTGCCACTTCATTGACAACAGCAGGACAACGCGCGTCTACAAGCGGCTGCTACGACTCAACGTGCTCTTCCGTTGTACAATGACTTCACATGCCAGCTAGATCACCAGATCTCTCGCCAATTGATGACGTAACGCACATGGTGAATTTCAGTCTTACTCTTTCTCAAGAGCCTGCGAGAACCATTGCCGATTAACAACAAACGGTACAAGGTGCTTGAGAGAGTCCTACACAGGATGCCATCCGCCACTTTTATGAACGTTTACATGAGAAAATAAAGAGAATTAAACTATGTATTGGCGCGGCATTCTGGGCACCCTTTACTGTGACCTGTGTTTTTCAAATGTATTAATTTCTCATCATCTGCTCCTGCAATGTTTTGCTACACATCGCATCTCTTGTCGCTGGAATGGCTTTGTAATACAGGGGATTGTACTTTTTCCGTCAGTATACAGAATGTCTCAAACCTTTTGGGTCAAACTGAAACAGGTGACAATGTGCCCTCAACCGATTATATTGAGATGGGGAGCCAATGGACGCAAATGCATATTTAAAGCGTTTTGGACAAACACAGCGTACATACATAACTACTACATATCTCATAGTAATTGTTCAAAACGTCGACCGCCAGTCTCAGAGCATGTATTGTAATGGCGCAAGCAGTTCTGTTGCACTATCACAAAGATCCCGTGGGCTTGCTGTACACTGGAACATGCAGCATGTGATAAACAGCGTACATCCGTGACCACCCAACGGGCATACTGTACACAACTTAGCTCATAGCACCCATGTCATGCGATGACCACATACATCCCAATGGCGCATTAACCTCTGCTGCAAATACATTATTATCCTCGGGGCAATTGCCGATTCTATGAGACAGCTTGTGATGTATCCATGGTGCGACGTGTTACTGTAAACAATGAATGATGCGTAGGACTGAACGTTATTCGCCACTCGAGTTGGCATACATCCATTTAATGTATGGTGGGGTGGGATGCACTTTCTGTTACCAGTAAAGCAGCACAATTGTGCCTACCGCTGTGGACACCAACATACGGGGTCGTTCGCGCAACAGAGAACCGACCAAGGTCTTCCCAAAGATACGTCTGAACGCCAGACTTTGAGGAGATGGTGTCCGATTGTGTGGTCTACCACTCAGCAATAATCAGCCATCAACTTTCCGAGAAACGCACACTTCGAAGGATACAGTGTGGAGAATATGGTGGACCATTTATTACAACCCTATCATAAAGAAAGTGTGCAACGACTTTGGCCAACGGAGTTTGAGGCACTCATTCGCTTCTTTTAATCGATTAACCCTGCAGTGCTGTAGTGTCAAACTCCGTATAGATTGTATTGCTCAGGTATGAGGCCTCATACACCAGTGTTCAACAGCTGCAACAATCATGTATCGTGTAAGGGCAATCACCACGCCACCCACATCGGTGGCCACCAGCAACGGTTCTCTTTCAGTGTATGGCTGGGCGTCATCCATGATTACATAATAGGACCTAATTGCCTCCCAGTTTTACTGTTCCACGTTACCTGGTGTCCCTATTACATGTGTTACTACATTTCGTGAAGACTATACCCCCTCGTTGTCCACCAAAGGATATAGCTTCAGCATGCCAGTGTACAATCCCGCTGCGATTTTAACGTCCATGAACACTTGAATAGCACGTATCTTCATCGTTGAGTCTGAAGGGTGGTCCTGTTCCGTGGTCAGCACAGTCACAGAATCTCACACCTCTGGACTTTTTCCTCTGGGGTTATTTCAAGTTATTGGTGTATGAAGCCCCTGTAGGAACGGATGATGACCTGCTTGCTGTGGTCTTAGCTGTCTGTCTCCTTGTACTACAGACACCAGGGATCATTGAGAGAGTTGCCATGCATGCATTGAGACTGGTTCTATGGACAGAAGCAAGGAATATGTCTAGTGAACACCGACTCTAAAATACCTACTATGAAAGGTATGAGCACTTCTTCATCGTCACTTTGAACATTTACTATGAGCTACGTTTTTTATATGCAGTATATGTCCATAACACTGTAAATAGGCGTTTCCGACCATTGGTTCCCTATCTCAGTATAATCGGTTGTGGACCCAGTATAATTCGTTTCAATTTGGCCTAAAAGGTTGGAGGCACGTACGCAATGTGATTAAAAATTCATGTTCCATGGGACAAGTAGAGTGAACGAGAATTCCACCGACAATTTTTCAGAGCTAGTTGTATGGACCAAACAGGGAGTAAGTCTAGTAAACATCGACTCCAAAATGCCAACCGTAAGAAGTATGGGCACTTCTTCATCTCTCACAAGGAGAAACACGTTTCTTCAACTGCAAGCTCTTTGCTTAGTATTTTTCGAGAGTTGGTGGCATCGATGTTGTCTAAAATACAAACCTTACGAACAATGAGCACTTGTTCATCTTCGCTATTAAGTAACACATCTCATCTGCTGCGCATAGCTCTTTAAGTAAGTATCTTTTAGCTCGAGTTTACAGATTTTTTTCTTGTTTTCGTCTATGCATCCAGCTCTGAAAGCTTGTCTTTGGAGTTTTGGGTTATCCTACTTGTCTTGTGGGATAGGTCCCCACACGACTTTCTCCTCGGTGTCGATATCACTGAATTACGTCCGCAAACTTCACAAAACTCCTGATCTTGTAAGTGTTTGGAGCACATGGAAACACTTCGTGTTCTGGTCAGGTAACCGCTGAAGTAATGATTTCGAATTGTCACCTTCATCACGAAGCAAATAGACTGGCTTCAGTCGATCAAGGGATATGTTGAATAGTTTTTCTGTATTATTTACTGTGAAGAAATACGGTAAATGTTGAATCACTTCGTAACTTGGTGAGGACTTTAATAATGTTGTGTGAGGCCATTCTTTGCCTTATTAAATCGAACAGACACGTGTCTGATTTTTTTTATCCTTATGAGTGGAAATAGTCATCCTTCTCTTCAATGACGACAGTTGGACAGTGAATGTAGTATCATACGACAAGGATGGTATTGTATAACTACTGTCATTCCAGAATTTGTAATGGAGTCCCAATAATGTTGGGGTTAATACACTCCTGGAAATGGAAAAAAGAACACATCAACACCGGTGTGTCAGACCCACCATACTTGCACCGGACACTGCGAGAGGGCTGTACAAGCAATGATCACACGCACGGCACAGCGGACACACCAGGAACCGCGGTGTTGGCCGTCGAATGGCGCTAGCTGCGCAGCATTTGTGCACCGCCGCCGTCAGTGTCAGCCAGTTTGCCGTGGCATACGGAGCTCCATCGCAGTCTTTAACACTGGTAGCATGCCGCAACAGCGTGGACGTGAACCGTATGTGCAGTTGACGGACTTTGAGCGAGGGCGTATAGTGGGCATGCGGGAGGCCGGGTGGACGTACCGCCGAATTGCTCAACACGTGGGGCGTTAGGTCTCCACAGTACATCGATGTTGTCGCCAGTGGTCGGCGGAAGGTGCACGTGCCCGTCGACCTGGGACCGGACCGCAGCGACGCACGGATGCACGCCAAGACCGTAGGATCCTACGCAGTGCCGTAGGGGACCGCACCGCCACTTCCCAGCAAATTAGGGACACTGTTGCTCCTGGGGTATCGGCAAGGAGCATTCGCAACCGTCTCCATGAAGCTGGGCTACGGTCCCGCACACCGTTAGGCCGTCTTCCGCTCACGCCCCAACATCGTGCAGCCCGCCTCCAGTGGTGTCGCGACAGGCGTGAATGGAGGGACGAATGGAGACGTGTCGTCTTCAGCGATGAGAGTCGCTTCTGCCTTGGTGCCAATGATGGTCGTATGCGTGTTTGGCGCCGTGCAGGTGAGCGCCACAATCAGGACTGCATACGACCGAGGCACACAGGGGCAACACCCGGCATCATGGTGTGGGGAGCGATCTCCTACACTGGCCGTACACCACTGGTGATCGTTGAGGGGACACTGAATAGTGCACGGTACATCCAAACCGTCATCGAACCCATCGTTCTACCATTCCTAGACCGGCAAGGGAACTTGCTGTTCCAACAGGACAGTGCACGTCCGCATGTATCCCGTGCCACCCAACGTGCTCTAGAAGGTGTAAGTCAACTACCCTGGCCAGCAAGATCTCCGGATCTGTCCCCCATTGAGCATGTTTGGGACTGGATGAAGCGTCGTCTCACGCGGTCTGAACGTCCAGCACGAACGCTGGTCCAACTGAGGCGCCAGGTGGAAATGGCATGGCAAGCCGTTCCACAGGACTACATCCAGCATCTCTACGATCGTCTCCATGGGAGAATAGCAGCCTGCATTGCTGCGAAAGGTGGATATACACTGTACTAGTGCCGACATTGTGCATGCTCTGTTGCCTGTGTCTATGTGCCTGTGGTTCTGTCAGTGTGATCATGTGATGTATCTGCCCCCAGGAATGTGTCAATAAAGTTTCCCCTTCCTGGGACAATGAATTCACGGTGTTCTTATTTCAATTTCCAGGAGTGTACTTTACTCCATTTAGCAGTAGCTGGGGCTCATATGACACTCTTCAGTGTACGGTGAAAGCCATCAGTGTTTTCATCAGCCTGGGTTCGTATACAATAATTACAGTTTACAATCATAAATCGGTACTAATGGGCAGAATATGCTAGGTTGAAAATTTGTTCCTTGCTCTTCTAAAATTTGTTATGACATTCCATATCTGGTATTCCAGGGACTAAAAACTAGGGCTCCTGTTGTCTCTGGCTCAGTTCTTGAAAGAGGCACAAGTTATGTCCACGTGGTACATCTATTGATACACGTTAAGTGATAAAAGAATCCATCACATTGAGGTAGAGGATTTACATCAATATGCATTATCTGTTAACGTTAAAAGACAACAGGGAGTATTCCAACTGACGATTTAATAAGTCTTATAATTTAGCTCTTCTGACATGCTTCACATGCTGTATGATTCTTCAAATTTTGGCACACAGATTTGAATGATATGAGATTTGCTAAGGATCTCAAACTTGAATGAGCCATGTGGTCGTAATGCTTAAAAAGTGTGATCCCAAATTAATTGGGAATATACAGATGAACAGTATCAGTTAACACGTCACACCATAGTTGTAGGCCAGTAGGGGTAGAGAACTAATTAAATTACGGTGAAGAGCTGCCACTTAACAAGAGATCTTGAAGTTACATATCTTTGTCTCGTGAGATAACTATTTGAACGCACTCCATCATCTCCAGTTCTTTCAGGCTTGACAGATTGTCAGCCACACATTTATACCCAAACACATAATGCAATCAAGCTGTGAACTAAGAAGTATACCGCAAATGATAGAGTTGCAATGGTGAAGCCATCTCGTTCTACCGATTGAATGCTTAACTTATTGGGGTATAACCTGTGTGGACAGTCATGTTCTGGGCGCTACAGTCTGGAACTGCGCGACCGCTACGGTCGCAGGTTCGAATCCTGCCTCGGGCATGGATGTGTGTGATGTCCTTAGGTTAGTTAGGTTTAAGTAGTTCTAAGTTCTAGGCGACTGATGACCTTAGAAGTTAAGACCCATAGTGCTCAGAGCCACTTGAACCATTTTTGACGGTCATGTTCTGCATTGTTGCTATATAAATATTGGCAAGTTCTCTGTCAAACATGGAGTAATTCTTTAGTTCAAGAGAAAAATTCCTCGAAAAGAAACCAATAGGCTTCTCCTCTGGGACTTCTCTTGGGGCGACGTTTTATGCTTTCACAAACAATGCACATTAATTCTTCACACTTTAGAAAGTCGGTAGTGCAGCATGCGACAGATTTTCCTTGCATTTTTCTAACTGCTTATGGAAGCCAGTCAGTGTTCCTATATTAAATTTTTTCAAGCTTACCTTCGGATAATCGTTCATAAGTGCCTGGTTTTGTGCAGCATATTCTGGGTCACAGCGATAGTAGCTGAGCATGACAAAGAAAGCTCGCTATCGTTTGTTTCATAACTATACGTGTAACGTCATCCGTAACTGGTTTGGTGCCTTGTGGTGTAATTATGTGTCCCAAAAAGCTTAGTTTCAGAGTGGCAATCATATACTTGCCAAAATTAATCATGGAGCCATACTTATAAAATTGTGAGAAGTTTACTTAGATGTTACTAGTGTACCTCTTCTTAACTAGGTGCAGGAAGAATGTCTTACACAGGAGGATTCCAAATGATGTTGCAAACTCTCAGGGACGACCGTGAAGAGCGAAATTATCAATTAGACTTTAGTGACCCAGAATGAGCCTAAAGATATCAGCGAAAATAGATCTGATAACTATGACAGTGGAGTACATGTACCAGAACTGTTGTTGCTAAGATTGTAGGGTGGGCAGGGAAAGCAAGAGATAAAAATAAATCTCTAAACATGTGCTCTAAATTGCAAAGTTCAAAGGCTATGAGCACTTGTTCATCTTTGGTTCCGTGAAACACATGTCTTCTGCTGCATAACTTCCCTACCTGACAATCTTAGCAACACCATTAGGGTCCATGTATTGCACTGTCAAACGTATCACAGTGATTTTCGTTTTGGCTTTCGACTCGGTCGTTTCCACACCAGGGTCCCTTAAGTTTATTTGATACATTTACCCCTCTCCATCACCCCTAAAAATCTGTAATCTAATCACGGAGTCTGTATATGAAATTCTGGTAGCATCTAGTGAAGAAGAACACCTGCAACATCTAGGTACACTATTCTGATACCTAGATAAATATGGTCTAAGGATTAATTTTGGCAACTGTATGTTCGAATGTCATAAATTAAGCTTCTTGGAGCACATAATTACGGCAAACCAAGATCAGATAAAGTAACAGCCGGGATTAAGTTGAATTATCTATTTCTGGAACTGGATAGCGGTCTGGGAGGGTGCGGTCCTTTAGACGGCGATAATCTGCAGAAACACGCAAGTGACGAGCTTGTTTTGAAACCATATCTCGTTGATCGGCGCACTGCGCTTTACACCGTTAAATAACTTTTAGGTTTAATATGCAGCAGAATTTTCGCCCAGCTTCTGTGGGTCTAATTCACGAAACTTGCAGAAGACATGAGGGGCTCTAGGCTTGGAGACGTAATGCTCATCGTAATGTTTTACTTCTTTTCGTATGACACATAGTTTTGTTACCTCATGGAATATCCTTTAGCTTTCGATAAATTGCAAGAAATACGAAACAAATTAACTGTGTCAGTTGCTTCATCACGTGTTACATTTCCTTTTAGTTTCAATCTTTATTATAAATTAATATTTTTTTGTGTGCATCAAACAGAAAGCGAATAAGCTTAAGAAAATGGGCCTGTATTGTACTTCTTACAGTGTCTCCGACAATAAATGGCTGTTGAACATTACATCAATTTTCAAGGTCAGTATTCAGCGTTGATGAGCCATAGCTTCGAATGTGGGAACCAGCCATAGTAAACCGGTTATATTCAGCTGCTCTATTTTGGCATTTTTGTTGTTGTTCGGGATTGCGACGTCTGCTCCGCCGTCTACCTGAAACAATTTCCCTGATTTATAATACTCCACAAAAAGGCGATACTGGCGATCTGAAATAACATTAGTGGCAGAACATCTGTCCGCTATTGTGCCTGCGTCTCCTAATTTCCCCTATTTTGAAACTTACAGGCCTGAATTTATTTTTCAGACCTGCAAACTACGCTAAAACTAAAATGGTAGTAGTAGTATTCCGCTTTGATATAATCGCCTTATGCTCGTATTCCTTGAACATTGTCGTATTTGATTCCTGTTTTCTTCCAGACGACTTTCTACTTTGTCGATTCGTGAGCACAATTCGTTTAACAGCATGGTACAATGCAATGATAGCTTTTTTTGATGGAACTGACCGAACTTCATTAACTGGATACATTTATATAATTCGATCTGCCATGAGAGCTATTTTATCTGCACCTTCTTCGGAAATAGTTAAAATTCCTTGATTATGGCTGGTAATTTTGTCTACATACAATGTTTTCATAATATTTTTGTTCACGTTTTCTCCTGTATAATCCTCTATTTTAAAAACAGTTAGGTTGTTTCTAGACCACCTGACTGCAGTTCATGGGTGGTGTACTCATATGGCGCTCTCCACTCTGCTAAAACAACGTTAAAAGTTTCTATTTAGACATGGAATATTTATTTAAGTCGGAACTTGTAACGAAATTACCATGTTTTCAACAAATTGTGACTCCAGTTGCGCCAGTAAATAGTTACGCTTCGTTGCTTCCGTTGTTACACTTGCGATATGAATTTCTGTTTCAACTGGGTAATCACACACCCGGTTCCCCAACCCAGGATTGCTGTAGTTTCACACTGACCCTGTTCGCTTTCATCTTTTCCCTGAGGTGCAGCATTTTCGTTTGCTGTTCCCATTGTCGTCTATTTTTCAGTCGTACCTTCTTGGTTACGCAGTGGACATCATATGTAGGACCTTAAACCTTATGTTTAATAAGAATTCTAATTGACTGCAAGCCTTTTTATTTCACAACTCCCTTTTCGCTTCTGTTTTTACATCAATTCCGCTTTAATTCAGACAGTCACAGAAAGATAATTTCATACGATTTTTAAAATATATATTCGTAAAACAAGTGAACATATAATACGGAACAGTTTAGAATAGTAACTGTTTCATTTTTTTTTATGTCCTCAGAATGATAATTGATTTCCGGAATACTGGAAATGACGGAGCTGGCGTCCGAGATGCACCAATATATACTTTCGGGAACAGATCTTAGGATCGTGGTGGCCATGGACGTTCCTCGACGTTACGCAAACCCTTCACAGTGAGACCTGTCACACGTGGAGAAGCGCTGTCATCTCGAAAAATTGTACCATGTTACGTAAAACATGATGACGCAGCATGTCCATGACATACCGTTGGGTTTCCTCAATGGCAAAAAATTGAAAGAACTGGACCTCTGCTTACGTAGTCGACGATAATCATCCTTGGTAGTGCAGAACCGCAGTTGATCGCTGAAGTCAGTGCGGTGCCATAAATCAGCATTGCATGCTTCTTGGTCACAAAACCACTCCTTTTGCATCCGTTGTGATGTTGCGACAGTCCATCTGCAGAATGGGAATTCCCTAGTCGGGCTGCTGCTAGTTTCAAAGTAATGGTGTGGTTTGACGCAGAGTGATGCAGGAAGTCCGTACACTCGTTCTCGGGTGGTAGGCACTGTCGTGAATGGGTTACGATGAGCTTGGTGCATAGTACAGTGATCCTCTCCTGAGGTAGTCAGTTTGCCTGATCTCACGTTCCCATTGAGTCCAACATCAGGCCAATGTTGCATCCCAGTGCCTTAAAAATCTGCATATTGCACCTTTCGACCAGCCATCCAAACGGAGACCCACAATGAAGCTCCTTTTTAACACTTCCAGATGGCGATAACTTTCTCTCACACAAGAAAGTGCCACCTCTGCTTCCTTCACAGTGACCACTCAACATCTGACTAGGTTCACGCTCCTGCCTGGTGACATCGCTAAACACAAACAGAACTAATGCAATATGGTGGTCGTTCTACCCGTCATAGAGAATTGCTGTTCTGCTTACTTACTTACCCGCCAGCGGTGTGTACGTGTACGAAGCTACATTGACATCTGGTAATGGCGACTGTGTACTGCAGTGTGTCTGCCATTTAGTGTAAATGACACCAAATCTACCACGTAGAACTCATATTTTTATTTACGAATATTTGAGCACCTCAAATCTCATGAAAGATTGGGTGTTTAATAAAATGTGAAACACATCTCCTCTATTGAACAAGTGCTCATGGCTCTTAAGTTATGCATTTTAGAGCCCTTGTTTACTAGGTACTTTTTCTTGTTTTGGTCCACACTACCACCTCTGTAAGTTGCCTACCCTGCGATTTTAGCAAGAATTGCAACAATACATGTATTCCATTGTCAGAGGTTTCAGAAAGACTTTCGATTACAACTTTTGACTATTTCGTTTCCGGTACCCAGATCCTTACCTGAAATTAATACAGTTGTTCTTCTCCATCATTCAACAAAATCTGTAACATCATCTCGAAATCACTCTTTATATACATACATTTAGAGGCGCCGGCACCTATTATTTGGCGTCGCTGGATGTTTCCGGACATGGGTTTCTATATGAAACTTCATCTGCTAAGTCCCTTCTACAACCTCTAGAAATGTATAGCATGAATTGTGAAACATCCTGTATATGCTTGGGAGCGTGGCCCAGTGGGCCTTAAATCGTTGAAAGAAAAATGCAAAAGAATTGACTACAGATTTGCTAAACAAAATATTTAAAATTTAAAAAAATGCGATTACTATGTACGTATGTAGTCGAATTACCATTGGACGGAACAGATCGCCATATACCCAATACAGAAATTGGACACTGAATACAGTTATGCTGCAAGAATATTTAGTGGCACACACCGGAAATAAAGTGCATTTCGGGGTTGCACTTTCATATTCTTAAGTACGTTGCTATATAAATATTGGCAAGTTCTCTGTCAAACATGGAGTAATTCTTTAGTTCAAGAGAAAAATTCCATTTGACAGAACCACATATGGGCTATTTGCTTTAACAACAGAAAAACTGGGAAGTGAAGCTGTAACAAGGAGAAGGGAGTGCGTTTGTGACGATAACGTGGTCATATGGTAAGCGTCCAAATTTACTGTTTTCATTGTTATTAAAATACAGAACTGAGGTGAACATATCTTCTTGTCGACCAGCCGCTGTTGCCGAGCGGTTCTAGGCGCTTCTGTCCGGAACCGCGCTGCTGCTACGATTGTACGTTCGAATCCTGCCTCGGGCATTGATGTATGTGATGTCCTTAGGTCAGTTAGTTGTAAGTCTATGGGACTGATGACCTCATATGTTAAGTCCCATAGTGCTTGGAGCCGTTTGAACCATTTATCTTCTTTTTGTCGCTTCTACTCTACGCTTCTGGTTACACCTAAGTATTTCACATTTTTCCTTTGGTACAATGAGAAGTTCAGATGGTAGCTATCGTCAGCTCACCCTTCGGCTGCATAGTACTTTGTTCAGCATCACATCTTTATCTGTTCTCCGTAAGGTGAACCACATGGCATCGTACTAACAGTTGAACAGTGTATTCGACTGTGAACGTCAGAAATTGTTTTATTGTTGTCATAGTGACTAAGACGTGATTAGGGACTACGATTTCGAGTGGCGGTTTTATTTCGGTATACGTTGCAAACAGCCTCGAGCAATGGATGTTTGTCCGAAGGAACAGGCACTGCGGCGACTACAGCCGTTATGAAATACATTAACTGTACTTGCAGTTGCGAATATGTACAACCAGTAGCTGTATAAGGGAATGACGACAGTGAAAATTTCAGCCAGATCGAGACTCGCTTATCGCGAGCGATCGCCTCACCATTTTGCTATCCGAGCGCGACTCACGGCCAGATCCAAACTTCCACGTGTCGTCAATAACTTGTTTACCACCTCTACACGTACATCCATTATGTATATTGCCCTACAGTGGAGACATCTTGCTTGAAAGTTGATTGTCCGGGGGTTCGATGGGAGAATTCGATTTGCGACGCAAAGTTCTTTCAGACACGCTCCTTTCCCGTAAGTTATTTGAACATTTTATACTCCGGGAGAAACACAAATCTCCCACATTTTATTGTTTTACATTTATTAATTTTGTTGTTGTTTTAGATATGAGGCACCGAAGTGTCACAATATGAAAGTAGCGGTGACCAATGAAGAAGTTTTTCCTTCTCATCCAGAAACGAACCTGATCATCTGCAGGATATCGAAATATACTGAGTGGCATAACTGATGTTGCCGCAATAGTGCTTCTCAACCGCTGCGTTCGTGTGAAACCCATAACCGTGTAAAGCAGACGGTGCGAGAATGACCAGGGAAGCTAACGCCGAAATCGTGCAAAGGCCTTTGCAGCTTCTCATCTCCGTGTCCCCCTTACTACTACTCCTCAAATAACCTAGTTAAAAAAAGTGTAAAGAAAATTTGATCCATTGTCGTCATTATGGATTAAGGCTGCCATGAGCCATCCACACTGCAATTTCTTGAGGCATTTCCTAGGTTGTAGTTCCGTGATATAAATGGTTGTCTTTTGCTGTTGTGAAAGCATACACCAACGAGTCTATATCGCTACCGACGACTACTGCCATAGCAGGTATCGTGCCTGCGATTTGTTCGTCAACATTCAACATTTAACTGGTCGACATACTGATATGAAAAGTGGTAAACAGAGCAATTCGCTAGATATCTTAAACCACCGCAAACGTACTGACAACTAATAGTATCCTGATGACTCCTCTATTATCTTACAGAAGGGATAAATCGATAACAAATGCATCGCAGCTAAAGAAATTAAATGAAACTCTTGGGACGAAAGATCCCAATCCTCATTATATTATGATAATTCTATTTTTGCAATTTCCCTCTGCTGTTATAATTGTCAGTATCTCTCATTATTCTATGTTTGTTATATCCATACGCCAGTATGATGAATACTGATATATTGCAATAACAACAATCTCTTCGGTCTGTCTTTTTGACACCGCAAATTTTAATTTCTCGATACCACTTCCCATTTCCTTAGCTGCTTTGTACTGCAAACAAATCTGAGTTGTTTAGGTCGTTGTTTCAACGTGCATATATTATCTAAGAGACCAGTACGTTACGAAGTATGCTCCATTAATGCAACGAAATTGTTGATGCTATCTTTCCCTCACTTTCATGTGTATGAAAGTTGTAATAAATAATTCTGTCATAAGAGAAAATCCTTCTGCATTACGTGAAATGATTTGGACCACAATTTCCACCACTTTTAGTATTTCTGTATTGTCTGTAAGCACACTACAAGACAGAAAAAAATTTTATGAGCTGAAAATATTTGCATCGTGTCAAAATATGTGATTTAAACATCCAGCTTCTTCAGTTACTGTAGTTAATACGAATCTTATATGCTAAATAATTAATTTTTCAGGCTGTCGTCTTATTTTATTTATCCTGGTGCCGAATCGAGGGAGTGAGCGAGAGAAGAAAAGAGATCTTACCACAACTTGGCAAAGATCTGCAAGTTTCACAAACCAGTTGTACTTAAATCAACAAAGAAGCAAATTAAAAAATGAGTAGGAGGCTCACATGTGGCACCGTGCCAGGGTTAGTTACAGAGTACTTGGTAACTTCTTGAAAAGCAGACAGGAACATTCGTGTGCATTAATCTTGCTTTACAGTAATTTTCGTGTGTCCAAGGTCATCAGCATTGATTCTTTGTCGTCTCCAGCGTTACGTGAGTGTGTGATTTGAAAGGTTTGTTATAGTGATTTTGTCAAGAATGATTTTTTTAATAGGTGTGAAGTTGTTTTTTATATTTTTTCGTGCTGAGGTTTGTTAGGTAGGAATTAGTTTAGTTTGTGGCGTGAGTATAATAACAAGGCCACTGACGTAAAGTTTAGTGAACATGGATATAGAAAACTGAGTAACGGCGGCGAAAGTAGTGTACGGACAGAGGTTGCTGAGTGAGACCTGGAGGAAGCGAGCGAGGGCGGCTTGACTGGTGGTCTGACGGCTGGGATGAGAGCAGGAAGCAAGGACAATAGGGAGCAGCAAAGGACAATGTGCTACCGATTGGTGAGCGGCCTTGTCAGAGTGTCGACACAAAGTCTGCTTGCGAGGCACGGCTGAAAATGTTTGCGCACGAAAACACAGCAGGAACTTCTATCACGAAATCCCATACTGGGTCATCACTTTTATAAATCATATGACGGAATTAAAGAAATATCCGAAAACCACAGTTAATAAGCGTTTATATGAGAATCAGAAACGTTTGCAGAATTATTTCAATGAGCAGAATAAACGTATTAATGACTAAGAACAGTGGTTGAACAAGAAATTCAGTGATCAAGCTGAAGTGATTAGTGAACTATATGATGAGGTTAATAACAGAAAAGACGCTGTAGTAACCGAACATCTTGTCACCACAGAGTCGTTAAAAACTGAAATTAAAGAAGTTCAGTAAAACGTAAACGACATGATAGAGTACAGAATATTTTCGCGGCATTAGAGCGTGAAATTTCTGTCCGGGAAGACAGAGTAAAAGACAAATACGTAGTAAAAAGTTTGTCGGCGAATTCTGTACAGAGCATAACGAACTATGCAACCTCACCATTGTTAATCGGCCTACTGAACTGCCACATAACTGACCGTGATTGCATATGCCTAATGAAATTTTACCGTAATTATCGTTACCGAAGGAAAATAACACCAGTTAGTTGAAGGGAAGTGTACAAGAGGCTATACGGAAAGAAGAACCTATTCTAAATTTAACCTGAATTTAGATGATAAATTTGACTTGGGTAGACTATAATGCAATCGCCCACGAACTGTTCATAGCGAAAAGAAAAGGCTCTGAGCACTATGGGACTTATCTTCTGAGGTCATCAATCCCCTAGAACTTAGAACCACTTACACACAACTAACGTAAGGACATCACACACATCCATGACCGAGGTAGGATTCGAACCTGCGACCGTAGCGGTCGCGTGGTTCCAGACTGTAGCACCTAGAACCGGTCGGCCACTCTGGCCGGGCTAGGGAAAAAGAGTACCACGTAATATTTACTACAACAATGACTACTAACACAAAGAAAACACTCATTAGCTAAGAAAGCGATAGTTAAACGGTTGCCAGCCCGCTAGGGCAATGAATCTCCAGAATCTTGAGAAAAGTAATGGTAAAGGAATTTAAGCAAATAATCAGTGGCATGACAACACAAGGCTTTTCCAGACCGTAACAGTTCACGATAAAATAAATGAATCATAAAGAACTGAGTTTGCAGTTACTTATTCTGAAATACTAAATTTCGAAAGAAACGGTAAATGAAATTGCTTGTTAGATAAATGACTGGCTTAACTTCAGCTTTGTTGTGTAAAAAATTAACTTTCAGTAACCTCAGTGTAACGTAATGCTAAATTTATATAAAAGCAAGCAATGTACCTTTGATTATTGAAAGATTGAACTGAATTTACTTCAATCAAATGAGCAGTTGAATTTACTTTTAAAATAATAACAATAAAATACATACTAGACCAGAGGAAGTCACTCGCTAAGCTAAACAGAGAATAACTGTAATTTCCCACTCTCAATTGGTGCTGTATCTTAAGTTATTACTTTTTCAAGTGGCATTTAACTTTACTTTAAGTAGCCTCTGCTACGAAATACGAGAATGAACAGTTACTGTGGCAGAAAATTTAGACTGAAACTGGCAGTAAATAGTTAATTTTTGATATTCTTATGACACTCTGCGGAAAGGGACCCTGCTTGGCAATAATGTCTGAAGACAATGACATCACAGGTGTCCTACAAATTATAACTATTGAATGTTATTATTAAAGTTATTCATACTTTGTGAAAGGAATATTGCTAGGAAAGGCCTCTACGTTACTATGTTTGGCAGTTCACAGTCTTACGATGTTGTAGTTGTGCGGACGACGAAGAATATAGGCGTCGACAATGCTGAGCTGTTGTTGGTGTTGTCGCTGCTGCTGCTCGATGAGAAGAACCCCCCACTCGTCACCAGGGCCACGGATAAATATGGGACAGGCAATAGTTGGAATCGCCTGTCCACTCCTACCGTGCTCTGAACTCTTACGCACTCTTTCGTAACTCAAGCTGCTCTGCTCCTCTCGCAACGCAACGGAGATTCTCCACACCCAAAGATAAACAACGGCACAGCTACAACCATTTCGTCGTTGCAATCGATACATTTCAGTAAAGTTCCCTTGGCTATTACCCAGGCATTCACAATATTTTCGTTATAATTACAATCAGTTATACACAGTCAAAATTAAATACACTAGTACATCGACTACGTGTTAAATATAGTTTCTGTAGTGCAGCTTGCGGCTTCAGAATCAAAAGGATGGTCCAAGTTATTAACGAATATTAGACGGAGAAAATTTTGAATGATGGAGAAGGTATTTTATCTGCATCTTCGATGTTACAACTATCAGAAAAATGTATGCCAGCAAGTGGCACAAGAAGAGTATCGAACTCGTGAAGTTTTTGGGTAATTAAACGAATTAGCTGAAGCGATAAAAGATGTATCATTACCGCCTGAAACAGATTCACATCGCCCACTACCAGAAGCTGTTATCGATAGATCTGAGGTTCAGTCTGTGTTGCACTTCAAACGAGTACAAGGAGAAGTAAACCGACGGAACCGTGAAGCATTAGCGGGATTGTTGAGTAGGAATGAAGATGCGAAAAAGAACAGTGCAGCTGCTTCACAAGATTTTAAGTTCTGGCCATAAAGGACAACGTACGGAATTCGAAGACGTTAGGGAGGTGTAACAGCGGCTGCGCAGTATAAGAACAGTCGGAGAGACAGTCCCCTTCGTTCCAGGTCTGTATGTCGAAATAGACGAAGAATAGTGCTGTCGTCATTTCGTATCAGTTCTAAACTGTACCCACGTTCACGACACAAATACACAGCCACACCTCTAACTAGAGCGATGCGAAATTACGTTACCATCGTCACGGGGAGATGCATGAAAACGCTTTTCGCATGTAGTCACGAGACTAGGTAAGCACCAAGATGCAAGTCATAATGCGCGGTTTCGTGACTTATGATGACTACTGTCACCCGTTTCCCAGTGAGTTCTTTTCCAGATTTATTCAAGGTAGACTAAAATTGAACATTCTGATGACGGATACATTCCAAGACAGTAATGGGCGTAATCTGGTCAAATGTTTCAGAGAAATAGTGAAAGAATATCAATTCTTGGATGCACCGTACGAAGCTGCTGAATTGATCAGAATATGTCACTAAATTACGAGCGAAACTAAAGAGAGGGATCGTAATAGCAGGACGAGATATGCCGGATGTTTGCCTTTTCAACAACTACTGCAAGAAATATGTAACGATATCATGATTAGTGGAGCTATGAAATGGGAAAAAAATGACAACGCACGTAACAACAATAACGATCGTGATCAAAGAAACAGTGTGTCGAATTAGTGTAGTATCGGCAATTTAATAATGGGTGGAGTAGAGCACAAGAAATGAGAATGCAAAGGATTCACAGTCATCACCATGGCAACCTGTACGGGAACGGAGAGCGAAATCATAATCACTTCCCTCCACCTGGTGTTCAATTACGATCAGCTGACCCGCGAAATACTGAGAGGAAGGGCGAAGGTTCTGCTGATGTATGGTGACTGAGCTCGACACAGGAGTGCGAAAGCTTTGTAAACCGTAGAATACGGGGCGATGAGGGATATATTGCTGAATGACAGTGAGGAAATGAATTCGCTTACGTTATCAATCGTTAGTATGCTTGTAAATGTAATAATTCGGTGCATTTTTTGGCTAGTGTTGTTAGGCCCTCTCTTGAGGGAAGATGCCGGGTGGTTATATTTGTAATGTAAATTTGCCTTTTAATACGTTAAAGCACGGAAACTAACTACCGTACGAGTACCAAACTTCGTAGCATTGATGTCCAGAGTATGGGGTGCATGATTTACACCGCCGTCTAGTTCCAACTATGACCACCAGACGCCGTGATCAGTTATCGTGATTCATGGTCTCACATACCTGGCCAGTCGCAGTGCACTTCTTGACGTGCCAACATGAACTTGGACAAAACGAGCAGGACACTTGGTGAAGCACTATTATCAAAACAACAGTAATGCTACAGCTGTACTTCGAGAATATCGCCGGCTGAAAGGATTACGGAACGGTCATCTTTCTCCATCTGTTGAGCGAAGCAATATGAAGAAGTTCGAATCAGCTGGAGAACTGGACGTCGCTCCGGCAAGAAGCCGACTACCGTTTGCACCACAGGTGGTTGATGAAATCGCTGTTCGTATGGAAGATGACGCTGCGTGCATTTCCCGATCGTCAGGCAGTGCGCGTGCTGCGCCATGACAGTTGAACATTCCGTGGTCCACTTTACGGAAGGTGCTTCGAACCATTTTCAAATCGTATAAGTACAAGACCCATATGATGCAGCAGCTTACACGCATAACGACGTGTTGACCTCGCTCTCCACTTTCTCGCAACGATTGAAGATGACGAGGGCTGGCAATGGACCATCCGATGGACAGACGAAGCTCATTTTTCTCTGACGTCTGAGGTGAACATACAGAATTGCCAAGTGTGGGGATCTTCACCTCCAGTCACTGTGCATGAAGTTCATTTGTATGTTGAATGGGTCACCGTATGGTGTGGCTTCACGACTATATTTATCATTGTGCCATTCTTCTTAGAAGAGGCTGGCGCTCAACGACCAAAGACGTGCAGTGGGATTGACCAGCGTTACTGCAAAATGCTTCGCCTGAATGTCATATCCGCCCTCCAGAGAGACGCATTTAACTCAACAGTTTTCACTTAAGATGGGGCCCCAACGCACACAGGTCGTGAAGTTTTCTTGCTTCTCTGAAACACATTAGGAAGCGATCGAATTATCAGCCGACCGTTTCCAAATGCTTGCCCGGCACGATCACCTGGTCTCACTCCCTGTGATATCAGGTTGTGGGGCTACCGGAAGGACAGGGTTTACGACGAGCACATTCACACATGTGCTGATATGAAGCGCAACATATCAAGGTAGGTAGCCAGCATACGTTGTGATATTCGCTATTTTTGAATTCATTAAAACAACAAATAGTTAATACTTTCAGCCAGAAGCCAAATACTTGTTTATAAAGAATGATTAATGTATAATAAGGCGTCGCATAGCGACGGTGGAATTTTCTAAATAATGTAATTCATCGTCTTTGGGCGGCAATATAAACAGATATATACGGATAGATATGCGATCCTTCACTACTTTGTTCGCTGGAGAACAATGAAGCCTTGAGCGCTTAAGACTTCTACTGTTTTTCTTGAGTAAGACGGACGCAGATTAGTAGCGGTCTGATCTAATTTTTTACTAAACGTATAAAAACGTGTTATGTCTAAGTTTGAGTGAAGTGTAAAAAGAAGAACTGTTATAACTTATCGTGACGACACACGAGCGCCTCAAAGAGGACAATGGCTATATAAAAGAGCGCTCAATGGACATGACACGGACATAAAAATCTACCGTCAATGTAGTACTAAGCTTAAGGTACGATATATGTTTTAGTTATAATAAATATTTTTTCTGGGAATACTGAATCATTCAGCAGTGCTCATTCCTATCATCTCCTCAGTATTATTTTCATTTTAATTACGCATTTTGCTAAGATTACAGACACCAAGATCAGCAGTCCAATGTGCGTGTTACATTGATAAAAAGAAAACTGTTTTATCGTCTTCTTGCATCAGCTCTAATACTGAATTTCCCTTTTGTGTGATGTTACAGTTGTTTTTGCGCCCTTAAGAACTTTCTGGTCCCTTAGGAAATTGTTTACTCATAACAATAACGTCACGACGCGGTATGATCGTATCTACGATCATGAAATAATTAGAAAGACGATAATGCAATTTCTTAATCAATAGCACGCTAGCTGTGACTGCTTCCAGCCACGCGAAACTGCAAGTGAAAACTATTCACATTTAATAATGCAATATTCTATGACAATGGTAAATCCATGATTCTTACGACAATTGTGATTGATAAAACAGTAAGCGAAATCTCAAATTCCAAATTTTCCATTGAATAACAACATCATTTTTATTCTGTAACATCACACTTGGCGCCCGAACAAGGACTTGACCAAAAATTAGTTCAAATTCTTGGAAAAGTTCCTATGTACTTTTGTTAATAAATGTTCTGTCGTTTCATGTACACATCATCTCTCTGTGAGAATGACGAAAAATATGCTGGTCAGTAACGCAGTTTAGTTACCGAGAGGAAGGAAAAGAAAAGAGACGTGAATTTGCTGAGACAACATAGCGGTAACCAAGCCATGAAAAAGTAAGTCAGAAATTTCCATACGCACTGTAGTACTTCAGTAGCAACGTTGCTTTTCCAAGTGGATCCATATCCTTTCTATCTCCCTCCCGCTATAGAAAATCTGCTTTATTTTATCTTTCAAAGTAAAATTCTTCGTAGTATGGTAATAGAATTTTTTTTCCATCGTTAGAATAGCTGTATTACATTTTCAACATGGTGGATATTTTGTGCAATTTGCAGTGAAAAGCATCTTCATTCATTTGTCTGGATCGTTTAGGTTCCATCTTGTCTTCTCTCCAGATAGAATTTCATTAGTTGCAACGCGAGACCGGTGCTCTTTAGCGGACTCACCACGTCACTGACAAACGACGAAAGCCTTGCGTAGCACGTGGTTTACTGTCGAAAATGGCAGAAAGTAAACAGAGACAGGTGACAACAGAAGACGGGAGTGAAGACGTTAACAGTATTCCATACCCTTTACGATCGCGAACGGTAGGTTCCCGTGTGGAAAATGAACTATCCATGTCTGTAACAGGGCAAAGTGACCCTAAAGTCCAAACTCTTCCCGCTGCAGCTACAAATGACCTCGGTGGATTAATGGAAATGCTGAAACAACGGTTTCAAGCAGTAAATGGGACTATAAAAACACAGAATGAGACTGTTAACGCCCGATTAGATTCTGTAAGCGGATCAGTAAAAACACAAAATGAGACTGTTAACGCCCGATTAGATTCTGTAAGCGAATCAGTAAAAACACAAAATGAGACTGTTAACGCCAGATTAGATGCTGTAAGCGAATCAGTGAAAACACAAAATGAGGCTGTTAACGCCCGATTAGACGCGTTAAGCGAATCAGTAAAAACACAAATTGAGGCTGTTAACGCCCGAATAGATGCTGTAAGCAATTCAGTAAAAACACAGTTAGGCACAATCAAAACAGATCTGCATAAAGAAATTATGGCTGAATTAAATACCCATTTGGGTGAAGTGCAAACTAAGATCAGTGACCAAATGCAGAAAATGCAGAAACAGGTGAAAAGTGAAATAGCTGAAGTATCTGGGACATTAAACACAAAAATTCAGGCAGCTACCAAAGAAATAAACTCAGTTAGAAATACGGTATCTGACATTGAAGGTGTAGTAGAGGATCTGTCGAGACAGATAAATCAATATCGAAGAACAGGTTAAGAGCACCGTGAGAGCACACGCGGAGGCATTGTCGGAACACTACGGTGAATGGATAAAGGGTAAAGATATTTTTATCGAAAAGAAGGTCAGGGAGGAGCTTAGAGAGACTGTCAAGGATGTAACATATGAAGTCTTAGCTGCTCCTGGTAAGTCGGGAGACACAGTGGTTTCAGAATTGGGACAGATTCGGAGGACACTTACACGGGATCTTCCTGAGTGGAAGCAGCAAGTAGTGGACGAGGTCAGAATGCTGAGAAACTGGGTAGAAAATCCGCACACGCATACGCAAACTATAGGGAACAACTCTACAGACGGTGACGAATGTCAGTCAACTCCTTATGGTTCACCGCCTGATTACGTGCAAAACAACGGTTCTGTTGAGCCTCGAGTGGGGAAAATATATGATCCGCCCACAATTGTGAGTTTAATGCAAGAGGAAAGTGTGATTAAGCATCGCACTTTCCTGTTTTTCATCCGCAGAAGCGAGAAATACATTCGACCGTGTTCCTAAAGAATTTTTCCGGCATATTTCCCAGGAGCTGGACAGACAAACAGCGTATTCAGTTCGTCACTGGCTTTATTTCCGGATATGCAGCATTATGGGGAACGGAAATGGTAGACACGTGTAGGAATTATGAAGAGTTTGAGAAAATGTTCTTGGCAAAATTTTGGAGTAATGGGGTACAGCAGAGATTAAGGAAGGAGGTGTATGGTGTGGAAATTTTCAATGAGAAGCATGGAAGTCTCCGGCGATACTTTGAGAAGTGTCTAGCAAAAATTAAATTCTGGGATTCTCCGATTTCTTCCAAGGACGTAATTATGATCCTCAAAAGCAAACTCCCTGTGTGTATTAGAGAGAAACTAGTAAATGCGTCCGAAGAAGACACGGATGTATTCCTTTCTGTGCTGGATTCCTTAGATTTAATTAGCGAGGATGTGCGCTCCAAGGTTGGCAGCGGCAAATTCTTCCCTGGCAGCCAGCAGAATGCATCGCACGCGGACAACAATGCGCCGAAGGAGAGAGCGAGCTACTGCGTCCTCTGTTGCCAACCTGCCAGCCGTTATGAAAACGCAAACGGCAATAACTTTAAACGGAAGCAGAAAACCAATTACAGTAATCAGCAGAGATACCACCCAATTTACATCCACCAGGTACAACATCAGTACGGAAACCCACCATTTAATTCTGCGCCTGAGCAGTATGGAAATTCTCCACAAACGAGTGGTCATTTTTCAAATGGGCCAGTGTACAATCAAAGATGTAGGTGGAAAAATAGCAAGTGGCATGGGCAAGGCGGAGGCCACCCAGCACAACATCAGAACAACCTTTCACACGATAGAGGACCGCGGAACAATTTTCAAACGGCACCAAATGCGAACTTTCCTTCGCAAGGAAATGGTACTGTCGCCAACCAAACGATCGGGCGACAGCAGCCGTCTCAAGTATTCTATTCAGTGAATGCACCCAGTGGATTTTACCCCTTTACACCGGCATTTGTACCACATAACCAGCACCAATATGAAACGGAACAAACTCTTAAGGCCATGAATGACAGACTAAACATCCTGCGGAAAATTAGAAGCAGCGCCTTTCAGCCTCCTAGAGGTCGCTGCCGGTTCCAGTGGGGGTACTAACGAATACTCTGATTCTGAGTATGTTAATGCGATTCGGTACGACCATGAGACCGACTTACGAGATGACCTTGCACCTGAAAGAGAAGCTCAAGACATTAATGACATTTGTGATGAACAGGTCCAGGTTTCGATTAAGATTTCTATTGCCAACATTCTTGTCACAGCTGTTGTTGATACAGGAGCAAACATCAATGTCATGTCATCATGTCTCTTCAGACAGGTGTCTTCTGTTTCAAAAGTTTTATCACTGCCGATTCAGGGTTGCTCCACATCGGAAGCGATTGGTCCATTGAAACAGAGAGTTAATTTACAGAGACAGCCTCAACTGCAGATATAATCTGTTTTGGTTTCTTGGCTCTTGCGTACTGATATTTCCTTGTGTGAACTGTTAATGGTAGGTATTGTGTTGAACAGCGCCCGGACTACATGGTAACGGTTGCTACATGGAAACTTTAATTATTAAATGCTAAGTGTGGAAAAATTGTTTATAGTAATGGACATGAACCGATATTTCTTCAAAAAGCTGAAGCAGGAAAGTAAGGTTGCAGAAATAATTTCAATTTAAGTTAGTACAAAACAAAAAAAAATGCTTGCGAGGTGATTGACCGGAGCTATATAAATAAAATATGTAATGGTGAGAAATGGAGGAGGATGCGTAAATAAGCAATTCTCTCAAGGTACAAGAAGATTTGTAGATTTATATTTATTAATGTTAGTATTTGAAGTTCTCTTGTAAACGCCCAAATTACCTGCTTAAAAAAATACATGTTCAAAACATCCAGCAGTAAACAGGAGTGGAGAAAATATCTTAGCTTGAAGTTCAGTTAAAGCGTGCTGTTAAATGAGAAAACACGTGGTAAACCACATGTGTTCACGCAAGGAGACAATAAGCTGTAGTAAACGAAGTGAGTTGAAGTACAGTACAAAAAAAGAGGCAAACCATGAAATTTGAATAATGTAGCGTAAGTACTCCACGAGGCCATTAATTGCTATGAAAGTAAACTGTTTCCCTGTGATCTGAGCCCAATCCAAAGAGTATATGAGGAATGTTAGCTCACGAATTGATTTGAGTAGAATCAAGGTACTAAAAAAAAACCACACAGCAATCCCCCTGTATCATAAATAAGTCCAAGTAAAGATCTTCAGAGGTTCTGTAGTGTAATCTAGCGACCATTCAATACCCTAATTTATGGCTAATCTAATGAACAAGCAATGCAGTGTTATTTAAACTTAATACTGACTATAACCAGAGTAAGATGTAGAAGTAGCAAAGCGTACTGTAATGAAACAGGGTAAAAATTTATATATGTGTCTATGTTTATAGTGATAATTTTATTTACATGCTGATTTTATTGCAAAAATGTCTCCCAAGACACTCCTCTTATGATATCCATTTTCCTTGTGCCCGTTCCTTTTGAACCTGGTTCATTAACCCAGACCAAGGGTCGACTTGTAAAAGGCACGTGTGCTTGGAGGCAAAGCAGTGCTTATTGAAAATGAAACGAGTAGCGTGATGAACTTCGCCAGCTTTGGTAATGTTTTTTATGGACAGGTTGCGTAAACCCAGTGAAATGTGGGTAATTCCATTCATGCGAAAAATAGTAGACACGCGTTACCCTATTTTTTTATTTTTTTTTTACAGAGAACGATTTCTGAGTACCTGAAGCGAAGAGGGAGACCTATTGTTACCCAGTCTGCCCTCAAATATAAAAAAAAAAATTGGCAAGCACAAAGTAAAGCACAAAAGAAATGATTCAGAGTTAAATGCGTACTCATTAAGTAGTCGATACGCTACGTGGCAGTAGAAAATGATCTTGGGTGTACTAAAGAATAAATGCAACGAGTGTTGCGAAATCTGTAGTTTTCATAATGAGGAGATGAGCCCTTAAAAGAAAGTTAGAAGAATATTTCTAGGTTCACAAGTAAACCTTTAGATACAATAGGTCCATTCATAAAGCAGTTGTTCACTGGACTTAACGAAAGGAGTGACCATTAATTGTAAATATCAGCTCGTAAGTGATCTTTTGTAAATAGTAGAATGTAAGTCTTTCTGTACCAATGGAGGAAACCTGCAAAATTTGATTGTTTTGTAAATGAACGCTATCGACGAAGGAACGGAGCACGAATGCTGTGTGAAGATGCGCACTAATCTGCGACGTGCATAATAAAAATAACTGTTCAGTGTGTATTAGTGGTAGTGTTTCACTGCAAGTGTAAAAAGAAGTCAAGGCTACGACAACAGGTGCAACGCAAAGTTCCGTGTTGTTATAAGTGCAGCGACACCTAAAATATTCGTCGTCACTTACCTGTGAGCCTCATGGGACGCAGTTGACAGGGGAGTATGGAGGCAGCTTGTGTCCGGGTGTGGGCGAGGTGTGTCTATGGATGCACTGGCGTGATAACGAAGCGCACAAAAAAAAAAAAAAAAAAAAAAAAAGGAGAGCGATCGACGAGCGGCAGCCCTGTTACAGCCTGAGCGCGAACGGCTGTGAGTGGCTGACATGTGGGTGACGAAACAATCCAAACTTTAAACCGCCATGACCTCAATCGTACATACTGGCGGAAAGACATTTGCACACTTGTGTGACTACATTTTCATACGTAAATTAAGCAATTTTCTTGAAGTTAAGACGAGTGAGAAGTAGATTGTTAGATTACTCAGACCTTAAAGCCATTAATACCGACACTCCCGAACACTGCTAAAATGAATTATAATCCTGTCTCTTGATGGACAAAGAAAATGAATGTGCACTATAGAAGACCCTGAACTCCAGACCAGTCCCGATCCTTAACCAATGTGTCCAATAGATTGTAAGTTATACTAATAATTTTCCACTTCTTCTGTTTCATATTGTAAATAAAAATCCGGGAAGCCACTTGAATTCCTGGCAGCACTGTGGAAAGGACAGATGTACTGCATGATGAACGCCGTAGACAGGTAACACCGAAAGTGAAAGCATCACGAAGTGTAGTGCTACGTTATTAAACTGTAATTGAACCACAATTAGTCCACAGATGCTCGAACATTGTCCACTCTAGTTTAGTGAAAATAAGCACTCACTGTACTCATGTATTACTTGTTAAGCTCAAGAGAATGTAATTTCCGAATTCTATCCCCTGAAGTGTGAAATGAACGTTCACTTATTGTTATAAGCAAACATGGACCAGACTTAAATATGCACATAAATGGTAATCTTGGTATTATGGAATGAAGTGACTGATGATCAAAGAGCGAAAAAATTTATTTTGAAAAATGATAAATATCTGATATATTTTTTATAAACGTAATTTCAATTTATGTACTTAGTACGCCAGTAACATTATGTAAATGTCACACCAAAAATCACGAATATCACATGAGGACATGAGGATCGAGGTAATCCTTCGGCATTCCCTCTCTCCTCATGGGAGGCAATGTGATATTCGCTATTTTTGAATTCATTAAAACAGCAAATAGTTAAGACTTGCAGCCAGAAGGCAAATACTTGTTTATAAGGAATGATTAATGTACAATAAGGCGTCGCATAGCGACGGTGGAATTTTCTAAATAATGTAATTCGTCGTCTTTGGGCGACAATATAAACAGATAAATACGGATAGATATGCGATCCTTCACTATTTTGTTCGCTGGAGAACAAATGAAACCTTGGGCGCTTAAGATTTGTACTGTTTTTTTTTAGTAAGACGGACGCAGATTTGTGGCAGTCTGATCTAATTTTTTACTAAATGTATAAAAACGTGTTATGTCTAAGTTTGAGTGAAGTGTAAAAAGAAGAACTGTCATACATTATCGTGACGACGCACGAGCGACTCAAAGAGTACAATGGCTATATAAAAAAGCGCTCAATGGACATGACACGCACATAAAAATCTACCGTCATTGTAGTCCTAAGCTTAAGGTACGATATATGTTTTACTTATAATAAATATTTGTTCTGGGAATACTGAATCATTTAGCAGTGCTCATTCCTATCATCTCCTTAATATTATTTTCATTTTAATTATGCATTTTTCTAAGATTACAGACACCAAGCTCAGCAGTCCAATGTGCGTGTTACATTGATAAAAAGAAAACTGTTTTATCGTTTTCTTGCATCAGCTCTGATATTGAATTTCCCTTTTGTGTGATATTACAGTTGTATTTGCGCCCTTAAGAACTTTCTGGTCCCTTAGGAAATTGTTTTCTCGTAACAATAACTTCACGACCGGGTATGATCGTATCTACGATCATGAAGTAATTAGAAAGACGATAATGCAATTTCTTAATCAATAGCAAGCTAGCTGTGACTGCTTCCAGCCACGCGAAACTGCAAATAAAAACTATTCACATTTCATAATGCAATATTCTATGACAATGGTCAATCCATGATTCTTACGCCAATTATGATTGATAAAACAGTAAGCGAAATCTCAAATTCCAAATTTTCCATTGAATAACAACATCACTTTTATTCTGTAACATCACAACGTACAGACATGCTTCGTTCTGCTGTGAAGAATGCAATCCTGAACTTTCCGACTCTTCTGGACACTGATGCGCTCCATATTGAGCCCGTTTCGCTGCAGTTATGGCAGGGGTATGTAATGGTATGATATAACGTAGCAGCGCAATTAAAGTGTTTCAGTTGAATTGATTCTGCTTTAATTTTCTTCCTTCGCATTAATGCTACCAAGTTAGGCACTCGTACTGTAATTAGTTTCCACTAGTTTCCGTGTCGTAACATGTTGAACAGGGAAAGTTTAATTATAACCACCCGGAATATTCAATTGTTGTGGAGGGGAAGAGAGGTTGCCTACATTGCCATTCCAAAGGAGTAAGGCTGAGGGAGCTGTGCCGGGGAAAATTCTAGAAGTCCATCACCAAAGCCAAATAGATTTTAAATGTCAGAATCGTATGTTATGTATGGCACTTTTAATAGTGAACAGGCTTACGATCGATGCAACATTGGGGTTAGATTTTTCGACAAATTACCAGGCCATCCTGAATTTGTGAAATGGGTTTCACTGCAGTAGTGGCTCCGGAGAAATTTTATCTGAATTTTGATGATTTGCTCAAAGGAAATGGGCAAACTGTGGGTTCATTTAGTTTGACAGTGGATTCCGGAATTCCCCATCACTCCTACTACAGGTGGCAGGTTGATTCCAGGAACGAAATGGAAAAATACTTACGATTTCTGTTGAGGTCATTAGACAAAAGAATGACCACATTGATGAGAACGATCCTCCAAAAAATCTTTGAGGAATTTTACATCAGAACAAACGAGTGTTTTCAGATTGTACTAGCACAACCCGTAACATCAGTTAGAAATTTCAAATTAAAGTACATAGTCCATTTTTTAACAGTCTTCAGTTGCTTGAGTTGTATCCCTTGCGAACAGGGGAAAAGTATCTCGCGGAACTGAATCAATGTTAGGGCAAGGCGTAACTGAACGAGGAGTAAGTTCATAAAATAATCTCATCCATTGTGCTCCTAAGAAAGACAGAACCGTCAGACTTGCGCTTGATTCGAGGCAACTTAATACAATGGCAGATAAGGAAAGTGATAGGCCTGAAACGTAAAAAGAACTGTTGCAGGAGTTCCCTGCACGTTAGTTCCGTCGATATGCGTGCCAGTTATTGGTTGGAAGTACACGGCATTCCTTTGAAAGGGTCAATGTTACGTATCTCGAAAATTGCCATTCGTATCTCGGATTCTATGTGACTTTTGTGTTAACAGAGTCTTATCATCAGTATAGTAGAAGTTTGATAAGAGCCAAATACGGAGGTGATGTAATTGATACCGTTATCTGATGTGCTAGTGAGAGATCGTAGAATGGAGGATGTTCTATCAAATTTATCAGCAATAGATAAGGGATAGAAGAATGTTCGACGAGTTCTAATGGTTTTTTTCACATATATTGTGAAGAAGCGGAGATGGAGTAGTAGTCTCAGTAGTAAGCACAGAGATTAAGATTAAAGGTGAAGTACCGTTGTAAATATCTGTTTAGTCTGTGTTAAAATAGGTAACGTATTATAGTTCTTTGCTATGTAAACTGACTAAATTGTTACATGGAATGCGGTGTGGATGTTACCATGTGAGTGGCCGCGGTTAAGATAGTACTTAGAGATGTTTGAGTACGGTGAGGAATTGCTTAACACGTCAGGAAAGCCAAGTGTTTTTGGCACAAGTGAAATCAGTATTGCCCGATGAATTTAGATTCATGACAGAGTCTGGTAGAGGTCAAAAGACAAGTTTGAGGATGAGAGAGGATTGAATGGCTTATAAATTGACTAGAGCTCACTTAAGGAGTTGTGTGTGAGATACTAACCTGCATTACCTCACCCACTGGCATTGTAAACAGACAAGCCTGAGATGATGATAACAGTACGCATCCTTCTGTTTCTTAACGTACTGTGATTCATTTCTCGGCGTATATAGAATGTTGAGCCAAAACATTATAGTCACTGCCCACCGCAACATTGGGTGCCTCCTGGTGGCGTTGTGAACACTTGGCGCGGTAGCAAAAATATGTAAGCAGAGCAGACACGAACGGGGAAACACCCTAGCGACGATATGGGCTGCAAATGGGAAATCCATTGCGATAAGCGACTTTCATAAAGCGAAGACTATTATTACGCATAGCGTTTGAAGGTGTATCTCGAAGCCGGCGAACATGGTGGAATCTTCACTTCCTACGGATAGAGTTATAAGGACACTGAATTAAAAGGACAGTCAAACCACTAGTAGATGCTTAATAGTTGGACGTCCACGGCTCCTTACGCAAATCATGGTTCGGAGGATTGTCTGCCCTGTAAACCAGAATAGATGGTGATGCGCGACATCTCCACCGAAAGAGCATAATGCTGTTGTACGCTTGTAGCACACCGTTCGTCGAACATTGCTAGACATGGAGCTTCGCAGCAGACCAACGAAGTTCACATTTTGACCCAACCGTATAGTCAGTTCTAGGGAACAGGACTGAGCCGTGTATTGACTCGTACTACACCTTGTGTTTAGATTGCATGGGTTTTCCTTTCTTCCCCTGACATGTTTGTTTGATATGTTGTCTGTCATTAAGAGGCTGCTTGGTTGTCTTTTCCGTCTGCTGTTGATATCTGAGTTTTGCTTCCGGGAAACTGCTATGTAGGAAGTGAGATCTTTGACCGGTTGCAACCTCGTGTGGTGGTGCGGAAGTAGGGGCGTTACGGGCAGAGAGTGTGGTGGACGTGGGAGGGAGTGTGGCTCTCCAGCGCGAAGCTGGCGTGGTCACCTGTACCGAGTCACCAAGTGATGTATGTCGGTTGTGTGTAACGAGCGGGTCGAGTTGACGGAAGAGCTTCCCGCATTTTGGTTGTATACAGAATCGCCCCACGAGGAGTTGCTGTTCATTTCGCCTTGGTCGGACGTTAACAAGCTTCTTTAATCCTCCGTTTCAACACTGGAATTTAAAAAGAGGCACCTAACATGAAGGAGCGGTCACTACCCGTCAACGTTGCAGAGAAGACGTGAACTCCGGTGACAGAGCGTTTTGTCGCGTGACCGTGGCGTGTTGGGTACGCTGGCGACGCGAGCGCGGTCGGATGTGTGGATCCTTGCCATCGGAGGTCGTGTACTGCCTGTTCGAGCATAATTGCCAGTCAAGTTTGTGGAAAGTTTAATCATTAAGTAATAATTTTGTGTAACGGTAACCACTGTGTGTGTCAAGGACCATTGGGATTCGACCGTCGATCAGTGAACGTATCGGCTCTTCGGGTGAATGACACTTTTGCTACACTAGGTCGCTGGTCTTCTCCACAAACGCCGTCATCGAAATGGGCGGCGGCTCTAAATGTGCTGTGAGTAGTGGATGCAGGCTGGTGGGAGCAGTATAGTGTAAATGGTTCACTGCTGTCGGTGTGTCTTTGATTATTTCCAGAAGTCAAATGAAAGTGCAGAAGATTGCCTCCATAGCGCAATACTGCTCCCATTAGTCTACGTCCGTAGCGCGCTGTGAAACGAGTCCGACGGTCGCCGTCCCTTCCCACTCTCCCATGCAACATACAATGGAGGAGCAAAGGAGATAAAGCGGCGCGCTGGCCTTCAGGGCGCGGCGCTGTGTCTGACGTAGTACACAGCTGATCACTGAACGGAGTCTCCCAGTGTCACTGACCCGACCTACACGCGGGCCGCATACGGCAGCACGCCTGCAGCGCTACGACGGCGAATGCGGCTACTGACAAAACACCAGCGATACGCTTAGGTCGTGTGCTTTTATGTTCTTCTCAGGTGTTGTGTAGAATTCGGTTAATGTACTTCACAGATGTCTACCGGCACGTAGACTTCATAATGGGATTAGTATAGGATTAGTAAGTTTAAACTGGATACTAAAATGTAGTCTTTCGCGGCCGGAAATGTCATGTCCATTATAATTACCCCAGCTGTTATGCCGTGGTCGGTTGATGAATTTTGTATCAGTTCCCAACGTTTCGTCCCCGTCTGCGGGATACATCTTCAAGGGGGGTCTGTAGCTCGATGGAAGATCCAACACACCCACTGGCTCGCTACTGACCGCGCTGAATTCCGTGTCCGTCACGTGTGACGTCACGTGTTTTGAAAACGTCAGTGCTGTCCGTTGCCGTCGATCGCCGTTGCCATCACCCAGTAGTGGACGGGTGGTACACATCTTCTTTAACACCGGCATCCATATACCCGTTAATTTAACGCCCTCCTCCTTTAGATTGAAATTATTAGGGTGTTTAGCGATTTCGATTGCCTCCCTGTAGAGCCTTTCGTAATACCCCCTTGTGGCCGCTAGTACTTGCGTCTCCTCGAAACAAATATGGTGGTTCCCCTGCTGGAAAGCATGCTCCGCAACAGCTGATCGTTCCGTTTCTCCTCTTCTACAATTGCCCTTGTGCTCTTCCAAACGTTTTGAAACAGTTCTTTTAGCGGTACCCACATAAACATCTCCACAGCTGCATGGGATCCTATACACTCCAGCTTTTTCCAGTGGTTTCCGAGCGTCCTAGGCAGTCTTAAGGTATTCCTGTATCTTCCTAGTGGGCTTGTAAATTACGGTAATATTCCGCTTCGTCAAGATCCTCCCTATTCTTTCCGTTACATTTTTAACAAACGGCAGGTAAACCTTAGATTTTGCAGTAGCCTGTACGTCCGTATGATTTCTGCGTGGCTGTCTCAACGCACGTTTTATTTCAGCGGACGAATATCCGTTCTTCATTAGTGCATCGTGGAGGTGTTCCATCTCAGCGTCGAGCAACTCAGGTTCACAAACATTTCCAGCTCTGTCCGCTAACGCCTTGATAACACCCCGCTTCTGTTGTGGGTTGTGGTTCGAATCCCGGTGCTAATAACGGTCCGTGTGCGTGGGTTTGCGGTATACTGAGTAGCTCAAACTACCATTTTCGTTTCTAAAAACAAGCACATCGAGGAAATGTAATTTGCCGTCAACATCCTCCTCCATTGTAAACTGAATTCTCGAGTTTATACTATTCAGATGTTTGTGGAACCGGCTTAGTTCTTCCCTGCCATGTCTCCACAGCACACACGTGTCATCCACGTATCGGAACCATACATCTGGTTTTTTGCTGGCAGTACCTATGGCCTGCTCTTCGAATTCCTCCATAAAGAAGTTTGCAATTACGGGACTTAGGGGGCTTCCCATAGCCACGCCATCCGTTTCCTCAAAAAACTGTTCATTCCACTTGAAGTATGTGGTCGTCAAAGGACACTTAAACTGGATATGCAGAATGAACTATGCCTGGACGTCAATGTGGCAAGATTATATGAGCGCACCATACGTGGGCTGTGTGTATGACTCCTGGCAGATATAATAATACATACATGATGGCTGAGACTCATGGGTAATTCTAGCGTGCAGGTACATTGGGTATGTTTCCTGGAACGATTAGCTGCCATCAGCAAAGAAGATGAGACCGGACAGTCACAGGGCACAGAAAGAATGATTCCTTTGTTTCTCGTATTGTGCTACACATGAATCGCGTGGTACTAAGTAGACATATTTCCTAGTGCCCTTGGAAGAAAGTCCTCCAGTAGCATATCTCTCCCTGTGTATTGGTGCAAACACCGGAAAAAAAAGAAAGATAAGAATAATAGTGAATGTAGTTTTTTTGCTGATGAAGTGATACAGAGCCAAAATTCACGAGTGTATGGAATTATGATTTACGTTGCTTGTGTGTTTTAACATAAACAAATGATCGGAAGATATAGTTGCTGAACAGTTCAAAGAAAACTTGAATATCATCTCGAATAGGTAGCCCACTCATACAATTATAGTTGGTGGTGACTTCAATCTACCCTCGATATGCTGTAAAAGTTATTCGTTCAGAGCCAGCGACAGGTAAAACGTCGTCCGAAATTGTACTGAATGCTTTCTCAGAAAATTATTTGGAACAATTAGTTCATGTGCCCACTCGAAGTGTAAATGGTTGCGAAAGCATAGTTGACCTCATAACAACAAATAATCCTGGACAAATAGAGAGTATCGTGACGAATACAAGCATTAGCGACCACAAGGTAGTTGCTACTAGGCTGAATACCGTAATACCTACAACCATCAAAACGAAACGCAAATTATATCTATTTAAAAAAGCTGATAAAAATTCTCTCAACAACTTTTTAAGAGATAGTCTTCACTCCTTCCTATCTGATCATGTAAGCGTAGAAAAGATGTGGAATGATTTTGGAGAGGTAGTATCGATGGACAGTTAGAGATATACACCACATAAATTAATAAGTGATGGTGCTGTTCCCTCATAGTACACAAAACGGGTCAGATCGCTGTTGCAGAAGCAACGAAGAAAGTACGCTAAATTTAAAAGGAAGCAAAAGCCTCAAGATTGACAAAGCTTTGCAGAATTTCGAAATACATGGCGTACTTCAAAGCGGGGTGCTTTTAATAATTTCCACAACGAAACTCTGTCTCGGAATCTGGCAGAAAACCCAAAGAGATTCTGGTCATACATAAAGCACACCAATGACGAGACGCAATCAACACTTTCACTCCGTGATAACTAAGATGAAGTCATTCATGCCAGTGCCACTAATGCAGAGTTATTAAACACGGTTTCCCGAAACTCCTTCACTAAACACGACGAAGTAAATGTTCCTAAATTCCCGTCAAGAACAACTGCCAAGATGAGAAACATAGAAGTATGTATCCTCGTTGTAGGTAAGAAGCGTAAATCTCTTAAAAGCGGCTAGACCTCTGGTCCAGATTGTATACCAGTCAGGTTCCTTTCAGAGTATGCTGATACAATAGCTCCATATTTAGCAAATATATAGAACGCTCGCTCACAGAAAGATCCATACCTAAAGATTGATGAATTGCTCAAGTCACACCAAAACCGACAACGGAAGTAGGATTAATCCATTGAATTACAGCCCCATATCACTAACGTCGATTTGCAGTAGGGTTTTGGAACATATACTGTATTCGAACATTATGAAGTACCTCGAAGAAAACGACTTGTTGACACATAGTCAGCACGGAGTCAGAAAATATCGTTCTTATGAAACACACCTAGCTCTTTATGCTCATGAAGTAATGATTGCTATCGCCAGGATATGTCTAATTGATTCCATATTTTTAGATTTCCAGAAGGCTCTCGACACCGTGTCCTCACAAGCGTCTTCTAACCAAACTGCGTGTCTACAGAATATCGCCTCAGTTGTGCGACTGGATTCGTAATTTCCTCTCGGAAAAGTCACAGTTCGTTGTAATAGACGGAAAGTCATGGAGTAAAACACAAGTAATATCCCGACGTTGCCCATGAAGTGTTATAGGATCTCTATTGTTCATGAATTATATTAACGACATAGGAGACAATCCGAGTATCCCTCTTAGATTGTCTGCACATGATGCGTCTTGTAAAGTCATCAGATAACCAAATCAAATTGAAAAATGATTTAGTCAAGATACCTGTATGGCTGAAACTAAGTCTTTAATTATTTTTATCATTTAAACATTGACCTACAGAATTTTCCCTGAAAAAGACCACTCAGACTTAACCTATTCATTCATTACCCACAATATACAAATCTAACGCAATCTGACTTCTATACAGTGACAACGTGACTTCTAATAATTAACACAAAAGATTGGTCCTGAATTGCGAGAAATTTTGACAATAATAAAAGTCCAAAAAATATGAAATTAAAGGAAAATCATATTACCTCCAATTCTGTTAATAGCCTAAACTCATTTCAGTCACGAACCCCATTTTCATTTGTAGTTCACCTACCACAGAGAAAATCTTCATAACACGAATTACATAATTACAGCAAGCAGCAAATATAGCCAGCTAAATAAAAAGATTCTAGTCACCTTAGACTCTAACTACTAGGAGGCATACGGTTCGAAAAAGAAAGACTTTGTTAAAGAGCAAACAACCTATTTAGAAAATTTTACCTTATTCATGTGACAACCAGTTCTAAAAGTTGTATGCTTGTCAATAATTCCACAACCCAATTGTCACCAGCAACGTCCATCCTCATTTTACATTTTCTTGCGTCTTACTTTAAAATAAGTGTCCTACCAACACAGAGTCTCCACTAAGAAAAACATGTCCATACACTTCTCTATTCGCTCGCTAACTGCTAGTCTGTCCAGAATCACATGCCAAAGCGCAGTGCTCTGTCAGCGATATTAACACAGTCTACAGCGCTGCCAACATACAAACAGGTTACTTACATGGTGCGAACAGTGTCAGTTGACCATGAATAAAGAGAAGTGCGAAGTTATTCGCGTGAGTTCTAAGAGAAATCCGGTTCATTGCGATTACGTGATAAGTCACACAAATCTGAAGGCTGTAAATTCAACTAAATACTTAGGGATTACGAGTACAAATAACCTAAATTTGAACGATCACATAGATAATGTTGTGGGTAGGGCAAACCAAAGACGGCGATTAAATGGCAGAATACTCAGAAGGTGCAAAAGGTCTAGTGAAGAGACTGCTCACACAAGCTTGTCCGCACTGCGCAATTTTTCAGTCTGTAGGTACAGATCTATCGGTGAGCGAGCGGTTGTATATGATAGCTAAGTAGGGAGCTATTGTATCAGCGTAATCTTTAAGGAACCTAATCGGTATACAGTCTGGACCTGAAGACTTGCCCGTATCAAGCGATTTGAGTTGCTTCGCAACCTCTAAGGTATCTACTTATAAGAAACTCATGCTAGCAGCTGTTCGTGTTTCAAATTCTGGAATATTCCATTCGTCTTCCCCGGTGAAGGAATTTCGGAAAACAAGGTTTCAATAACTCCGCTTTAGCGGCACAGTCGTCGGTAACAGTACCATCTGCACTGCGCAGCGAAGGTATTGACTGCGTCTTGCCGCTTGTGTACTTTACATACGACCAGAATTTCTTCGGATTTTCTACCTAATTTCGAGACAATGTTTTGTTGTGGAACCTATTAAAGGCAACTCGCATTGAGTTCCGTGCCAAATTTCGCGCGTCTGTAAATTTTAGCCAATCTTCGGGATTTCGCGTTCTTCTGAACTTCGCATGCTTATTCCGTTGCCTCTGCAACAGCATTCGGACCTGTTTTGTGTACCATGGGGAATCAGTTCCATCTCTTACCAATTTATGAGATATGAATCTCTCAATTGCTGTTGCTACTATATCTTTGAATTTGAGCCACATCTCGTCTACATTTGCATAGTCATTTCGGAAGGCATGGAGATTGTCTCTTAGGAAGGCTTCTAGTGACACATTACCCGCTTTTTTAAATTAAATTATTTTGCGTTTGTTTCTGGTGGATTTGGAAGAAGCTTTGTGTGTGTGTATGTGTGTGTGTGTATGTTTGTGTGTGTGTGTGTGTGTGTGTGTGTGTTCGTTTGACTCTGTCCTTCCACTGACAGGACATAGTCAATTTTTTCATAATGAGGAAACGGTGATGAGACAGAATCACATATTCAGATTTATAGCCTTGCTGTCTCAGTTACGTAATTAGAGATTATAATCAATTTCTCTTTTATGTCATATTATTCTATGAACCTCTGGTGAAGGAAGGAACATCAGGAAGGAACATAACTGTGTGTTATGCATTGACCTTGAGTATAATAGTTTTAGTAAACATTGGTATATCGTGTGATATTTTGCACTTAATTTAACGTAAGAATGGTCACTGAGGGTGAGTAAACCACAGAACGTGTTGATCGTTCATTTGGAATTTCAGTTGAGGAACGTGAGAGTGTTAACTTTTAATAGCCCAAGACAATGTCATTAAAACGGCGACTAACGTTGATTAAAATGACTGCAGTCTACCAGACTAGCGATGGCCTTACAAATCTGCAAGACGTTACACATCTCGTTCAAATTCACAATAGGAATTAACGTGTGCGCGCGTATAATACTGTTTAGTGTGTCTACGTTACTTTTAATGTTCATGTCTGCTTGCTCTTTTTGCCTTGCAATATACTTTGTGCTTACGCGAAAGGAATTTTGATTCCTCGCCACAACAAATTTCATTCAACGTGACTTGCGCATTCTCAAGGGGTTTCACACCGGAATCCAGTTTCCATAGAGATTTGCTGCTCTTCCAGTAAAGCAACATTCCACCAATAACCAAGTTCATCTCGTATCTAGGAGGTCAGTAAGTTACTAGGTACACGCCATTAGCGCAACGGATTTAGTTGATGTTCACATTTTCTAAGTTTCATGTGTACAATCAATAATTTTGTCGTAAGAGAAAAACCTCCTGCATTACGTGAAATGCTTTACACCAGAATCCCCTTCATTTTTGTTATTGATATGTAAAACGAATTTTTACATCGTGTTAGAATATGTTGTACAAAAGGGTAGCTTTGTCGATTACCGGATACATCCCTCACCCTTTTCCGTTGGGCTTATATGAATCTTATTTGTTAATTAATTCTTTCGCGCTGCTCCCTTATTATATTTCTTAACCGAGGAAGGCAGCGAGAGAAGAGAATTGATCATACCACAGTCCGGAAATTATCTGCAAGAAAGGTAACTTCTGCAGTACAGTCGAGTCTGAATTAACAGAAAGGCAAATCAGATATTTAGTAGGACGCTTTTTGAAAATCCACGAGAGTTTACTAAATGTTCACGAGTCGTGTAACTTCGGTCAAGCCAGTTATTCTACAAGTCGAATGTGAGAAACCGCCTAAAAATCACATCCAGGCTGGCCAGCACACCTAGCACCGCCGTCAACCCGCCGTGTTCTATTCGGTGCCGGTGTCCTTTCCCGTCAACGCACGCGGCGCTTTAACGTGCCCAGCCGTCGTGGTAGTTCGATCCAATGAATACAAACAATACTTTAATGCAAAGGTGTTATAAGCTCTTTATTTTTATATTACTCTGCAGTTGGTTGTAGCGTTAGAGCTATTGACTGACAGACTTAAAGATTTTGTATGGTGTATGTTACATGTCACCTTACTTATATAAAGTGACTGTTTAGCACCTTAAACGTATTCTAAAACTGTAGATATATGGTAGACACAATCAAAATATTTGAACATTGACAGAAAATGATTTTAGTCTTGAATGTACGCCCGGGTTCGATTCCTGGCGGTGTCAGGGATTTTTTCTGCTCGTGATGACTGAGTGTTGTGTGATGTCCTTAGGTTAGTAAGGTTTAAGTATTTCTAAGTTCTAGGGGAATGATGACCATAGACGTTAAGTCCCATAGTGCTCGGAGCCATTTGAACCATTTTTTTTTCTTGAATGTAGCCGGAAGAAAGGTTGTAGTCGTTGAAACTCTCTTTTTATAAGGGCTGTGCAGTGCTACTTAAGGGGGGTAGGAAGTCAAACGGGCCGACTTGGAGCAGGAGAGGCATCGCAGGACATTTTAATTTCCACTGTCTATACTTTTACAAATAAATTCATAAAACTTTGTCAGCATCACCAGGAAGGATTCAGGATTCACACTCATTCCAGTGGAAGTTCGGAAATATAAGAAAGTGATTTTTTTCACGTGCGAAATTTCATCATTTTTTCACTTACTAATGGCTGCATTTGTTGATACAGACACACTTTTCTTCAGAGGTTAGAGAGATTCTTCGATGAATTTTGCACAGCATACATACCATACTTACAGGTGTATGAAACTCTAGAATTTATTTAATTTATGAAAAAACGAATGTGCTGTTATATTTTAAACTTCATGTTCAGAAAAAGCACAAATTTTATAGTTAGTTACCTCAATTTTTACCACAGTTTTTAATAGATTTGGAAAATTCTAGAGTTTCATACACCTTTAAGTATGGTCTGTATGCTGTGCAAAATTAATCGAAGAATCTCTCCTACTTATGAAGAAAAGTGTACCTATAGCAACAAATGCTGCCATTAGTAAGAGAAAAAAATGATGAAATTTCACATGTAAAAAAAATTATTTCGTTATGTTTTCCAACTTCCACTGCTATGAGTGGGAATTCTGAATCCTTCCTGGTCATGCTGAGAAAGTTTTATGAATTTACTTGTAAAAGTATAGACAGTGGAAATTAAAATGTCCTGTGGTGCCTCTCCTGCTCCAAGTCGGCCCGTTTGACGTCCTACCCTCCTTAAAGAAGAGTGTTCAACCACAACTGTGATGAACATGTACCGACAGTACTGTGGACATCTGGACAGTAAAAGTAGCTTCAGAGTGGGTTTAACATCCAGAGGTACGGTAGCGCTCCTCTACAACTCTACTGGTGATGTTGCAAGAGTTAAAACCTGGTCCGCACGTGATAAGAAAAGTGATACTTATTTTCGAAGATCGATGTGCGTCACTTAATCTCTGAAATCCCAGTTCTCCTGTAATCTTTGAGCAACGGTCATGCTGAGTCACGGTTCGTTGGCAAGTTGTCCGTCAAAGTATTCCAGCAAACACTAGCAATACTTTTTGCACTTCCACAGAGACAGTGCGGAGAAATAGTTCCTAAAAACTCATTCAAGGGCGATTAGATTTTATTCCACCGTTTTCAGAGGCTCTGTTTCCATCACGTGTGCTTGCCATACAGTGCAGCAGTATGTCAGACATCAAGCATAAGTCAGTTATTTCAGTCATTTCTGTAATGCATACAAAAGGAAGAATATATTCATACGCATTGCATTTACAATATACACTCATGAATTTGAAATCATTTTGCATTTAATAAATAACAAACCCAACACCAAACCCTCTGTCACTCATTCTATCGATGCCTTCACTCAAATGAACTTGCGTATATTCCAGGGGCTGAACTTCTCCTAGCATACGCGAGTAACAGAGAAGGGTGGGGAAGCTACAGAAGTCAATTACAAGACGAACTATACTTTATACTGCCTAAGTTTTCATCACAATTTGCTTTTGGCCCTAGACATACCACCATCCGCAAAGAGTTTACATAGTTTCGGTCTTAAAACCTTGGTTTTGCGCAACTAACTTCCGTGAGATTCATCTGATGTACTTAACTAATGACAGTGTTGACCTTTTGGTCAGACACCTTACATAAAAATGTGGCTAATGGTAAATAAATCCTTTCAAAGAGTTCATATCATTATTCTACTTTGGCAGATCACCACGCATGTAAAAGATATAAAATGTATAATTATGAAAATTTTTAAACCTTTCTATAAAATATTTTAAAAATTTCACAATTTTCTGCATATTGTCTCAATGGCATATAACATTAATTTACTTTTGTACAAGGTCATGAGCAGTTTCGGTAGCTGAACTACCATCTTTAGGCGACATATGGCACTACAAATGCACTCGCAGTGTGCGAAACGGTTGCATCGTCCATAAAATTAATGTTTTGCATATTCAGATAAAATGAGCTACGTATAGCTACGCTATCTACGACTACAACTGAAACAAGAAGGTAGTACAGCTTCGTTATTTCTTCTTATTCATTGAAGTAATCATGTAATTATTTCCATTACAGACAGGAACTACAAGCAGAGATTTGCCAGGTAAGCTGTACTTAAAGTCAATAGTAAAACATAAAATATATATGCAACATCGTCACACTGGGTAACTTGTCCAACCAGTAAGCGGTGAGCAAGCTACCCTTGTCACTATATCGTATGTACAGTTTATATTTTACTATCGACGTCATGTACAGAGAACCTCTGTTTGCAGTTACTGAATGTAAAGAAAATAATTTCATGGACCCATCAACGCAAGAAAAAGAATGCGACTCTCTACAGATATTTTGTTTCAGTTGTTGTCAAGATAGCGTGACTGTATATAGTACATTTTACTTCGAGATTTAATGTTAAATGCGACTGAGATTATAAAAAATTTGGAGAGTTTTAAAAAGTTTTAGAGACAGTTTTAAAATATTTATAATTGTTCATTTGATTACCATCGCTTTCCCCTATCCTGACAGTGTCAGATGAATTTACCTGTCAAATATCCTTCACTGATTCTAACACCGGCCGCAAAAAATCAAGGAGGTTCTTGTTCGCCTCCACTCCGATATAAAGGTTAAGTGGGAGAAACACAACTGAACTAAATTGTCGTTAACTGCCTGATTGCTCCACACAGACCATATCAACTCCATACTGGTAACTTGGAGCGGTGCCAGGACAGGAAAAACAATTGCAGTTCACGATGACCATGTTTAATTTTGTAAGAAAAGAACATTGATCACAGTACCAGAAAGGCAAAGTGGACTACGCTAGATAATATCCATTACAGAACAATCTGTGGTACTGGCAAACACCACGAAATGTGATAATGGTACACGCGTCCGAATAAACAACAGCCATCACTACTATCTCCCAAACAGTTAAATCTTCCAGATGCTAATGCATCATGACAAGAAATTCACAAATTTTGCTTCACGCTGAACTACGACGAGGACTGCACGAAATGTTGTTATCCAGTACAATCGCAACCAAGTGTGACGACAAAATCAACCGAGAACGGGGTAAGAACATGGTCGACTATGCATAGACCCGTTGTTCAAATACGCTGTCCGTTTGATATTGAGGTACTCCCATGGCCAGAAAGACACTCAGATCTGTCTCCGATAGAAGACGTGTGGCACAAGCTCGTACGTGAACTGTGTGTCGGTGTGACGGTCCAGGGTATCAAGGAGCAGGTTTACTTAAGTAACGGCTTCGTGATACCCTCCCCCCCCCCCCCCCCCGCCACTACCGCCAACAGAATCAGTGAATGTGTGAAGACCAGAGGGGATGCACATCATAATAATCAGTGGGCTCATTCTGCCAAGTTATTTGTAAATTTGACTAGATTTTTGTAATCAGTGAAATAATAACACATTCCCTCTCAGGCCGTCATGTTACATTTCGTTTCCTGCACCCTTCTTGGTGCTTCATTTTGTGTGTCTCAGGGAATGAGCACGGGATGAATTCCAATCTACCTGCAGATCTCTTGCTCAACTGTGTCTCTTTCGTATGAGGGCCTTACGTAAAACAATGTATGAGACGACAAAGGCTGATCGCCTGGGGTCATTAAGTAGTGTAATTAGTCTTCTGAAGTGCGAGGTAGCTTACATGCTCCTTACATTTTCTGAATGATTCGTAACTATGTTTATGGCACACATCGGTACATCAACCACTAACAAAAACAAGTCCTGTCCATCTGCCTTGTTCTTCCAGGCTTGATTGAGGCGAGGGAGGGGGGAAGAGAAGAGGACGGGGGGTATTTAGCTGGATTAAGAATAGTTTTCCTGGAATCGAAGGTTTCGGTTCGTGACTCACTGTGCATAAAGTGCTTGTGTCGCGGAAAGTACGCACCAATTTTATAGCTTTGAAACTAAGTGGATACATGTAGGAATGTATCGTTTGAGACGCCAGTTGAAAATCCTATAGTTAGCTGTAAGTTCCTCAAACTGGATTAGCTGCTTGAGTTTAAAGCAATTTTGAATTACAGAAGTTTAACAGCCGTAGCCACTCCTCATCACTTTATAGACCACGATTTGTTGTAATAACCCCTTCAACTAATGTCTGAGAGAGCAAATATTTCATGCAATCAACCTAAATTTGAAAGATTGTTCAGTTAGCCATCCGGTCGTCTGTTAAACTGAAGCACAATATCATTTTCTGTATCTGGGTACTGATTTCCTGGTGAGAATTGTTCTAGATGGTAGTGGAACTGTGAACTGGGAAATAAATTCGTTGTTCTTTGATGAGGTACTAGGAAATAGGACAGACAAGATAGGCTTAAAATATCTGATCCCTCTGCCACGAGGGAGTGCTTTCTATTAATACGTCATAACTATTCACGGCTGCTCCGATCGCATATTCGAATCCTGCCTCGGGCATGGATGTGTGTGATATTCGTAGGTTAGTTAGGTTTAAGTAGCTGTAAGTCTACGGGACTGATGACTTCAGTTGTTAAGTCCCATAGTGCTTCGAGCTATATGAATCATCATAACTATTCAAAACACGAATAGTATTTCTGTGAAATGTATCATAGCAGCTTTTGTCACTACCAGAGAGAAAATTTGGAAGACTACAATCGAAATGAAAAACCTGCTTTTATTTTCAGAAGGCGCTAAGGAGTCAGCACATCGTAGCTGACGTGTTTTTCAGAACATTTCTACTGGTATTCTTACCAGGTAGCTACGTTGCTACTGAGATATACGTAACAGACCTACACATCTGTAGATATACTTTCCAAATAAAACTAAGTTTTTTTGGGGTGATAAAGCCCTCTTTCATAATTAAAGCTGTTTTCTAACGAAGGATGAGTCTGGAGGAATGGTGCAAGCATTGAGGGGTGTTAGTATTAATGATTCTGAACACAAAATTTCATTTGGACTTATGCCCTATTCCGAAACACAGCTCATTTAACATCACTTTTGTTAGTTTTTCTCGAGATACTGAAGAACGTCACCCTCCAGCGAAACCGTGTCGCAAAACCTGTTCAAACTACATTAAATTTCCTACAACTAGGGCGCTATGTACATATTTTCTTACCTAGGACTATCAGTTTACAAGAGAGCGCGAGAATATTGAAAATCTCGTGCGATGCGCGTTCGTTGTGGCTTAGGTAGCTTTCGTAGACCAATTTAAGGTAGTTTCCCTACTTGGTGGACCACAAGAGCCCTTTATGAAATTGTTCGCCTCAACGTCCTCTAAACTACTGTGGTAAGTTGTAAACAATGGCAGCATTTGAATAAATAGGTAACGAAGTACGTAAATGTGCCATATCTAAGAAAACATTTGGAATAGGATTTATGTCCATATGAAGGTTTTTGTTCAGAATCACTAATACTGTAGCCCCTTAAAGCATGTACCTTTCTTCCTAACTCACTCTCTGTTTATAAATATGCGAAACGACACCAGCAGCAATTTCTCCACCAGGTCGGATATGATTTCCAGCCAAAGCCAGATCTTACATGTTTTCTGACGGTAGATAAAGGCGGCCGAAATATGTCTGCGAAGGCCGGCCGAAGTGGCCGTGCGGTTAAAGGCGCTGCAGTCTGGAACCGCAAGACCGCTACGGTCGCAGGTTCGAATCCTGCCTCGGGCATGGATGTTTGTGATGTCCTTAGGTTAGTTAGGTTTAACTAGTTGTAAGTTCTAGGGGACTAATGACCTCGGCAGTTGAGTCCCATAGTGCTCAGAGCCATTTGAACCATTTATGTCTGCGAAGATAAAGAGAACCCAATGACACGAGTTTCCACCGTGACTGCGTGACGAAGCGAAGTGAGCCAAGGGTATCTCCATTAGCAAGAGCCGATAACAGACTGACTTAGCACTTTATAACGTGCTGCTTCGAGTCGAGATGAGATAGTCCCACCACTACAGAAACCACCAGCGATAACGTTCTTTATGTTGAAGCAGAGATAGTGAAAGGAAATAAAATACAAAGTAGCAGGGCGATGTATCTCAGACGTGGTATTACAAGGGAATATAACAAATGTTATTACGATGTCATACAAAAATGCTAGTCAGACGTAAGGTGTTTCGTATGCAAATTTAGTCGTATTTCGGTACATGATGAAGGACGCTTCTTTCTTACTGATGAGTAGTATATTTTACTTTCTCTTGGTCTTCGAATCACTATCGTTAACATCATCCTGTTGGTTAGAAGAGTGGATGAAGTGGTAGTGGCCAGCCGTGTGGAATATCATACTGGGTTACGAACAGATGTAGGAAGACGAGAGCCAACATTGATCGTACGACTTATCTTAGAAGGTAGGTTAAAGAAAGACAGATCTACGTTTACAGCATTTGTACCTTTACGGAAAGCTCTCGGCAATGTGAACTGGACAACACTTCTCGATATTCTGAAGGGAACAATGATAAAATACACGAAGTGAAGGATTATTACGAGTGTTAAAGAATACACACTGCTATTATAATAATCGAAGGACATGAAACGGAACCTGTGGTTGATAAGAGAGTGAGACAGGATTGCAGCCTGTCGCTGATGTTATTCAATCCGTAAATTGAGAAAGTTGTAAAGGTAACTGAGGTCTAAACAGAAGAAAGAAATAGTCCGCAGTTAGCCGATGGCACTCTAATTTTGTCAGAGATGGCTAAGGACTTGGAAGAGCAGTTGAACGGAATGGATAATGCCTTGAAAAGAGTTTATAAGAACAACGACAATAAAAGTAAAAGTGTCAATGGAATATAGTCTAATTCAGTCAGGTAATTATGAGGTTGTTAGAATAAGAATTCTGACATGGTGGCTGAAGTATGCAAGATTTAAAATAATTCCGGCAATGACAAAGAAAGCATTCCTGAGTAAGAAGAATGTGTTTATATAAATTTAGGTGTCAGGGTATCTTTTCTGAAGATATTTCTCTGGAGTTTAGCCTTGTGTGGAAGTAAAGGTGGACTATAGGCAATTGTGACAAGAACAGAGCACAAGGTTTTTAAAAGTGGTGCTGTAAAAGAATGTTGAAGATTAGATATGTAGATTAACTAGTGATAGGGTATTGAATCGAACTGGGGAAAAATTTATGGCACAAAATAACTAAACGAAATCATGTGTTGATAGTACAAACCTGAGGCAGCGGGGAATTGTGAGTTTGGCAATGGAAATAATTGTGGGAGACAAAATTTATAGAGGGAAACCTAGGCTTCAGTACAGTATGGATGTTCAGACGTATGTAGGTTGCGATACATGTCCATAGATGAAGAGACTTGCTCTAGATAAAATACTATAGAGAGCTTCACAAAACCATTCTTCGGGCTTAGCTCACATCAGCGGAGGACTGGATATTGCTTTGAAGGAAATGTTTTTCTTTCATTTTCAGAGAAACTATTTCATTATTTACCAATTAGCTAATATCGCATCCTTGAGTACTAACATCACAATAACTCCTATGCTTACTGCAGGTTACATGCCACACGGAAGAAACAACCTGTGTTGGAGTCTGTAATAAGCGTTTCGTTTAACAAATTTTTAGCAGCTAAGAAGTGAGGACCCACATATAAAATTAAGAAAAAAAAGAAAATAATCTGTTGCCACAAAAAGCGGTCTGTGATCAGGCCGAACAACTGCCACATCCGCACACGTCGTCGGAACGAATCCCACCACTGTCAGAAAAGAACACAATCGAATCACACCACAGTCAGAGCTGTAATGTGTGGTCTTCAGAAGTTAATCCTACTTTCGTCAAAGTTGACATAACCAATGTGCGAAGATATGATGTTTAACACAAAAAATTAGGTTTAATTTAGACTGTCTATCCTCTCATGGAGACTGAGTCCCGATGTGTTATGCAGTCGCCATAGCAGTTGTCGTGTAGATTCAAGGCAGTAGAGATCGTAATCAGTTTCCCTCCCTAGTACACATGTAGTAATATCTTTCACGGCTGGTGCTTATATCTGTCGAAACTGCCGGGTGACTGCTTGTGGTGGATCAGGGCCCACAAAACGGTTCATCAACATTTCTTCTCCAACGCGGGAAAGATATTCACTGGTGAAACGTTGACGCTTCGCATCTTTAAGTGTTAAGTCTCTGGAGTGGTGTTCCATACACCACGAAAATAATTAATTCAGTAGTTAAATTTTATATAATTAACCAGTCTAATTACTGGCTCATTTACAGTGTCAACACCTATGAATGAAACACCTACAAATGAACAATTTGAAACAAATCATGTCCTACATAAGTTCTTTCAGTCTAGAGTCTTCGTATATTCAATAAACATGTTGTGGTATCGTCCATAGATCTCGACGCCACACCAAAGTCGCCAACGTGAAGCGATACTACAGACATTAGCAAGGGCTCGCTGCAGTCTAGATCAGCCAATGGGAGGCTCTCCAGAAGACAGTACCTCCCTCTCATCAGCCCCACGGTGAGGTCAATATAGTGTCGAGCACACAAGATCTCAGCCCAGGTTGCGACCCAGGAGAAGGTGAGGAGCAAGAACCGAATGGTGGTGGTTTGAGTGGAAGAGTGGGAGTTTCATCAGTTATTTTACATAGATTCTGTTTTCCAATATTTATTTGGTCACTGAGCAACTATTTATTTTGCTTGGGTATGCGGAAATTTTCTTGGAAACGGAGGAGGTGTCCGTCTTTACTGATTTTAACGGTGTTCAAATTTTCTTCAGAATTGCTTGGTCTACGGTGTTCTTGTTTTAGATGATCTGCAAATATTGTATCGCTTGTACCATATCTAAATGCTCTGACGTGTTCTTCATATCTTGTGTCGAATATCCTGCTAGTCATTCCATTGTATATCTTTTCACAATCTCGGCACCTGAGCTGATAGATGCCAGGCTGTTGGTATCTGTCTGGTTTCGATTTCAGTTTTGGGATGTGCTTTTTGATACACCTAGATTTGGGATAACTTTAAGGGAAACACATGGAAGGTGGACCCACAAACTTTCTCATTTGTTGTTTCATATAAAAGACTTTATTAGATACTAACAACATTAACATTACAACTTAAAACGTATTAAAAATCAGGATTCTCACCGAAACTTGAACAGGCTCAAATCATTAAAAAAAAAAAAGAACTTTAACAACTATACCATTAAGAGCAGAACATGAAAATTGTAAGTGCTGAGTTCCCAAAAACAAGAAAAGTCACATTAACTGGGTGTGGCTGCTAGCAGATTCAACAAACTATTTTATAAACCAAATAAATTACTGTAACAACTGTTAAATGTAGTAACAGTTGCAAGCTTATGCAACCGTAACACAACTGGGGGATACTCATCCAAATATGAGAATGATAGCAAATCACGAAAGTGCTCGTCACTTTTGGAAAGCCGTTTAGCAATGCATAACTTATAATGAGAAAATGCCTTAAGCACAGAATGCACAGTCCCTTGAACAGACCAACTGCGCATGCATAAAATTTGAACATAAATACCCATGCATACATCCACCAAACGTTAACAGCAACCCTAAATAAACATACAGTTGCCAAAAATTCACGATTGGTTGGAAGTTGATGCAACTGAAGTGTACTTCCAGCAGGTACACACCACCAGAAACGTTGACACAACCTTTAATAAACATACAGTGTCCCGAAATTCAAGATAACTGGGATTTACACGCAATTTAAGTGTACTTCCAACTAGTATACACCTCAGAAACTTTGGCACAACCATCAGTAGCTATACAATCGCACAAAATTCAAAGTAAACTGAGAGCTACATCAGACGGCTGTCACAGCCAACAACGAACGAGCAGCCAAATTTCACAGCAGGTGTAGTAGCTAATGACCGTGGATCAAGGAAAGGTTCAGCAGTTCATATTGATAAGTAACAGGTCTTAAGCCTAAGGCAATGAGAAGTAGTAAAAAGAATGCCGACTTTAAACGAATAGCTACCGAGGTATAATGGGGAAGAACCTGAGGCTTGGTAAACCCGCCTTAACCTCCTCAGCTCTTTAACCTCACCACGTAGATTCAGCTACTGTTTCCCGCTTAAACGGCGACACCCACTTGTGTCACCACGACATGATTGCCGCAGCGCCAACCAACACGCATTTCCTGTGGGCCCAGGCAATAGGAAAGCTTCTTCTGCAGGGAAAGCTACCCTGCCAACACACATGAAAAGGGAACAATAATAATCTTCGCGAATAATGCTTCACACAAGAATGGACAGGGAGTAAAATGTATAAAGGAATGGCAAACGGGATACTAACACAGCTTAAATTTGACACCCTATAAAGTTACCAGTATTTACAAGTGATCACATCAGAGACTGTTGTTACAAAAAAAAAAAAAAAAAAAAAAACAACAACATACACCTGTACCATCATGCCTCGCATGCAGATCATGTTACTATTTATTCCTTTCACAGAACCTATTACACGGAGCGCTCTTACACTTGCACGACATGTAGCCTAGAACACAAAATGCAATTACTTTAAATGTTCAAATGTGTGTGAATTCCTAAGTAAGCAATCTGCTGAGGTCATCAGTCCATAGACTTACACATTGCGTAAACTATCATAAACTAACTTACGCTAAGAACAACACACACACACATGCGCGATGGAGGTCTCGAACCTCGGGCGGCAGGGGCCGCGCAATCCGTGACATGGCGCCTAAAAACCGCTCGACCACTCCGCACGGATTGCGATTCGTAGCACTGACCGATGGTCACGCGCTCAAAACATTCGTAGGAGAGCTAATACGAGAGCAGTTCAATAAGTAATGCAACACATTTTTTCTCCCGTCCAATTTTGGTTGAAAAAACCGGAAATTTCTTGTGGAATATTTTCAAACATTCCCGCTTCGTCTCGTATAGTTTCATTGACTTCCGACAGGTGGCAGCGCTATACGGAGCTGTTAAAATGGCGTCTGTAACGGATGTGCGTTGCAAACAACGGGCAGTGATCGAGTTTCTTTTGGCGGAAAACCAGGGCATCTCAGATATTCATAGGCGCTTGCAGAATGTCTACGGTGATCTGGCAGTGGACAAAAGCACGGTGAGTCGTTGGGCAAAGCGTGTGTCATCATCGCCACAAGGTCAAGCAAGACTGTCTGATCTCCCGCGTGCGGGCCGGCCGTGCACAGCTGTGACTCCTGCAATGGCGGAGCGTGCGAACACACTCGTTCGAGATGATCGACGGATCACCATCAAACAGCTCAGTGCTCAACTTGACATCTCTGTTGGTAGTGCTGTCACAATTGTTCACCAGTTGGGATATTCAAAGGTTTGTTCCCGCTGGGTCCCCCGTTGTCTAACCAAACACCATAAAGAGCAATGGAGAACCATCTGTGCGGAATTGCTTGCTCGTCATGTGGCTGAGGGTGACAACTTCTTGTCAAAGATTGTTACTGGCGATGAAACATGGGTTCATTAATTCGAACCTGAAACAAAACGGCAATCAATGGAGTGGCGCCATACCCACTCCTTCCCCTACCAAGAAAAAGTTTAAAGCCATACCCTCAGCCGGTAAAGTCATGGTTACAGTCTACTGGGACGCTGAAGGGGTCATTCAGTTCGATGTCCTTCCCCATGGTCAAACGATCAACTCTGAAGTGTATTGTGCTACTCTTCAGATATTGAAGAAACGACTTCAGCGTGTTCGTAGTCACAAAAATCTGAACGAACTTCTCCTTCTTCATGACAACGCAAGACCTCACACAAGTCTTCGCACCCGAGAGGAGCTCACAAAACTTCAGTGGACTGTTCTTCCTCATGCACCCTACAGCCCCGATCTCGCACCGTCGGATTTCCATATGTTTGGCCCAATGAAGGACGCAATCCGTGGAAGGCACTATGCGGATGATGAAGAAGTTATTGATGCAGTACGACGTTGGCTCCAACATCGACCAGTGGAATGGTACCGCGCAGGCATACAGGCCCTCATTTCAAGGTGGCGTAAGGCCGTAGCATTGAATGGAGATTACGTTGAAAAATAGTGTTGTGTAGCTAAAAGATTGGGGAATAACCTGGTGTATTTCAATGCTGAATAGAACAACCCCTGTTTCAGAAAAAAAATGTATTGCATTACTTATTGAACTGCCCTCGTGTAACAGGTCCAACAGCTTATACACAGACATTTCCTTACAATATCAACTACTCAGAATAAGAAAACAACACCTAACTATACTCAGGTGTGAAGGAGCCGTGGCTTGCAGGATTCGAGCCCGGACGTTATTGCCTCTAACCGATATGAGCAATCGTCGAGGAGTCGTAAAGCTTAAATTTGCCGATCAAGTTTCACGCGACGTCTCTCTTGTCTTCGCGCCGTCCGTCGCTACCAATCCTTAAGCGTACCGGGCAGGTTTGCCTCCGACCGATTTAACCTTACGCTGTTTCGCGAGACCCGCGCCAGACAGTCGGAGTCCACCAAAAGCCACAACTTGTCAGCCACGTGCTCCTCAGCCAACTCACTCTCAAGGCTCCGTCAAACTAAACGCACACACACACCTCGATCAAAGACCTTAGCTTGCGACACACGATCGACTTGAAATTGGCACCTAAGTAGTTGGTGTGGCCAGCGGAATACCATACTGACAATATCTCATTTTTGGAAACTGGAAATTTATAGTAAGACCTTATTTGACCAAACTGCTGAGGTCAAAGTCCCTATGCTTACACACCACATAATCTAACTTACACTAAGCACAACACACACACCCATGCACGAGGGAGGACTCGAACCTCCTACGGGCAGCCATACCAACCGTGACAAAGCGCCTCAGATCGCACGGCTACCCCGCGCGGCTCACTTTTGGATTGAGTTGTTTGTTTTGTAAACAATGTTTATGCCTCGGCACCTATTTCTGTGAGAATTTGTTGTGGTAGATCATTGTATGTCCTTGTATGTAGTAGAATGTAATCAGAAGTGTTTACAGGGATCCTGTTCAGTCTGTTTAACATGTATCTGATTGCAGCCTGTTTGTGATTCTGTGCGTGGTTTGAGGCTACATTTAAGTTAGTGTCACTTGTTGTGGGTTTTCTGCATACGTCATTGTGTGTTTGTTTTCGTGTTTTATTATGGTCATGTCTAGAAAACTGAATGAGTTTTCTTTTTCTTCTTCTATTGTGAACTTTATGTTTTTGTGTACAGTATTCATGTCTTTGCGTAGTTGCTGTATTCTGTATTTATGTTCATCCACCACGCATAATGTGTCATCTATGTATCAGTATCAGCAGATGATGTTCTAGTTTTTCTTTGTTATTATGTCTTTAAATATTATTTTTTTGTATTATTTATATTTATGCTATCGGTCCTGAGATAGGTGAACCCATGGTTAAACTTTTTTCTTGTATGTAGTACTTTTGATTGAATTCAAAATAATTTTGTCATGTTAGCCAACATTTTCATGAATCATATAGAAACATTACCAACAAACAGAAAACAGTGGTGTGCGGAAAAGTGCGCTGTGTAAAGCGCATAAAATGTACAATGTTGCAGAACAGCTAAACATTAGACTACAACTATCAGTGTCTAAAGAGGAAAAACATTAATGATATTCCAGCAGACGGCATTTCACGATGAGGCGGGACATGAAGTGGAAATCACCGTAAGTAAAAACGAACATATTGTTCACAAAGTGTTTTTCTATCTTAAAGCAAATCTAAATCTAAATAACTTTATTACAGACCACTGGCGATGCTTTATCTCAATAAAGCAAACCACTGGTTGTACATCACGCGTTTTTTGTGGATGCAACGACAGAACAACAATCCCGTCAAGGATTGTAAAAGGAACTACGGACGATATGGCCACACTAATAAGAACTAACATCATCCACTAATGTTAAAGTCGCTGCTTCGTCTTTTGAAAAGCTAATAAACTATCGCTCGCAGCCTGTTTCTCATCAGTTTATATCTGTCGCAATCAACGACGTACACTGAACTTGAAGCACTGCAGTGGTTATTTTCTAATGATGCTAAACACGGTACGCGATAGACAAGACGAGACGTGAATAGCCCACAACCAGACTTGTCTCGATATTGGTGGGTCTCAATTACTTACATTTTGTTTCTCAACAGCCAGTTACAGTACAATGAAGGTCAAGCCTCGCAAGGAACTACGGACGATATGGCCACACTAATAAGAACTAACATCATCCACTAATGTTAAAGTCGCTGCTTCGTCTTTTGAAAAGCTAATAAACTATCGCTCGCAGCCTGTTTCTCATCAGTTTATATCTGTCGCAATCAACGACGTACACTGAACTTGAAGCACTGCAGTGGTTATTTTCTAATGATGCTAAACACGGTACGCGATAGACAAGACGAGACGTGAATAGCCCACAACCAGACTTGTCTCGATATTGGTGGGTCTCAATTACTTACATTTTGTTTCTCAACAGCCAGTTACAGTACAATGAAGGTCAAGCCTCGCAAGTCTTGATCTTAACTGTACAGAAACTGGTTGTTAAAAACTTAATTTATGTTCCTGAATTGGACATTTTGAACTATGGGAGACATATGTTTGCACTTCAGTTTTGAGCATTATCCCAGTAGTTTACATTAGTGATGTTGCCATACACAGTCATCCCTACACGTTGTTACAATAAGTTATAGGTTGTCATGATGAAGGTTCCGTTTCTTCCATTACTAAAACTGCTGTACTTGAAAACTTTGATGTATCGACAAAATTTTGTACTTCTAAACTTTGTGTCAAAGTTATCTTTAAAAGTTCAGTATTATTTACATAATTTAGAATACACAATGAAGTTTTACAAATTATTTATGATTAAGAATTTATACGTCACAGAGATTTGTAATACGGTATATGGCGTTGCCTCTGATGCCCCCAAGTAGCCCCATGTTTAAATATTCGACTTTCCTAGGACAGGAACATGAGCAACCTCCTGCTAATGATGTTAGGAGGCTATAATTAAAGTGTAGCTACTCACAGAGCTCCATTGTGGGCTGCAGTTCTCGTGTAGCGAAACTTGTTAGACATTCGATTGTGTTAATGCAGAATCGATTTACTCCGCAAAAAAATTAGTTACAATTTTGGTCACTATACGCCGATCTGGCGCTGTGAATACAAGAAACACGTATGGAAATCAATGAAACGATCATATGGCATTGTTTGCTGGGAGGCCCCTTCGCGGGAGTTCGACCGCCGTATTGGAAGTTCTTTTTAGTTAACGTCACTTCGCGACTTGCGAGTCAATAATGATGAAGGCCACACATCACCCAGACATTTGGAGGCAGAGAAAATCCCTGACGCCGCCGGGACTCGAACCCGGGACCCCATGCAAGGGAAGCGAGAATGTTACAGCAAGACCACGAGCTGCGGACGACTTATAGAAATGTATCCAAATATAATTTATTAGGAACGAGGCGTGAGTAGGAAAGGTCAGACAAGTGAGAAATGAATAATGTCGATGTTATTAATTGCCGCTTACACAATTGGTTCAATATGAACACTGGAGTATCTGACGATATGCGGCCAAAATAGAAACTAACTTCTTTCCAGCATGAATCGGTTTCCCATTATTCCCTGTTGTGAAATTCGAAGTTTGTATTAGTTGGCCATAGCTTCTGTTTGAAAATGTATTAAACCTGTTAATGAAAATGCTTCAACTTAATTTGATTTCGCTTACTGATTGCAGGTGAGTAGTATAGTAATAATGTGAAACATACAAGATTACATAAATCACTGACAAGAATTTTGTACAATACAACCCTGTTACATTAGCACCTAGGTTCACGACCATGTTGTATATTGCAATAATTTTTAAGTTTGGAAAAACATTATCCTTCCATAATAATTTTTGTAGCGTTGGGAAAAGACTGTGGCACACGTAAAGTGAACGCTATCAATTCGAAATGGTATATTAAAATATATTTAACTTCTGATAAAGGGTTGTCTAGTGGTTAAGGTACGAAAAGGTAGAACACACTCTTCTAGTAATATAACTAAACGTTTGTTAAAGTTAATTGCATCTTCAAGCTGTAATTCCTCCCCTAATTTACGTGAGCATTATACCTATCTCAGTTGAACAAGATAAGCTTAGTCATGCAAGAACACTTACGCTGTACAATATTTTAAAAAATAAGCATGATTTTTCTCTTAGTTTCCTAAGTAGTCCAATAGATAACTCTATGCCAAATATATTTGCGATTTCGTCTATCTTAGCAAAGGTGAACTGCAAAGTTTGGGAATCTTTTCTTATGTTTCACCATTTATTCATGTATAATCAGATTTTGTGTTAAATGTTAGTGGCTTTTGTTGTGATGTTGCGGTGAAAATGATATCCATTATAGCATAACGCTTTCGTACAATAATGTTTCCTATTTGAATAACACTGCAGCCTAATTATTTCGTACAATAACGTTTTATGATTTATAATAAAATCAGACAATCATGATATTTGTATCATTGTCTGGCAAAACTGTATCTGGAAAAACGAGCTTTGCCTGAAACAAATAAAAAAGTCTTCAGCATTGTTCTGCATCACAACATTTGAGAAGTTTTATTCTCTTCAGATCTGAGCTCTTTATCATCTACAGTCAACATCCGTACAAGGTTACACTCAAGACAAATACGATCCGAAAGACTCCATAATACTCATTTATAATCGAGGTTAACATATATGTCGTTTCCTGAGTTTTTTCCGTTACTTCTTGCATCTTATATCCTTCCCACTTCGGTCATTGTCAGTTATTTGGTTGTCCAGTCAACAAATCTCATCAGTTACCCGTAGCACTCCATTTAGTAGTTACTTCCTTATCACGTAATTTCATTCGACTATATTTTGTTACTCTTGTTTTACTGTTCTGGATATCTATCTTATAACCTCATTTCAATAGACTATGCATACCATTTAATTGACGTCCCGGTTCGATACTGTCTCTGACAGAGTTGCAACGATATCAGCCAATTGCCAAATTTCAATATCTTCTCCCTGAACTTTTTCAAATTTCTCTTTGGTTCTGATTATTCCTAACGTAGTGGACAGATTGAATAACATTGGTCGTATGCTGCAATTCTCAACTGCTGTTTCCCATTTCGAGTCTTCCACCTAACTCCGGTCTCTTTAAAACTACATCACGTTTCCACTTTATTTACCGAATTTATATTTCTGCGGATTTCTATTAGAATGAATTTTTCACTCTGCAGCGGAGTGTCAGTTGATATGAAACAACCTGACGATTAAAACTACGGTGCCAGACCGAGATTCGAAATAGGGACCTTTGCCTTTCACGGGAAAGTACTATACCGAGTGCACTACCCAACCACGACTCACGATGTTTGCTCACAGCTTTACTTTCGTCAGTACCTCGTCTCCTACTTTACAGACTTCACAGAAGTTCTTCTGCAAAACTTGCAAAACTAACACTTCTGGAAGAAGGGATATTGCGGAAACTTGGATTAGCCACGGGTCCCGACTTTGACTCTAGTTCCAACACACAGTTTTTAAGTACCATAAAGTTTCAGATTTCTGCTGGTTGCATACTTTTGGAGTTGCCCCTGTACAAGCTGTAGATAATATTCTGAACATTTCATCAACGTACCTATTAAATCTATGTATTATACTTTTCCACCGCGTCTACACTTTTGAGTTTCCAGTGTACAAAAATACTGTTATAGCAGTGAGTACTACATCTCACGATTTCCGAGCAATCTAAACAATTTTATTTTGACTTTGAAGTTATCAATGAGCTGTCATAGTCGTTGTACTATTGATTTGTTGTCCACAGCAACACGGTTAAGATTTCCGTCCAGCGCTCTTGTATTATGCCTAACTTTCTTGTGATATGCCTAAATCACATCACTTGTGTGCTGAATTAGGTCCCTCTAGCAAGAAGGAAGTCTTCCATCTTCGTCGCCTGTCGGACCAAATACTCCTCAGACTCACATGTCCCTGATTTTGTCGAGTTACTTACGTTTATCTTCCTCCAATCCTCCCTCGCCATAGAGTGAGGCGGTGTCAGTACACTGGAATATCAGCTTCCAGCTGCGACCGTGGTGCGCTACAGAGCTGCTGAGTCAGCGCTGTGGTCGGGCTAATGACGTCGCCCTTGAATCACTCGTTGCGTCACAAGCAGCGGCGCAGACGCGCGTACTGCGAGCGAGCCATTCGTTTGGCAGCCAAAGGCCAGCAGTATTCTGGGACTCGTCCGCTTGCGGCGCCGGCTTACTGGTAAGTCACGCAAACTTTCCCTTTGCGATGTTGCTGCCGCCTTTATTATCTCTTACATTTTGTGACCGTGCAATTTACGACGTTACTCATACCAATCATTAAGACGCAGTAAATCACTGAGTACGCATTCTGAAATACAATACAGGCAGATCCCGCTACTCGCGATTTTGTTATCCACGTTTTCGCTTATGTGTGAATTTAGTTTGCGGTCCAGTGCTGCCATCTGTTAACAGTACAAGGAAGTAATAATACAGTAGCGCATCTCAATGTACATCTTCTATCGTCTTTGTCGATTCGTGAATAGTCAGTTCAGGATAGTAGGGCTGTGTATTTGCACATGACAAGTTCTATTTTTAAAAAGTCGTTTAGGAAGAAATAAAATTGGGCCTGTCGACGAAACGAAGCATTTTAGAAGGTCGTATCCACTATAAACAAAGAGAACAGTTCGCATCGGTATTAGGAACGTGAGAGCTGTGGGACTTAGTGAATGCACTGTGAGAACAGTGCATGAAAATGCGAAATAATTTCAAAAACAGCTCACTGTTCAACTGGTTTAAGAGTGACTAGGGTGACAAAGTATCACTGGGAGGCGATGGAAAGAATGGACAAAAATGCAAAGCCACTGGACTGAGCACCACAGCCAACAGTACATGCTTCTCTCTGGAGCTGCTATTCAAGATTAAGCCAAGAGCTAGCATGCAGATTTAACGAACGAAGAGGACGATGAAGCTCATTTCTCGACCTATTCATAGTAGTTTGATAGCTTCAAGCATCATCTTGGGTTTCAAAATATAAAAATGGCATAAGAAGCAGCTATGAGACACGATATTGGAGTCGAGATATTTAAAGAGAGTATTCAAAAATTTGGATAGAAAAAGGCTGTACCGCAAAGAAGGTTTCCACTTTGTTGAGATCGGCTTGTTTTCGAAATGAATGCCTAGACACACATTCATTTCTGTTGAAGGAAAAACAGTTCTGAATTTAAGGCTCCTAAGGACCCATGCACCCTTCTTCTCGCAGGAAATTATGCAGCAGATTGCAGAATGCAATGCGGTTGCATTGTTCGCGAAATCCTGGGGGCACTAAAGCGTTGTGACAAAAGCAGGCCGGGAGTTCATTGGATATGGAATAATGACTATACTAATTATTTCGTTTCAGTGTTTAATTTTTAAGTGCATAAATTTTGCATTAAAATATATTTCATCAAAATTGTAATACTTATTTTTAGTAAAAATACTAAGAAACACTGCTCGTTTGAACTTCAAAAGTGAGTAAACGACAACTTAACCACCATTTTATATATAAAACGACTCTAGATTCACGCGAATTCGGTATGCGAGGTGATTTCGCGGAACGTAACTATTGGATATAACGATTCTTACCTGTGCAAGTGATCAGCTCCAGCCGACACACACCAGAGGATTTCGATAAATGATAGACCGCAGTGGGACGTATTTTTCTTTTGGATGATAATTTCATTTGCCCATTATTTTATTAGACAATTTATTTTGAACACAAAATCGTTCATGTTGTCTAACAGGTGTTTTGTATCCCTCCTGGAAGGCCGCGCGTGGGTCTGCTCCTGTAAACTGAAGGGTAGGCCGAATGTAGGAAGTGAGTAGAAGCGGGAAAAGTGAAATGCTTCGGTACTGCGTTTAGATCTAAATCACATTTACTATAGGAAGAATTAGGATTACATTAGGCTTTCGTAACTTTGGTCGAGATGAGCACGTAGGTGCGAAGCTGTACATCAGGTTACAAAGGCAAAATCTGTAGTGGCTCGCCCACTATGAAATAGAAACTATGTTGCTTAATCGTCTACTCGGGATCAAATGGGCAGAATCTGGAGCGGCGCTCGTAGAGCTGCGCAGCGGCAGCTAGATGGCGCTGTCGACGGTGTCGGTGTCGTAGTGCCAACCTATGAACTTTAACGTACGACGTGGTATCGTAGCTATCGATACCACAAGGTGTACAGTAAATCGAGTGCAGAGTTGGTCAGTGGAATACCTTCACAAATATTGTATGCTATACCTGTTAGGTGTGCTCCCTCAAATACGTTAACGAGTAATTCTGTACCGTGGCGGATTCATTGATGTGACGATTTTTTATGCTGTATTTACTCTACACATGGGAGAGCCAGCTATGTATTACATCAGTGGCACATCTGATAACCTTTCAAGTGACAATAAATTACTTATCAGTATGTACTCTTTGCCAGTAGTAATCAGAGAAATTACTCAGTTAGTTATGACATAGCACCGCTTGGGTATTTATTTTATCAATTTATTTCAGAAACGGAAACAAGAAATCAACTGTGTTTGTGGGAAACTATCGAAAGAAATCCCTTTGCATGTATCTGTGAAAATACAATGAAAAGGCAACCCTTAGCTGCTGACAGGCGTTGACATACGTCAACGGGGACAGATGAAAATATGTGCCCCGACCGTGACTCGAACCCGGGATCTCCTGCTTACATGGCAGACGCTCTATTTTTTTTTTAAATCTCATTTTGTTCGTTTTAGTTCGTTGTATCTGCTCTGGGTGGACGTCGAAAGACATCCGTTTCAGTTCGTTGTTGATCCATTAACTCAGTTTTTTTTTTTATTACAGAGGATACGTAACCCTCTGACTGGGCACGGTGGGCTACCGTGCCGGCAATTCATCTGAGCCACCGAGGACACAGAGGATAGTGCGACTGCAGGGAATTATCTCTGGCACGCCTCCCGCGACACCCACATGCTCAACGTATTGTCCCGCATTACATTCTTAGTGCCCCCGCCCATTATACTCATTTCTCGCGGCGCGTTGCCGATTCCCGTAAGAATTCGGGCAATTTTTTTGCATCCGCACTGAAGAAGAAGATGATCAAGTGACCGGTGAGCCTTAACTATATATATATATATATATATATATATATATATATATATATATATATATATATATATATATGTGTGTGTGTGTGTGTGTGTGTGTGTGTGTGTGAAAACACATTTTAAATTATGTCATGCAAATAAATTTGCGTAATGTACAAACACATAGGTGCAGTAACTAAATTAAGAAACAAAATTGATCTCAGAATGTTTCTTTACACTGGGTGCAGCTACTTCGCATGTCTACGACGCGATTTTGTAAACGCCTCTTCATAGCGCTATGCTACCCGACCACGATAATACTGCACTCAGCAACCACATGCGGTGACGTTATAGTAAACATTAATAGAGGCCATTGAGGAAAACTCATCGCACTGTAAACGATTTACAGATGTATGAAGTCCTTCAGCGTGTCCTTGTGAACCATCTCGTTAAAAACTCAAGATAAACCGACCGAAGCGCCCTTGAGCCCAGCTGCAGTATTATTGTGGTCGATTAATAGATAGCTGTAGTTTTCGTCTAGAGCCGTTTGTGTTCAGCAGTTGAAGGATGTCAAAAGCGCTGCCAGCTGTCAGGGTTTCCCTTAGTTGCATAGATCCTGAGAAATCAGTACCCAGAACAACCACCTCAGCCCATAATAACGTCGTCGATATGCCTGGGCATTGAGTCAAACAGAGCTTGGATCGCGTGTACAGGTAAAGCTGCCCTTGCAGCTTCAACACGATACCACAGTTCGTCAACAGTAATGACTGGCGTATTGTGACGAGCCAGTTGCTCGGCCACCATTGACCAGACGTTTTTAATTGGGAGAGATCTGGAGAATGTGCTGGCCAGGGCAGCAGTCTAACATTTTCTGTATCCAGAAAGGCCCGTACAGGACCTGCAACACGCGGTCGTGCATTATCCTGCTGAAATGTAGCGTTTCGCTGGGATCGAATGAAGGGTAGAGCCACGGGTCGTAACCCGTCTGAAATTTAACGTCCACTGTTCAAAGTGCCGTCAATGCGAACAAGATGTGACTGAGACGTGTAACCAATGGCACCCCATACCATCACGCTGGGTGATATGCTAGTATGGTTATGACGAATACACGCTTGCAATGTGCGTTCACCGCGACGTCGCCAAACACGGATGCGACCATCGTCATATTCTAAACAGAACCTGGATTCATCCGAAAAAATTACGTTTTGGCATTCGTGCACCCAGGTTCGTCCTCGAGTACACCACCGCAGGCGCTCCTCTTTGTGATACAGCGTCAAGGGTAACCACAGCTATGGTCTCCGAGCTGATAGTCCATGCTGCTGCAGACGTCGTCGAACTGTTCGTGCAGATGGTTGTTGTCTTGCAAACGTCCCCATCCGTTGACTCAGGGACCGAGACGTGGCTGCACGATCCGTTACAGCCATGCAGATAAGATGCCTGTCATCACGACTGCTAGTGATACGAGTCTGTTGGCATCCAACACGGCGTTCCGTATTACCCTCCTGAGCCCACCGATTCCATGTTCTGCTAACAGTCGTTGGATCTCGGCCAACGCGAGCAGCAGTGTCACGATACGATAAACCGCAGTCGCGATAGGCTACAATCCGACCTTTATCAAAGCCGGAAACGTGATGGTACGCATTTCTCCTCCTTACGTGAAGCATCACAACAACGTTTCACCAGGCAACGCCAGTCAACTGCTGGTTGTGTATGAGAAATCGGTTGGAAACTTTCCTCATGTCAGCATGTTGTAGGTGTCGCTCTCGGCGCCAAACTTTTGTGAATGCTCTGAAAAGCTAATCATTTGCATATCACAGCATCTTCCTCCTGTCAGTTAAATTTCGCGTCTGTAGCACGTCATCTTCGTGATGTATCAATTTTAATGGCCAGTAGTGTAGAATGGTGCGATTTTCTAGTTACATTCAGCTGCATATGTGGATACTGTCAGCGTAATATGTTTTTAATAGAGATAGAAGATAGGAAGTAATAAATTTCAATGTCATTCACAATCTGCCAGTTTTCCTCATACCTCAGAGTTTATTAAGTCCTATCCCCAAAAACTGCTATAGGTGCATGGTTCCTACAGCGATTGTTCATTAACAGTGACGGATATGTGTAGTAAGCTTAGCTGAAATCGTTCCATTGTTTTAGGAGGTGCTGTGGAACATACGTACACACACACACACACACACACACACACACACATATATATATATATATATATATATATATATATATATATATATATATATATATATATATGGATTTTGATAATATGTATGAATTTGTGAGCCACAATGAGTTATGGGGTGGTTAACATTCATACCAGTGAATGAAGAACAGAAAATCTGTGCTTAAATCTTTTGAAAAAATCTCCACGACATTAGTAATGTCAACTTTACCTAGCATACACATGCCCTCAGGAGACCGATATTTTCCAACGACCTGGGTCCACAACAAACTTTAGACCATTCATGGAAATCAAAAGTATAAGCCACTTTAGTGCCATAGTCAATTTCACAACTTTCTTGATATGCTCCTTCCGACGCAGGCATACAGCCTACCCTACCTATCTCCTGCAGCAGTATTAGACGACTGGTACACTTGACACCATTACCCAGACTACTATCAGTTATCTGAATGGCCAGCCGGAGTGGCCGTGCGGTTCTAGGCGTTACAGTCTGGAGCCGAGCGACTGCTACGGTCGCAGGTTCGAATCCTGCCTCGGACATGGATGTGTGTGATGTCCTTAGGTTAGTTAGGTTTAATTAGTTCTAAGTTCTAGGCGACTGATGACCTCAGAAGTTAAGTCGCATAGTGCTCAGAGCCATTTGAACCATTTATCTCAATGTTGTGTATGCGCTTCTGCAACCTCTTCCCAGAAGTTTATCAGTCGGCCAACTGGAACTTCATTTGCCACGAATTATGTCACTTCCATCAACCTATTGTTATACAGCCAAAATAAATATTCAAGTACGTTAGTATAATCCCTCTAAAGCCGGCCGCGGTGGTCTCGCGGTTCTAGGCGCGCAGTTCGGAACCGTGCGACTGCTACGGTCGCAGGTTCGAATCCTGCCTCGGGCATGGATGTGTGTGATGTCCTTAGGTTAGTTACGTTTAAGTAGTTCTAAGTTCTAGGGGACTGATAACCACAGCAGTTGAGTCCCATAGTGCTCAGAGCCATTTGAATCCCTCTAAGTATAACGATCAACCAACGATAAGTAAATTAAAAAAAAGCCTATTAAAAGTGTTTGCTAAAATACTGCGTCATGTGACATGTTTTTAGTAATCATTCCACAAGTGCACTGTCAGCGAAAATAGTTTGTACTGCCTCAGCGGCAAATATTTACAAGATAAAGTGTGGAACAATATTATCTGCAATGTCTATTCTTCATTAGAAGAAGCCTTTAGCACTACATTGTCGGTGAAATTCTATGTAACTAAGAACTGAATCCACTTTAAACTGCTTGCTTACCTACATTCCTACAAACGACTCCCGTATTAATTTTATATTTTTATAATGTAGTAAATATTACTGTGAAATAAACTTATCCCCTCCTGTATCAAATGATATCAGAAGATAAATCCACAGGTTACAAATGCTAGAACAGAAAACCAGCAATAAATACCAGTAACTCAAAGAACATCGTTAAATATGCATGTCATTAAAAACGTGATCGCTGATGTTACAAGACAGGCATTGTGCATCATGGAGAGGTTTACTCTTGAAATTTCTAGCCAGGACATCCCCGGGGAGGGCCGGAAAAGATAACACTCCTTCCCAAGTACATCTCCGGCAATAAACACGACGAAACAATTTCGGAAATTAAAGCTTTGCGAAGGTCATTCTTCTCATTTGCCATTTGCTAGTGCTAAAGTGTAGGGTGGATCTGTAAGTGGTATCAGGAGTACCCTAAGTGATGCACCATTAGGTGGCTTGCGGAGCATGATATAGATGCAGAAGTATCGCAAGCTTCCCGACTTAGGAACATAAAAATGGTATTGTAAATTATTAGAGAAACTATTGTGAATGTATGAATACCAACACAATGGATTCAGAATGAGATTTTCACTCTGCAGCGGAGTGTGCGCTGATATGAAACTTCCTGGCAGATTAAAACTGTGTGCCCGACCGAGACTCGAACTCGGGACCTTTGCCTTTCGCGGGCAAGTACTCTACCAACTGAGCTACCGAAGCACGACTCACGTCCGGTACTCACAGCTTTACTTCTGCCAGTACCTCGTCTCCTACCTTCCAAACTTTACAGAAGCTCTCCTGCGAAACATGCAGAACTAGCACTCCTGAAAGAAAGGATATTGCGGAGACATGGCTTAGCCACAGCCTGGGGGATGTTTCCAGAATGAGATTTTCACTCTGCAGCGGAGTGTGCGCTGATATGAAACTTCCTGGCAGATTAAAACTGTGTGCCCGACCGAGACTCGAACTCGGGACCTTTGCCTTTCGCGGGCAAGTACTCTACCAACTGAGCTACCGAAGCACGACTCACGTCCGGTACTCACAGCTTTACTTCTGCCAGTACCTCGTCTCCTACCTTCCAAACTTTACAGAAGCTCTCCTGCGAAACATGCAGAACTAGCACTCCTGAAAGAAAGGATATTGCGGAGACATGGCTTAGCCACAGCCTGGGGGATGTTTCCAGAATGAGATTTTCACTCTGCAGCGGAGTGTGCGCTGATATGAAACTTCCTGGCAGATTAAAACTGTGTGCCCGACCGAGACTCGAACTCGGGACCTTTGCCTTTCGCGGGCAAGTACTCTACCAACTGAGCTACCGAAGCACGACTCACGTCCGGTACTCACAGCTTTACTTCTGCCAGTACCTCGTCTCCTACCTTCCAAACTTTACAGAAGCTCTCCTGCGAAACATGCAGAACTAGCACTCCTGAAAGAAAGGATATTGCGGAGACATGGCTTAGCCACAGCCTGGGGGATGTTTCCAGAATGAGATTTTCACTCTGCAGCGGAGTGTGCGCTGATATGAAACTTCCTGGCAGATTAAAACTGTGTGCCCGACCGAGACTCGAACTCGGGACCTTTGCCTTTCGCGGGCAAGTACTCTACCAACTGAGCTACCGAAGCACGACTCACGTCCGGTACTCACAGCTTTACTTCTGCCAGTACCTCGTCTCCTACCTTCCAAACTTTACAGAAGCTCTCCTGCGAAACATGCAGAACTAGCACTCCTGAAAGAAAGGATATTGCGGAGACATGGCTTAGCCACAGCCTGGGGGATGTTTCCAGAATGAGATTTTCACTCTGCAGCGGAGTGTGCGCTGATATGAAACTTCCTGGCAGATTAAAACTGTGTGCCCGACCGAGACTCGAACTCGGGACCTTTGCCTTTCGCGGGCAAGTACTCTACCAACTGAGCTACCGAAGCACGACTCACGTCCGGTACTCACAGCTTTACTTCTGCCAGTACCTCGTCTCCTACCTTCCAAACTTTACAGAAGCTCTCCTGCGAAACATGCAGAACTAGCACTCCTGAAAGAAAGGATATTGCGGAGACATGGCTTAGCCACAGCCTGGGGGATGTTTCCAGAATGAGATTTTCACTCTGCAGCGGAGTGTGCGCTGATATGAAACTTCCTGGCAGATTAAAACTGTGTGCCCGACCGAGACTCGAACTCGGGACCTTTGCCTTTCGCGGGCAAGTACTCTACCAACTGAGCTACCGAAGCACGACTCACGTCCGGTACTCACAGCTTTACTTCTGCCAGTACCTCGTCTCCTACCTTCCAAACTTTACAGAAGCTCTCCTGCGAAACATGCAGAACTAGCACTCCTGAAAGAAAGGATATTGCGGAGACATGGCTTAGCCACAGCCTGGGGGATGTTTCCAGAATGAGATTTTCACTCTGCAGCGGTGTGTGCGCTGATATGAAACTTCCTGGCAGATTAAAACTGTGTGCCCGACCGAGACTCGAACTCGGGACCTTTGCCTTTCGCGGGCAAGTACTCTACCAACTGAGCTACCGAAGCACGACTCACGTCCGGTACTCACAGCTTTACTTCTGCCAGTACCTCGTCTCCTACCTTCCAAACTTTACAGAAGCTCTCCTGCGAAACATGCAGAACTAGCACTCCTGAAAGAAAGGATATTGCGGAGACATGGCTTAGCCACAGCCTGGGGGATGTTTCCAGAATGAGATTTTCACTCTGCAGCGGAGTGTGCGCTGATATGAAACTTCCTGGCAGATTAAAACTGTGTGCCCGACCGAGACTCGAACTCGGGACCTTTGCCTTTCGCGGGCAAGTACTCTACCAACTGAGCTGCCGAAGCACGACTCACGTCCGGTACTCACAGCTTTACTTCTGCCAGTACCTCGTCTCCTACCTTCCAAACTTTACAGAAGCTCTCCTGCGAAACATGCAGAACTAGCACTCCTGAAAGAAAGGATATTGCGGAGACATGGCTTAGCCACAGCCTGGGGGATGTTTCCAGAATGAGATTTTCACTCTGCAGCAGAGTGTGCGCTGATATGAAACTTCCTGGCAGATTAAAACTGTGTGCCCGACCGAGACTCGAACTCGGGACCATTGCCTTTCGCGGGCAAGTACTCTACCAACTGAGCTACCGAAGCACGACCCAGGTCCGGTACTCACAGCTTTACTTCTGCCAGTACCTCGTCTCCTACCTTCCAAACTACCTTGGAAGGTAGGAGACGAGGTACTGGCAGAAGTAAAGCTGTGAGTACCGGACGTGAGTCGTGCTTCGGTAGCTCAGTTGGTAGAGTACTTGCCCGCGAAAGGCAAAGGTCCCGAGTTCGAGTTTCGGTCGGGCACACAGTTTTAATCTGCCAGGAAGTTTCAACACAATGGATTGTTTGTAGCAAGTAAATTAATAAACAGCATGTAAGACCAGTTTGATATAAACTTACCAGTGTAAATTAAAGGGTTAACTACATGGAGAGAATATTGTAGGTAATAGCAGATTTTACTACCAAACCACAATGACAGCCTACGAGAACATCTCTATTTTTGAGAAAAACGGGTTGAGACCAACACAAATAGCTGAAACTGTTTTGAAATGATAGTACGATAGTAACTTCTGTTCATGCTGTAATGTAATTCTGTTGAGTTCGCCATACCTTTCACCAATTCAAGATCATTTGCGATCACTAGATGTACTCGTATTTCGAAACTGAATGCTTCAAATGAAAACTACTTTGTAAACTATAACTTAATATTCTACGCAATAATGTTGGTTCTGATGTAACTTATCAGACACCTTCGGCCCCTATATAAAATGTCTTTAAATCATCGGTCTGTTTCCATATAGATCTGTTTTCTTGTATTTACCTTATCAGTTATCTTCGAATTGTTCCAATTTCCGTTATATTGGAAGTCAGAACATCGATGAACTAACCCTGTAAGTACGTTATGAGAGCACACTCCAACTTGGTTTCGAGACTTTTTTTAGGAAAGCCTTTTGAGGCGATAGAGCTGTAGTAATCAAAGTATGCCACAATAACTCGGTTGCGATAATTAGTTTTGCCTAGAAGGCGGTTCTTTGATTACTGTTAATTAATTGATAGATCGATAAAGACACTTCGATAGCTCTCATAATGCTTAGCCCAGACTAATCCCATCTACAGTTTAGCAATCCTCAGATCGAGCGTACTAGTTTGAAACACATCACAAATACATTCCATTTGATTTTCATTTTGTTATTTTTCTATAAATTTTTTGTACACTCTAAGGCTTTCCATCCCTTTGCAACCTTGTTTATATTAAAATTATGATTTGCATGAAACAGAACCGGCAGTTTGCGAGGAACATAAAATATTTTCATTCACTAAATCATGTAAAAAATTGGTCTTAGCCGCAATTGGAAAGTGTAGATATGAATTTGACTGATGAAACACTAAGATGGGGCTTGCTTGACGCCATGAGAATGACGTCACAGCTTACCATTATAAAAGATACAGCCTCATTTGTAGGCAGCAGTTGTGTGGACGGTTTTGGAGCGTCTCGAGTTCAAATGGTTCAAATGGCTCTGAGCACTATGGGAATTAACATCTGAGGTCATCAGTCTGCTAGAACTTAGAACTACGTAAGCCTAACTAACTTAAGGACATCACACACATCCATGCTCGAGGCAGGATACTAACCTGCGACTGTAGCAGTCGCGCGGTTCCGGACTGAAGCGCCTAGAACCGCTCGACAACCCGGGCCGGCGCGTGTCGAGTAATATGGGCTAGATTCTTCTACTGTAAGGAATAATGTATGGGTAACTGTGACTATCAGGGAAACATCAACAACCTTACCTCGTATATGCAGCAGAAAAAAGCACATGTGCAAGACTCAGCCTCGGCAATTGATCACGCTTGAAGATATTCTGTTTGCGCGTAGTTATGTTCTTCTGATTCTACAGCTTCAGAACGTTCTCTCGCACCGATTGTCCCAATCCCCCCTCCCAGTGGAGCCGCGTAATGCCCGTACACGAAGTATCATGCACTGGAATGTCTAAGAGGTTCGTGTTCATTGCCTCAACGGAACAATAAGCGATAATGCTCTGCTCATTGCATCGAAGTGTGCGTTTCCATCCTGGATTTTGAACAGTTTTATGCAGGATTTACTCTTGTTGAGCGTTATTTTCTTTGCTTTAAAAATCTGTCACTGTTGAATCACACCTGCTGGCCAGAACGATATGACCATCTACCTATCAGATGGTACGTCCACTTTTGGCACGGATGACAGCGGCGACGCGTCGTGGCATGGAAGCGGTGATGCCTTGATAGGTCGCTGGAGGGAACTGACAAATCTGTACACACAACTCAGCTAATTACCGTAAATTCCGGGTAGGGGAGCGATGAACTCTGACGCCACGCTCAATCGCATCCTAGACGTGTTCGATCGAGTTCAGATTTGGCGAGTTGGGGCTTGTTATCTCGTTGAAAAATCCCATTGCCTGCGGGAAACATGATCGTCATGATCTGAAACCACTGTACGATACTCCTTGGTCGTCATGGAATGTCGAACCAGTTCCATTGGACCCGTGGTCGCCCACGTGAATGTTTCCAAGAGCATAATGTAGCCGTCGACAGCCTGTCTCCGACTCGTAGTGCGGGTGTCTAGGAGCTGTTCCCCTGGAAGGTGAAGACGGATTCCCGCCCTTCCATCAGTATCATGAAGCAGGTATCGGGAGTCATCAGACGGTGCAGCGCTCTGCCACTGCGCCAACGTCAGACGCGATGGTCACATGTCCATTTCAATCGCAGTTACCAAAACTTCAAATGTGTGTGAAATCTTATGGGATTTAACTGCTAAGGTCATCAGTCCCTAAGCTTACACACTACTTAACCTAAATTAACCTAAGGACAAACACACACACCCATGCCAACGGGAGGACTCGAACCTCCGCCGGGACCAGCCGCAAAGTCCATGACTGAAGCGCATGAGACCGCTCGGCTAATCCCGCGAGGCAATCGTAGTTACCGATGTCATGGTGTTAACATTGGCACATGCGTCGGTCTGCGGCTGTGGAGGCCTCGTTAGGAATTCAGATACACCTGTACTCTGGCCATCATTAAAGTGTAATGTTACTTCTGCCACAGTTGGCCGCCTGTCCTGCTTTACCAGTCTGCACAGCCTAACACGTCCGACAATTACAATGAGGGGTAGCCGCCTAACCCCATGACGTCTGGACGTGGTTTCGCCTTGATTGTGTTGAAGACACTACTACAGCACTCCTCGACAACCCGAAAAGTCGAACATTTTCCGAAATAATCGTCCCGAGTCTCCGGGCCGTCACCATCTGCCCTCGTTCAAACTTAGAATTCAACACAAGGACAACACGCTCACTGATACTCAATGCACCGTGCGAGTGTATGAATAGCAGTCGTTCTTCGCACTCGTCCCTACTATCGCCTGGACCGGTTTATATAGATAGCGGATCGGTGGTCGTAATGTCTTGGTTGATAAACGTATAATATTCCACCCGAACAGTGCATGTACGCTGACAGAATTACGGAAGATCTAACGCAGTCTGGAAACACACAGGACAGAATATTCGACAGGACCACATACAGAGGCTATATTGAGAAATGGGTGGTATAGAAAGGGAACACGCGAAAGAAGAAAGTCTCCGAAAAACATAGACATCAGAAAAGCCAGTGCATGAAAATTTTGTTTTATATGTTCTTGACATGGTCAGTCTGCCGGCGATCTGCAGCGTATGGTAACAGAAGAAAACTGCAGATGAAGAGTTTGCTTATAATAATTGTATTGAAAGATAGAGCTGTGCTGTCATCATCGGATCTTATCTTAGCATAAGATTAGGGTTATGGCACAAACATTCTCCTGGGATTTCTGAAGCTGATATCTTTCTAGTGGCATACTTCGTCATTAAAATATGAGGCCATGTTGGTCATGTATCATTGTAAAGATAGCGCAAGTTCACTTTGTTGTTGCACTATACCATAAAAAACAAGATGCACTCAGTGATTATGTACGTTATTTATGAAGTAAAAAACAGATTCAATCAAAAACTGAAACCGTGGATCTGAAACCCTGGATATTCAACAACCAAAAGGTAAGTGCATCTGTAGAAACTGTTGTTGTGAAAATATGCTGGTAGGAGCTTGCTTTTCGTGAACAATGGAACATACTTACAACTCAATATGTTTTACTCAATTTCTTCATTCCATGCATTACACAGGGTGTCCGAGGAGGAACGGTCAATATTCAGGGATGTGACCGAAACGATCATTGGAAGCAACATGTCAAGTAAACAGGGACTCTAAGATTAATTAAGAGTCATGAGCACTCCTTCATCTTCGATACTCTGAAACAAACCTCTTCTAGTGCAGCTCTTTGTTTCCATACTTTGAGAGATAGTGATATACAAAACAAGAAGAAAATGTGTGGACTTGTTCATCGCTGCTACAGTGAAACACATCTATTTTATTAAACAATTATTCATAGTTCTTAAGGTATTCGTGTTAGATTCCATGCTTTCAAGACTTTTTTTTCTTTTTTTGGTTCATACTTCCTCCTCCCAAAATATGGAAATCAATGATCTTGCAGTAGAAGAGATTTACTGCATAGTATCAAGGCTGAAGAAATGCTCATAGCTCTTGATATATGCACATTTGAGCCCATGGTTACAAGACTTCTAATGATCTGCCTCGTCACATACCTGAATACTGAACATTCGTCCTAGGACACCCCGTGTGTGGTCGGCTATATAACACGATAAGTATGTGGTTACCTTCCATCGCTTCCCACTGGCAGGAAGAACAAATTCATCATGATTTCTGTGTAGAGTAAATTTCGCAAATTTCCACGTTCTAGTCGCCCGGGCACCTTCTGTTTTATTTCATAAGAAGTACGTCGCTGTCAGTTGTAATGGGAGGATGCTGAGGGACTATAGTGTAATTAATCAGCCAGGTATTACAATGATCCTGTTCAGTCCTAGCTGCTTGTCGTACTGGTGATCTCATATGGGGGCACTACTTTTGTGTAACTACAGACATGTTATGAGAGTATGGCCGTTCTTCTAGGATCGTATGGCTAAAGGAGGTGCATCGTTGATCAGTACCTGACAGTTTTTAAGGATTGAGATATATTACTTTCAAAGGTTAGGGAATGGGTACCGAGCTTAAAATGCTTCTGTAATGATGATCATTGACGCGAAAGGTGTCGCAATACTAAGACTGAGAGGAGTGTGATACTTACACACGTTTATGTAAGGTATTTCAAGAAGTAAAATTAAAGCAATAACAACCCTCGGTCTCAAAAACGAAGTCTTTTGACGTAGGTTTCGGCAACTACTAAGAGTGCCTCCATCAGAAGTAAAACACTCCAAGCCACGCGGGGTAGCCCCTAGCCTAAGTTAGTTTAAGTTAGATTAAGTAGTGTGTAAGCCTATGGACCGATGACTTCAAGAGTTTGGTCCCATAGGAACGTACCACAAATTTCCAAATTTTCTAAAACATTCAAACTGACATGTCACGTGTAAAACAAATATGAAGCGATAAAGCTTTAGTCACAAAATTTTAAAATAGAAGGCAAGCCACTATGGGTTGCTTAACATGTCGAGCTGGAGTAGCAACAGACTGAGACGTCCGCGTTAGCAGTTGCGGAGAGGTGAGCATTACACCAAAAGTGCCATCCAGTAGCCGCAAATACAAACAGGCACTAAAAAGAAAATTATAATCTGACCTAACGTGTCGTGAGACACTTACATTAGTACAATATTAAAATCAGACTATAGTAATCCTTAGATCAACGACCAGCCGATGTAGAAGGACTTGCCCCATATAACAAAGTGTGGCTGTGAACATTTCACATATAACGCCTGTTTGATCTGACTCCTTTCCTGGAAAAGTATGCTGATTCGGAATTATATTCCAGTGACAGCGGTTGGAAGCAAAAAAACTGTACTGAACCAGTTTTATCTGACAAAATCAGGAGGTTCTTCGCAGAATCGGCGAAGATACGAAATACGGAAAACATTGACAAGAAGAGGAGAAGGGTCGATATAACACTTGTTAAGACGTCAGGAAATTACTCGCACACTATTAGAGGGAGTTTTAGATGATGTAAACTGCATAGGAAGACAGATCGGTATACGTCCAACAAATAATTGAGGACTTAGGTTGCAAGTACTACTCCCCTGTGGGGTAATTCGAAGAGGACGCAATATGTCATATATCTGATAACTAAAAAAGGGGTGATAAGAACTCTGTGGCTCTGCATGCTGCTGCTGCCTGCCCCACAGAAGTCCATAAATTAAGTAGTACACCATGCTATCTAAATAGCTAACAGCCCGAAGCTCAACCGTAGTCACTTATCTATGAATATATTGCGCCAGTACAGCAGTGCCTCCGTGGTATCTCTCTTCCCACGCCCGGGTTCCCGGGTTCGATTCCCGGCGGGGTCAGGGATTTTCTCTGCCTCGTGATGACTGGGTGTTGTGTGATGTCCTTAGGTTAGTTAGGTTTAAGTAGTTCTAAGTTCTAGGGGACTGATCACCATAGATGTTAAGTCCCATAGTGCTCGGAGCCATTTGAACCATTTGAACCTTCGTGGTAGAAATTAACCGAGCATTAATTCGTTCAAGATGACAGAATGTGAAACATGATATTTCTTCTTGTTGTCACTATTTTCGTTATGTTCGTGAAGAACCTCCTTATTCCTTATTTTGTCAATAAATCTAATTTTCATCATCCTTTTCTTGCACCACATCTCAAATTCTTAGAATTTCTTCTTTTCTGGTTTTCCCACAGTCCATGAATCACTGCAACACACCAGCAACAATCTTAAAGATAATGGAATTCACTGAGCCTCAATTCGTTCAAGATGTAAGGAGGTGAGAGATGATAGAAGAAGAGATACAAGAAACTATTTTTAAAGCCAGTAATTAAAATTTCAACAAAACGCAGATTTCTATGTTCCTCGGTGATCGATTGAAGCCGTATGCAATAACTCATGCTCTATGCCTATTTGAAAAAAGAGTATGGTAAATTTTCACGAGCAAACAATATGAGGAACTTGAAATGTTCTTCGTAAACTTGCCGCGTCAAATTCGAATATAATACCAAGCTATTGTTGCATCAATGACAGCTAAAGATTTTATCCGAATCTGATGTGGTAAATTAAGGGAGAACTTTGTATCCAAAGACTGCGTCGTAAAAGACTTCGTAGCTATATGAGAAAGAATGGGTGTCTTATCTGTTCGAATATTCAGACACATTTCGATCATATCATGAATAACCGATTTTTGAGGGACATCATATTCGCTGTTGACTATACGGATTATTTACTTCACAACTGCCATTTCGGCCTCTTGGGAATTTTCATGCGGTGCTGCAAATGGTTTTGCTTCAGCAGATTTTTCAGTACCACATGAAAATGCCACAAAGATCGAAACTGCAGTCGTGAAATAAATAATTTATTCACTCATCCCTAATAGCCTAAAAAAAGTTCTATATGACTGAGATACCCGACCATAAGATGTTAACCACTTTCTTTTGCATTACTTGCAACGTGACGGATGTGAAGTCCCTCACTTCTTCACATCAGAAATGAGTTCAAATGACAGTAGTTGCTGGCAGGTAGTGACATAGCACAAAACTGTGCAGACGTAAGTCTGTCTCATCTGCCAGACCTGTTCTCGACACAATATTATGGATTACGTAAGGAATTCCGTTCTGTAGCAGAGCTTATAAAATACAAGAACCTAAATTGAGCAATTATTATGGATGAAACGGAACAGTGTAACAGATGAACGCTGACATGAGGGAAATGGAATGGTCGATCCTGATCTGTTACGTATCGGACATTGACTATCACTGAAGGAAACACTGCCTAGTGCATCGAAAACATCTCATAATGTTGTTTGATTCCTTAGCGTCATGTGTTCATTCACGCGATATTGAGGCCTTGCCTTCCTAGGCTTCAATCTGTCTTTCATCTGTTTCGTGGCCTTTATTCTGTACTTTCATGAAGTCGACATGATAGTTTCCGGTTTTGGCTACGTAAAAGAGGCAGGACGTGGGTTCCACCCCTGCATTCACCAAGTCGGACGTGGAAATTCGCCTTAAATCCACATTCATGCTGACCGACGCACCGGGTTCGGTTCTTAATCATCCAAGCAGATTCGATTCGGGGCGGGCGTACCACCCCGAATCCCGGAAACGACGTGCTTGGGACGTTCCTTACCCCTCTCCTCTTGATTAGATTTGGCGAGATGTGGTGGGAAACTCCTCCCTCCCCCTCAAGTGAGGTTTACCCTTCATTTTTCACATAAACATTCTCATCTTATACATTCATGATTTTATTTCATACCACTAAAAATAGCTAAAACATATCTTCCAAGTACTACATTGCTTTTCTGTGACAATAATAACTACGTCTAAGGTGCTCTGTGGCGAGTGTAATGAAATTAAATACCTTGTTCACTGACAAATTGTTCTCCATATATCGCGGTTTTTGCAAATAACATTCGCAAGTAAACAAATGCAAAAATTAGACAGAGACAGTATCTTCCCCAATTTTTCACTGACCTCACGCAAATTTATGTACTTCCTCTATTGTAATGACTGAACACATGGCATAAATTTATCATGGTGGTAGGCAAGAAAGTCATTAGACGTATCCACTGTACATCCACCTCGTGCAGCCACTCCAGTCTATTGCCCACGGCGCAAAGCAGCCCCTCAGCCCGACCGGTGAGCACACGCGCTGGGCAAACCCTGACCACAAGTGCTCGCGGGGTTGCCTAAAGCGCCGATGTATGTTTCTGCAGTTTCACGCATGAAACAAAGTATACGCCTCTATTCTACATGCTTCAAATCTTGCAGCGTATGTTATGGATAGTTCGATCTTTCGTCAAAAGTGATGGGTATAATAATTGTACGGCACTTCGTAATAAAAAGAATGGTTCAAATGGCTCTGAGCACTATGGGACTTAACTTCTGAGGTCATTAGTCCCCTAGAACTTAGAACCACTTAAACCTAACTAACCTAAGGACATCACACACATCCATGCCCGAGGCAGGATTCGAACCTGCGACCGTAGCGATCGCGCGGATCCACACTGTAGCGCCTAGAACCGCTCGGCCACTCCGGCCGGCACTTGGTCGTAGCCCATACGTTTGGGATATACCGTAAGTAATTGTAGCAACAGTACGAATGTCTTCCAATTCTGTTTTCCAGCCTCCGGCACAGTCACTTGGAAGTTCTGATAAGACGGGGCATGACACGCTCGCACTTCTCAATGGCCTGCAGCAGTCGTGATTTTCACACTTGATCACCTACACCTACAAATTTAAATATGACTAAGAATTCGAAATTTGCAGATGCGAAATTGATAGTCATTTTAGATGTGGCCGAGCGCTTCTAGGCCCTTTAGTCTCGAACCGCGTGACCGCTGCGGTCGCAGGTTCGAATCCTGCCTCTGGCATGGATGTGTGATGTCCTTAGCTTAGTTAGGTTTAAGTAGTTTTAAGTTCTAGGGGACGCATGAGGTTCGATGTTAAGTCCCATAGTGCTCAGAGCCATCTGAACCATTTTCAACATGTATAACACCTTCAGCAGATACTGGCTCTCTATGACATGATTTGCATAACAGTGTTATGAACCGGGAACAATGGACGTGCTCTCCTCCGGCCTTGTGTATACGGCAGCGACTCCGTCCCAGTCCGTTAATACCGAGCCCCATATTTCGCCCAGAATCTCGCCAGCTTTCTGAAAGTTCTCCAAGTTTAAGGTGGGATTCGCTGGTCTGCCGTTCTTATTTACATGTGATTCTTATGGCTCGTGAGGAAGAATGATGCTTGGCAATTACCGGCTCACAGACGGCACTCGACTTCTTACTTTGTTAAACGAGCTTCCAGGGGCACCGTTCATCAAGAGTTTGGAGTCTAAGTCGTTCTCTTTGAAGCGATTTACAGCATGTGCTATTACATTAGGGAACCCCGTATTTTCGTTAAATAATAAGAATAGGTTTTACTTTGCCTCATTGTCCATCATAGATGCTGTAAAAGCCGCACAAGACACAACCCAATTAAGTTTTAAGTGTGAGATGTCGCCGGAGACGAAGAGTCCTTGGCAATGCGCATAGAGACACACGTATGCCGACTGTAACTAACAGCCCGCCGTTGTGACCGAGAGGTTCTAGGCGCTTCAGTCCGGAACCGCACTGCTGCTACGCTCGCAGGTTCGAATCCTCGCTCGCAGGTTCGAATCCTGCCTCGGGCATGGATGTGTGTCATGCCCTTAGTTTAGTTAGGTTTAAGTAGTTGTAAGCTCTAGGGGACTCATGACCTCAGATGTTAAGTCCCATAATGCTCAGAGCCATTTGAACCATTTCTAACTAACAGCTTCAGGGCGCCTCATTCCATTAGATTTATTTTCACACATAGCATACACACTTTGAAATAATTTATTTTAAGAAGCAATCACAAAATCTTGTTACGGTCGAAGAACTTGGTATTCTACGTGCATGAACAATGGTGCCAATTTGTTTTCTGCTTTTAGTCCCACCGAAACACTCGCTTTATCACCCTGCGATAAATAAATAACTCTATCAGGACCGTGACTGAAGCCACCGTCTCCAGACTGAAGAGAGACAAAAATGCAGGTCTGGTTGTGAAAGATAATGTTGGGCTTCGGGAAGCCTGACCTTTACGGTGACGGTCAGGTGATTCTCCGCCTCGGAATCTTAAGTTTTCTGATGAACAATCGTATGTATGTGCGATTTCTTGATATTTTTAATCCGAGTTCTAGGAGCTTCGTGTGTATACCTGATAAGATGATGCAGGTACGAGCAACATTACGAACATCTCCGTTTTTTGACAGAAGCACCGATCATAGCTATATCTACGATGGTGTTAACAGGATCTGAATTTGGCCCCTCCAAGCACTGACGTCCAAGGGAAGATCATAGTGTCAGTGCTTTAGCTGCTTCCGGATTCTGAGAACAAAATACCTGCAGTTTAATTCCACGAGATTCCCTCTTCTTTACTGAATAAATGGATTTGTTTCTTTTTAACCATTTTTCACACTAATCAATTTTCTGTCGTTGCTCTACAGTATTTTATGTTCGGTACTGTCAGCAGTTAAAGGTATTTTGCGACGCTCTGTACTATCAAGTTCAGGGCGATCCTGAGAATTTTTCTCCTTCAGCACGCCATCCATGAGAGTACGACGTTCGAGAGCTATGGCAGAGATGCTGATTGCATTTTCGCCATCGCTAATTTGAATAAGTCGCATTTTGGGTTTGTAGAAACTTAAAATTTAAAATTTTGTTTAAATATGGAATATTGGGACACTGACTTATTTGTAATGACGGAATGATAAGAGTACGTAGGTACCCCAACCAGCCTCCGGGTATTAAACGCTACCGTAGACATGTATAAAGAGACAATGGAGGAGCATCTTCACTATCATTATCTAGTTACATAATATCAACTGGCGCAGATGTTAAGGGATTTTCTTTAGCAGAACATGACGTAGAGATCCTAGCCTGATCTCAATGTTCGTGACAAGTATTTTTCCTCTAATCGAAAATCGTAAAACGACAGTGACAAAAATTGTTAATTTTATAGTTACTTCTTTAGTACGTTTTAAATGCAAATGTATATACGAGAGCAGTACAGTAGGAATGTTTCTCTGAAGTAATTTTATTTTATTGACGTTGTACAACGCATGTTCGGGTTATTTTCATTTGATGGTGGCTCGCAGATTCCTCGCGACACTACAGTACCTGTCTGCATTGACTGGGATGCTGTGAGACAAGTTGTGAACGGGAAAAACTGCCTCACCGTCCTAAAAGCTTGTTGCCATAAACTTCCCCGCACCATTGCCATTTTTGGGGCACTTTCGCCAGGTTTGTTCTACACATAAAACGTTGCTGTATATTTTAATCTTTGTTTAAACTATTTATTTAAAGCACTCTACTAACTAATATAGTTCATTTAGAAATAATTGTTACACAAAAATTAGAGATTAAAAACTAAAACCACGATATACGTATTTCTGGTGAAGTATTTTCCGTGATACGTGGTGCGGCAGAAAACTGGGCCGACGTGGATATAGGGAAACAGTCCGAGGATCGTACTGTAAAACATTTTCAAACACAACAATGAAACTCGTGCGTATTGCCATTCAGTGCAGTGCTTAACTGTTGAAAATGATCTCTTGTAGGTAGCTACCAATGGTATGTTGACTCAAACAAATGTAAATCGCTCGCGACACGTTCAAGCATCAGTATAGGAATGTTCCTGATTTCTGCACTAATGCCCTCTTTCAGTCCTGCAGTGGTGTATAGATTTCAGGCACACACCCTGTGATTAACGAACAGCCAAATGAAGTAATCACAGACCGATAAGAGGAAGATCTGGTTGCCAGACGCTCTTGGCACTGCGGCCATTAAAATCTGAGCTCAATGGGATGTAGCACCATCAAACTGAAACCAGTATTCATTTGCAGCTGTTGAAGGTCAGGTGCGAGAATATTTAAGCCATTGCAGCGTATGACTGAGATATGACTGTGGATGCTCGCCCATTCTCATCTTAAAAAAGTATAGGGTTGATTGTGCATTACGCTCACTGAGGAAACAGGGCACCGAAATGCGACATTATGACTGTTTAATAAATGAAGACTGAGTTCATGAGGATTTAGTGACGTAACCACTGAGACGAAAATGTGCCTCGTCATTCATTCATGGCATTTTCTTTTTCTGAGGCGTCATCACTGTCAAAAATTTTTGTCAACTGCTCAACAGACATACTCATTCTGTTTTCATAATTGCTCTCAGTTAATTGTTGCGTAGCCTGCATTTTGTACGATTGCTACTTTAAACCATCCCTTAAAATTCTGTGCACAATACGACTGGACATTCGGACGACTGCCGCAATTTCCCTCACAGAACGCTTTCGACTGTTGGTCACAACGTTTTGCACCTTCTTTTTTCATTCCTGTGAGCGACAATTTCCGTGGCATCCTGGCAATTTCAGCTTAAGTGCATCAACTTTTGCTTCAAAATGTTTCACCTGGTTGCAAGTGTCGATGGTACGGGATCATTCCGTCGGAAGTGACTGGCTTCAGGAGAAGGCTTGAGATGGGAAAGGGGTGGTGGAAGGTCGTTCGGGCTGGTCAAGTGATGATGTTATAGATATAAGGGATATGACTTCGCCACAGAATGTGAATAAACTGCGCCAGAACAAAGTATACAAAATGTGTTAGAGTATCCACAATCAGTATTACTAACTACGTTGCTCGTTACAACTGTTTACTTTATACCTCGGAAACAATATATTATGTTAACGTGACACACAGATTATACACCACGGCAGTTATGTTCATTTCCTGAGATACATTAAGGCTCGTCCCAGGTGGCCCAATAGGGATCTGGAGGGCTGTGCAACATATTAGTGCACTGGAACGTGTCATGGCCATAATTTGAATAATACGTAAAGATTACTATTAACACGCCAGAAGTTAAAAATGCAGTGTGTATGTTAAGATAAAAACCAAATAAAAAATAGATGTTTGGCATACAAGGAACATGGATAGTGTACTCAAAATGAAACCCGAAGAAGGGCTGATCCAGTAAGTTTTGGACAGGATTCCAACTGAAGTTGCATTTTTTTTTAAAGCGAAGATGGTTTTCGGCCCCGATGGCCATTATCTAGTATATCTCAGTCATGGCGGGAGAACACATAACTTCTCAATTAATACCCACCCATCACAAAAAGTTACAAAACCTCGTTCATTTCGAAATTTCTGCTAAAGGTTAAAGCAATTTGGCCCGGAGGGAAGTAGGAAAGACGCCATTTGAAATTTAAAAATGACATGAAATTATACTTAATCACAGTGAAGATCCTAGATTTTAAATCTGTAGAACTTAAAAGTGGTTTTGATGGCACCACCTTTTGTAACATTTCTTTTTACTTTAAGAGGAAAGAATAATTTTTACAATCAAAGACTCGTTTGTACCCTACACATCAAAACAATTTCTATTCATATTTCAGCACTAATTCGTATTTCAGACAATGATTCCTGCATTACGCCAGTTTTGTTAATGTTACATGAGTTGCCGGTCTACATCTGCGCCCTTCCAGAACCAATACTGCACGCTTCGACTTGTGTAAAATTTAGTTCCTTATTTTCTTTGAGCGTAATGATTTTATAATAACCCGGTAAAATACTGCTTTTCTGAGCAAATGCAAAGTACTAAGTTCAATGTTGTGAACCATAGCTGTACTGGAATGGGTTGTTGTCCTATCTTTCACTTCGTGGGCGTCTGTATTGTGATCTCCAGTAATCAGTTTGAGTAATTACATAATTGCCGCCTCCATAATAAATGTCGCCAATAAAATGTGAATTGCATCTGAGTAAACCCCTTACCAATTTAACCATAAAACCCTAAACGTTATGCTAAAGAAAGTGTCCTGTGAGTTCTGTGTTGTGCAGTGGAGTGAGCAGTATTGCAATGCGTGACGTCAGAGTTCGTGACTTGTAATTTCAACAAACAAATGCATTCGTGAAGATGATAATGCGGCAGTTTCTTAGAGTCCAGCTGTGTCTTCTGCAGACGACGAAGGGCAATGTTTTATACAAGTTTCTAATGAGACTCTTATATTGTAGTATATCCTTATTATGCCTTGGTTGGGAATTACTATACTTTCCACAGTATCTGCATCAAAATTAACAGCGAGCGAGGTGGCGCACAGATGAAGCACATGTGTGAAGGCGACAGGTCAGATCCTCATCCGGCCGTTAACGGTTTAGGTGTTCCACGGGAACCTCCAGAGAAATGCCGTGAGGGTTACTGTGAAAGGGCATTGTCGAATTATTTCTCCATATTGGAAAGATTTCGAGTTTGCACTCCAGTGACCTCAATGTCTACAGGACTTTAAACCCGAATATTCCTTCCTTTAGAAACTTCGGAAGAAATTTGTGTCCGATGGAAAATACGAACACGTGAAAGCATAAGTACTTAAAGAGTTGGATGGTAGAGTTAATAAGATGGATGAAGCATGACACGAAGTAATAGTATACATAAATGATGGGGAAGAAATTTCAGTGAAAATTGCTAATAGGACGTGCAGCGTGGTGTAGTGTTAAAAGCAAAAACAGTAGACAGGAAAACCGTACAATACGACAAACAAAGAGACAATCGACACAGATTATTGACGAATTTGAGAAATTCAGAACTTATTATTGTAGTTTAAGAGCAAATTAGTTTCCTTACAGATTTAGTTCAAATGGTTCAAATGGCTCTGAGCACTATGGGACTTAACATCGGAAGTCATCAGTCCCCTAGACACACAGATTTAGTTTCCTGACAAAACCGATAAAAAATTCACGGTTTATAATGATGTGGTAGTTACATTAACATTTATCATGAACTCAATTCTCGATTTAGCATCTGCTTACAGGAATATCTCCATCCTGAAGTCTCCATTCAATTAGAGACTGACAATTGCGTTGGAATTTGGTTAGAAGTGAACGCTGAGTAATTTCAAAGTATTACGCTTCGATGCGTCAGAGAAAGAGAACATCTGTAAGTTGCCCTTTTGATAAGAGATGGACGTTAAGATTGTAGTGTCACACATGATAAATCACATTGTGAGCTCTACATATTGCATCATATCCTTTGATAAGAGACGCAGATTAAGATTAGAGTGCTACAAAAGATAGTGGTCTTTCGACAGTACTACATACTGTATCATCAGCCTTGAGCCCAAGGCTGACGGTACAATGTGAAATATTCAGTTCCATATCGATGCGTGTCCACAGTTTGTGGAGAGTGAGTGAGTGTAACTTAAGCTAACGTGTACTAATACAATTGTATTTATTGTTTTAAGTAATTATCGTGATCGTGTACAATGAGATACAAAGGCGTTTATTCAGGTGGTTTCGAATGTTTTCATTCTGTAGGTACACGATGTGAGGCCGAGTTGTTCTAGGCGCTTCAATCTGGAACCGCGCGACCACTACGGTCGCAGGTTCGAATCCTGCCTCGGCCATGGATGTGTGTGATGTCGTTAGGTTAGTTAGGTTTAAGTAGTTCTAAGTTGTTGGGGACTGATGACCACAGATGTTAAGTCCCGTAGTGCTCAGAGCCATTTGAACCATTTTGAACTATTTCATAATTTCAAAAGTTTTTCATATGGCGCAACAAATGAAGTTCATTTTTTGCTTTCGTTTCTAGCAGAAAATTGGCAAAATAAGTACCAGGGCAATGCCGGTTTTTTCAGCGTATTAACATCATCTTTTTCTAATATATATGAATTTTAACTCTTATGATATAAGGGATTTGAAGCTACAGCCATTCCAAATTTGAAAGTATTGTAAAATGTACAACAATTTATTTCTTTAATATGTTCTACGGTTTTGTGCAATTCCAAGCAGACCTGCTAAATTTTAATAGTAGTATTCCCCCTGTGATGTAAGTGGTCGGAAAGGGGCGAGGGGAAGTGCTACCGTTACTGCAGATAATGTACAAGGACATTCCATTTCTTCTAAACGGTCATATGGATTGAAATTCCGATCTGTTCCATTTTTAAAACAGCCTATATGAAAGAAATTCCGACCAATCCTATTTTTTTATCGTTTTTGCGGGAAAGTAACTGATTCGTTCCGTATTTATAAACTGTCGGAGTGAACGAAGTTGTAAGGTGTTTTGAAGCAGTATATGTGAATGAGAGTTCCAACCGCATCAATTTAAACAGTGTGGATGAAGTCCTCAATTTTTTTAAATAGTCTGTGTTAATGGAATTACCAGCTGCTCCACTTTTCCAAATATTCTTTGTAAATGAAATTCAAACGTCGACAAGTTCTGTTTCTTCATATGGTCTGTGTGGTAGAAATTTAGATCCTTTCCGTTTCTTAAATTGTGTGTGAGAGTGTAATTCTAAACCACTTAGTTTTTTAAACTGTGTGAAAGGAATTCCGATCCATTCTGTATTTTCTTTTAAATGGTCTGTCTGAATGAAATTCCGAGCTCTACCGACATTTAGGTGGGCTGTGGGATTGAAACTCCCACCTATTCTATTTGTCTGAACAAGTTGTGTGATTGAAATTCCAGTCCACTTCATTTCTCTTAAACGGTCTGTCTGATTGAAATTTCCACTCGTTTATTTATTTATTTATTTTTTTAATCGGTCTGTGTGAATGATGACCCGATAATTTCCAATTTTTTAAACAGTGTGAATGAAACTCTGACCTTTATCGTTTTTAGGCTTCCGTACCTCTGTCGGTAAAAACAGTTGCTGCGTAAGATCACTTTTTGTCTGTCTCTTTCTCCGACTCAAGTAGTGTGTAGTATCAGTTTGAAATTTATGTCACATACTAAAACCTGCAGCTTCTTTACAGTGCAAAAATTACGTTATCTAAGTGCATGGGGGCTTAATTATTATGCAATAATTTTAGCAGCTGAATACCTGGTTGCGAAGTCTAGTAACCGGTTGGCCCTGAGTAGTATTAGTACGCAATCTGACTGCATAAAATAACAATAAAGAATGAAAGGAAATTTCCGTTAGCACAATTGATTAATTAAGTCCCCTGCAACTATAAAAGCTACAAAACAAAGAAGCACAAGTGTAACTGTTCTGTCTGTTGTAGTGTGATTCAACGTACATGTATCTGGCACGGTTCTTCCTCAATACGACAAGATATTTTAAACACCATTTACAATGAACTAATTGAAAAACCAGAAATACTATAACTGCACATGGAAACCAGAATTACAAGTCTAATACATGAACGTGAGCCAGATGCTTTGTTGACTGAAGCTGTGACCTAGAGGCATTGTCATTAAGGAAATGTGACATAATTTTTTTTTTACCTGCATATATATTGACGAAAAATACACTGTGATAATTGCAACATCTTCCATCTATACATTACACCAATCGAACAGCATCTACTGTCTCACCCAACAGAACAACAACTGCACGTGACGTCCTCTGAACTAGTACTGCTCTCGACATCCTCTGAAGAAGCACTGCCCACGGCAACCTCTGAACTACTACTGCTCCAGTGGAGGCGGCGGAATGATAATATTTGGCTCATTCTCTGGCGCTGTGACTCAGTGTAGCCACCTTTCATTATCTAAGGCAATTCAATAAAGAGATACGGCTATTTAATGACATTTTTCGATAATCAGAAATTCACTCTGCATGGCTTATAGTGTACGTAGGTTGTTTAGGTTTTCTTATTGGTAACGCCATGTAGCGCTCTGTATGAAAATCACTGGCTGTGCTGTGTGCAGTCTGTGGCTAGTTTGCATTGTTGTCTGACTTTTGAAGATTTTTTTCCATTGTGTCTAACTTTAGAAGATTCTGTTCCATTGTGTCTAACATTTGAAGATTTCGTTCCATTGTGTCTAACTTTTGTAGCCTTTGTCTCATTTGTTGCATTAACTGTAATAACAATGCAGTGGTGTCTGAAACATGTTCCTCAGTGCTGTTCGGCAGTGCATTTGAACCGGCAATGTTCGCATTGTGAAAAGCAGAAAATGTGTCTTGACTTATTTGAGAAAACGGTGAGGACGCAAAACCTGAATCTACAGTATTTGGAAGATTGTGCCCTGTCATTTCGGATTCTTGAGGTGAGCTGTTGCCGACCGATCGATCGATAATGCTTCCCTGTTCACTATTTGTTTCACTGTCTACGCCATTATTTGCCGCCCGCTCCATTTCCCTATACACAATTACCAAATTACTACTTTGAATGTCTGTTAACTCATTACACAGTGGTGCTTATAAGCTACGCTCGTCGTCACTATTATTTCTCAGTTTACTTTGGAGCCTAGTGTTACGTTTCTCACACGCCATAATTATCACGTATTTCACACGTTAACACACAAAAGCACAATTTGAAGAGCAAAATAAGAAAACACATTAACATATCACTGAAAATAATATCTACTTAATTGCAAGCGCAGCTGCGAAATACTTGGTGCAAATCTACATGCATGTCACAACTGTTTTACTGTACAACAATGAAAAACTACAACTACAAAGGAAATTCTCTATGATTACGCGCTAGCAATAAACAATAGCTACACTAATTACACAAACTACAAGAAAAAATCAGAAGATTCCAGTGAGATATCCTCGGCTAAGGGTCGACATATGAAACGTCCCCTTAGAACAATTATACATGATTGTGTTTAAACTGACACACAATATTTTTTGGCGCAACGCAATCTGACTTTCAAAAATCCCTACAAAAGAATGGCCTTGACTAATATTAACCTATACCTTTCACAAATCACTTACCTCACAAAAATCTTCGTTACTCGAACTACTGCAATACAGCTAGAGCCACTACTGCCAGCTAAATAAATGATTCAAACCACTGAAGGCACTAAGTACTGATAAGCATAGTTAGCAAATGAAAGATTTTAATAGAGAACAAACAATGTATTTACCTTAATAGTCATAATATATATATATATAGCAGTTCATGACATCCGTTCTTACAAATGTACTGTTTCTGATGCTGCCAAAAATCCGCCATCTCACTTCCCCACATCCACCACTGCTGGAGGCTCACCTCCAACTGCGCAACGCTACGCGCTGTTAACATCCAGCTGTCCAACACTACAATTGCAGACAACAATGCAAACTAGCCACAGACTGCACACAGCACAGCCAGTGATTTTCGTACAGAGCGCTACGTGGCGTTACCAATAAGAAAACCTAAACAACCTACTTTCAATAGGGCATATGCCGTTGAACTTGAATCATGTGATTTGACAAGTATAGGAAAAAAATCTGCAAACTGGTAATTTGTAATCATATAACACAAAATAGAATTTTTTTGCCATTTGTTGTCCATCTGTCTCTACGTTTGTCTGTTAAGACCCATTTCCTTGGGAATGAGTAAATGCATGAAGTTGAAATATATAAATAGTAAGGTATGCGGTGCCTTGACTGTGTAAAAATGTTAACATTCTACGTCAATGCAGTCAAAAGTACGGCGATGTACGTCACGTATTTTGACATTTACAAACTCACTCAGTAAAACCTATAGGTGAACTAATCACATACATGTTAGACCTGGCGATCTACCCGTGAAGTGTGCGCCCGGAAACCGAGAGGGTAAGGATCGTATCTCAGTTGGACCTCGTACCACCGATGTGAAGAATTGCTAGAAATAAGAAAAAAAAAAATGGTTCAAATGGTTCTGAGCACTATGGGAGTCAACTGCTGAGGTCAGTAGTCCCCTAGAACTTAGAACCAGTTAAACCTAACTAACCTAAGGACATCACAAACATCCATGCCCGAGACAGGATTCGAACCTGCGACCGTAGCGGTCTTGCGGTTCCAGACTGCAGCGCCTTTAACCGCACGGCCACTTCGGCCGGCGCTAGAAATAAGATTTTGTTCAGATTCCTCGTTAAACTGTAGGTCTCCTTTCACCGTTATGAAAACTGGATTAGATTAGGGACATGCAGGTAACCGATGTGGAGCACCAGCTCATCCAACCGCAGGTAATTATTACTGTCTATATATCTACATAGTTAAGTTTGTACGTAACCGTAGTTGCGAGAGCTATACTCAGCCGTTAAGCCTTTTAAACAGCGTGTGTGAATGAAATTTGAGATGTTACGTCTCTTAAACGTTCTGTGTGAGTGAAATTCTGAAGCGTTCCGTTTTTTTCTATATACACTCCTCGAAATGGAAAAAAGAACACATTGACACCGGTGTGTCAGACCCACCATACTTGCTCCGGACACTGCGAGAGGGCTGTACAAGCAATGATCACACGCACGGCACAGCGGACACACCAGGAACCGCGGTGTTGGCCGTCGAATGGCGCTAGCTGCGCAGCATTTGTGCACCACCGCCGTCAGTGTCAGCCAGTTTGCCGTGGCATACGGAGCTCCATCGCAGTCTTTAACACTGGTTGCATGCCGCGACGGCGTGGACGTGAACCGTATGTGCAGTTGACGGACTTTGAGCGACGGCGTATAGTGGGCATGCGGGAGGCCGGGTGGACGTACCGCCGAATTGCTCAACACGTGGGGCTTGAGGTCTCCACAGTACATCGATGTTGTCGCCAGTGGTCGGCGGAAGGTGCACGTGCCCGTCGACCTGGGACCGGACCGCAGCGACGCACGGATGCACGCCAAGACCGTAGGATCCTACGCAGTGCCGTAGGGGACCCCACCGCCACTTCCCAGCAAATTAGGGACACTGTTGCTCCTGGGGTATCGGCGAGGACCATTCGCAACCGTCTCCATGAAGCTGGGCTACGGTCCCGCACACCGTTAGGCCGTCTTCCGCTCACGCCCCAACATCGTGCAGCCCGCCTCCAGTGGTGTCGCGACAGGCGTGAATGGAGGGACGAATGGAGACGTGTCGTCTTCAGCGATGAGAGTCGCTTCTGCCTTGGTGCCAATGATGGTCGTATGCGTGTTTGGCGCCGTGCAGGTGAGCGCCACAATCAGGACTGCATACGACCGAGGCACACAGGGCCAACACCCGGCATCATGGTGTGGGGAGCGATCTCCTACACTGGCCGCACACCACTGGTGATCGTCGAGGGGACACTGAATAGTGCACGGTACATCCAAACCGTCATCGAACCCATCGTTCTACCATTCCTAGACCGGCAAGGGAACTTGCTGTTCCAACAGGACAATGCACGTCCGCATGTATCCCGTGCCACCCAACGTGCTCTAGAAGGTGTAAGTTAACTACCCTGGCCAGCAAGATCTCCGGATCTGTCCCCCATTGAGCATGTTTGGGACTGGATGAAGCGTCGTCTCACGCGGTCTGCACGTCCAGCACGAACGCTGGTCCAACTGAGGCGCCAGGTGGAAATGGCATGGCAAGCCGTTCCACAGCACTACATCCAGCATCTCTACGATCGTCTCCATGGGAGAATAGCAGCCTGCATTGCTGCGAAAGGTGGATATACACTGTACTAGTGCCGACATTGTGCATGCTCTGTTGCCTGTGTCTACGTGCCCGTGGTTCTGTCAGTGTGATAATGTGATGTATCTGACCCCAGGAATGTGTCAATAAAGTTTCCCCTTCCTGGGACAATGAATTCACGGTGTTCTTATTTCAATTTCCAGGAGTGTATATCATAAAGTGTGGAAGACCTGTATTGTTATCTCTGTTTGTACAACAAGTTTTGTGTGATGTTTAGTGTATAAGGAGACTCTGCACAAATGGACCATTAGAAAACTGTAAATACAAATTCGTCTAAATTTCGCCACCAACTTCACCAAAAGGATCGATATCCAACTAAAAAATCACGTGTTTCTTATATACAGCAGTAAAAGTCAACGAAATGAAGTAGACTCTCACACATTGAGAACATCAATATAAATGGCATAATACACACAAGAAACGCGCTTGAAAATGGGAATCATTTCCCGAAACGCGTTCTTGCGAAAAGTAAATGAAGAAAATCGTGACCGGTAGCAGGAGATTTATTTATAAACAAACTTACTATTTTCACAGTCGCAGGCTTTCAAAAACCATTTATAATGGATCAAATCAGAGCTCTGTGAATGAATTTCGGGTTGTTCCTTTTTCCTGTAAAAGGAATGAAATTCTGAGCGTTTCAGTTTTTTTTAAATAATCTGTATGGTTAAAATTTCGACTGAAACGATATTCTGACCTGTCCAATATATTCTGACCTGTCCAATATATTCTGACCTGTCCAATTTCTTAAATATGTGCACATGAAATAGTTATTTGTACCTTTCTTTAACGGTCTGTGTGAATGACGACGTTATAACATCGAGAGCTGTGTATGTACCAGGTGCCTGTAATTAAACTGGCAGTGTTCCATGTGCTGCAGTATTGGTTATATACATCTGGCGACGCTGAAAAATCACAGTACGTTCATTAATCGATACGTTCGCGGATTATGCTGAAAAAGTTAACAGTTCCACTCTCTGCCACTAGTTAAAAATATGGCACTATAAGCAGTCTGAATATGTTTTTGGTTAAGGAGATGGCGAGGAACGTGCAAACGCATAATAAAGGTGGTTGGTTCTGGCTCTTTTATCAGGACATGGTCACAAGTTGCAACATCAGGAGCGTCTCCCAACTCAGCAACACATGCCGCCGTGTGCTGTATTTCAGATTAGGAAGAATCCGGATGCATCCCTGATGGACATGCTCTTTCAGATTTTCACTCAACCATTTTTTTAAGGTGCAACCCCTCCACTCCCACACCGGCATGATGGCCAACACAAAAGGTCTTCTGCCATATCCGCATAAGGGTTAATTTTCTCTAAAGTGAGGTCTCGCAGAATATGGGTACTGCGATGTCTGCGTGCGTCTGGTTAAGCGAAACCATTAATACGCGCTGATCCGGAGATAGATAGGGTCGACAATAGATTGGGTCTCTTCCCAAAACCAGAAGTCACATGGGTTTATGTCCAGGGATCTGGAAGTCCAAACATCTTGAAACTGCCTACATATAATGCGGTCGTTACCGAAGGTTTCTCGAAACAAATCTTTTATCTCGTTAGCGACGTGAGGTGTCGTCCAATCTTGCATGAAAATAGTGGTGTGAACACAGTTGAGTTCGTCCAAAGATGGAATCACGTGTTGTACTAGGAGGTCCACTTAAAGCGGAGATGTCTGTATATCTGACAGGCCCGTGAGGTGTCACATACTCCAGCAAAATTGACCGAGATTGGAGGAACTTACGAAATTTCATCATTCAGTCGCATAAACAGCGTGCACTGGATGTTTCTGCACAAGACGTGGCGGAGTAGGAGCACATACGCGACAGTTCTGTGCATTCCGGGCACCAAGTAGAGTAAACTGTGCCTTATCCGTTCAAAGAATATACCCCGACCACATTTCATCCATTACCACGTGTGCCAAACAACGAAGCGTAAAATCACGGCTTTGTAATCTATCTTATGGCTTCATTTGGTGCACATTCTGGAACTTGTAGGTAAAACTACAAAATACTCCACAAAGTCTTTTGAAACGTTGACCAGGCGAGAGATAATTCCTGTGGACAGTTCGAGCACTGGCTGCAGAATTTGATGCGTTTGCTGCACGGTCGGCTGTAGCTATAACAACTTATCCTCTACTGCGGTGGGAATGGGCCGCCTCACTCCCCCTCCTTCACCTGCTATTTCTCCCGCTCCCTGTAATTTAGATTATTTATTACCATTGGGCTTCTTCGCAGCTCTTTATGTCAGCCACATTCCTGCAATTCAGCTGTGTATTGCTAAAAAAACAACTTAACCAGCACCGGAGTTTCTTTCTTCTAAGTAACCTTCACGTTACGTACTTAAAATCTCAAACTTCTTAATCCTTAAAACAGGACTCCGACGTCAAAACAGGAAACATTTCACATCCTGTGCACCTCAGTTCCATTGGACGAATGAATTGTCTATAATGTCATGCGTTGAAATCTCATTGAATTACAGGAAAAAAAAGGCACGCTAAACTTGACTCTGTGTTAGAAAATTTATTGAAACCCTTTTCTCAAAAGCTACAGATATTCATTCAAGAAAGACAGCTCTTCAAAAATAAGATATACCCAGACAAAGAAGTTGTTGAAAGGAACGAATATATGTTTACGAAAGTTGACTGTGTAGAACAAGAAGAAAAATAGAAGAAAATGAGGAGGAAAAAATATTGGAGCAGAGATGGTTGGGGCTACACTGTCAGCATTACTTTTTAGTAAACCAAGGTACTTATTGCGTTATACCTTATGAGGTTTTAACCGTCAGCAAGAGTGTAGATGATCTTTATTCTTTGGATACGACGTTTATAATTCACAATGTAACATAGCGGGAAACAAGAGGATTATATATTGCTTACAATTAAATCTCATAGAAAGAGTTACACAACACAATATATTCAAAATATTCATATTTTACATTATATTCATATAATAATATTCAAAATATTCTCAGGGCTATTAACGCTCATCAGAAAATATACCTCTGCTACAGACGAATGAATTCCAGCCCATGGATCCTTACGCCTGATGTAGATAAAATAGGCAGGTCAACATTGAGAGGTTGTAAAGGACTTCTTATGGGGTAGTAGACGATATTAAACTTGAATAAGATATCTTAATGTGACGGTGACGGCTAACTACCACCTACTACTGAATCAAAAGCGATATTGTAAATAACTTGTATTTGTTGTAAATTATCTCACGATAAAAATTAGATCATACTGAACAAATCTTGAAAAAAAAAAATTAAACAAATTGTACACTGTTCTTAGATATACTACACTGGTAAGATTGTCTCTCAACTCTTAATCTTAAGTTGATGCAAAGTTAGATTTAATTATGCCCCTGGATAAGCAAATGGTAAATGCGATCTGACTGCGTTTCTATAATCTCTTTTGTGTCTGAAATAATACGCACTTCGGACGCCACCACCACGAAACAAACCAAACAACATGCAAAAAGACAAATAACCAATAACGAATCGTAAGCAAAACTGCACGGATGCTCCGTGGATGGCAAGAACACGATCCAACAATTATTTCTGAACTTTCTGCCGCTGCTGCAAGTCTTACAGTACCGTCTACCAGCGTGCGTCTCCCTCGATATTGCTGGGGCTACGACTGAAGCTGCGAAGTCGCTGAATTAGGATAGGTCTCTCAAATATCTTGAGCAGAATGAACTACTCTGCTAATACCACAAGCCCTATATTTCCTCTAAATGGTATACAACGCTTTCAAGACTGGCTCAACAACCTTTAAGGTGCTGCCCAGTGTGACTGGTACTAACGTGCAAGACCGGTATGATAGCTCTGTGCACTGGTTGACTACGTTCAATGGTGACTGCCAGCCTATAAGGCGGAATCAACTGCAATTATACTAGTAGTCAATGCAATACCTATTGTGGACGCTGATGTCCTACTGTAGCTGCAGACTCTAGATCATACACAGCACACTATTCAGAATCTTCGTCCCTATCTCAGAGCTACCGAATTTTGCGACAGTCCGCTTTCACGGCACCAGACACTCTCTAATAGTGTTGGGCAGGATATCGCGTATCTGTTAGAAATCACAGTGATTGAGAAGTCACAGATATCACAATAACAACTTTACAAAATCTAACTGCAATTTCAGTCACAGTTAGCAGTCACAAGTGGCATTTCACATTCAACGCCGTGAGCTATCTGTTGGCCGAATTCCGTACTGCTTTCTGCGATTTCAGTGACAAGTCGCGGCTAGAAGTCGCAAGTAGCAACTAAAAAGCGCAGTTAGCAGTGCCATCTGTCGAGCAAAGTTCATACTACGCTATTCGCTACCTATCTAACTGCGATTTCTGTGACAAATCGCAACTAAGAGTCGCAAGTAGCAACTAAAAAGCGCAGTTAGCAGTGCCATCTGTCGAGCAAAATTCATACTACGCTATTCGCTACCGAGTCAAACTGCGATTTCTGTGACAAATCGCAACTAAGAGTCGCAAGTAGCAACTAAAAAGCGCAGTTAACATTCTTTTCCTAGTGCCATCTGTCGACCGACGTACATACTTCGTTATGAGAGCCTTGTACCTCACGAGATAGACGTGGTGTGTGTGCATAATGCATATGAAGGGCTTATTTCAATAGTGGTACAAGTCCATTTTTGTTCATTTTGAGATACAGAGTCGTAAAGTTAAATAAGCGCTATAAAATCTGCAGTTGAGATACCAGAAATATTCAAGCATATGGCTCCTTGCTAGAGATGAACCTTTATTTATGTTTGTTTGGATCATTAATTTGAGAAGCATTATAGACAGAAAAGTGGAGGTAATGGACTTGTACCACTATTGAAATAAGCCCTTCATATTATATGACGACATGCACATTCAAAATCAGTTATGGTTGGTTAAACACAGCTGTGACTCAGAATATATTATATTAATAAGAAGCCACATTGCCTTTTTCTCCTGAAAGTATCAAGTAACGTAACAAATGTGTTTGATTCTGCTTCCAATATGGCAGTTGTGGTTAATACTCCACATGCCTACAGGACTTTGCAATGTTAACACAGCAGAAATCAGATATCTGTATAAGAGTAGTGAAATGAAAATAGTATTATTGAATCATATGAATGCCTCACTTTTGTTCCAACACAGTTCCAGACTCGGGAGAAAAGTTTTACATCTGGTGCTCCACATGGCAACTTCACACACAAGAACTTTTTGCCAACACTACTACCACCTACATAAGTAAGCTTTTACTGTTACTTTCAAGTAATGCACTTAAGCTATTCCTGATTTAACTGGAAGATCTGTACTTTCATATCAACAGCCTGAAAATGCATATTGTAGACTTCGGTATATGTTACAGGTCAGTGTCACACCAAGATTGTGGAGAAAGGGGGGGGGGGGCGGCATGGTCACTCTCCAACAAGTGTTTACCAATAAATAAGTGACGGAAAATTACGGGTATAGGGCGGCTTAACATGTGGAAAATGAGATTTTCATTATTCACTCACTGTATTTAACATTTATTATTTCTTTAAAATCGCGCAACAACTTCAATAAATCACAGGTTAATCACTCATCTGCACACTTATTTCACAATTGTGTCACTTTTAAACTGCAAATCCTCTAAGAGCTGTCTTGAATCTTCACGAGTCTCCTTCAACAGCCTTGATGTGGATAGATACGTAGAGCAACCAATAATCAGAGTCAGAACTGTGTCTGCAAAATCACAAGGATTGTTAAACAATTTTTGCTGTCACTAATTACAAGAAATATAATTGACAGAGTAGATTGCTAATATTTGCTGTGATGAAAGCCACTCAATGGGGTATATTTCACATTTCCAAGAACGATCACACTGAAGTAATTATGTTCATCAAAACACTTAGAAACTAACCTCTCATCTGACGAAAACGGTCTAAAGACGCAGTGGCAATTTCTCTAGATCTGTTGACAATGATATTTTGAGTTATCACTTTACTGAGTGACTGAAATGTAGTTCGGGTACCTGTGAACATCACAATATGTTAGAATTCATTTTCTAAGCACGAACTATTACGGTACTGTGTGGCTACTTACATATTAATTACACTATTAATATTTTCACAGTTGTTTCTTTAATACAATATTAAAGCCAACGGAACTACAAACGTAAAACATACTTACCAATGACAGGTTTGTTGAGATGAAATTTTCTGTGTGGACAGATGTAACTTTTTCATACGATGGTAAGTCGCAGAAATCGCAGGAGTCACAGAAGTAGCAGAAGTCACAGAAATCGCAGAAGTAGCAGATGTCACGGAAATCGCAGAAGTCGCAGAAATAGCAGAAGTCACAGAAGTAGCAGAAGTCGCAGAAAGAGCAGTGGCGGAGGGATTCACGACCTAGGTTCCTTAACTGGGACTCTTAACTGCGACAAATCACAGTTAAGAATAACAGATACTGAAAAGTAGCATTTACAGAAATCACTGATATCGGAAAATCGCAGTTTAGCCCATCACTACTCTCTAACCTGTCGCTCTCTGCACGATGCTCTTTCGACCGTCTTGCCGCCAAACTCTAATCAGCCAATCCCGACGCTGCAAAGGCCTCCCACATCTCCTTCGCGGAGTGATACAATTTCTCCACCTATCCAAAAATATCTCTGTCCCAAACAGCGGGCGTTGACCCTCAGCGTTTCCCGCATCTTCTTATGAACTGCCCAACCAGAGCTCAGCCCATTTGCCGCTAAAACAGCGCGCGACCGGGCAGCGCCAGCGCGTACGTTGGACGCTCTCTATCTGCTCGACATTTCCCCTCTCTCTCTCACCTGGCACCCGGCGGCGTTCCTTTTGATGCTTGCAGGTGAGCGGCCGCATCCCCTGGGACCCCCGGCCCCTGCACAATGCTCTTCCGGCGCTGACCGGCCTTCGCCTCCCCGCCTCCACAGGCAAATCCACTTTGCTTACACCTACAGCATGCAACTAAATGTTATCATTACCAAAGCCCGTATTATTTCAGACATGTGTCTAATCATCACATATCTCTCTTTCTAATCCACCTAATAAGACTAATTAACCTTTATATGGGTTTATTTACTCCAAATACGCAGAATAATCTGCGAAATGAATGTCACAAATGAAAGCCACCTTTCAAGGTGATGACATACATATTGTCATGGGAGAGAACGCGATTTCATGCCTTAATCTTGTTGTGCCTAAGATTGGATACAATAAATATGCCCAGGTTTTATCAGAGGACAAGATACAATTCAAGGAATATCCATTTCGACATTCCATCAGACCCGTGTTTGCTCAGGTTGATACAAAAAACGGCTATTCTAAAAGGAAAATAAGAAGGACAAGAAGTAAAGAAAAAGAAGACAGGAATAAGAGGAAGATGAAGATGAAGAAGGAAAAGACAGTAAATCAGAAGGAAACAGCATATTTACTAAAGCAGATGGTGGAGGTATTGGGGAAGAAGAAGAGTACACGTAGGCTAATAATGATGAAGTAGAAGAGGAGTAAACATTATTACGCTAAAGAAACTGATGTTCACAACTGGAAGACAGTATCCAACGACTCAAAACATATACTGACTATTTTCAAACAACTTACGGGAACTCTGAAAGATTATATTTACAGCGAACGCCGATGTTGCGGGGGGAGTACACCCCTCCAGTTTCAAACAATTTACGGGAACGCTGCCAGATTATATTTACAGTGAACGCCGATGTTTCGGCGGGAGTACACCCCTCCTGTTTCACGGTACAAACTGCAAAATTGGAGTGCTTTTGGGTTCTGCTCTGCATGAGTTTGATTTGTGTAAGGCGGGTGTATATCGCATTCTTTTAGCTGTGGCATGTCATACATTGGTCTCACTATCAGGACCGTGGAGGACCGATGTACTGAGCATAAACGACACACACGATTACAGCAGCCAAGTAGATCTGCCATTGCCGAACATTGTTTAGACACTGGTCATCCTGTGTTATTGAACAATACCGAGATGTTGGCATGCACGTCCAGCTATCGGGACAACGTTATTAAAGAAGCTGTTGAGATTAAATTAGCGAGCAACCTTGTAAATAGGGATGTAGGTCTTAAATTTGCTTGTAGATCACCTGTACGTTACAGTTTGTGCTTTGACAACGGCGGAGTGTACTCCAGCCGAAATATAGGCGGTCGCTGTAAATACTGGCAGAATTCCTGTAAGTTGTTTGAAAACTGTATAAGCCAGGAGAAACTCTGGTCTCACTATATTGACTATTCCAACTGGTATAAGCCGGATGAATTGGTAGAGCAGGTTAATCGCTACGGTAGGGCATAATTCACGAGACCATTACATATCTTCTGAAAATGAATTTGCCGGCCGAAGTGGCCGTGCGGTTAAAGGCGCTGCAGTCTGGAACCGCAAGACCGCTACGGTCGCAGGTTCGAACCCTGCCTCGGGCATGGCTGTTTGTGCTGTCCTTAGTTAGGTTTAACTAGTTCTAAGATCTAGGGGACTAATGACCTCAGCAGTTGAGTCCCATAGTGCTCAGAGCCATTTGAACCATTTGAAAATGAATTTCGATAAGCAGTGATTGTTGCTTGACGATTATAGTACCACTCTGAAATAATAAACTGAAACAGTTTGTTGCAAAATGGGAAACTGCATATAACAACGTTCGGTCAGTTGAAAGGCATTCACAAAAGGTGCATTCCTCAGACTCAAAAATTCGGAAACAGAACTTGTAATTATTAGGTATGATTTTGTTTAGCAAACAGCACACTTTGGAAACAGACAGTCAGAGATTGCATTCCATTTGAAAGAAGAGTTGAATGTAGAAGCAGAATTATATTGCCAATATTTCAGACTGGTCATCACAGAAGGTGAGAGCTTAGCAGATGCACATGTGTTAATGTAACGATCTGTATCTGCCATAGACGGCATTCTAACATGTGTTGAAGATGAATAACTGTGTATATTAAATTTTTTTTATTCAACTGTCTTACAACATAAGGTATGAAATGATTTGTGCTACAATACAAAGATTACTAATTTTAGTGTATGTATGGAAAGTAAATAGAAAAACTTTAAATTTATTTTATTATGTGAATAAAAATTTTATAACAACATTTGCATGTGGAGTATTTTTTTCCCTTCATTCCCTGTGTGATGTATTATAAAGTTAATGCCTCACTCAAGCAAGCATTGAAGTCTATGACACATAAACATTTTTAATAGAGTATAAAAGAGAAATTTTTGCGCGAAGCAGGATCATAGCTAGTTACACATGTTTGGTAAATAATTCAGATATGCGTGAGAGCAGGTATAGTATTTGACATAAACATTTCTCTTGATGTATAAAACACAGAGAGAGAGAGAGAGAGAGAGATGTATAAAATATAGTGATGAGGCGGAATTTTTGATGCTTACGTATTTTTGACATTAGAAATACTGCTAGAGTGAACACTATGAACACAATTCAAAAGGCGAGAGAGCGTATGTGAGCCCCCTCCCCCCTTTCCCTCTCGGTCTTTCTCTCTCTCTCTCTCTCTCTCTCTCTCTCTCTCTCTGTGTGTGTGTGTGTGTGTGTGTGTGTGAGCTTAAGTGACGTGATTGTCTGTTTCATTTTGAATAGTGGCCAAAAAACTTTAAAAAGTATACCAATAGTGCCAATTTTAAAAAAGTATCCCAGTAGTGCCATTTTGCAGTTTTTAAGTTTTCCACAAATGCCATCATACAGTTGTTATAAATTGTCTCGACAACACCTTCTAGCGGTTTTAAATGTCCCTTACACCATCAATTAGCATTTTATAAAGTTCTCACCCTCCACCTTCTTGATGACATCATTTGTTTAAGGTAAATGGTTACATCAAGCGTGTGCCTGATAAACACCTGATTATATTTTTTCTAAAACTGACTTAGTGAGACTGTGGCTGTGTACGATTAATGTAGGTTGATTCTTACAGAGAAGATAATAGCAACCAGCAACTATAAATACTGCTATTTATTTAAGTATTTAATTAAGTAAATAATTAATACTGCAATTTATTTAAGTAAATAGCAGTATTAATAGTGGCTGGTTGCTGTTATCTTCTTTGTAAGAATCAACCTACTTTAACACCTGGTGATCTTCAGCAGTCGCTTGAACATCAGAGTGGGTCAAAGGCGCTATAGATGCATTACTTACTGTCGCTGTGGTATCAGTGTTATCACCTCAGGAATAGGCCTAGTGTCTTGCCATGTTCTCTGTGTTTTACATTAAATGTATTCAGCACTGTAGAAGTTTCTCGCAACTGACGCTGTGCTATTTGTGTCATCTGCAGTGCTCCACCATGAAGCTCAGGCTATTGCTGCTACCACTGCTGGTCCACGTGTGCTCATGTGCGAGAATCCTGGGCATCAACCCGACGCCCTCTATCAGTCACCAGCTGTCCTTCCTCATCATCATGCGAGCTCTTGCTGAAAAGGGACATCAGGTCACCATCATCACCGCTAATCCTATGAAGGTAACTAAATCTTCCTTCCACTGAACAGTAGTCGAAAAACACAGCCTGCCAGAGATTTAAGACAGCCTACCCAATCTAGCAGATAATTCGTCAGTCTTTAGCATTTATTTATTTTATTTCTGTTAGAGACTGAAAATTTATGCCGTCATGCGAGGATTGCTCAGAAAGTAAAGCACCGCAATTTTTTCTCAGCCGAAAAGAATACCACGAATGCGAAACGTTACGTTTGCTTTATTTGAAGTCTCCTGAGTGAGCGCGCCAAGTTTCCACCACTTCCGACAGATAGCGTAACTGCAGGACAGTTTCAAAATGACGCCTGTTGGTGCTGTACGTTACAAGCAACGTTCCGTCATATAATTTCACACTGCAGTGGAAGAAACTGTGGGGAATATTCACAAACGCCTGTGTAGAGCCTATGAAGCATCTGCTGTCGACAGAAGTACAGTTAGTCGCTGGGAACGGCGGGTAAGGTCATCAGAATGCGGTTAGGCGGAGCTCCACGATTTGCAACGGTCGGGGAGACCATTAACGGCTGTCACACCTGATATGTTGGAGCGAGCTGATTTTGTCATTCGCGAGGACAGACACATTCGTGGAACACATTTTAAGGATGACGAGGAAGCGATTTACACAGTGAAGCACAAGACAAGGACTGGTACCGACAGGGAATACAAGCGAATGTTCCGCCCTTGGAGGAATACCATAGAACGGGATGGAGAGTACGTGCAAAAATAGTGTGCGTAATAAAACACCATTCTTTCGTATGTGTAATTCTCGTTATGTTCGATAAAGAATTCTTGAAGAAAAAAACTGAGGTGGATTACTTTCTGGACAACTCTCGTAATTAAAATTTACAGCAGATTGCATATCTCCTGGTTCAGAATGTCAACAAACTTGTTTACATGCATGTCATATGAAGACTTTCCTGATATGATTTTTCATGCCGACAGTCCGGAAGTTTTGGGTGATATTCACTGGTTTCTGCTAGTTTCATCGAAGTAATCTTTAAGAAAAAATATCCATCTTCAATCCCAGAAGACATTGGAAGTTTACTCTGTGAAACTGAGCCCCCCCGTCCCTCCTATACATTGTAGAATAAGAAAGATGACTCAGGTGTGTGGCCAAAGAATGAGCGAAAGTGGCTTGTTTCATTACATACGCAGCTGGCTACTGAAATAAAACACATGCCTGAATCAAATTATCCATTGTATCCTACATATATCGGTGACGATATTTAACGATAGTTATGGAGCCTTAAGTCACTCAGTCTAAATACAATTTTATTTCATATACAGCAAATTTATGGGCCCCGATCAGTCTCTCTCTCACTCCAATACCCCTGCCCCTGCCTAGGCATTTGTCTGTTTCTTTCATCTTGATCATTTTAAGAATATTGTAGTTATTTAGTTACATGACACTCAAATGTTTGAGACTACTTCGGACATCCATCTTTTGTACTCGACCGCCTATAACGGAGTTAGTTTGCCATGTACTGCTAAACGTATCACTCCACAATTATCCAAATGTTCACAGCTGACGAATGTTCACAGTTAACTACACAAAACTGTTTCCCATGAATATTCAGTTACTGTCATGACTCCTAAACATCTTCTTCTATCAGTTTGTATTAAATAATCAAAGTTAATCTTTTGTATGCACTTTCAGGCAGCAGTCCGAGTGTCATTCTTGGCCGTTTGCCACTGACTGACTCACTCCAACGAGAAACTGTAGCGGCAAGGATCTTTCAGCTTTTCAGCGATACAGTAGACAACGGCACTGAGCCTCTACACTTCATCTTCAGTAAGGGTATCGATAATGATAGATATATCTGACTTCCTTAAAACTGAAGTAAAAACAGTCTTGGCCATAGTAAAATAATTCTTTGCAATGGTAACATTTCGGTGAGAATGTGACGATCTTGAAACCGTTTATATTGAAATATACACACCAAATGGCTGTAGAGGGAAGTCAGTTAATAGTATCAACGTGTAAAATGTATAACATATGAACACACCCGCCTCGTTAGCCGAGAGCGCTAATGTGCTCCTTCCTGGACTCGGGTAGGCACGCTGGTTCCAGATCAAATGCGCCCGGTGGATTAACGACATAGGCAGGTGTGCAGGCCATCCTCGATGTGGTTTTTGGGAGGTTTTCCACAACCCACTAGGTGAATGCCGCGCTGGTCTCCTCTTTCCGCCTCGGTTAAGCGATTCACAGGCATATGAAACACGTTCGCACCCTTTCATGGTTTACCCTAGACGCAGACACCTGAGGTACATTGATTCCATCCTGGAGGATATGGGATGGTGGCAGGAAGGGCATCCGGCCACCCCTTTAAATTAACCAAGCGAACTGCGATTGTAACAATGCCGACCCTTCGAAAACTGTGGGACAAGGCACAAGCAAAACAAACAATGTATATATATAAAGGGTGAGTCAGGGGGAAAGGTACATACTTTGAGACGCGGTAGTAATAGTGATTCTGAATTTTAAGGACATATGCCCTGTTGCGAATGGTTTCCGAGGTAGAACACGTTTAATATCACTTTTTCTTTAATAACTAGAAAAACGCACACTCCAACAAAAACGTGTCCCATTTCACAATTGAACTAAATTAAATTTGCTAGAAAAAAGGTCCTGTTTATTTATTGTCTAGGGCTAACAGTTAGCCCCGAGGGATCGTGGGAATATTGAAAATCATCTCGCTCGACGCGCGTGATCTGTAGCTTAGGTACTTTTTGCAGGCCAATCTTGGCTAGTTTTTCCACTTGAAAGACCACAAGTGTCCTGTATCAAAATGTTCGTCTCAACCTCCTCTATATTACTGTGGTACGTTGTAAATAATGACAATGAATAATACAGAAAATAAATAGAAATGTACATTAAAAATGTTCTATCTTGGAAACCATTTGGAAAAGAGCATATGTCCACATCAAGTTTATTGTTCAGAATCAGTAATGCTATCACCCGTCAAAACACGTACCATTCGTCCTGATTCACCCCAAATATCCGCGGTGGTGAACGGTGACGGTGGAAGGAGCATGCTTTGTGGCTCCATGAACGTCACTTGCTGTGGAGAACAACGGAGTTTCTGCTTAAGTGCACGACAGTCCACCCACCGAATACAGCATTACCTTAGCAATAGCCAATCAGGCATAGAGAACGTGAAACTGTTATTACGATAAGGCACATATAGAATAGTTGCACAAAGATAATAACAAACTAAGAAATAGGTACACTTCATGTAATAACTACTATAGAGAGAATTTCATCAAAACTTGATAAAAATATATATACAGAGGAGATAAACAATAGTAATCGGCTGTAGTGATACTGATAGCGGTCTGTGGGGATTTACCGGAAACTCGTAGATTGTGTGCCAGTAAAGATAGAGTTTATCCCTTTTATCCCTTTCTGTGACCATGATGGATATTATCGCTCATAGCCAGCTCAGTATCACTGGTTTCGTCGGATGTATCCGCCTGCTGTCCTCTGTGGCTTGTGTCTTACGAGAATTATAAGTCTGTGGCCAGCAAGTGTTATGATCCCGTTAGATAATGCTTCATCCGCTAAAGGGTATCTCTCATCAGCAAATATCATGTAATTTATTAATTGTATGAAAGCTGTTGTGGATATAATATATGGAACCTTATCGTTAATACTGATATGGACACGTACTATGGCTGTATGTCCTGAAAAGACAGTGAGTCTTGAATAATTTTCGAGTTTTCTCGTGAACTTGACGGAAACGGATGCTGTGTTTAGCTCGACAGATTGTAGCAACACCGACTTTCCTGGCACAACGCGGTAAACCACAAAGGACTTCCGTGACTTTACGAAAAATAAGAAATTGGGGAACTAGCACTACCTAAAGGCGTACAGAAAGAACCAGATCGAGTTGAAATGGAAGGAAAAGAGTATAAAGGCACATTTGCATGCCGTGCGTGAATTTCCTCGGAAACGCGAAATCTTAATTAAACATTTAATCTCTGACAAATAAATAAAGCCAATGGCTCAGAACTGCAGCGCTATGCCGCTGATAAAACAAAATACAATTACGACACTCTTATGTTTCATTAAGAAGAAGTAGGTCTTGTAGAATAGCTGAGGCGGGAAGCACGTATATTTTATTAAATGGTACATCGCTATATTTGATGTTATATAAGAACACTGTGAGTTGCAATCTCACTAGGCACTCGACCCTGTACAGATTCTATATGTATGAAAGTAAGTTGAATTATTTAACTGTAGGCTTATTCGTTGGATATTTCTGATTTAACTGTGTAAACTTTTTTATGTTTAGTAGACAGTCACCTCTGTACGACGTATTGACATGGCTGGCAAATTATTCTACTATTGAGATTTTGAGTCTGCACCTACCGCAGCAGTCTTTGGAAACGATTTAAATACGAAGTCCGAGTATTTGAGCCTTATTTCACGGTCAACTACGAATAGCATTGCATTTACGAAAAAGCCATTGTCAAGCGTCTGATACCAAATAATTAAACGTCCACGTTCCAGATAAGCAAATATTAATTACAACCAATCACTATCATACATATACAATAACTAATATTATATTTTATTTATTTATTTATTTATTTATTTTATAAGAGTGATGTCATGATGGACAATACCATCAGTGACGATACGTTTCAAGAAGTAAATCCAAAGAATGGTATCGTGAGAAAGCAAGTGTAGTCACGGATTACAACAAGAACATGAGAGGTGTAGACGAGAGCGATTCCTAGTTGCAAAGCTGTCAGATAACCAGTACCATACTGGCAAAATATTATCGGATGGTTTTTTGACATTTACTCCACGGTTCACGTCGGAATACAGACGTCCTGTACAAAAACATGGTGGCGAATAAGAGAGACTGACATTCATAATTAGTCGTCTCGGAGAACAGTTGATCACATCGTCTCCATCACAGGGATATTAGTTCGAAGAGCAGCTACTACATCAAACGCGACTTGCCTTATACCAAGGCATTTTCCAAAACTTTTTCCAATAACAACGGAAAAAGTTCCCACAACTGGCAGTAGAGTATGCACGAGAAGGCGTGAATTTGTCCTGTGGAGCAACATGTTTAAAGCATTTTATCATAGAAAACGACCAGGATTTATGTGAATGTAAAATTTCATTCTCTCCTTTAATAGATCCTATTCCTTCTAAATTCAGTTCACAGAAAGAAATGCTTAAATCAAAAGGCAACGCACGTGACGCGTCTGCGCCAGCCCTAAGGGGTTAAACGACATAAATGATCCCTAAGCATACGGCGTGGACGTAACGATATGCGCCATCCAGCGGAAGAGAATTTCAGAGCTGTTACGGCGACTGGATTTAAAAAAAAAAAGTACTGGCATGAGGGCAGGCATGTAGAAATGCATGTCAAATATTTTAGACTGCTTCTAGAACTCAGTGCAAGTGAAAATACTGCCAAAGACAACTGTAGCAATGTATATCACGTCCCACAGATAAATGTGACTAATTTATCAACAAGATAATAAGTAAAATAGGCGTAGGAAAATAATAGGTTACATCATTGTAACACTGCCATACAAAACATCAAGGACCCATCATGGTACTCTCTAATATGAAATAAAAGGGATAAGCATTCCAAATTTAATAGATGGTATGAACATAGTTCTCTGCAGTCATTAGTATTCCTTTTTTGCTATTAAGACTATTTTTCATCCAATTTTAAAGTATTTTACCTAGACCACTCATTTTTTCGCTGGAGAAATTACGTACCTGACTTCAGCAAGCACAGTGCAGGACCACTGAACGCCACCTACTGCTTTGACTGCTGTTTCGTCTTCGACGTCACATCCTTGCCTCACCCTTCAGCCACAGCAACACATCATCACCCAGAAAGAGATGCATTCTTTCTAGATGCTAGAGTGAGGTGGCGCTATGGATGAGACACCGAGCTCCTATGTGGAAGGACGATGGTTCACACCACCATGTGGCGTTGCGGTTTCTTTAACTTACTCAAAACGCCTAAGGCGAATGCTTGGAAGTTTGCTTTGAAAACGCACTGCTGATGTCCTTCCCCATCTTTCACCAGTCCAAGCATTCAGTCCTTCCTAACAACGACGACGTCATAGGACATTAAAGCTCAGTACTCCTACTTTCCAAAGACCTAGAATATAGCTGTATTATATTGTTAAGTTTACCTGTTTTTCATTCGTATTTACAGTTTTGAGAAATATATCATGAAGATCGTCGTCTAAAGTACTCAATGTTCCATATCTGAGACGTTTTCTTTCTGTGACTTACTTCTTAACAATTGAACACGAAAGAACACCGACTTCATAAGCTTACATGAATTTTGGATGAATTTCAGCGGACAGCTTATCGTCTGCAATAAAGAAATCCATCCCTCAACGGAATTCCAATGTACCGCAAAATATACATAACATGAATCCATCATAAATCCGTTGAAGCAATTCTACTGTTCTGCATATCAAGCTGATACATATCTTGCTTATTCCACAACCTGTACTAATAAAATACTAATATATTTTAAACGATAGCATTCCCACCTCTGTGTCTACATAATAAAATTTCACATAGTGCTCGTGCATATTTGAATCCGTGTCACATGCTATAGTTCTGAACAGGCTGTTTAAGTCACTAGTGAATTGCTAATGGATTGCCCCAAATCTGCAACAAATAATTTCATCAGTACATAAAATTTTATCGTGTCCCTTACGCTTTTACTTCCCGTCATTGTTCATTGTACCGTTAACATACAATATAAATCTAAGAGGAAAACGTCAGATATAATACAACATGACACAGACAACATTGAATAGTGTATCTGCGAACTTCATGCACAGAGTGTAGTGGAGCTCCTAGTACCTTATGAATGTACTATAGGGTGCATCAAATGGTTCAAATGGCTCTGAGCACTATGGGACTCAACTGCTGAGGTCATTAGTCCCCTAGAACTTAGAACTAGTTAAACCTTACTAACCTAAGGGCATCACAAACATCCATGCCCGAGGCAGGATTCGAACCTGCGACCGTAGCGGTCTTGCGGTTCCAGACTGCAGCGCCTTTAACCGCACGGCCACTTCGGCCGGCTAGGGTGCATCACTTGGTAGCCCGACGTTATGTAAGATTTCATATACTGGTTCTATTTCCAACATTCAGGTGGGGCCGTTGTCTTTCGGACTGCTTTTATGGAACGTAATTCGTGTGTTGATGGAATTCTTGTCGAGGATTCAATATGTTGCTCTCTGTGATCGGTGATATTTATTTCACTCCTTATTTTTTTAAGCATATAAGAATCGGTCCTTTTTTCACGTTATTTTGTTTTTCTTATCAGAGTCAGTATTTTTTCTGACGTCGTTTTCGTAGCTTCTGTTGTACTTGTAAATCCTGCCGCTACACTGAAGCATTTTCACATTCCTTCTCAGGTTACGGCTTCATGGCTTACGTTTTAGGTCTCAAGTCACAATATTTTAGCTCAGTTTTAGATATTTAATTCAACCGACATGAATGTCCACAGGCAGAATGATTATTCATAAACAACACTGAGGTACTGCCCTCAGTTGGTGTAGGTTTGAAGGCTTAAGGAAGACACTGCCATGCTACAGTTCATGGTATTTACCACAATCTACAACGGCTCTGATTGGAACACTACCATGCCATTGCGTTGTGTTCATTTTATTCATAGCAGCGGTATTGTCGAAAGGAGACTAGTGTTGAGCTTTACGAGAATCAAGTGGTTCAAGGAATATGAAACGTGTTTGTGTTTTATAAGATAATTGACATAGAGGTTGTGAGTAGCCATTACTGCTATTAGGGAACTACGAAACCTATTTGCATCTATGAATCTTCTATGTAAGTTTTTATCATAACTTAATCTAATTTTTATTGGGTATGCAAACCATTCACGATGGCGCGAAGGAAATAACGAAACACTTTCTGTGAACATCGAGATGACAAAGAAGAAGTGGTCTTCCCTCATATAGCAGCAGCTGTAATCTAGATTCACAGTATGCGGCTTTAAATAGCATTAGTATGAAGTACATTAATTTAGTAGTTGTCTTCGAAATAACAATCTCGTCTTAATATCTTTCTTTAAAGAAGGTTATGTACTGTTTTTTGTTGCAGGATCCTCCACCAAACGTGACTCAAATAGATATGTCATTTATGTACGAAAAATGGAAGAAAGACATAAACTTCTACCAAATGTCTCAACTGTCTAGACATGAAATGATGGAAATGATTATAAAAATTGGTAAGACTGATTGTGACGCACAGCTCAAAACTCCAATTATAAAAGAGCTTCAGTAAGTAATATGATCTTTTTTTACACTAGTACTCTACTGCTGATAGTATTAACGTAACATAATGCATTTAACATTTACTCATCCTTAAAACGCGATCGTTAAATGCTTATGGATAACAAAAGCGTGATGATTTTTTGAAGTTTTCGGGTTGACTGTCGCCGCACATAACATTTGCAATCGTGAAAGGTTGTGTCTTTTTCCGAGGTATCATTAGAGTTCTGAAATTTATTTGCCAATGGGGTTCAAAAAAGTTGCTGTTAGTTTCACATTAGTGGCGCAGCCTGAGAAAGCAACCTGTTTCCTTTAATGGCTTATAGTTTTCCTAGTCACATCGGAGTACTTTCTGCAATACACAGTGGGTGGCTTTGCTGTTCTCCACTTCTTCTTGCTCTGTACCAGTATTCTGTTCTGTTTAACTTGTATCATCCTACATCAGCCGCAAACTCTGTTGCAGAGGCAACAAAAGTGAAATACAGTAACTCTAACCCCATGCTGACACAAAATGATTACTTCGTTTGTACATTATTTGCTGCGCGCATGCCACAAAAGATAGAAAATTTAACACACGTCCATTTTATCACTGTAGTTGCCTTCTTCGGTTTACTTATTTACTACTCAATTCACTTTCATTTACAATCGTGCTGTATCAGCACTGGCACGACACTTTTTACCTAAATGTCAGTGAATTTCTCCTAACACTAGCATACTTGAAATGAGAACATTCCCTTTATATATGCCAAACCCTTTCCAACATCTCTCCTTCCCCAGTTCTCATTTTGTATGTACACTCTCACTTTTGTATTACTCTTAAGTTTGACGTACCTCTCCACCCTAATTTATCCTCTAATAGGCTCTCCACGTCCACAGAACTGTAGAAACCTACTTCATTTGAACTTTCTTCCTGCCGTGAAGCCTATGCCTCCCTCTAAACACTTTCTCTCATTATCAGACTGGAGGTCCATTTAATTCCCCAGGATGCTTCGCGTCAACTGACTCTTTCTTTTAGTCAAGTTGTGACATGAATTACTTTTTTCCTCCTTATTCGATTTCTGGCATACCTATCTAATCGTCAGCAATCCTTCGAAGCACAGCATTTCAAAGGCTCCCTTTCTATTTGAAGTGTTTATTGTCCACATTTCACATCCGTACAAGGCTACACTGCTGAGAACTATTCTCACCTTTAGGAACGAGTTACTGATACATATATTGCTGACTGATTGTATCAAATTTCGGTTACTGTGATTGAGAATGAAATGCCCTCTCTGTTCTATCCACGATCAATTATTTCCATGACTAAACAACAAAACTCGTTTACTGTATTTAGTTCATCACCCTTGACTGATTACACTGGTTTTATTTTTGTTAATGTTAATCTTATAAACCCATTCCCTTCAACTTCTATTCGATGGCGTTTGCGGTTCTGACAGATTCGCAGTATCATCGGTAAGCCTCAAACTTCTAATATTCTCTCAGTGAAGATTATTTGGTTTTCTTTCAACGTGTGTTCATTATATACAGTGAATATTGTTAGCGTTGGGCCCCAATATAGTCTCATTCCCTTCACAACTGCTCTTTCCGTTTCATGTCCTTCGATTAGATGTAACTACAGCCTGGTTTCATAAGAGTTGTAGATGACATTTCGCGTCTGCATTTCATTTCTGCTACCTTCGGAGTCTGCCATGTCCTATTCCTGTGTCTTTTGCCTCTTCAACAAATTTAGAATATGTTAAAATGGTTTCAGTTACGTGTACCTTCCACATATCACCTAGATGCTAACCGTTACAACTCCGCCATGCCATGTAACTGTTTGTCGCTTCCATTCAAAACACACCGTTAACTGTAAAAAATTCTGTGTCGTAATCACTTTTCCTCGATGACTGGTAATCACTGTCGTCCTGCCTCCCACACGATGCAAAGGCATGCAAGTGCAGATACCTTTCCCATTCAGGCATGTATCGCCATGTTGTACCTACCCATTATCCTTCCAAATACGTTCACCATATTTAGTGGGTGCCAGCACAGAATGTTTTGTAGTACCTATCACTCGAAACGTAGGGACTCATCCCTTAATAATAGAAGCAATCTGATACAACTAGACTAATAATTTTATCAAGAATTTTTGGTCAAACAATTTCAAGTCATGCGAAAAATGCACCTTTTCTATGAAAGAGCGTGCTACAAAGACTGATTCTGACATGGAAAAAAGAGGATGCTAGATCAAAACAACAGTCAGTGAAAGGGTGGGAGATGAAAATTCACAAACCGAAGCGGAGTCTGTATTACGATCATCTCCACATTGTCGACATTGTACGAGGGCTGTTCAACTAAGAATCATCATAATTTTTTTTGACAACAAATCTTTTTCATCCTCATAATTCTGATGGTCCTTTTCATAGTAGTCTCCCACGAATGCGATGCCCTTGTCCCAGCGTTTCTGCCAGTCTTCAAATACATGTTAGAAATCATTTTCTGAAAGGTCCATCAAAATCCTCTCCGTAGCCTTCACCACTGCTTCTCATGATTGATAATGCCTCCCAAAAGACCGTTTCTACATGTTAGGGAACAGAAAAAAGTCACATGGGACTAAATCCGGACTATAGGGAGGGTGAGGGATGCACTTCACGTTGATTTTTGCAAGATACTCAGTAACAACACTGGAAATATGCTGCCGCATATTATCGTGGTGAAGCATCCAGCCTGCTTTACGGAAATGTGGCCTCTTGCACCTGATATGGACTTTCAATGTTTTCAGGACATCCCTGTAATATTGTCCAGATGCCGATGTGAGTCTAGGTACAACATGGTTATAAATCATTCCATGAATATCAAAGAATGAGATGACCATAACTTTCCCCGCAGAAGCAAGCACTTTTGCTCTTGGAGGTTGGTGATGAAGGAGATTTCCACACCGAGCTTTGCTATTTGCTCTCTGGATCAAAATGATGTAGCCAAGTTTCATCAGCAGTGATTAAATTTGAAAGAAACTCCGGATCTTCCTATCACATCAACTGCAACTGCATGCAGACCTGCACGCGGATGTCCTTTTGCTAGGGAATCAACAGTCGTGGTACCCATCGTGCACAAACACGTGTCAGGTGTACGTTTTGTGGCACCAAAGTGTGGGTGGCACCCAATGAAATGTTCAGTAATTAAGAAAGTGATCTTAAGGTAATTCGTCGATCCTCTCTCACAATGACAGAAGCAGTGTTGATGTTTTCTTCCGTAAGAGCTGTAATTGGAGCAACGGTTCCACTTTCCTTTGAAATTGCTTGTCTCCCCTCTTTAAACATTTCAAACCACCTTCGAGCTGTGCTGTAGGGAAGAACAGACCCTCCAGAGGCCTCCTGTAACACTGTATAGGCCTCAGCTTAAGATTTGTTACCTTCTCCATTGCAGCTGTAGGTGATACTGATCGTGTCTGACATTGCCTGCCTCTCATAGGTAGGGACCAGGACTTCTAACACAGTGTCTGTTGTACATTAAGCTAAGAAATTATCACAATATTAAATTTTAGCCAGAGAAATTATGACCACAGAAAAATTATGATCATTCTTTAATGAACAGCTCTCATAATACAGTGGCTAATCTGCAGACACGAATTCCAGATGTGGAACTGGACAAGGAAAACAGATCGCTACGGTTACTAGGACTACAGCGATTGCAGTAACACGTAAAGATTTACTTCAGGCAGACTCTTTGGTGTCTCTTAAGAGGAGGGGACAGAAAGAGGAACTAGCCCACTCCTGGAATCTGGGTGTACATTAATTCTCTAGAATTTCTAGCAATCATTGTTTCCGAATCCACTAAACTGCCATGGAAAATACTACAACTTTAGGAGTCACTATGTATCTTGCATTTTCTTATTAGTCACTTTACTCACGGGAATAATTCCGAGCCGGCCGAAGTGGCCGTGCGGTTCTAGGCGATACAGTCTGGAACCGAGCGACCGCTACGGTCGCAGGTTCGATTCGTGCCTCGGGCATGGATGTGTGTGATGTCCATAGGTTAGTTAGGATCAATTAGTTCTCAGTTCTAGGCGACTGATGACCTCAGAAGTTAAGTCGCATAGTGTTCAGAAACATTTGAATTATTCCGATTCCGTGGTACGGCTGTGGATTAGCCATTTTTCTGTACTCAAGGTGGATGCGAACTTTTGCAAAACAGAATGAAGTTTCTCTCGTTTAGCCTTCACTGTGCAGCAGAAAGGACTACATTCAGTAGCACCTTGGTGCACAAATTCCGTCGCCATTCCTCAAAACACCATAAACATGGCAGCTACCTATGTGCCAGCCATCCATTACCGACTCTCACAAGAGCTGCTTTATGGCGTTGCAATCATGACAGTAGTGGTCATTTGTCTGTGGACTAGGAAACACATACTGGCTTACTGACTCGGAGTTACGTATTATAATGCGAACGGGAGAACACACCCATGCTGCAGTGTATGCGTGTACGTCTACACTTTATCCCAAGCTCATCAGTCGTAAAAGGAAAATTCAGATTTCGCGCTAGAAGAGGGGGAAAAATATGCTCTCCAGGATAGGGACCTTCTCAAAGTCTGTAAGACATCACAGCACAACGAGCAGTCACAGAGATACGAGTTCTGCTTTCCCACATGGCATGCTGCATAGTACGGTGACAAACTGGAGAGACGAGGAATACCTTAGTGCTGTCCTAGGCTGCTGGAAGTTGATTTTACGGTCAATTTGATCAAGGTTACGCACGATTTGCCGCATTCACTGTCGTATATTGTCCACGTACTACGCTTTATGTTTCATACACACAGATGACGATCTTACGAGCAGCATTGCCTTCATGACTATATGGCCCTCCTAAGGTACGCAAGGACAGAATTCCTGTACGACTTGTAGTTAATAACATTGGCGCACCTATATGCAGACGTCAGTATACCTGAAACCCATTTTCAGCCAGTATGTGGGGAAGTACGAACGTCACATTCGCAACGCCGCCTAATTGCGGCTCTTTAGGAGGGTACTTCCTCCTCTTTAGGAGATTTACACTCTCTGATTCCTCGAAACACATCGCAGAAAGTTCGACGATTGTTCCACATAATTTTTCTGGTATTAACTTATATCCTGTTTGATGGAAAATATTATGAACAAACCAATGGTTCGCCTGTCGTGGCGAATCTATTCGTGAAACGTTTTGAAGCAGAGACACTAGAATGAGTGAAGTTGAGACCTACTGTTTTCCATCTGTATTGCACGATACCATTATGATTTGGTGACATCGAGTGGAAAAGTTTCAAGACTTACTGTAACATCTGAATTCTTTGCACCGACTCACGGTGAAATCTGAAAGAGATGACCCCCTCTATCATTCCTCGGTGTTTTAGTCAAGAGCAGACAGGATGAATCCCAAGGTCACAGAGTATAATGAACATTTACACACAGTAATCTTTACCTTCACCCCTCGAGCCATCAACATCAGACACAAAGAAATTCGGTGCTAAGGGCTCTGGTCCATAGAGGTCGAACACTTTCACACAAGGAAATTCTTGCCCTATAATTATAACACCTACGACTGGTTTTATGACGCAATGAGTACTCAGAGCATCAAAATGAACGCGGGATGCATTTAAAATCCAGAACATTTAAGAAAGATTTTGAGACTGAGACAGAGAAAAAGCAGCCACAGTCTCATGTCTGCCTTATGTTGGCCCAACAGCCTGAAAATATCGGTGGACTCGTACCGAAACGTGACATCCAGTTTATCTCCCTCCCTTTACTTGTAATGTTAAAGACGATCTGTGTCTCCGAAAACCTAACTAACGTAAGGACATCACACACATCCATGCCCGAGGCAGGATTCGAAACTCCGACCGTCGTGGTCGTGCGGTTCCAGACTGAAGCGCCTAGAACCGCTCGGCCACATCGGCCGGCTGGAGGAGAGAGGCCAAGAATATCAGCGACACACACGACAATAACAACAAAACAAGCCAGCTGTCTCTGAGCAGTGCCTCGAATATCATGATGAAATGAAGTACTACGAGACCAGTGTCGTGGTGCGAACAACAACTTTTTGGGATAACCTAACTGAGGAGTCTATCGAAATAAATCTAAAAATCGAGGATGGAGATTTCAATGGAAATAACACTTGGGTCCGAAACATAATTTGTTAAAATGTCGCCGAAGATCTCATCCATCAGAGTTAGAACACGCAGGGGGAATTGGCGTTTCGCGCAGTATCAGTGCGTGCTCCGCAAAACGAAAGAGCATCAGAGGGCGCAGTGGACGACGGCAATCGAACTCGGCTATAAATAGCGCCGTGAGCCCAATAATAGCTCACAGTCTGGCTGGATGAGGCAACGAGCAAACACGATAACAAATCAAGCAGCACCTGAAGAAGGAGGCTGCGTTGACTGTCTAAATATTGTGCAGAAAACGTAAACAACAACTCGGCTGAACAACCGGACTCTCACTATTCCGGTGACAACCATGATCGTGTTAATAACATGAAGGACTTACTTTCCATGTACTGCTGAAATATGCTTTCCATTCAGGTAACTAAGTAACAAATTTTCAGTCTTTTGACCACCAAAAAGTTCTGTGTAATTTTATCAAATTTAGTTTCTGGGGCGCGACATGTATTCAGATTCATCGATTCAGTTATGTCAAAAATGTCAGTTTCGAATCTTGCCAATTCGTAGAAAAATTTCTGTGAATGGCTATGGGGAGACGCGTAATACTTTTCTGAAACAAAGAACCACAGTTACGCTTGGACTATTGTCCAGTTCGCATATTTTGCAATGATGACCGAAATTGGAGTACATATGAGGGTGTACAACATGTGATGGAAGAAAATCATAATCTTAGAAATAGCCGTAAATACAAACAATTGATACAAATCGTTTTACTTGAAACTTTAGACTTATGAGGTCATAATATTAAGTTTATTGTCTTTACTTAAGAGAGTTGCCCAAATTTCTTTATATTAAAATATTTTAGTATCTAAGGAGAACTCTGATTTCGAAATAAGTTCAAAAATTTCAAAGAAGTATGAGAATTATTTTTTGTCATAAGGTCTTTCGGCCATTTTTAAGCAAAGAAAATCCACTATTACAGCTTGGAAGACTTGAGATCAAGCAAAAATTAAAAAGGACATCCGTTCGGTATTTCTAAAATCACTCGGGGAAGAGGAACCTAAGCGACTGTTCAAGTTGATTTGTACATTCTTTGTTACTGGAAATATACCGTCCGACTTACGGGTAAATATCATTTACGGTCGCAAAGAGAGTGAGGGTAATAAGTGCGAAACCTGTCGTAGAATCAGCTTGACAGGTCATACATCGAAGTTATTGGCAGCAATAATTAATGGCACTAGATAGGCAAGCATGACGTTGTACATGGTTATGGTAATATTGCCTAAGAAACATAAAGACGCATCCACAGGACTTGGTGACTTAGGATAAGCATTCAAAAATGTTAAATGGTGCAGATATTTCTCTTCTTAGAATATATATTGGGAAAATGGCTAATATACAGTACGTATAAGAAACAAGAGGGAACAGTAAAAATGGATAACCAAGAGCGAAGTACTCGGATGAAGAACTGTGATTGACAGGGCTGCAGCCTTCTTCTTTTTCCACACTTCTGTTCAATCTGTGCATCGAAAAAGCAGGAACGCTAATAAATGATAGGTTCGGAAAAGATTTAAAAGTCAGGGTAAAAGAATGTCAGTGATAAATTCGCTGGTGACATTGCTAATTCCAGTGGAAGAGAAGAGGAATGACAAGACGTGTTGAACGGACTGGACAGTCTAATGAATACTGAATGTGGACTGAGGGTTAAATCAGAAAAAGACGTAAGGTATGTGGAACTGCAGAACAGAGTTCAGTTTCAAACTCAGCATTAAAATTGAGGAACGCGAAGCAGACGAAGTTAAGGGACACTGCTACCTTGTGAGCAAAACAGCACATGGCGTAAGTCACAAAGACGACATAAAAAAATAAACCTGCATAGACGATGATAGCATTCCTGACCAAAAGAAGTCTACTAGTACCAAAAATCGGCCTTCACTTTGGGAAGAAATTTCAGAGTACGTACATATGGAGCACAGAATTGCGAAATCACGGATGGGAAAACCAGTAATGAAGAGGATCAATGCATTTCAGATGTGGTGTTGTAGAAGTATGCAGTGGACTGATAAATAGGAGTTTCTTCGGATTGGAAAAAGAATGAACATATGAAGATCGCTGACAAGAAGAAGGGACCGGATGATAGGGTATGTCTTAAGACAACAGACAGAAACTTCAAGTTACTATTGGGAGCTGAAGAGGGTAAAATCTGTAGAGGAAGACAGAAATTGGATTATATCAAACTAATAATTGATGACTTTGATGCAAATGTTATTCTAAGATGAAGAGGGTGGTTCACGAGATAAATTCGTGGTGGGTAAGCAAACCTGTCAGAGGACTGATTATCCGAAACAGAGAATATGATTTCCTGAATCGGCATCACGAGGCTGAGTGCACCCCGTTCAGATTTTCCTTCAAGAAGATATCCTTGGTAGAGCTCGGAACTCAACCAGGGTTCCCTGCATATCAATTATATGCGTACGCCACTCAGTTACAGATGAAATCTTGATGGGTGTATTAATACCGTATATTAGAGGTACACGTAACGCTATTCGTCCATAAATAGTCACTAATATGAAATACTAGTTATATACACTGAAGCGCCAAAGAAACTGATATTGGCATGTGTATTCAAATACAGAGAAATGTAAAGAGGCCGAATACGGCGAAGCGATCGGCAACACCTGTATAAGACGACAAGTGTTCGGCGCAGTTACATCGGTTACTGCTGCTACAACGGCAGATTATCAGGATTTAAGTGAGTTCGAACGTCATGTTTTACTCGGCGCACGAGCGATGGGACACAGTATCTCCGAGGTAGCGATGAAGTGAGACTTTCCCATGCGAACAATTCACGAGTGTACCACGATTACGAGGAATACGGTAAAACACCAAATCTCCGACATTGCTGCGGCCGAAAACAGATCCTGCAAGAACGGTAGCCACGCCGACTGAAGAGAGTCCTTCAATGTGACAGAAGTGCAATCCTTCCGCAGATTGTTGCAGATTTCAGTGCTGGGCCGTCAACAAGCGTCAGCATGCGAACCATTCAACTTAACATCAGCGATATGGGCTTTCGGAGCCGAAGGCCCACTTGTGTATCCTTTATAACTGCACGACACAAATCTTTACACCTCGCCTGGGCTTGCCGATACCGACATTGGACTTTTGGAAACATATTGGCTGGTCAGACGAGACTGTTACAATTTATATCGAGCGGATGTATGCGTACGGCTAGGGAGTCAACCTCATCAATGCATGGCCCCTCCATGTCAGCAGGGGACTTTTCAAGGTGTTGGAGGCTCTGTAATGGAATGGGGCGTGTGCAGTTCGAGTGATATGGGACCCCTGAAACGTCTAGATACGCTTCTGACAGGTAAGACGTACGTAAGCATCCAGTCTGATCACCTGAATCCAGTCATGTCCATTGTGGATTCCGACGTAGGCATCCTGTCTGATCACCTTAATCCAGTCATGTCTATCGTGCATTCCGACGGACTTGTCCAATTCCAACAGGACAATGCGACATCCCAAACGTCCAGAGTTGCTACAAAGTGGCTCCAGGAACACTCTTCTTTGTTTAAACACTTTCAATGGCCACCAAACTCATCAGAAATGGAAATTATTGAGCATATGTGGGATGTCTTGCAGCTAGCTGTTCAGTAGAGATCTCCACTCACTCGTACTCTTAGGGATTTATGGATAACCCTGCAGGATTCATGGTGTCAATTCCGTCCAGAAGTAATTCAGACAATAGTCGAAATCATGCCACGTTGTGTTGCGGCACTTCTGCGTGCTCGCGGAGGCCCTACACGATATTAGGGAGGTGTACCAATTTGTGCTTTATTTGTAAAATCAGAAACCTCTGGAGACACGGTTTAGATTTCCTGTTCACTCAACCTTATGCTTTGACAGGTATTTTCCTCTCACAATATCACCATCCTGATTTCCCTCGTTACATGCGTCCGTCAATGAAACTACTACAAACTTTAGCATTTCAGTGTCATAAAAAGTGCTGAGTGATCGATGTTCTCTAAAACGATGTACTGAAGTTTCTGCGAGTATGACTTGGTTGATGTTGTCTGTCTTTCGCCGATTCCAAAAGTCAAGATACCTGAGAGGTATCGGAACACCAGACCAAGGTGCATAAAACTCAATGAAGAGAAATGCAATAATGATTTATATCAGTAGTTGATGATATTGTAATTGACTTTCCTTGGCCACTGATTCGATGTGCCGCCTGGAATAGAGGCATAGTTTTAATGTTTCGGAGATTCGAAACTTTTTCCTAGATGGAATTTACAGAATAGGTGTTTCACGTTTATCTGACCATCTGCCTGTGTTGGCCTCTGATTTCTGATACTTAAGCTACACATTACTTTCCAGAATACCATGTTTATTATTGAGAAAACTTTATATTAATTGCATTGGCACTTTGATTTCCTATATTCTGTTGTAGGTTTCAACGGGAATTCGATCTGGTGATAATGGAAATGTTCTTGCACATGTGTTACTTCGGCCTCGTTCATAAACTGGGGCACCCACCAGTGGTAGGCTTCTGGTCAGCAGAGTTATTCCCACAGTTACATCGAATGATGGGCAACCCTATTAATCCCGCATACTTCCCGGATATTGGGGATAGCTACACGGATCACATGACATTTTGGGAAAGAGCTACCAATGCGTATCATGTACTGGATGACATTAGAATAAAATCCCTGTCACAGGTAGCATCTCAAGACGAGGTAATGAGAGCTCATTTCGGAAGTGATTGTCCTAGCACAGGCATAATGAAGTACAACCTTAGCCTTTTACTCGCAAACAGTCATTTCTGTTCTGGCTATCCGCTACCTATGCAACCTAATGTGATACAGATGACAGGACTTCATATCAAAGGAGCACAAAACCCGCTGCCGAAGGTACGTACCTACCTGAACTTCATTCCTTTGCGATTGTAGAATGACTAAATTCAGGAGTAATGGTGTGACTGGTATTACAGGATATACAATCTTTCCTGGATGGAGCGAAACATGGATTCATATACTTCAGTCTCGGTTCCAACGTAAAGAGCAACACCCTTCCTGAAGTCACACGTGAATCCTTGATGGCGGCTTTTTCGGAACTGCCTCAGAGGGTCCTTTGGAAATTTGAAGATGATACTCTGCCAGGAAAACCAAGCAACGTAATGATTTCAAAGTGGCTCCCACAAGAAGAGGTATTGGGTAAGTCATTCAAATTTAAATCTTTGTTAATGTGTTATTGCAGCTATAAATAAGCATATAAATGAACACGAATGGTCCAGATGGCAATTGAATTGGGTTTGGTGTCCGCGACCACATTCAGTGTAATTAGGAGGGGAAATGAAATGGATCGTAGTACAGTAACAGAAGTGAGAATTGTTCCATTATGAAGCACCAGTCGTATAATTATCAACGTTAGTAGAGATGTTCATCACCTTATAGGTACTAAACTTTCATTCCTTTCGGAAATGAAGTGCATCATCAATATCTGTATAAGGTGTAACTCACAGGGATACGAACACACTCTTCTATTCTTTGTCGTGCCTTTACCATTCCTGAAGCCAGACGTTACTTTGCTGAAATATGCCACGAAGGGTACCATGACTGCTACAAACAGGCGGGTACTCAACCTCCTCCCAGCAATTATCAAGTTACTCCCTTTGCTATATCCAGTACATCTCCACCTCATTTTTATGTGTCTGGAGGACCGCTGCTTATTATGATCATCCACACGGACATCTACAGGTCAGTTGGTGTTAATGTCGCTGCGTCAGACAGAAGCGATAGAAAGCACTGAAAACCATAGAATACCACTCGCTGTGAGAGACGATTCTTGCTCTACACCACGCATGTTTCCATTGACTGTGCTACAGCGTCAAGGCAAGTCACGCATGGCAATCCGGCATCTCAACCTGCTTCTAGTAATGCGTTTCCGACGCTCCGTGGTGATATTCAGCATGTTATGTACGCCTGATTTTAACTGTTATCATCTCTATACTCGTTATAGCCAGTCGAACAATTTCAACATGTTGTCGTGGGGTTGTGTATGTGGAAGAAAACATGACTACTATGTTTACCTAACTCTTGTCCATCATCTCAGCGCTCAGTGTGCAGTCACAGCATTACGGCAGTCTGTCTGCGCAAAACTGTCGACGTGATGCTCCAATGCCTCTCATGCCAACAATTCGACCTCCATCAAATCCCAAAATTTACATGTACGTGTTCTCCGGGCTTGCTGACTCCCACCCCAAAAATTCCAGGAACGTTCCACTTTAATCAACACTTATACGATCCGAAACTCATGAAGTTCTTTCAATCATCTTTTATATGCTTCGAAACAGAAGTACCAGTGAACTATCCAGGAATTATTTTACTTTATTTACTGACGAGCTTCCTTCACATTTCCTTTAGTGTTCTTATTTGGTTGATTCATTAGCTAATTCCTGATCAGTTTCCATGACTGAAGGACGGCATGGTGGTGTCGTAAATTTCGTCGTAATCAGAGGTCTGAAATAATTAAGTAGATTCTTGAATTAGGCTGTTCTTCTGCAGGTGGTAACTGAAAGTTGGGATATAGTCAAGCGCTGTTCGGAAAGTAAGGAACGATTTGTCCCCAAGTGGAAACCACAGTGAAAATCCGATCTCATGCTTAACCCACTACCATGTAAGGTATCAGTGTGTACTCATTAATCTGAAATGCTTTCCTGTGAAAATATAAAACTGCTCAAGAAAGTTATAAGTGGTTAGTAAGCTGTATGGTAATTGTCTCGTCAACCCACGCTGTTGACGAACCAAATTGTTCTTTAGTGTGTTTGTAATACGTACGAGCGTATGTCAGAATTAATTAAAATAAAACACTCAGCGTGTGAACTTGTTAATACAGAAGAACATCAAATAGTACTGTGCCCTTCCTATTGAATGATTGAGATATGAAGTGTGCGGGTGTTAAATTTGATCACCAACTCATCGAGTGAAGTTTATTCAGTCAAGGTAAGCGTATGGCTAGTGGTAAATGCAAACAATGTCTTTTGGTTAACGCACCAGGGACTGAGGTGGAGGAAATGATACTAACGACGGCTTTGATTGCTTCCAGTGGTGGGATACTTGTGTGTGGACGGGTTAAGTCAAGATGCGGATAGTTTCAGTTTGATGTGCTAATTTTTGTAGCTATGGAAGGAGGCAACCTCTCTGTCCACCACGAGTGGAGTGAATGGTTTTGCACCTTTTGGATGGGATCAATACCTGCTCTCCCTACCCAGATCGAGTTAGTTACAGTTGATGAGTACTCCCCACGTTAATCTCAAGGGCATTTATATGAAATGGAATTAATGCAGAATTGAATAAAAGGTACCCTTCCGGTACTCAACAGTTAAGGATATTTCCTTTCCCCGTCACATGCTCATATGTCAAAATCAATAGGAGCATAGTAAAGTCATCAGCTAATGTACTGTGGGCGCCACTCGCTACACGCAGTATTCATATACGAGAAGAGGCTCTCATAATTCTGCTTTCTCGCCAAGCTTGCTGTAGGCAGAATAACAAATGTCAGATGAGTTTAAACTTCGAATCCATTTGTTCTTAACCGAGAGCCGCAATTTATCCTAGATACCAATCCATCTGCCATTATAGCCTGTTATATCGAGTCACTGTAGAGTACGAACGCTGTGGTGAAAATGTAGCTGAAGTGAGACGAGGAGCCAGTGGGGCGAAAGAGAGAGGTTCACTGTGCGTCGTCTTCTCATTTGCAGATTTATAAAGCGTTTTCTGTGTTTTTATTAAACAGAGATGACCACAGACTGGATGTGGCACTTTTATTAGTTCAGGGTTGAACATTCTTACAATTAGAACGAAAACTCACTGAGAACGTGTTAGTGAGCGGGCCTATGCACCTGTCACACCCTCACTCGTCCAATATCTCCGTCTAAGGGGCCTCCGTTAGATACAAGAAATGTAGGGGAAAAGTAACTAACAGAAAAAAAGTAAGAGAATCAAAATTTTTACTAAAACGCTCCAGTGGCTGCGATTTATTTTTATTGTATTTGTTTGTTCTCTAGCTGCCCAACTATTGACAACTACATAAACATTTGTAATGATAATAGCGAATTTTCGAGACAACTGTTGTATTTCATTTTATCACTCCAAGAAAGAAATTTTCATATTACAATGCTGAGGGGGTTTATAATTGGCAATAATATTTCACTCGAGTAACATTTCTGGGTTGCATCACTGGAAAGAGATAACTAATTCCACAAGAATCTAATGCTGTACAAAAATAGCCACACATGAAATGAATGGAGATATAATTTATAATTGATAATTATATTTCACTCGAGTAAGATTTCTGGGTTGCATCATTGGAAACAGATAACCAATCCCACTAGAAACTAAAGCTGTACAAAAATAGCCACACATGAAATGAATTGAGATGGTTCTTTATCTGGTATCAGCCACCTGGTGTGGACCTGTGGAGTCAGTAGTGTATTACGATAGCTGCAACTCGGTGTCTTCACATATTAGAATATGGGAATGATTGTCCGTCTCTTGAAATTAGCATTCGATGTGGACGTAAATTTACAGCTGTCAGGCACTTTGTGACGCTTTAGCGTAGAGAAATTCTGAGTTTGGCCTGATGTCTGGCGCAATGGGAATTACCAGGCAGTAGGTGACATAGATCTGCCAGGTCAGAGGGATGATCTACGCACTACGCAGAGGCTAAAACTTTCATTCTGTGGACATGATCGGGATAACACCCGTGAGGATTTCGCATTCTCATGATTGATGTGTTATGTCATCGTGAGGGTTTCGACATGGAATACCACGTTTTTTTATGGTTCAGTTCTTCCAAAGATCTGTTCTCACATCATTTGTGAGGTTTTCCTGAATCGGTACCATATATCACATGCGCCTTTTGTCACAGATGTTACGAAGTCTGTAGAAAGCGAAGGTACGAAGAAAGATATTCCTTCCGCCATACTACTCTGTCCGATTTCGTCGACTAGGTCTATCATTCCTGAATAACCTTTCATCCAGGGATGTTGCAGCGATACGTGCTGTGCGATACACAATAAATTAATTTCTGTAAGTCTTGGAAATAATTCTTTGTCTTCAGGTTCCAGGATAGTTGTTCTAGCTTTTTTCTTGGTCGATTCACGAATAAGAATATTATTTTGAGACAGTACAGAGCTTATCTACGCGCCTCACTTAGTGCTAGAACCTGGACTGTAAATCAACTGCTTCTAGAGGGAAGATGGTTCACGACTGCGGTCTTTAGTGGGAGAGAAGCATGTACATCCAGCTCCTTGAATCGACTGATGTCAATACATATCACATCGTCTGGCGCTCGGACAAAAAGGTGAATGATATTTAGTTCATCGCTGGTAGACGTGGACAAATGGTTTTCTCGATATTGTATAGATGGCTTGTAACACAGAATCTTGTACCCAGGTCTGAGTCGAATGGTGGTGTCTACCTGACGGTAACTGAAGACTAACTGAAGTTTTTAGTTTCTCTGTGGTGTGTCCCTGACGCTGAACATTTATGTGAACATCCTGAATCCCTGAAGAAGTGAGTATCCTGATTTCGCTGCTCTTCAACATATAAATCTCTGGGTTAATAAATACCCAGGAATTTTGAATGGCATCCATCAGCAACATATTACTCGGGGTGGAATTCATCGTGCTCAGAGTATAACTATAATAATAGGGGGCTGCGGGTGTCAGTTGTGTTCAGGATCTCTTTTATTCAGGACATATCCATACATTTCAGAATTGTTATACACAATGGTACCATAGTGCAGCTCCGATCGAAAGAGGCCTTGGCACAGTGAGAGTAATACCGTTGCGTCAGTTTCCAACCACACTCGACCCACTGCACGTTGTATGTTGAGTGCTTTCCTGTCATATGTTTTATTTATTTATTTAATTTGATCTCACTAGGTCCATAAGTCTCTCTCTTACATCGGGCCAATGTTTCACACATACAGTGCTCTTTTACATTATAGCTAAGCAAGAAAAAACAATTTAAATATGATAGATAGTGTTAAAATGGGTTGAGGCAAGTGTCTAAGTCATCTCATTCTGCCCAAGCCTAGACTAACTTTTCACAAGAACATTATGTGACCCTATATAAAGTGAGAGCATTGTTTGTTCCATTGACATCTTGAGAAGATGAAGCAGATGATGTCATGTTCGGTTCGTATCAACAGACATAACCAATTGCAAACTTGTACTCACGCCACTCTTCATTTTCAGCAAAAGCCTTTTTCTGCCTAGAAAATAAGCTCGTAAAAGGATGCAATTTTAATCAGCACGCAGAGAAATATTGGAGTATTATTTTGGCAACATTGGGTCAAGGTGCTCGTGATGTAACATATGTCATTTCGGTCAGTGTGACATTTGTATAAAATTAGAGTACAATGAAGAAGAAAAGTGACAGAGATATCCCACAATATTCACCGTTCAAGGGCATTATCGACAAAGCTATACCATCTGGCATGCATCAGAAAATAGTGCAATGCCACCAAAATTGTGAATGGCCAACAAAATGGCGTGGTCCTTCAGTTCTGGCAGTTCCTCTCTCCTCCTTTCCAAACGTCACGGATGCTCTCCACCGCACCTCGTGCGATTAACACTAACGCTGCATATTGTGGCCCGCTTCTGCATCTTACTGCGCCTATTAGCTTAACGTGGCTGTTACAGTTAAACATAGTACTGTGGCCTGAGTCCTGTCTCCCGTATTGGCATCTCTATCGACATCTCTCAATTAAAATCTTTCTCGAGCGGCCAGGTGCGGATGTGACTGCTCCTCTGAGGGTTCCGTGCAAACTTAATCATTTATATACGTAACTATAATAATTTCGTATGGGTTAATGGCATTATACAGGGTGTAAATTTTGACAAACAAGAATAACTCCAAAGATAAGGTTCACACGAAAGAATATGTAGGATCAAAAGTTGATTATTTTCGAGGGAGACATCTGCTGGTGCTAAAATTAGCTCCCCACCTTAGGCCGCTGGGGGTGGCGCGGGAGGCAACTTTAAAATTTCAAATGGGAATCCCATTTTTTATTGCAGAATCGAATTATACATAAAAAACTACGTACATTTTGTATTAAACAGTTGTTTTGATTCATGGTAGTTGGCGTTGTAATTCAAGAAAATCCATGTTCTCATTTTTGCGTGTAAAATGGTTGCGGATAAATTAAAAATACTTATTTACTTCGTCAATTTTGATTCACTAAAACTAAAAGTCTCCCTCTCATCCCACAGGGTGGGGTCTGATAGAGAGGAATTAGAATTTTACAAACGTTGACCCAAATATTAATTTTTGCCGCAGATTCGTTTAAGTTTTGTTTGTTTCGTGGTCATGAGGCCACAGAACTTTCAATTATCAAACAAATCATCTGACTAGCTAACTACCAAACCAAACATCCTACTTACTAACAACTGAATTCATTAATTATAAAACTAACAGATTCAAGAACCTAATTGTTATAATAAATATTAATATCTGGGTTATCATTTGTAAAACTCCAATTCCTCTCTCTCAAACCCCACCGTATGGAGAGAGAGAGAGAGAGAGAGAGAGAGAGAGAGAGAGAGAGATTTAGTTTAAGTCATTCAATATTTACGAATTAAATAAGCATTTTTTATTTAGCCGTGACAATTTTACATGCAAAAATGAGAACATGGATTTTCTTGAAATACAGCGCCAACTACCAAGAATCAAAACAAATGCTTAAGACAAATTGTACGTACTTTATTATGTAGAATCTGGTTATACAATAAAAAATGCGGGTTCCCATTTGAAATTTTAATGTTGCCTCCCACCCTACACACAGGGGGCTGGGGTGGCGGGCTAAGTTTAGCACCAGCAGATGTCCCTCTCGAAAACAATTAACTTTGTGTTCTACACACATTTTCGTGTGAGCTTTTTTTTCAAGTTGTCCTGCTTTGTCAACTTAAAAAATTTACACCATGTATAAGTATTTCTACTTGATAGCACTTCAGCGACTTCAATGTCCTTAAACTACGGCAGTTTCCGAACTAGAAAAAGGGGATTTTAAGTTTAAAGTGGAATCCGAAGCACGTGTTGTTTCTGGAGAATTTTCACATCGTTGACAGTAGAATGCTGGTTTAGAAGTAAGAGTGAACAATCCTTGCTCCGACCGAGATCCGATCCCGCGGCCTTTAGGTTTCCAGGCATGCACTTTATCGCTAGACCTACCGGTCCGACCATAAACAAATGCACGGAAGTATGTTTTTTAACACAAACCTACGTCTTTTTAAATAGAACCCCGTTAGTTTTGTTAGCACATCTGAACATATAAACAAATGCGTAATCAGTGCCGTTTGTTGCATTGTAAAATGTTAATTACATCAGGAGATATTGTAACCTAAAGTTGACGCTTGAGTACCACTCCTCCGCTGTTCGATCGTGTGTAACGGAGAGCATCGAGTTACGTAGGGATCCAAAGGGAACGATGATGGACCTTAGGTACAGAAGAGACTGGAACAGCATATTACGTCCACATGCTACCACCTTTTTACTGGTCTTTTTCACTGACGCACATGTACATTACCATGAGGGGTGAGGTACACGTACACACGTGGTTTCCGTTTTCAATTACGGAGTGGAATAGAGTGTGTCCCGACATGTCAGGCCAATAGATGTTCAATGTGGTGGCCATCACTTGCTGCACACAATTCCAATCTCTCGCGTAATGAATGTCGTACACGCCGCAGTACATCTGGTGTAATGTCGCCGCAGGCTGCCACAATACGTTGTTTCATATCCTCTGGGGTTGTAGGCACATCACGTTACACATTCTCCTTTAACGTACCCCACAGAAAGAAGTCCAAAGTTGTAAGATCAGGAGAACGGGCTGGGCAATTTATGCGTCCACCACGTCCTATGAAACGCCCGTCGAACATCCTGTCGAGGGTCACCCTAGTGTTAACTGCGGAATGTGCAGGTGCACCATCTTGCTGATACCACATACGTCGACGCGTTTCCAGTGGGACATTTTCGAGCAACGTTGGTAGATCATTCTGTAGAAACGCGATGTATGTTGCAGCTGTTTGGGCCCCTGCAATGACGTGAGGACCAATGAGGTGGTCGCCAATGATTCCGCACCATACATTTACAGTCCACGGTCGCTGTCGCTCTACCTATCTGAGCCAGCGAGGATTGTCCACGGACCAGTAATGCATGTTCCGTAGATTCACTGCCCCGTGGTTTGTGAAACCCGATTCAGCGGTATACAGGCAGAACTGCAACGCATTCTCTGTTAATGCCCATTGACAGAATTGCACTAGATGATTAAAGTCATCATCGCGACCGCTACGGTCGCAGGTTCGAATCCTGCCTCGGGCATGGATGTGTGTGATGTCCAAAGGTTAGTTAAGTTTAAGTAGTTCTAAGGGACTGATGACCTCAGAAGTTAAGTCCCATAGTGCTCAGAGCCATTTGAACCATTTGATTAAAGTCATCACCATGTAATTGCTGATGTAGCGACACATGAAACGGGTGAAAGCGGTGACGATGGAGTATGCGCATGACACTACTTTGACTCAGTCCACCGGCTCTCGCAATGTCCCGTGTACTCATGTGTGGGTTCATGGCAACAGCAGCTAACACACCAACTGCACCCGTTTCTCCTGTGACGGGACTGTTACGGACCCGTTTGCGTGCTGCGACCATACCTATTGCATACAGTTGGCGGTAGATGTTTTTCAATGTGCGGCACGTTGGATGCTCTCTGTCCGGGTACCGTTCTGCATACACCCTGCAGGCTTCAGCTACATTTCGTCGACACTCGCCATAGATGAGTATCATCTCCGCCTTTTCAGAGTTCGAATACACCATGGTCACAGCTCCTACAACACTACACATCACAGACGTCTGGTAACACGGTGTACTACAGTTGGTCTGCGTGCGGAGACGAATGCAGAATAACTATAGCAACAAGCGCTACATGCGGACACTGCGACAGCTAGACCAAACCACAACAGCGCACTACAGCCACGCTCGTAAACACGGTCGTCATCGTAAACAAGTCCCTGCAGATGCTGCTCGCCGACCGTGGCCCGTGTTTGTTACAACACGCAACTGACCGTCGGAGGTTTCAAGCGTCAACTTCAGGTTACAATATGTCCGGATGTAATTAACATTTTACAATGCAACAAACGGCACTGATTACGTATTTGTTTATATGTTCAGATGTGCTAACAAAACTAACATGGTTCCATTTAAAAAAAAACGTAGGTTTGTGTTAAAAAACATACTTCTGTGCATTTTTGTATGGTTTGTATTAAACAATTACACTAGCCCCTTTCCTCACGTTCGGTCTGTGGAATCGGTTCGTCAGTATTTGATGTGGTTCACGAAATATATCCAGCGGTGACGTTAGGTGATTCACCCTGTATATATATATTTCTTATTCTTACCATTTCGTCAATATCACTTTCGATCGTTGTCGTCCAGAAGTAGTCGTGCTATAATTATTCGGTTATAACTGAATAGGCACTTATCCGAATCTGCAATATTCTTCGGAAGAGATGTCTTCCCCAAACAACAGGGAATACTAGGTGCACGTGTTATTTAGAACTCTTAATTAACTCAAAGTGTAGTATCGTATATATAAAGAAGTAGTTAGCACAGTTTGCAATAAATAAACTGTATCTGACATACATTTCGATACCAAATCACTTAAGAACGGCCGCCAGCTCATTATGTGAAGAAAAGTTACTGTATGATTATTAATTGTTTATAAACTGTAATTACGAACTAATTATTAAATTGTAATTAGGTGAGAACCAAACCAAGGCCACTGACTCGAGCTCAGATGCTAAAACATAGTAATACCATGAATTAAAGTCAGTCAGAAAACGAGCAGAATAATTTGTACTGGAATCATACACGTAAAAGTTAATCGTTTGCATAACAGTTCATCTGATGGATAGCTTTGCGTTACTCGCTGTAATACCAACCGTCACAGATTTCAGAAATGCAAATGTTCGTAAGTATTTGTTTTCTATTATAGTAAGTTATTTCTGGGAAGTTCCAAATGATTCACTGACCCACGCAATAAGCAAGCGCGAGCAGAGTTTGCAGTGAACACAAAAATCATAAACTGCATTATTCATAAGTAATATTTCTCCAATAATCATTTAAATTACGGTTTTGCTCCTTTATTGTAAGGCGCTAGTCGCTAACTAATTGTTCTACGGAGCAACGGAGATCATTGCTGTTAAATGACGGTTTGCATACTACTAAGTTTGGTAAAATACACTTCTTTGACTTAGGTACCGTATCTACATAGGCTTATCACTTTCAATATTTTACTATTCTACCAGTGGTGGTATTCTCGGAGTCAGTGATGATGATATGATACGGCCCTGTTAGATAAATGACTGAGCTAAAATTCATTTACACTATAACACGTGCTACACTAAACGCCCTGTTATTGAGTTAAGAAAAACTACTATGTGGCCTAACCCTGTATAATCTAAATGTGGAACAGGTGAGATCTTACTCTGATGAGTTGCCGCTGGTGCGATGTAAGGCATTATTCGTCTACAAACGATGGCAACAGGCTCTTATTTATCGTAGCACCATATAGCAAGTTTGGGCCCACAGTACTCGTCTTGAAAATTAATTCCGCTTGATGACAATGTACTGAGCCCATTTGCAACATCATAATATTCCTGGCCATATATTAAAAATCCTGCAGTTTATTCCTCACATTCCCGCACATCGCGTCTGCGCTTGACCACTTGACGACCGCGACTCTCTCTACCGACTACGTCTGCCCCAAAACAATACTTCTTACCTCAAATGTATTCTTTGACGCATACAATAGCAAACTTCCCTGACTGGGCCACCGTTTTCCATCCATTATAATATTATATTCCTTTTATTTAGTATGTTTGCATTAATTCCTTAACATTAAATTATATGACAATATTAGTAAAATAGTAAAAGATACATATGACAGAAATTATATCCCCTTACATTATGGTTATAGAATTAATTATGTGGAAATTTTATTAGGTACTGTGTTTTGTTTCACATTCCCCCATTTCATTGGTCTAGACTGTCAAATATAAGCTAAAGGAAGCGTCCGAACAAGCAAAAAAAAGGTGATAACATTGGTTACTTTTCAACGTAATCAAATCAGAAAATTTAGAGAACTATGTTGCTCTGTTTTTTACACAGTCGTCATGAAATACTCACATGAAAATTGTTTACTGTTAATATAGTTCCTATCAGAAAATATCTTCTCACATGCACAGGTATGTACACAAGAACATTATTACACATGCTACATTTTTGTCTAGCATTCTGTTACAAATCATATAAAGTGTGTAATTGCACCTGGTTAAATCACTGTCTGTTTCCTATATTAGTGATCTTCATTAGTTAATGTACCATGAAAGTTAATTACCAATAATCAAGTAAATCATTTAAATTGTTCACATCATGTTGATACCATCTGTGTCCACATAACAATTTATAATCACTTTTTATATTTGTGACACTATATGGTTTACATCTATACTATATACTCTTTTTATAATTACTTTCTCATAATTTATTTCTCCTGAAAATAGAAAAGGATTAGTGGAGCACAGCCTGGTATCATTTGCAGCTCAGCTTTCACTTTTGGCATGCATGTGGTCTATGTGCATAGGCACACCTTTACATATGTAATTTATTTCATTTCTCTATTCCTCTCGTAATGTAACAAACACCATTTTGTGCTCTAACAAACGTCCACCTATTTCTGTTGTACCTGCAACTTAAATGACAAGTCTACGTTCGTCTGAAGTCACTAATTAGATGTACAATATATCCTCTAAAACTAATTGCTGTTCATTTAATGAAAGTAAAAGTAAAAATAAAAACGAAAATAAAACTAATTAAAAAACGATTATTTGCATATGTTATAAATATTAATTATTCCTGCTCTGGTGTTTCAAGTCCAAAAAGTTATGCACATCTTATCTTTTACTGCGTGAGGGTATATAGGGCAGAAAACATTAGGGTGTGGAATGCTTCCAATTTCATACAGTTCATAACGAATAAATTTGAATTTAGAGAATTCATTGTGCATTTCATTAGCTTTTTCGTGAATTTTCATGAGGACACTTCCATATCTTGAATTTTACCTATTTTGAATTAGAATCACGTCTGTTAATTCGTGCCTCAGCACGTTTCAGTAAAGTGTCAACCTAGATCGTAATTCTGGTACTATGCTCTTCCCTTAACACTCCATCCAGGCTCGAATGAATTCTGAGATTGAAGTATTTAAACCGAACAGTATAACTCTATATTCATAGCATTTTCCTGCAAAAATGAATGATGTCCATTTTCTTGATTCCTTTAAAAAGAGGTATCTGACAGCAGCCAGCAGTGAGACTGAGACTATGCCGCACATTGTGAAACTTTTGCAACGCTTCATCTAAACATTGAGGACGACCCGTTCCACGATTCACAACCTTATTAACATCACGTACATCTGTCCAGTTTCCAACACCATTAGCTTTCTTCTCTACGAAAACGAGTGGATTATTGTATTCATTCTTAGATCGTGCTACAACGCCCCATCCCTCTATGTGGTTTGACTCTTTCTCCACAGCTTCTTTCCCAGCTAATGATACCTGGTAACTGATCGAACGAACGCCTCATTGGGTAAGGTTCCCATACCTGACAGCGTTTCTCTGCAAATATCTCCGTGTCATTAATCAGAAAATTACACAACTCTTCCATCTGCTCCGTAGAAATACGCTAAACGTTTAACACTACAGTTGCAAATCCATCATAGGAGGGAGATATCATGTTCGCATTTCTTACATGATAACATTGACAACATGATAACAATAACATTAGTTCAGAGGGAACATAATTAGATTTAACGATGTATGTTAATCGTCAGCCGTCCTTTCAAGTTCATCGAAAGTTATTTCTAATTTACTTTCTCCCAAGACATTCATATCGTAGTGAATAATCACCTTCTGTTTCATCATCGAGGCCACGCAATCAATAATTTCAGTACTGAAATGAGACACCACCAAAAACGTTTGCTCAAAGAAGATGCTCTTAATAGACAATTATAACAAGGCTTGAGTCTTGACTCATTTACTATAGACACCAGTGGCACCTATTACTTCTAGTCCATAATAGGCATATCATCAATATCTGTTACAGCTTCAATGTGCTCATATAATGGCTGAGACAGAACACTAACCTGGTTACCACTATCCATTAACACCTATGTCTCTATTCAACATACTCCACTAGGTATCATAATTTGATCGCATCACTTCGACCGACTGGCTTTACCTTCCCTTAAAAAATCTTACTTCACTTCCAAATCACTCCACAAAACATCTCAGTTTAAACCTTTATGTGTGTTTTTTCTGCCTTCTCCTGTTCCCACCCGTGTTTTGATACAAAACATGTTTAGCTTTCGATGTATTTAAATGATTGGCAGGCTCACTCTCCTCATCACTGTCCTCTGAGCGAACTACTTCTTACTTCACTTCGCATACATTGCAGTCATCTGCTTCGCTCACAAATTTCATTTGACTTTCAGAAGCTGTATAGTCTTGCCGTATGCTACAGTTTCTGGCTGTCCATTCACATCGGTCGATTTCGGCTTTATTGTAAATGGCATCAACAAAACTTATATACATGTGCACTTCACGTGCCCCATCCTTCTCATTATACTAATATTCAGAAATCTCAGCAATATTACTCATTATACACTCATTAACTTTATCTACGTGGGTGAGTCAAATGAAAATCTTTAATTTGTAAAAACAAATCGAAATTTCGCCCCGTCATCTTGTAAGTTGGTAAGCGTGCTACAAATAGCGTGCAGAATGGCCTGAAGGTGGCAGCATAGAGCAGATGCACATAAACCGTCGCAGTATGAGTATAATGATGGCCACCCCACTTTCGAGGGAAGAAAAGCGTTCTGTTATTTGGTTTTTGCGTAGTGAAGGTGTGAAACCTATTGAAATTCATCGACGAATGAAGGTTCAGTACGGTGATGCATGTTTGTCACAGCAGCAAGTCTACGAATGGAGTAGGAAGTTCGCAAATGGTGTGAATTCAGTGGAAGATTCTCCTCGTCGAGGTCAGGCACAACGAGTTGTGACTCTACAGAGCATTGCAGCGGTTGAAGACATCGTGAAGGAAAACCACCAACTGACACTGAACGACATTGCAGCATGTTTACACATTAGTCATGAGTCAGGACATCACATTGTGCATAATGTGCTCCAGTTTCACAAAGTGTCTGCAAGATGAGTGCCACGGAAGCTGACTTCTGAAATGAGAGAACGACGTGTTGATGCTTGTGAAGAACTTCTTCGGCGCTCTGAACTAGAAGGTGATGGCTTCCTTGCAAGAATCGTTATTGGGGACGAAACCTGGGTTCACTTCCACCAACCGGAAACGAAGAGACCGAGCAAGGATTGGCGCCATTCCTCATCACCAAATCCAAAGAAGTTTCGAACAGAACCATCAGCAGGGAAGGTTATGCTGACTCTTATAGGACGAAAAAGGTGTCATTTTATAACATTACATACCTAGAAGGACCACTGTCACCATTGCATCATACACAGATCTCTTAAAAAATCTTCTGCGGCCTGCACTCAAATCAAAGCGACGGTGACTGCTGTCAGCAGGTGTCCATTTGCTACATGACAATGCAAGGCCACGCACTGCCTGTACAACAGTTGCAACAATCACAGACCTGCCTTCTGTGTGTCTTCCTCATAATTTGGACCACTCAAAGACGCAATGAGAGGAACAAAGATCCGTTCTGATGAAGAGGTATGCCACGCGGTGCATGAGTGGTTGCGCGGACTACTAAAAGAATTTTTTTCTAAGGGAATGTATACACTTCGTAAGAGCTGGAGGACTTGCATTGAGCGTGGGGGAGATTATGTTGAAAAGTAATACAGCTTTGTACCACTTCTGCACAATAAATATTTAAGGTTTTGACTCACCCTCGTATATTAAGCATCATCTCTCTCAGGCTGCTCACTCCATTCGTCTCACACATTTCGTGATTATCATTACTCTTCGTATTCTGAACTCTCTTCCCACCAAAACTGATTTTCTCATTTACTTTCCATTCTTCTAACCCATCATACATTTTACCAAGTGGCATCAGCCATTTCCTGTCATGTCCTACTGTTTCGCGTTTATTAATAGAGACAATTGGCTTCTTCGCACCCGAACACCGGGCTATTATTGGCGGCGCCATATTACCCGCACGCACCGGACCCGGTGATGTTTCCATAATTCTCACAATTTCATTCGCTACCACATCTGGTTTATCATGTATACGAACGTCAACGTGGTAACGAAATTTTTTACTGTCTCTAGGCTTTTCAGCTGACTGTTCTTTTTTTTTCCTCCAGACGTCAAACTCTCTACCTCCTTGCTTTTGTACTTCCCGAATTTATGATTCAAGCTAACTTATAGCTTTCAGGTTTTATGTTGTACATCAGTGTTGATCATAGTTACTGTCTCCTTAACTTAGTTACCGTTTTGTTCAGAATCTTCACGATTTGTCCATTCAAACTCTTAACAGATCGATCCAGTTCATTACGGATTGATTCCTGTATATCATTGACTGCGTTAATATCCTAGTCTACTTTCCCCTGAAGGAGATTAGTGATGAACGTCCCGTCGACAACGAGGTCATTAGAGACGGAGCACAAGCTCGGGTTAGGGAATGATGGGGAAGGAAATCGGCCGTGCCCTTTTCAAAGGAACCATACCGGCATTTGCGTGAAGTGATCTAGGGAAATCACGGAAAACCTAAATCAGGATGGCCGGACGCGGGATTGAACCGTCATCCTCCCGAATCTTTCCACTGAATACCCCCGTGAATAGAAATGACATTCTGAGTTACCTTAGTACTCACCGCATCGTACAAGTCCTCCTTCTGCTCTCTTCTTTCACACCTAAGTAATTTCTGTAATGGCTCCAGTTTACTCTCAAATTTACCATCTAGCTCATTTATCTTCTCAGTTGTTTTGCCGTCCATTTGTTGGGTTAAAGATTTTATCTCCTCACCGACTCTGGTATCTAAAGACCTTATTATGCAACTGACTATGTACTGACTGACCCAAACAGCTTATTTTATTGCTCAGTGATTGGTTTGAAGCAGGTATTTAATTTCTTAACGAACACGTATCACTGATGAAAGATTTGGCTGTAGAACATATTGCGTCAATTATAATTTGAGCGAAAGCTTTCAAACCGTCTGGTTCCGAACCATATGACTGACGTAATGTTGATTCCGTTTAAGTTTCTAATTTTTCCGTATGATTTACCCTCTCTAAATGTCTCGTTGTAATTCTCATGATAAGAATCGACAATCTCTTATATTATGGTTACATTATTTACATCAACCATATCCACTGCACTACTTATTCTACTATCCTAAGTCAGCTCGCCGTCAAACAATTGTGAGCTCCCCCCAAGAATTTTTAGTTACTGCATTATGGGATTCAGCATCTTTGCTCCCTGTGTTGTTCGAACAGAAGCTTCACTAACTAGTTTTAAATTCAAAATCAGATTTTAATTTTGCTAGGCTCAGGACAATGTACGAGTGATTATTGTCCTAGTCACTAAGATCGTCACGAATAATGGACCTAAACTTCTGCCCCAATTATTCCCTGTTGTTTGGGAAAGGTATCTGTTCCGAAGAATAATGGAAATCTAGAGAAATGCAGATACAGTCACAACAGGATCGTAACTACATCACTACTTTTGAACGACAACGATCGAAGGCAGAAATAAGAAATAATTAGTGCAATCTGGAATAAATAAACTGAATCTGTTATAATTTTAGATACCAAATTATTTAATAACGTCCGCAAGCTTGTTGTGTAAGCAAAAAATTACTGTATGATGATTAAGTGTTTACACACTTTAATTATGAAGTAATCACTGAATTATAATTAGGTGAGAACTGAATCAAAAGCACTGACTTGAACTCGGATGTAAAACCACGCTTAATACCAGAAATTAAAGCTAATCAGAAAACAAGCAAAACAATTTGTACTGAACTCATCCACATAAAAGTTAATTGTTTGAAAACACTTTTGTTAATGAATAGCTTTGCATTACTCACTGTAATGCCGTTACAGATTTTAGAAATGCAGATGTTCATAAATACTTGATTTTATTATGGTAAGTTATTTCTGGAAACTTCGTAATGTTTTATCCAGCGAAGAATAAGTAATATTACACTACACTGTTGCGTAATATCATTGAATACGAAAACATTAAACGTAATATTCTGAAATAATGTTTTGTTAATATTCATTTAATTTATGCTTTTACTCTTTTATTGTCAGGCATTATGCTTTAACTAGTTGTTCTAGCAAGCACCAAACTTAAGTTCTGTTAAATAACAATTTTGGATTATATTCAGTTTTGGTAATTGCACTTCTTTGTCTAGGTATCGAAATTAATAAAAGCACATCACTTTCCCTGTTTTATTGTTCTTGTAGTGGTAACAGGTTCGGAGTCGGTAATGGTGACAGTGCAGGACCCCGTTAGTCAAATGATTGAGATAACAGCCATTTACAGTTGCTGTTATTGTATATATATATATATATATATATATATATATATACACACACATTGTTATTCAGATATGAAGAACTACTATGATGACTAGCCTTGTACAATGTAAAGATGAAACTGGTCTGATCTTACTTTGATTAGTTGTTTTTGGTGCGATGGAAGGCATTATACGTCGACAATATGTTGCATCAGGCTCTCCTTTACCGTCGCTCCACATAACTCTTTTTGAATATTAATTTCGCATGTTGACGACGTCTTGTGCCCATTTACAACAACATAATATGTCTTGCCATATACACAAAATCTTACATTTTATTCGTTACACGTCCTCGCATCGCTTCCGCACTTGACCACTTGTCGCTAGCGACTGTTTCTGAGGACTGCTTCTGCCCGACTCATCGCTTACGAACCCAGAGACAGTACTCCTTATTTGGAACGTGTTCTATGGCTCGATACAATAGCAAATATCGCAGACTAGGCCACCGTTTTTACTTCGTCATAATTAGAGTATTCTTTCTTCTCTAGTTTGTTTGAATTAAATCTTTTACGTTTAATTATACGACAACATTAATAAAATAATGAAAGGTACGTATGACAGAAATTACTTCGCAGTTACGTTATGGTTACAAAAACTATAAAAAATTGTATTAGGCACTGTGTTGTGGTGTTTCTAGTTAATCTACACGTTCTAATGACTGACTTTGCGAGTACCAGATATGTGACATAAATTACCTAAATTTTGATTACATTCACTTACAGGAACACGTTTTTTACACAGCCACGGAACCTTTGACCCTAGTACCCGACAAACTTTTAACTTTATACTTGCAGCTGTTCAGAGGAAACGGTGCCTTAAGAGATGGACAGGCAGATAGACGGACAACAAATGGCTAAAATACACGTTAATGGGCATGATTACAGATTAACAGTTTTAGAATCTTTTTTCTCTTTTCTTGTAGTGTGAAATCATGCTTCTTGTCGAATTCCGTAATTCTAGGCCAACGGGAAATATTGTACTGTTCTGTTGAGTGAGTTAACAAATATCGAAATACATGACTTAAATTGCCATATCTTTTGAGTGCCTTAATTTAGGACCTTCATGGTTTGATTCCACCAAGAGACTACAGACCTTAATATGAAACATAAATATTAACTTGATAACTTCGTGAGTTCCTCAGCAAAAATAGGGTCTTAACAGAGAGGCAGAGTGATCCTTTAAGTGATCCGTCTCTACCGACTGACGTACGACACCATAAAACAGACACGTCACGTTTAGGTTTCTTCGCTGTGTAATATATGAAAAAAGACATCAAATAAACCTTCCACATGGTAGAAAAAGGGTGCTGAGGACAGGCACTTCGTCTAGAAGCATATGCCTGACAATGAAGTAATCATGCAACAGTCATCACAGGATATACACACACCAAAAAAAGGTTTGCATCACCTCGGTTCCAGGAGTTCCGGAACCTGCACAGAGTAATGGATTAGAGATCAATATAAACATCATTTACGCCCTTTTTATTGCTCACGATAACCACACTTGCATGTTGTACCACCATACAGCAAGACCTTCAGTGGTGATGGTCCAGACTGCTGTACACATCCATTCCTCTAACACCCAGTAGCACGTCCTCTTGCATAGATGCATACCTGTATTCGTCGTGGCATACTATCCACAGGTTCATCAAGGCACGAATGGTCCAGATTGTCCCACTTATCAACGGTGATTCGGCCTAGATCCCTCAGAGTGGTTGGTGGGTCACGTCGTCCATAAAAAGCCCTTTTCAATCTATTAGAGGCATGTTCGATAGGGTTTATGTCTGGAGAGCATGCTGGCCACTCTAGTCGAGCGATGTCGTTTTCCTGAAGGAAGTCATTCACAAGATGTTCACGATGGGGGCGCGAATTGTCGTCCGTGAAGACGAATGCCTCGCTAGTATGCTGCCGATATGGTTGCACTATATGTCGGGGAATCGCATTCACGTATCGTACAAACGTTACGGCGCCTTCCATGACCACCAGCGGCGTACGTCGGCCCCACATAATTCCACCCCAAAACAGCAGGGAACCTCCACCTTGCTGCAATCGCTGGACAGTGTGTCTAAGGCGTTCAGTCTGATCACGTTGCCTCCAAACACGTCTGCAACGATTGTCTGGCTTAAGGCAGATGCGACACTCATCGGTGAAGAGAACGTGATGCCAATCCTGAGCGGTCCATTCAGCACGTTGGTGGGCCCATCGATATGCTTTTGGTATCACGCTACATGAGTCGTGGTTGCTACGATGGAACTCGCTATGGACGTCGAGAGTGAAGTTGAGCATCATGCAGGCTACTGCGCACAGATGGAGTCGTAACACTGCATCCTGCACGAAAAGCATTATTCAACATGGTGGCCTTGCTGTCAGTGTTCCTTCTAGCCATAATTCGCAGGTAGCGGTCATCCACTGCAGTAGTAGCCCTTGAGCGGCCTGAGTGAATCATGTCATCGACAGTTCCTGTTGTCTCTGTATCTCCTCGATGGCCAAACAACATCGCTTTGATTCACTCCGATACGAATGGGCACTTCCCTTGTTGAGAGCCCTTTCTGGCACAAAGTAATAATGCGGACGCCATCGAACCGCGGTAATGACCGTTTAGGCATGGTTGAACTTCAGAGCCGTGTACCTCCTTCCTGGTAGAATGACTGGACCTGATCGGATGTCCGCCCCCCCCCCCCCCCCCCCATCTAATAGGCGCTGCTCATGCATGGTTGTTTATATCTTTATTGTTGGAACTGGGGTGATGCAAATCTGTTTTTGATGTTCGTACTATATTAGCAGGCCACCGTATCACTTTTACTTCTATATATCCAAAACTGTTTGTATAAGTGGCCCAACTATACTTATTCTGTTAAGCAGTGATATGTTGTGTCTGCGCTTGCTGCATCAAAATGAAGGTTAAATGATTTAAAATTGCTTTACCGAGGTTACTAAACTGTCATTAAGGAAGCAACTGATTTGGTACTTTGAATTCTCATGTAGCAAAGTAATTATCTCGACAACGATGTGGCAAGTAAATCTGAATTGCATTGCTCTTACCATTTTCTGCAACCCCACTAAATCATATCAGTTAATGCGTATGGTGCCTCGTGACGGCATATACTAAAAAAAAAAAAACTTCAGGATGGTGAACCGACCGCACCACGATCCAGGTCACTTAAGTAATCTCTATGAGTATCGTCTTTTGTTTTCTATGGACGACTACGCGGATTCCAGTTCCTCATAAGACGCAAATTTCTTCATTTCTAAATCAGTTTTAGTAGAAGAAGACCTTGAATGTTTCAGCGCTCGGTACCTTTCATTCAGTAGATTACACTAAACTGAGCATCTGCTTACATATATTTGTAGTGAGAGAATTGTCATAGATATGGTATGGATTGCCTCACCGAAGAATGATCATTAGTTTGGTTGCTATTTTAACTGATTTCGCCAGCTTGCCTTTTCATTTTTACCAGTGCAATATAATGCAGGGAGACAATCGGTTAAACCCATTTCTATGAGGAAGAATGGATACATTATCACGTGGCATGGTGCACTACGTAAAAGTACTTGACTCAAACTGAGATGACTTTAGATTAAACTACCTGAGCGCCGATTTAGATGCTGGCTCTCGTGTTTTCTCCAAACCATTTCAGACGCCGTGGCAATACTTTGTTTAGAAACGACCGCTTACCAGTTCGTATGTCCCATTTGCGGTTCAGTCTTGGACCAGTCTAGGTTTTTTGCCATCGCGAATGAACATGTAGTCGCTCCCTTCCCTCCTACTAGTCAGGCATAACGTCAGATTCATATGAAGACCGCCGTAATGATATTTGTGCAGGACTTTGCACTGCGACATTTCACCTCCCCGACTACACTACGTTATGAAATTTAGTAACATTTGTTACGTCGGTGCCATTTGTTACGTTATATATATATATATATATATATATATATATATATATATATATATATATATATATATATATATATTATTCAATTTATCAGGTGAATTTTTCTTTTGTTAGAGCATGATTCTTTCTCTAAGGGATTTGTCTTTTCTTATCACCTTTACTTACGAGCATAAGTAAATATGAAACGGGTTCTTGAAGTGCCGCTGTTATTCATGTACCAACTTTAGATTTTGAACGTGATGACTAAAATATAGTTGCCGTTAACTGAAATAAATGTAATTTTGTTGATTTCTATTTACTGATTGCATAGCAAGGCTCGAGAGAATTTCGATTGTTGCCGTGGAGCGGCCAAGATAAAACTCACTGAACTCATGGAATCTGTACAATTTAAAAAAAAATGAGCCTCAACGTAAATTAATTAACTGTTGCTATTTAAAAATGTTCTTACGACGAAATCTCTCGCATTTACAGTTACTGTTAACACTGAAAAATAAATTAATACTTCAGCGCGTAAAGGCCGACCAGAGGCTGCATCGCAAGATGAGCTTCCCGCAGCGCAAATTACTGAAAAAATGCTTATTAAAAATAATTAGCAACTGCGAGCATTTGAGGTGGCAACTATTACAAAGAAATTCATTTTTTGATAACAATGATTAGTTTATTTTACCAGAATACAGAATAACTTACATAAATATGTGTAGCCTCTCAATGGCTGCCTTCCGTAACGCGAAACAAAACAGTGTGTGTATGAAAGAACGTCCTTCCTCCTCGGGCTTACTGTCGCGTCTCTTTTCGATCCTTTTTTATTTTCATAGACATATTTTAAATAAAGATGTTACTCTTAAATTATTGCTGCATATCAGTTGTTTCAAGAACACCAACTGTGTCATTTATACTAATTATATTCATAAAATACGTTAACTACGGTTTACAACCGATAAAAATGTCAATATTTATGTGACGTGCCGTCACACATTCTCCCTCTTTGCCGAACTAATGCTTTTAATGTAATTGTGCACTGGTCAGAAGAGTATCATTCTGAAAGTCAAAGTTTCGTCCTCATCTGGGAAGGATATCTTGAAGGTGGGCATAATAGTCCGGAATGCTGTTACATTTGTGTATTCGCGTCTTCATCCTACTCGTAATAATGTGCACAGCTCTACAGTTCTGACTGATAAAAGCAAGCAGTTCTTATTCATTAACCATTAGATGGTGGATGGATTCAATCATATCAGTGGCATACGTATCAAAACTGCCATACGTTTAAAATACTCTCTATTGTGGTTACTACTTCAAGATCTACCCTCTCAATACCGATTATTACGCAAGTTATTTCTACATTGTAGCAATCTTAAGCTACGATTTTGTGTATGCTACACTAACAACATGTTTCGTCACTCTTCTGTTCCAGCTCACCCAAGAATTCGACTTTTTATCACTCAGGGAGGACTTCAAAGCTTCAATGAAGCATCATATTACGGCGTACCTCTCATCGGAATGCCTTTTTTTGGTGACCAGGGGTACAACGTGGCCAAAATGGTCAGTGCAGGAATTGGAGTGAAACTGGATTTTAAGCTTATTACCAAAGAGTCTACCTTAGAAGCAGTGAGGACAGTTTTGGAAAATCCGAGGTAAGTCACAAAGAACATTCCATGACGGAACTTTCTCTTTTTTGATATAAATTATTGGCTCCTTTTGCTGGGTGTACGAATGTCACGAACACTTTGTAACCATGGAAACGTATAGAACACCAGTAAATGGACTATACCAATGAAATCAGAAGAATGTTTAAAGCAAACAACACAATGGAGTGTGAGGGTTGAGAACAGCATGTGCACCTGCATTAATAAGGGCACCAGGTGGATATGAGTACTGTCCTCAGTGTTCCCATATTTATTCAAGATGGCGTCAAAAGATGTGGCAGCGTCACACTGATGAGATCACCAGACGATGTTTTGGCATTTCCCCTCCAAACGCCCCCCCCTCCCCCTCATGTCCTCAGTCTCCTTCTTCTTCACCCTCCACTCCCTTCCCCCTTAATATCTGTGAATTGGTGAGAAATGATCAGTCTGAGCTGCCAGTGTTGAAGGACATCGGGTGTTCCTTTTTCTTTATTTAGAGAACAACTAGTGCATCCTGTGGGAAAATTTTCCTGTGCCACCAGAAACTGGTAGGAGAAACTTAAAGGACATTCCGAAACTGCACTGCAACACCCGATACTGCGAACAATGTAGCCCCATCCAAAACGTCCCAGGCGATTTGCAAGAGTGGCAACTTGTTTTGATGTGAAACATCTGCTTTGTGACATGTGGAACAAGGACATTCTTAGAAAGACTGGCTGCTTAGCAATATGTTTCCTGTCTTCCCATATCTGTTCTGCATGATGGCAGTTATGAACTATATGAAAAATACCTGACATAGTATAATAATATCATACAAATGGTCATTAGATTCATATGGTTTTATTAGGCAACCAGTTTCGCCGTTCCAGTCGTGAAATCTTCAGGCCTGTCGTATGAGTGTCACCAAGAACCACGTGTGCATGTATAAGACAAGGCATGAACACTTATATCTGGTTCTGTAGATATCTGAAACTCAAGAGCATGTGTGCTCTTCAAACATGTGACAACAACTGTCAAATGAAAAATCCTGACTTGTCTGACCCTGCAGACCTGGTTTCTCCCGATGTAGAAGCAATCCAATTGGTTCCTTGCCAAATTCAGGCCTGGCATTTTCCCCTGTATAAGCATTCCTACAGGTTCCCGCCAAATTAGTGGGCACAGATAGAGCATTTGTAGATCCTACCCCTTCCACCCTCATTGTCATTTTGCTCAAATCTGTGGTTACAGCCGTGTGTATGTGTGAGTGTCTTAACCATCAGTCTGTGCTTACATTTTCTTGTGTGCTTGTCATCGATATCTGTGAAAGCTTCATAATGAAACATTCATCGACATCAAAGAACAGCAGTGATAGAGACAGCAAACGTCTGAGGCTGTCAGAGGACGAACTGCTATGTAAGTGCATACTTTATTTCATGGTATGAGTTTAGATTTCGTAGTTAAACCGAATTTTGAAGAACGTGCCTATGAAATCGATTTGTTAATATAATATTTTTTTGTAATCTTCACGTGCTAGCCATCCCTACATCCTGGGTGTTGTTTTGGCCTGAAACAGCATCTCCTTCTTGTCCAAACCAATGACCTCGCAAAGTGAGCTCACCATGAAGTACCTCCTTGCTCTTCGCCGCAGCCAGCTTTGTCGACTGGAAGGATTCAGTCATCATCGTCTAGCAGTAGTAGTTCTACTGATCCTATGACTAGCAGCAGTTTCCTCTTCTATCTTACTAGTGATAGACTCGAGATCAGTGACTCAATGGTGCAGTTAAACTATGGGGTGACTGAGGATGCGTTTGAGGAGCATCCCATTTTCTCACGTACAGAATCCAGCAGAAGGCCACAGATATTCAACTAGTGTTCTTAAAGCGTAGTTCTCTGTTCTGGAATCAGAGCTCCTTAAAACTGCGGTACTCTTTCATAAAGTGTAGCGCTGTACTATGTTGTAATCTCATGCATCCCGCCCAAACAGAACTCTGACGTTGAAAAGACTGGTATTGCGTACATTTGGGGGGGAAATGGAGCGGTATCCGGAGTACCTCAATCACTAAGTGGTCTCATGAGTTCACCTAGAGTGCTACATAGGCCAAGTTTTCAAAAATAGAAGTTAGAAGCTCAGGTAAAGCACTAGGCCAAATACTACATCTCGACATCCAGACACATGTCTTTGGTTCGATAAATGTTTGGTCGAGCTATATCCCAATTTCTGAGGAGATAGTCTGTAAGCCGGCATGTAGTAACGTTCAAAATAAGAGAAGATGAGTTTTGTTTTACACGGTCAATTCTCGATTGCGAGAGGAGTTACAAGAAAGATCCGCAGCGTATTACTTGATAAGGCAGAGATATTGACGTTCTTGAATTTCATTACTTTGATGGTATCGAGTTCCCCGTTGAGGTCCTGGATATTCCTAAATTTTAGGCTCAGAATACTCAGATAACCGCTCATATTTATGCTTTGAATGAGTGCAAATCAGATAACAGTAATGCTACAATCGAAATTTGGAGACGTCTTCATTAGTCTGAATTTGCCGGTCAATGAACTATGCGTGAAAACATAGTGCTATTCTGCAAGGGGAATAGTAACAATAATATTCACTAGGTGTGGGTCAAAGGTATGTCTTTACTCCTTTCATCCCAATTGAGTAAACATGAGCATAAACATCATATTTGCTTAAGATATCTCTATGATTTTTCTGAAAGCCAGATATTAGCAAACCATCTTGTGAACTGTTCAACCAAGAAACCGGTAGGCGTTGTCATGCCGACAGAGGGAAACAGGTTCTGAAAGTTTAAGAATGCTGACCGTTAGATTCGGTGTCCTTTGTAGTGTTTACTGACATTGCGTGCCTCCTTGCTCCTGTGATGGCGACGCTACAGCCTCACGTAATTCTCAGAAAAATATGTACCATGTGTACATGTATACCAGATTGTGTGTACGTATGATTCTAGCCTTAATCACCACAAAGCATTCGTTGCAGATAATCCTGTGGTTTGGCTGTTCCCTGAGCTCGAAAAATTTTCGTGGGAGGTTGATAAGCTTCACAGCAGCAATGTTCTCAAGTACCAGTAGCAGGAGAATGATGATGTGTACAATAGTGCGGTTGACTGTAGTATTTGAAAGTTCCGTGGTCCAGCTCACAATGCATGTTACCTGAAGTATAGCATACCGCGACACATGTTGGTTTTCTTTCACAATATCTGTGGATATGTATCTCACTTTCTTGTTGAGCTCTTGGCTCAATTTGGTATGGGGAAAGATCAGGCTGATGCCCTGCCTGAGAGTGTAGAAAAATATATTTAATTCTCTACACGAATGACGCCAAGAATTACCCTCCACTTCCTAGACTCGCTTCGTTTTACGCAAGCACCACAAGCTTGCTGAAACACTGCATCAGGACGCAAAGTTTCAGGCCGTACGAGGAAGTGGGTTTTCCCATACAGGTGACAGGACCGCCTGGAAAAACTCGAGGAAACCAGACTATCTGACATAGCTGCATCAACCTGTAATCTTACAGGCAAAGCATATTGCGTGCAGAGTATATGCATGCTGTGAATGTATGTCTGGAGTTCAACATCTTAATTTAGAGTAATATTTCGATCTTTAACTTGACAGAGAAGAGCGGTTGCTTGCTGATGTTTTGAGAACTGTTGGAGTGTATGCATCTCATATACCCTGAATCCTGCCTTTTGTTACACAGCACCTGGATTGTCTTGGGTCGCTATGCTCCAGGAAACGAAAGTCAACATCGAACTATTGCTGCCAATTGCTGCGAATGGCGAGGTTCGATGACTGTCTGAAGAATACGTCGGAGTAGGTGAGAAAGTCCGTAGTTTGGGGCTAATTCTGGTGTAGGGTATGTTATGGAGTCAGAAGGCACATACACTATTAGTTTGCATGATGTACACAGCGATTTGGCGCTATGTCCAGAGCAAGTAGTTGCATGAGGAGGCTGTATCCCCAAATTGATGACAATGTTATGTTCTTCACTATTGTGGTCTCTAACAGTGTCTCATCTTGGGGATAGAGCTGACTAGAATCACCCACACTATACATTCAAGCGATCACCAGGTTCTTCAATTTAATGATGATGTTATTTTCAACAAGACAATGGACAATTTGAGAATACGAAATTTATGTTAGAACAATATGGGACGGGTGTTATGTCATAAGGAAGTGTATCGTCAGGAAAAATTTCAAATCATGAAAAAGAACATTGTTGCCATAGAGGTAACGAAGGTCGCTGTACGGTTCATGAAGTCTATCTATGTGGCGATGTGCATGTCAGATCTGTCCTAAGCCCACATGTGCCGATTTTATTATGAGTTTGTGGAAACCTATTTCACTGATTCACAGTTACTTGTTACTTTAAATGGATACAGATAGCTTCGTATATTTAGTGAATGTCTGAAGTAATGATTGGCCAGGCCAATTCCATTGACAAGTATTCATATGTGGTCAATAATCTTTATAGTATTGTTCAACAGAAAAAGACGTTTATTGGACTTACGAAAGGCGGGACAAAGGGGTTGCCGTCTGTGGAATTTGTCGGATTCAGATAGAAGACGTGGCCATATCGCACATTGGGAACTGTTTATCATACGTAAAACATTTCTCAGTCAGCACTCGGATATGATAGTGAGAAGAACGTAGCGTAAGATCAAGAAAAGCGTAGCGGTACATGATGGTATTTTATAATGGCAGGATCGTCATTAGGAATGTGTTTAATAAATTAGCGATATTGCTGCTCGCATTGGTCACGACCCTACTAGTGTCACGTGAATGTGAAACCATTGTTAATTAGGCCGTATTAAACGATATTCACTAGTTATTATTTGCGACTAACGACAGTGTAAACATCTACGCTGATAAATTGCGCAATCGCGTTTTAACGTTGACGGAGTGCAGAGGGACAGAAGTCGTGAATTAGTAAAATGTGATTTTGAACCGCAACGGACAGCAGCTAAAAATAGCAGTCACCGAAATGTGCCATTCACAGATATCACAGACATCAACATGTCATAGTTTAGCTCATTCACACTACGCAGGATATCAGCAACCCAACGCGAGTAGCACTTGAGAGAAAAGACGTGCGCTCGAGCGTCCAGAAACACACGCTCACGTTACGCAGTCTGAACTGGGAAATTGACTCTTTTGCTGGAAGGTAAGTATAAACATGGACAATGTGATGACGTCTGTCACACCTTGGTCAGAACAGATAGTATCGGCTTCCCTTACGCGTCAGCACAAGAAGGCGCGCACACAACAGTGCGTGCAACGATAACATTGAACACATATGAATAAAGGTTTTGCACCTTGAAGCATGATGGCCGAACGGGGTGTGGATAAAAATATGGAAACACCAACAATCAAAACACATTAGCATGCGTGATAAGGTGTAGGAAAACTGTTGACTTTGGAAACACTTCCCAGGCGTCTTGGAATGGTTAAATACAGATCCTATACGGTTTACAAGGAATCGTATACCACACTTCCTGTAAAATAGTGGTACGTACAGGTAACGGTTATGGATGTGTACAGCGATTCCTCAATCTTCTCTTCCAAGAAGACCACAAAGTCTCAATAATATTGAGATCTAGTGAGTGTATTGCCAAGGGATGATCCTACAATACCGTCCTCGTGCTTACAAAACCGGTCTTGGGCTATGAGAGTTGTGTTTACGAAATCCTGTCGTTTTGGAACACACAGCCGAAATCTTCACTCAGTCCTGGGCTGTAATGTGACCTTGCAGAGTAACCATAGAGTCCACGGATGCCTGCACACAAGACTCACCCGACTAAATGACATTCGTCTACTGCTCCACAGTCTCGGTTTAATAACTTCGGCACCAAGTCTTCCTTTTACGGGCATTTGTATTCCTGATAGTGGTTTTACAATTCCTGCTCGCCCTCCAATTTCCTGCTTATTGAGCTCCATTCGTGTTATTTTGGTGCTGATACAGCTCACGGGGGACACCTTCAGCTCTGCACTGACCTTTATAGCTACCTTATTTTCCTCCCTCCTCTGTAACGACCGTCTGCGATGCTCACTCAACACGAACTTTCGTCCACGTTGTGGCTTTCTGGATGAAGTTTTCGCCGTTCCCCTGCGTGCTGTATAAATTTTACAGGCTCTGGCACTTGAGAAGCCTAACACGTAGGCTTGGAAGCACCAACCATAAGAGCACCAACAATTGGTCCATGTTACACACACAATTATCAGAATACTTCTCTGACCACGACTGACCCTTGTAACGAATTGAGGAGACTGCACAGGTGCGATAAACCCGCAGGCTAAGCTAGCGTCTGATTTTATGTTCGAGCGTTTTCCTATTTTTTGTCCAGTCCCTGCAACTGCCTGTCGAGCTTCCGGGCAGAATGGATGTTGTCAGAGTACATTAGTTGTTGTCAAACACGTGCAGGTTTTGCCGTAATGATGTGAGGTGTCAGGGGTATCCAACATGGTCAACTCAGATTTCCATAGGTATCAATGTGGACAGCAGCCTTTACACTTCGATACACACTCTTCCACGTCCCCGATACATCATATTTCAAAAACATAATGCTGCACCACTTGTTACCCTAAGATTCTCATCTTGAGAACCTTTCCGACAGCTGTCCTGTCCAGTTCTCTCTGATTCCGTAATATTCTATCCCTCCTGGAAGTGCAATATTAATGGCCTGCAGTGTATTCACCTTGTAAATGACCGATTTGCAAAATAGTCACCATAATTTCTCCAGTCACCCAGGACTTATTTATTTCATTGTAAGTTCAGTTACCAACCATTAATGTTTATCTGTTAGATTATGACAGTTACGAACGACAAATGTTTATCAATTAGGTTATGAATTTCTATTAGCAACGACTATCATCAGATCCAAAAATAACCATACAGAGGTAGCTTCACATAAAATGCTTCCGAATTACAAAAAAATTCATAATCAAAGAACATTATAAAGATACATCGCAACATTTTTATTCCTGACTAAATGCAACGTGCTACATGATTTGTGTCGTTTTGTACTTTGAAGTACAGTCTCATTAAATAGTTCGGCGTACAATTAATAAGTTTAATTGAATTAATAAATCAAATCATCAACCTCCTGTGTGTTACCACAAGTTACTTGTCAATAATCTCATTTGTTCAGGAAATGCGTAACATGTGAGGCGCCTAGCTGCTTCCGCTGCCCTCAGTTAAACGCCTAGAGTTCTGCTACGTTTGAAAATCTTCTAAAGATGTCTCCTACGCTGACAGCAGCACGTAGGTTCTAGATCCGTTCTCTTACGGCTGTACTAAGTGGTTAACGACGAACTCTTGTTGCGTAAATAACAGATTCATTCAGTTTATGGGGATGTCACTTGTACTTATTGCAGAAGGACCTGATAACTGCAAGTCCCAAACATTATTCACTACAGTTAAACCGATCACAAGTTACTGATATATTTACAAATTTTATCTTGTGACATAAGTAACTGATTACATGTTACGTATTCTTAGAGTGTTCTAGACTCATTATTCCTGCGCAAAATTAAGATTTGACCAACCGCCCCAGACATCTGTCAACTATGTCTGCTGCCACCGATCTGATTAATACTTTACTGAATTTGAAAAAAACTGATGTAGAACTGTCAGCGTCAGGCACACATTTGTAAGGCAGTACCGCTACTTTGCTTGGGAGCCTGGTCTAGGCGGAGTTCCGAAGACACGCGAACAGCTTATCTGCCTACTCGTTTAGTTTCTATTTTTGGCTTCACATGTCATTCTGACTTTCGAATTAAGCTGGTGGAAGATTGCTATTTAGAGGTACCTGTGCCAGAACGTTAAGCAAGTTTAATGCACAGTTATTAAAATGTTGATGAAAGAAAGTTACTATTTTGAGACGCAGCTTCCCCATGTATCAGTCATCCACAATCCTGGTGATCTTCCCCACGAAAAAGGTACCATCTGATACTGGTGCCTCACAACACAACACGTCATGTGCACAATGCAGCTAGTCCTACTGCTCTGAGGAAGGAATCTCGAAGCTAGAAATGATGGCTACTAAGGCCAGAGTTATAGCAAGAGCCGCACAAGCTTCGTCAAAAAATTATAGATTCCGAGTACTACGGACATCAATACACCATACATGTTAACACTACAAAGATGCGAAGTATGCTGCCGTTCAGTGACGAGTGACGTTTCTACATCCTGGCATTATGTGAAATGACATGCATCGGCGACATCTAGAGTACTCAGTGAAATTTTAATCTCTGCTTGTTTCATACATTTTTCTAGTTGTTTTTGTTGTGGTTCTCATTTATTGAACACAGCGGAGTGCAACTTGGACTGTTGTACTCTATTCCTGATATTTGCCTCTTCTTAATTGTTGTTCGATGTTCTTTTGAGTGTTGGCTTTTGCTTGAGTATGCTTTAGGTGTTAGTGTTCTCGGACAAGCTAGATTATTGTGTGTATCCCCATGCACTGTTGCGTTATTATCTTTGGTACGTTGTTTCATGCCTACCTTTGTTATAATGTGGTAAAATTCTAACATCATGGCTATTTTATTGTGTGCTTCATTGTGTTTTTGCGTTTTGGTGAAATTTGCACTGAATACCTTGCTTGAGTAATCTCGTACATGTGATAGAATTTCTTGAACTAATTAATAAATGCATTTAGATATTGCTAAGTATTTACAACCACGAAACTCGCAGACACTTTCTGCTTACATTGTTTCCTGCATCTCGTCAGAAAGGACACCAAGAAAGTTATAACAAGTAAATACTCAATTTCATGTTTGGAGGCGTAGGGAGGGCACAGAATGTAGTACTTTGACATAAATGTTTGCTGAACGGAAGTAATGCTGTCCTCATATCCAATAGAAATGCTTTTGGAGCCATATATTCTGGTGTAGGATCTTAAGAAATTTTGTTAATGTGTTTTGAGAGGAATTCAAATTATGGAAACGGATACGACAGGTTTCATAAGGGATGGAACAGGTGTTAGCGACATGGAGGAGTGAATACGGCACACTAGGAATGACACTGCAAGGAAATAAACTATGGTATCTCTTACTACTGATGACCAGGTGATAATTGTTGAAAATGGTGAGATGGATTAAGTATTCATTCCAGGGGTTTAAAAATAAACCCAAACAAAATTGAGTGTGCAGAAGTACTTGGTTACGACCAGTCTCACTGACTGCAGGTAATTTTAAAATGCTGGTAATTTTATTAGTTAATGAAGTTTTAAATACTCTGGTCTACCAAGATATCTGCAACTGGGAAAAAGTGGAAGATATTAAAAATAAGACTGGACAAGACCAACACGTTATTCGATAACTGAACACAATCCTTTCCAATGATGAGATAAGAAACCAAACATAAAATTCAAGCCGATAGTAGGAAGGTTGTTGAAACAGAGCGAAAGATTTGCTGGCGATGGAAACTGATAGCTGTAAAAGAAGTGCTGTAGTCTCATGATTACAGAACATAAGAAATAAGGAAATCATGAAAATTGTGGAAATGGAAGAAAATATATCGGAGCTACTGAGAAGAAGTAATTACTATATTTTGGCAATTTAGAATGAAATGGTGATAATAAATGGTCAGGAAACATACGGATGTGAACTACAGAGTACATTTTAGTTATAACAGCTAAGTACTCATCGTAGTACAGGTATGTATTAATTCAAATTCTATTCGTTAGTTACCTCTTTTCTCTGTTCACCTTTTTCACTCCACTCTCTATATCTCCTCCTGTCACTCCTTCTGCCCTCTGTCCATCTGCTATTCAGCCTCTGTATGTTCATCTGCTTCTAACCACTCGCTCTGTCCATCTTCTCCTCCTTACTCTCTTTGACCATCTGCTCCAACCCCCCTCTGTCTACCTACTCATTCTCCTCCGGTTAATCTGCTCCCTCTGTCTCCTTCTTTCCTTATCTCCTCCTACCGCTTCTGTCTCATCCTCATTCTCTTTACCTCCTCCACCACGTCCCTCTCTCCGTCTCTTTCTCCCTGTATCCATCTATTCCAAGCATAACTCTCTGTCCATCTCTTCCTTGCTTACTCTGTCCATCTCATTCTCCTCATCTCACTTCGTATTCAATTTCCATCCTCTGTCCACATCCTCATCCCCTTCTTTCTGTGTACCTCCACATCTTCGCTTCATCATTTCCCCCTCCCCCTCCCTCTCCATATCCTCCTTGTTCACATCTTTGTCTATGTCCTCCTTCACTCTCTCTGTCCATCTCTTCCTTCCGTCATCACTCTCCACGTCGTCTACCCCCCCGTAGAGGTGGTATGCTGGTTTTTAGCCCAACAATATTTCTTTCCAGATAGTAAATAATACGTGTACCAAGTTTGGATGAAATCGGTCCTGAGATTTAGGAGGGGTTCTCTGCCAGTGGCTTTGTATATTATACAGTTCACACGTATTTGTACACATATTTCACCTGTCTCTGCAGCGAATTTCGCCCTGTCGTTTTGTTTTCACACAACGGAATATTTATGACGTCATATCTACAGAACGTTTTGTCCTATAATGACAGAACTTTGTAGTTATACTTGGGCATATGGGGATACTGACTGTGAAATTTGTTGCAAAGAAGTAATAACGTTAAACGTACCAGTTGCACATGATGGAACAATTTTTCACGTTTCGCATTATTTATAACGCCATATGACCCATTGTTGGTACATTCAGTGTCATATGTATATACTGTACGAGAAATGTGTTGCGAATGAAATTAGTTTTAAGGAATCAACTAATTAAAATTTCATGCTTGATGCTGCAGTTTTATTGGAGGAATAGCGAAAATGTAAGTGACATCCCACCTCTTTCATAGGTAGCAACTGTTTCCACATAGTAAGTGTTGCATACACCATGCTTTGCTATTATAGGTCCAGTGGTGTGGAAGGGCATGTGTAACATTCATCCATCCATCCTTACATACATCTTTCTAACACGTGTGGATGGGTGTGCATATGTCTCGTGAACTTGTCTGTGCACAATTTCCACCTCCTGTTGCAGCTACCGCGAGAACATGAAGCGCTTTTCCGCCATCTACCGGGAGCACCAGCCGACGTCACTGGAGAACGCGCTGTGGTGGGTGGAGTACGTGATCCGCCACAGAGGCGCCCCGCACCTGCGGCCCGCGGCCCTGGACCTCCACTGGTGGCAGCTGCTGCTGCTAGACGTCATAGGCTTCGTCGTCGTGGCTGCGGCGGCGGCCACGTTTGTCCTCTACAAGCTGACGCGCCGACTGCTGGCACTCATCTGCAGGCCCAGCAAACTGAAGAAACAGTGACGGAGGTGCCGGCGGACTGGCGGACTCATCACGCAGCGCTTCGAACGTATTTTGTCGCAGTCTGGTACCCCCTCCGAGTTTTACTCGTACTGTGAAACAAACGGCGCTCCAGAGGAGTGCGCTGTGAAGTAACAGATCTTTGTGACTTTCTCGATTCACGCGAAATGTGAGACTCAAATGTTGGTGTATCATAAGCATGAACTAGCGCAGCATACGTAAGGGAGTTTGGAACCATCTCTGAGAGACTGTCTCCTGTAATGAATGTGCGCAGCATACCTGAATCCATGTTTCATCCAACTGGAAACTACTACGAGGAAAATACTCGATGTGTCCAGTTCCTGTTACCATTCTTCTAGTCTACATCATTTTCATTATACCTTAGTTTCAATGCTTAATGTTATGCGAGAAAGGAGTACTGCTCTGACCAGAGCTTCAGTTGTGTGTGTCTCGAGTCAACGTATTAGCATCATCGTTACAGCAGTAATATAACACATTTGTGGTAGGAACTTCATCTCTCACCTGCGCACGTCTTAAATGTGTTTGGTTTATTTATCGCTGTATAATTTCACTTCTACTGCGTATAGCGTCCCAAGTGAAATAATAAGAAAAGACATAAAAAACAGTATTTTTAAAGAAGAGACATTTGAAATTTGAATAATAAGTGGACACTAGCAGCTCAGGCGAACATACATTTTTCTCCGCATTATAAAAATTTCTCTGTGTAAGTTCCGAGGGCAAAGAAACATGACAAAATGATCTAGAGAGACGATGTGATACGCTCTTTTGTTAATTTTTTAGTCGTCTTCACTTCTTCTCTTGTCTTGGTTGCGTGTAGACGGACATCTTGCGAGTGCTGGCAGATGTAAGCATATTTGTACTAATTAAGCAGATAATATATTGATTTAATATTATTGTTCACTTTTAATTTGTAAGAGGTGATCCCGATTTCATGTCCGCTTTCCTTGAATTAACCTGCATTCCAGTAATTTACAGTGCAACAATCGCAGCGGCTGATGCAGCCAGCGACGCCTTTACGTGGCGATATTAATTTATAAATATTAGTGGAAGCTATAAACTAGACCACTATTAACATAATATACATTTTTCTCCACAGCTGCCCGACGTTGCTGAAAATACGTAGCTTTAAGATTCTTATTTTCAGTACAACAGCCGATAGCCAGAGCCTGCCAGGACTCCGACTACAATGTGATGGTTAACGGAGGTAAGAAAAAAACACTCTCGCGCATGTGTGGGGCGCAATTGTAAATAAGAACTAAAGATTTTTGCTTTAAAGTGAACTGACTAGCCGGGGAAATTAATATGAGAAAATTTATCCCAGTGCTCAACTTCTATGATCATGTTTTAAGATTCAGAGAGTCTAACGTTCATTAACGTAACAAAATATTTTCACAAAGGTTCAATATTGTTAAAAAAAGAGAATTTCACAAAAGCCTTTAATTGTAAATCAAAATTGAATGAAATATCATTTAGATTAAGGCCCACCACGTAAGTCGGCAACAATCAACATTACCAATGAATAATATATTTTGTCGCAGTCAGGCACCCCCTCCGAGTTTTACTCGTACTGTGAAACAAACGGCGCTCCAGAGGAGTGCGCTGTGAAGTAGCAGATCTTTGTGACTTTCTCGATTCACGCTAAATGTGAGACTCAAATGTTGGTGTATCATAAGCATGAACTAGCGCAGCATACGTAAGGGAGTTTGGAGCCATCTCTGAGAGACTTTCCCCCGTAATCAAAGTGCGCAGCATACATGAATGCGTATTTCATCCAACTGGAAACTACTACGAGGAAAATACTCGATGTGTCCAGTTCCTGTTACCATTCTTCTAGTCTACATCACTTTTATTAAAACCTAGTTTCAGTACTTACTGTTAAATGATAAAAGAGTACTGCTCTGCCCATAATTTCAGTCGTGTGCATTTCCAGTCAACGCATTGCTGCAGTAATATAACACATTTGGGGTAGGAACTTCATCTCTCATCTGCGCGTGTCTTGTTTAATTTATCAATGTATAATTTCATTTTTGCTGCGTTAAAAGATTTTCTTTATTTGTAACTTCTTGTTATTCTCATCACATAGGCACCAAAGTTCTTATTGTACTGCTCACGAAAGCGAGTAATACAGAAAAAAAGTTAACACATCTATACTAACTACATTTACTATGACATTACAGTTCAATAGTCTGCCTTCGTCATTCGTTACACTGTTACTCTTACACTCAAAGCACAGAAAACAGTGATCACGAAGGAAAAGTGTGGTGTCGTCATACAGAAATCAGTTTTCATCTAAGTAGAAGACTTCATCAAATGTTTTTCGTTACTTTTACGCATTTACAGTAATCAGTTCATATTTGATGCCTTGAACAAAATCTGTTCACTCTGTAGCTGTTATGCTGTAAGGCCATTTTCTTCACTCGAATGTTAAAAACACATTGTAAATGTGACTTACTTTGCAGTGATAAGTTTCTATTTAATTTTCACTGTTTCTGAGTAACTTAAAATGTCACACCTGTGTGCTGTGGCATAATGACACTGTTCATCAAAATACATGAAAATCTGAAGAAAGACAAGTTTTTATTTATGTAAGTTTGACAATGTGTCAGTCTGGGGACGATCTGAAAGTTATACTATTCTGGAAGAATCTAGTTAAATTAGATCTCTAGCAGTTCTTTTTATTACTGTTGCCGTACAAACATTAACACGATGATTCATGGCCAGGAGATTAGCAGCATTAGTTGTCCCTGTCGTTTGTAGAATGATGTTAGTTAAAATCGTGCATAAAATGAAATGCCTCGCAATAAAAAAATGTTGTAATTAAGAAATGGTTCAAACGGCTCTGATCACTATGAGGTCATCAGTCCCCTAGAACTTAGAACTACTTAAACACAACTAATCTAAGAACATCACACACATCCATTCCCGAGGCAGGGTTCGAACCTGTTCGACAGTAGAAGTCGCGCGGTTCCGGACTGAAGCGCATAGGACCGCTCGGTCACCGCGGCTGACTTGTAATTAAGACCTTATAACAGAATACCATGATGGTGATTACACTATAAAAGCTGTTTGCCACTTTGTTACTATGTATCCTGTTCATTAGCAACAATAATGACATAAGCATAGACAATAAATTGTATAAAGTTTCAAATTTAGTCTGTTCGCTTTCTGCATGGCAGTGAATTTATGATATGTCGCCAAAAGGTGACGTTATATCATTGCGAAATAGGCCAAGACACTTTCTGTGAGCTTATAAAGAAAAGGATCACTGTAGGCCTATCCACTTTGAAAGCTTACTCCTGTAAAAACATAGTATGCAGCTAACAAGCGTCAGAAGGTAATCCTCTTGCTGCTAGGGTATGCCATCCTCAATACCTAATCCTTGATATGTCACTGATACACAATTTATTTTGTAATTTGTTGATGTTGTGAATTTAAGTAGATTGTTCTTATCACTGAGCCCTATGAAATTATAGTGAACAACAGAAATGTAACAACCCAATCTGTAAATTTATAGTTCAATGAAAAATATTCTTAAAGAATCTAATAACTACGAGAATGCAGCCAAACGATGTCGTCGACAACCCCCACTATTTCGACAGGAACACACTCTGCCATTTTCAAGGTGTAACTGCATCAAATACGCACTGTGGAAAGAAAACACTAGCGCCATCACAAAAAACTAAACATTACCAGCATCGGAATTTATTGACAGCGAAATAAATAATCAACAGGCGAGACAGCAGTAATACAGTATACTGAGACGGCACTTTTTCTGTTTCAAATTCTGCGTCTTTGGTGTGTGTGTGTGTGTGTGTGTGTGTGTGCGTGTGTATGTGCGCGCGCGCGTGCCTTCGCATGCGTGTTATCTTTCTTGAGTTTCCCCGCAAACTGGGCTTTTAAAATTCACTTGCACAGTGCTTACTAGCTGCAATTATGCCTTGCAAATTGCATGGTGTGCCCATCCCGAAATTTCGGCAGATATCAACGACGTCACCAGGCTGTATTCTCGTAAACTGTTCCAGGAGAAACTACGGTATCACAATAAGGGACTAATTTATCATAGTTTATTTCCTACTGGTGTTTCTCTGTTTCACTATAATACAAATAGGCTGTGGTAATGCAGGTGCACTCTTCGACTGGGTTACTCATAAGACAGTTAAATTCAGCATTACACCTTGGGCTCCTGCGGATAAATGTATGATTTTCAGAGTACATGTTGATTGCATCTTAAAAACTTCATAACTTCAATCACATACGTTCCTTAGACGTACAGTCATTATCAAATAAAAGTTCGTGTTTATTGCATAGCTTTCCATCAATTCTATACCGTCTATAGTACAAAAGAGTAGCAGTGTTACAGCATGTGACACAGACATGAGATTATTAATTGAACAGTAACTTTCATCTAGCCTGAAGTAACCTCTATCGCTAAACACATTATGTCATTAAAATAAATTATATGAAAGATGTAATAGAAATGGAAGCCAGAGTAATTATTTCAGAAATGATATCGGAATACATTTCTTTTATTGATTGTATTTATTATTCTGAGATATTTTCCAGTTCACATTTTTTTTTTTACTTTTTTAATCATGTGTGCATAATTTGGAACTATGCCAACAGCATAGGAATAAAATATTCAGGAGCCAATGTGTGTTTATGCTGAAACCCAAATCTACACAACTACCGCTATCTCATGGCAAGTATATTTAATCGTACAGACACCCCTGCAGCAGTGAACCAGGATAAAAATGTGTACTCGCACTAGCCATTCTTAATTTGTTTCTATGGGAGTAGGAGAATTATTTACAGTATTTATTTTTAACAGTTATGACACACAACAGTAAAATCACACGTATTCAAAAATTAACTGAATCTATACCTGATGAAGCAGTCCTCTGTTTCACTACGGTAACGTTGCGAAGTAATGTGGTTCGTTTCTCTCTGTGAGCTACAGATGCAGTTTTCACTGTACTTGTTACATATTTGATAATTATAGGTATATGAAGGCTGGCACATTTGTAACACGTCACATACAGAGTACGCTTAATCATCCAACAGTTTAACATAGCTATTGAATTTTCACTAAATGAGTGAGATTTTGATCCTAGGGTTAATACATTTTTCACTTCTTATGACTAGACAATATAAATAGTCTGAGAAATAAGATGATCTGCAGTAAACTGTCGAAATGTTACACATTGCGCCTAAAACAGCACTGATAATCAGGTTGCAAGATAGATAGAGAGAGAGAGAGAGAGAGAGAGAGAGAGAGAGAGAGAGAGGGAGGGAGCATAGTTTCAGAAGCTTCGTTTGAATGTTCCATATTGGGAAGTAACAACTGTAAAGGAAATGTAATATCATACAGGGAGAGCATGTACATTTGCAATCCCCCATTTGAAATTTGAAACCAATTACATCCTTATGACTCTTGTACGCAGAGCACATGCCATTTCTGATGCGGACAATTTAACTCAAGGTCTTGCACATTCATGACTGTGTTTTATCTCAAATAGATACTCCTAAAACCTACATTAAAGCAATTACAGCCCTCGGTAGCAAAAATTAAGTCTTTTGACCTGGTTTCGGTACTTCTATGAGTGCCTTCATCAGAAATTAAACAGTCAAACTGGCCTATAACGTAAGTACAAAATTATGGGAATTTTTTTGTATAAAAGTGTAATTACAGACTAACACTACAAGAAAGAAACAGTACTTATATGTCACTCATAAAATAGATATCAAGCGATATATCGTTATATCGTTAGTCAGAATTTTTTTTAAAAATAAAAAAAAAAAGAATACATGCTAGGCAAGCCACTATGGGCTGCTCATGCATATAAAGCTACACCTAACAACAGACAGAGGCGCCCGCACTAGCAACTGCGGACAGGTGA